>NC_046342.1:18188409-18870673 GCF_000738735.6 Corvus cornix cornix | reverse complement strand
TCAAATGTTAAGTATCAGCAGAGTGTGATTATGCAGTTAGTAATGAAGAAAAGCCTATTTCCCATTCCAGATGAAACAGACTGGGTGGCCTCTCCTCCTGCTCTGCTCCCTCATGTTTTACACCTGGCACTGAGGTGACACCACAATTCCCACCACTGCCCCCAGTCCAGAGCTTCCCACAAGTTCTTTTTTCAAAAATCACTCTAAAAATTCACTAACTATCCCAAATAATAGGGACTAGGGATAGGAAAGCTGTGACAGCTCCCCATACCAGCCCTGGCCTCACAAGCGCTTCCCCAGCCCAAGTTGTTAAATCTGTCGCATGAGTGCATTTATGGCTTCATACAAACACACAGAGATAAGATAATTAACCATTTCCCACTGGAAATTGGTGATTTGCATGCATATTAAGGTTAAACGACAACAAAAAGGAGTAAGAAAGTTAAGGGAAGGTTTCCAACTTTATTTTGCAGCATCACCAACCAAATTCCTTGCCTTTGGCACTAAAAAAAGAACCAGGGTAGGAATTGCCACACTTCATCTGACTTTTTTTAGACTAATTACGTTCCTGCAAGCAGAGTTGCTGAACTGCTCGTTCCTAACCCTGCCTTGTCTGGCGCATCAACAGATGGGAGCAAAATGACTTCTGTAAATCAGAGCCCCGTGACAGCGGAGAGATTATCTCGGTTCTGGGAAACAATCTCAGGTAAAGCTCACATTAGAATGTCGTTAGGATTTCGCCCTGAAATATTGCTTTCCATAAATTTTGCGGTGTAATGGTTCCTAAAAACTTCCATACAAAATGAGATCTAATCACTTCCTTCACACCCTCTTCTCATTTGTTTGTAAGTTCAAAAATAGTTTTAAAAATAGATGATGATATATTGCAAGAGACATTCCTTATTTTAATAACTTATCTTTACAGAGGCAGAACAGCGTTGCTGAACTACTAAAAACGTTCCAATGAAATTTCAGAATTAGCAAAGTCCTGAAATATTTCAACTTTCCATTACACACCCTTAAATTTTGCAAGATGGGATCCAATTAAATCAGCTGCTGCCCTCGACTCTGCAACCGCCAAAGGCAGATTAAATCAGAGAAGGGCAAAGTTGTGAAAAGAACCTTTAGGACTACATCAAACATGAAATCATTTAAGCCGAGACAAAAATACCCTTTTTTTGGCCAGTTAAATTAGGGGACAAGCTGAGGGTCTTCTAATACAGCTTCAAATAAATTAACACCTGGTTTAAGTGGTGCTGAAGTATCCACCTGGAGAGCTCTGTTATTTAGCAAATAAAATGTTACTTACAATAGCAGCTTCCTTGGTATTTGGCAAATGCTACCTTGCATCCATTCGAGCTCAATTTCAAGCCACCACAGATTCCTTCTGCTCTTCTACCACGAGCAGCTAAAACCTTTCCCTTTCAAGCTCTTTGAGCTGCTGGTCTCTCTCACAGTGATGCAGCTTCAACATCACCAAGCCCTTGAGAAATCCACGTGTATTCATTGCTTTGAAATTATTGCAGAGGCAAAAAAAAAAAAAAAAAAAAAAGAAAAAAAGAAAAAAGAGAAAAAAACCCCAACCCACTTCCTTGCTTTGTGTTGTATTTCAGAGAGTTTAAATGGTCTAATATCCAATTCCTTCTCAACGTACCACAAAGTGCTAAATGGTAAGAATTGCATTACTGCCACTGCTTAGATCTTGGCTGATAAGGTGAGCCTTGTACATTTAAACCAACGTCTGAAAAAGCTGTTGCTATCCTGGTCTTGTAATTAATAATTCATGAGGCCAAATTACAGCTCGAGAAAGATACAGCCATTTTTACCAGTTCTTTCATTTTCCTCTGATTTATGTATGACTAAGTAGGAGACCGAGCAAAGGGAAAAAATTAAAACTTAACACTTCAGGTTGCAAATTAAACTGTTCTGTACTCGGAAAGGATGGATGGAGCAGGATATAAAAATACTTCTTGGGAGACAAGGACATGGAGAAAAATTCTGAGCATACATTAATTTTATGATATAAAAATAGCTTTTGCAGCTACTAAAATTGGAGATATTTAAAACTGGAAATATTTATCATTAATGGGACTTGAGTGCCCTGGGAGTGCAACACAACACATTAATATTTGTAACATCTTTACAACAGCCCTCCTTTCATGTTGCCCTTGATGAATGGACTCATTTTTCTGCCCCTTGTAGCTTTATCCTCTCATTGTTAAAGACATTTTTATTGATCCATGCACAGAACAAGATCCACCTGAAGACAAGGATCAGTAAAGGAATCCAATTTTGTTATTTTATCTCTTCCAGGGGAAAAAAAAAAGATGATTCAGAAAACGATTTCTTTCTCAATTTACCAAGCACCCCCTAAGCTGACGTTTTCAAAAGGGCCTAAAAGTCTTCTGCAGGATAAGGACACAGCGCAAAAAATCCCAAATAGAGGAGTAATTTACAGTTAGAGCAATATCCACGAGCTTTCAGAAGTTTTTAGTCTAATGTGGCTTTTTATTTAGAACATTTCATCCTGAAACACCAGCTGAGGAGATGCTCATACTCAGAGGGGCTGTGGAATTCCTGGCTGTTGCATAACCCAAATAAAAACCTCAGAAAACCTTAATTAATGCAGCTAGACCATTTAATCTTTTTAAGAATAAAACATATTAAAAAAAAAATGGTGCCAAGAAGAAAGAAACTTATTGCTTTGGTTTTCAGGAAAATGTGTAAGGGCAAAATTTTCATAACTGTGGAAATAATTAGGTCTTAAATTGAAGTTGAGCTTCCTAAAAGCCTAAGTTACTTTGAAAATTGTTCATTCCGTATCACACATGATAATCTAACAGTTTTTCATTACCACTATCTAATTATATCTTACTTGAGCTCCAATATCTCCTGATAGGAAGTTATTTAAGCAGATAATTCAGAGTTTTGGAGCTTCCCGTGGTTGGCCACATGACACAGAAATATTTACACCCACAAATTTCCTTCAATGCAAACAGCAGCTAAAAGGTATGGCAGCAGGTTGTCCTGCTGCAAAACAAAGTGATCCAAAGCACCCCAAAATGAAGCTTTTGGAAGACAACTCTAAGGATCTACCAGAGGCAATTGCTCCATGTGGTAATTCTGATGTTAATTTACTCCACTTATCCTGAAGATGAGACCATGAGAACATTATTGTGAATACTGTGGAATGAGCTGGGATCTTTGAAGCCCAGCCAGTGCCACCCCTGCCATGGGCAGGGACACCTTCCACTGTCCCAGGTTGCTCCAAGCCCCAATGTCCAGCCTGGCCTTGGGCACTGCCAGGGATCCAGGGGCAGCCACAGCTGCTCTGGGAATTCCATCCCAGCCCCTCACCACCTTCACAGGAAGAATTTCTTCCCAATATCCCATCCATCCCTGCAATTTCCCCTTGTCCTGTCACCTTGTAAATAGTCTCTCTCCATGTTTCTTGTCACCTCCCTTAAAGTACTGGGAAAGCTGCATTAATTGACTCTGAAGCTTCTCTCCTCCAGGCTGAAAAATCCCAATCTCTGAATCCTCTCAAAAGCTGGCTAATCACTGCTACTGGACTGACTAATATTTTTACTTTTCGTTTTTTATTTTCTACAGTGGATGGTGAAATCCTGCAGTGGGCTGTCCATAGAGTTTGTGGAGTCCTTGAAGATGCTCAAAACGGAAAAGTGTCTGAGCAACCTGTCCTGCTTGGAACAGGAAGATGGAGCAGATGACATCCACATTCCCTCCAGCAACATTGTTTTATGATTTTAACAGCAAAACAGGCATGAAAACACCAAATGTTAGAGTCTGGAAGTGGGAACGAGCAGAAGAAAAAGTGGATGCACACAGACACTCTCCTGGGTTAAAAAAAACCAAACCATCGAGACTTATTGTGAGCAGTTCATTCAGAGAACTTAAGTTATCTATTAGAGCGACTCTTTTGATAGCAAATCATTTGATTTGTTACTAAAAGGTACATTTCAAATGGAATTTGTTTGTTGACACTTAGAGGAGTCAATAACGTTCAGCACCTGGAAATATTCAGCACCCTGGGGCACTTCAGTGAAGTCCAATCAAGCTGTTCAATTAAATCCCAACATCGTGTTTGGCCAGTAAGGGACAGCCCTGCTCACACTGGAGAGCCGCTCCAGAGAGCTGCTGGGTGAGAGTTAATTTGCCACGATGCAGTTTGAAAATCAGCCCTGTTTACATTAATTCCTGAAGAATCTGGGACCTTGTTTGTGCCTCCTGGAAAGGCTCAAAGCGCAGTTTAATTGAAAGCTCTGATGGAGAGGAACGGCAGGAGGGGAACGGCCGCGCTTCCTAACGCAGAGACACCACAGAAACCCCTCCTTCACTGAGCTCCAGCGACCTGAGCCTCAAGCGCTCCAATCCAAGGTGAATTTGGATGCAGGATTGTAGCAAGGGCTGTTCCTTGTCGCTGACAGTTTTGTTTATTCCCTGTTTTTCCTGCGGATAATCACGGCACCCGGCGCTCCCAGCGCACGCCGAGGGCGGCCGCGCTCGCGCTTCTCACATGGCCCTGGTTAGAAGCTTTGCAAGTGTGCTTAGCCCCACTCACTGGGATGGAAGGTGCAGAAAAGATCACTGGAAAGGCCCTGCTGACTGCTTTAAGAGCCTCTGATAAGCCTTCAATTAGATCAGCCTGTACAAACACCCTGTGCCTCGGACTGTGCAGGATTTCTTAACCCACCAGTCCCAAAGAACCCTCCCGTCAAGCTGAGCTTTCCTAGGACAGACACACAGTCTGGGTGTTCAAAACAAACATTTCAACAGCAAAAACACTTTTTCCAAAGCCCAGTGAGCTCCCAAGAAGCTCCTGAGCAGCCCAGAAACCTCTTGACAGCGCCCTCCACTCTGCTGAAGCACCTCTGAACATTTCTGCTGTCATCCAGTTATTTTAATTTATCCCAAAGTCTTAAAAGCCAGCAGTAAAAACGAGCAAGGCTCTCAGCATGAAAAAACACATCCTAAATAACATATACAATGTATGTAAATACCAGTGCCCTAAAACAAGTTCAGTAGCTTAAAGGTATTGCCACCAATCACACCATTACAACTGCAGTTTAAAATGCCATCAGAAACTTCTGGAAATAGAATTTTGTACTTTCTGCAACTGTTGTGACAAAGTTCTGATCATTTTGAAATGAATTATTATTTAAGTTTAATAAAAATCCTGCTCTAAAACAATTGTCTTTTGTATTAGCTAAATAAATCAGCCCAGCAAACCAGGGCAATAATATTCGTTTTCAGTAAGAAGGTGAAAACAAAGTCAAAATGGGGAATGCAGAAAACAAACACAAATGTAAATTTTAAAACACAGCTGACATTCCCCAAACCATTTAAATGTGGTTTTTGTCTTTTCCGTAAGAAAGCAGAATTGTGCAGAGGACTGAAGAAGAGAGGAGGATTCCCATAAGGCCCATTGACTTCACACACACCTTCCATGAGGCTAGGCTGCTCAAAACTCCCTCCAATCCCCAGCTTTAATAACACTTATCTCTTTTACAGTAAGGACATGACAAGGGGCACATCTTCTCCAGCTGCAGGGTCTGGCAGAGGTACAGCTGCACTGCTGTAACTTTTCCTCCTAAACCCAGAAACTTTGGCGTGCATGAAATCTGTTAAAAGTTGCTGCTAACTTCCAGTTTTTTTCTTTGCTCCAAGTCTGAGAAGCCTCCAGTAACATCTCCGGTATAAACTCTAAAAATCCAGGTAGAGCTGTCCGTCAGTTGACCCCGCTATTGCTCACAGAGCATTAGGCAGACTGGCAAAAAGCCACATCCAATTTGAAATGCGCACTGAAAATTTCCTCTGTCAGATGAATCTTTAATCTATTTATAATCTCCAATGTTTCCTCTAAACAGCACTCCATGTCTTACCTTGTATCATTTTCCACATAAATGCCATGCCACAGAGCTGAAACGTATGTCCGAAGAGAAAAGTGGATTTGGTTTTGATTTTTTTTAAAGTGAAATGGTTGAGAGATTGACCTTATTATAATTTGATCTCCAGTCATTATTACCAGAACAACTCAAAAGCAATTCCTGTCATCGTCCCTGCTTCAGAGTGTTTTGGAAACCAGGGCCCTGCTACAGGAAAACAGTTCCTTCCTTTCTGTGCGCTTGATCAGAAGATCAGGACACTGACAGAAATTATTACAGATCTTCTGATGCTTCTTTTAAGCATTAAGGGTTTTCAAGTCATATTCTTGTGAAATTTGTTTGGGTAATTAACTTCATTATCTGGAAATGCTTCAGACAGGAATGGTTTATCTGAATCAGAATCACAGACTGTTGGAAGGGACCTTAAAGCCCATCCAGTGCCACCCCTGCCACGGAAGGGACGCCTTCCACCATCCCAGGCTGCTCCAAGCCCCAATGTCCAGCCTGGCCTTGGGCACTGCCAGGGATCCAGGGGCAGCCACAGCTGCTCTGGGAATTCCATCCCAGCCCCTCAGCACCCTTGCAGGGAACAATTCCTTCCCAATATCCCATCTATCCCTGCCTTCTGGCAATGGAAAGCCATTCCCTGAGTCCTGGCCCTTCATTCCTTGTTCCAAAGCCCCTCTCCAGCTCTCCTGGAGCCCCTTTAGACACTGGAACTAGACTAAGGTCTCCCTGGAGCCTTCTCAAGCCTCTTCCTCCTCCCCAGAGCCATTGGGGAGAGAACTTCTCTGCTCTCCAGACTTCCCCCTGCTGCAGGAGACAGGGAATATGGGATGTCATATGGGATGTCAGGAAGAGAGATCTCAGATCTCTCTATGGAGAGATGACCATGAGCCATGGCCAGAGTCCCCCTGAAATAAGAGAAAGCTTGGTAGCAGCTGGTGGACAAAAAATGCTGCTGCAAATGCCAGCATTTGGGCTATTCCCACTCCCATCCCTCCCTAAGAGTCCTCTAGGACCCACAGAAATTGGATTTCCTAGCACAAACCTCCCTCACATCTGGCTGTGTGGAAACAAAGTAAATTAGCAACAAACAAGTTACCAGCTACAAAGAGCCTTTCAACAGCCATTTTACTCGTGTACTACAATGCATACTGCATTTATTTTCTTTCAGAAGCTACAGAAACTAACAAAGGCACTACGTGTTGAGTTTCCCTATGATTATTTATGACCTATTTCGTGTATCTGATTATGCACCATTCACAGGAGCAGATTTATGTGGGACTCCTTATGCTGGGCGTTCATTCAGCAAAAAGCTGTGGGTTTAATTCCCACTTCTTGGAGGTGCACAGGATCGTAGCTGGTCCTGGAGTGGAATTTTGAGCAAAACCCTCACCCCAGACCAAGAGCACCTCTGCAAACACAGCAGGACCCACAGCAGGCAGGCCTGGAGCAGACACTCAGCATCCCATTAGTGTCCTTTGTGTTCTGCACAACAGGGTATTGGTGTCCTGATGCTCCGATAAGGAGAGAGCAGCTCCATTTGGGGCCTATCAGATAACGCAGCTATCAGGGGGATCTTTATCTGCTCCGTGTAATGCCGTGGGATGGAGCAGATCTGGAATTTGAGAGTTCTGCTGCTTCTCGGGCGATTTTAGTCACTTCAGCTCTGCCTGCAGCTCACACGGATGAAACACCGACGGGAGAATATCTGACATCCCCTCCCAGTCTTCTTAAAGATCTCTTTATTATTGCTGTTGTTGTTTTTAAAACTATGGAATGGAATCACTGAATATGGGCTTGCAAATAGCAGTAAAATTATATAGTCCATGCATCAAAGATTCTTAGTGTAGAGCATGAAACACAAATGGGCGGCTGAGGGCTGGAACTGGAGGATCTTTGATGTCCCTTCCAACCTAGGCCATTCCATGATTTTTTATGATTTATGAGGAGGCAGCAGCTCCTCCTGTGTAGAACAGCAGAGTGAGGCATTTCCCCACACTGGAAACAGCCAGCCTGGAAAAATTACACTCAACTGGAGAAGGTTGGGGGTTTTTTTAACTGTAAATACTTGAATTCCTTCTGTCTGAGGCAACATGATGCTGTGCATTTCCACTCACACCTGTGGTAATTATGCCTGGCTTTGATTTAGTAATTATTTTTTATAATGATGTTAAATATTACATTTTACCATGCATATTGAAGCCAGAACATCTTCACTTCTTTCCTACTATTAAGAAAAATACGCTCTCCTAGAAAAAAGAACTCTTTATATTGCTCTGGTCCAACGGAGTGACAAACCAGTTAGTTCAGTGGTACATCAGCCTTCAAAGTTTCTGGAGTCAACTACCAGCAAGAAACAGGGGAAAGGATGCAGCCCTTTGTTTCTGTTTTATTCTAAGCTTCAAATTTACTTTCTACCTGATGTTTGTGAGTTTTCTTCTCCACTACGGATGTGGGAACTTTTATAACTTCCTTTTTATGGGTCATATTCTCATTACACTTAAACACGCTCTCTAAGAGATGAGAGGTTATTACCGCACAGACATTCAGATGTTTTGGGATTGATGCTGCACGACCCACAGACAGGCTGGCAGAGAAGACTGGCATCATACTGGAAGAGGAAAGTCCTTGCTGTGGAGGACAACACTTCTCTTCAACAGAGCTAAAAGCTGGATTCACATCTGGGGAGAGCCCAAAGTATTAAATATGGCTAAAAAACTCCATTACCAGAAAGAAATCTTTGTTTTACAGTATGTCATCTCATTTTATAGTTTTACAAAATTCAGATAACAACATAAAATTTCCCTAGTTTCACACGAGGAAAACAGAGTTAAAGACCACTAGAAAGAACAAAATGAGTCAAGATTAAGTCCTGCTGACAACAGTGAAGTTTTGGTTCAAGGAGGAATGTCTCTGCTTGCAAGGGCCAGAAACTTTTCCCTGTGCTTCTGGTTCATTCCTCAACAGGAATGATTTGGACATGGACTCATGGAATCACTAAGAACAAGACCTCCAAGATCATCAAGTCCACACTTTGACGCAATTTCCCCCTTGCCCACTAAACCAGAGCACAAAATCCACTCATGTTTTGAACTCTAGGCACTGAGCTTTTGGATTACAAGACAACCACTAAAAAGGAAGCAGTCCATGGAATAGTACTGATTATCTCCTCCCTGGCCCCTTCCCTCAATTTAATATCTTCTAAAAATTATGACGTTTAGCCTACTAAGGACTGTAAGGTCTAAGTTCCCCTCACCTTGACAAAGTCTGGGACAGCAGGATTGTCTGAAGGAGGCACAAGGGCAAAACTATTCAAATATGACAAGAAACTCAAAGAAAAACTGATTTACTTCTCACTTTGATATTCTTATGGAGACACAAATAGATCTCAATTTTTATAGCCTTTAAGGGCAACACATCATGAAATCAGTCTTTCAAACTGAATTTAAATGCACCCTTAAATTACAGAAAAAAGGCTTTTGTTCCCATAAGATGGCAATCAAAATCAGACCCACTAAATAATGTGGCTGCTACGAGTCTGGGCAATTTTATTTCCAATACAAAAGAATCCTTATGCAAAAACTTTGATTAATTATTTTGCATCAGGAAGAAAGAATCTCTTTTTAATTGTAGCAAAAAAAATCATTATAGATTAAAATGTCATTTTAAGTAAGACATTGTGGAACCAAAAGATCATTTCTGCTCTTCCCAAATTAAGAATACAAAACTAAAAATTAAACTGTAAGTAAAATGCCATATATTGCCTTGGAATGAATTTCCAATAATAGTATCTACTTTATATTGGTACAAACAAACTCTGTCTTAATTAGATTGACCTTTAAAAAGCTTCTCAGGCTTTTGAGAATTGTAAATACTTAAAGTCTGATTCATTCACGTTCCTGTTTGCTGAAAGCTTCGAAAACCAGAGCTGGGGCCAGTTCCACCGGTCCTGCAGCTCTGCTGGGACCAGGCCAGCCAGGCCTCAGAGGAATTTCATCCCTTCTGCCTCCACAGTGGTCTGGGGGGCATTTGGAGCTCAGCTGCACATTGGAAGGGCTGTGAAATCCTGCAGGAGCTGCAGTGAGGGCTAATTAGGAGATGAGCAAATGGGTAACGGGGCTGAAGCGGCATCGCTGAACCAGCAGAGGGAAAGCTCACAGAATGACAATATAGTTTGGGATGGAAGGGACCTTAAAGCCCACCCAGTGCCACCCCTGCCATGGGCAGGGACACCTCCCACTGTCCCAGGCTGCTCCAAGCCCCATCCAACCTGGCCTTGGACACTGCCAGGGATCCAGGGGCAGCCCCAGCTGCTCTGGGAATTCCATCCCAGCCCCTCACCACTCTCACAGGGAGCAATTTCATCCTGACGTCCAATCTCATCCCTCAGAACACTCACACATCCACACGGATAACTTGCAGATTGTCTCTCAGAGCAATTTCCTTTTATTGATGCTGAGCTTGTCCTTGCTGGAACAAGGAAGTGAATTTGATCTAAGGGAATTTATTTCGGCAGTTTATGATGCTGTTTCACGGAGTGTGGACCTCCCACGCCAGAGGATAACAGAGCTCATGTTTCAATGCTCAGAGCTGCCATCCCTGCCTCCACCTCTCCTTCCAAGTGACCACTGCACAAACCCTGCGACCAGCCTGACAATAAATAATTGATGATCTTCAGCAAGTGACTGTGTACAGCAGGGCTGTAGAATTTGGAATAAAATGAACAGATAGAGTAGCAAACACCAGACTTTTTCTGCAATGAAGAACAAGAAAACAAGAGGCTGATCCTTAAAAATATTCCCTGTACACACAGCTCCAGCATTACAAACCCAACACAACCCTGCCCAGGCTGACAGCTACATGCAGGTACGTGCAACCTTTTCTTCCAAAGGTCACTGTCATCCCAAGGACTCCTCCGTGCCAGCTGTGCTCACCAGCACAGGGAGCAGCTCCTCACTCGCTTTCACCACACAAAACCTCCTCCAGCTCCTGACTGTTCGTTTGAAACTGGCAATTTAAAACCTTTCTCTTACCAACTTTGGCTCTAGCTGGACTACAGAGAACTGTGAGTGTTAAGGCTGGGAAGGACAAGCAAGTATCGTAAAAATAACAGTTTGTAATTGGGCAGCTTCCCATGGTTGGGGAAGAGAAATGAGCAGGTCAGGCAATTGAGAACCAGGAGAAATGACCTTAAAAAGTTCTGTCTGGGGACAGGCTGCCGATGGTCTCATCAGCATTCAGCTCCACTGCCACAGTCTGGAGGAGGAAACATAATGCAGAAAATGGAAAGGAGGGAGACAGGGGAGCAGTGGGGAGAAAAACATCTTTCTTCATTCAGCCAGGGAGGAGATGGAAACCAGCCGGCCGCAGCCTTTTCCCCTTTCCCTTCTTTTTTACAAGTCCTCTGGTCTGTGACCCACCCACTAATATGTTTTCAGTATCACATATAATCTTTAAGAAGGCAGATTAGTGACTTCTAAAGAAAACGGTTGGGAAAAAGGAGCTGTCAGATCTTCTACTGCACATCCCAGCTGTTTCATGTGACCTGAGAGGGGCTTTGGGTGGGATTGTGAACAATCGAGGTGCTCAGTGATCTTCAGCAAGAGCAGAACACCAATTTACCTTTTACATCTTTGAAAAAAAAAATCTCCTTTTACTTGTAAGCTGTTCAAGACAGATTGTGCTTTCCGAGGTGTTTATACAGCTCCTTCGGCGTCTGGGTGTTACAGCAACATAAAGTGATATTGAGAATTGGTTCTTTGCTGTCATCCAGCTTTTCCATCAGCTTTTTACAGCTTTTTATAATGAGAAAAGATGGGGGGGGGGGGAAGGCCAATTTTGGAAATATATACATAGACACAGTTTTCATACGTGTTTACAGGTTATCACTGAGAAACGAACAGCCTCCAGAATTTATGTTTTCTTCAGGATTCCATTCCTCAACTGTGATATTTTTGCCAGGAGACAGAATCCTTGTGATTGCCCTTCCACACACAGAGCAACACACATTCCTCAACAGAAACTCAGGTGTAATTAGGATCTCTAAGGTACCACCCTCCAGTTTCCAATTTCCATTACTTCATTAAAATGAGTTAATAATTAGACAATGATACTAATATTGGAGGCTGGACTAGGTGAACTTTCAAGGTTCCATCCCTGGAAGTGTCCAAGGCCAGGCTGGACGGGGCTTGGAGCAGCCTGGGACAGTGGAAGGTGTCCCTGCCTATGGCAGGGAGTGGCACTGGATGGGCTTTAAGGCCCCTTCCTACCCAACCCATTCTGGGATTCTCTGATTCTTCCAACTGAAACCATTCTGGGATTCTGTGATTCTATACAAATAAAGATCCAAGACAAAACCTCCTCCTACCTTCCATTTTTTATTGTACAAGGGGTAAATATCAACAGAAACGCTGGCAGTGCTTCTTGCCTTCAAATCCATTCATGTTCTGGCCAGAGTTTTGATTCAAACTTTCAGATAAGGAGTGGTGCTGAGCCCCTCATACTGAGTTAATCACACCCCAAGGTTTATTCCCCACACTGTTGCTCCAATGACATTTAAAAAATGATTAATTTTCAGGAGGGATCAGCACTCTAAAAAGCTGCTATCCCCAGATGAAATAAAAATGTAAAAAGCCAGACTCAAATATTCCTACCAGGCAGGTTCCCTTCTCCTCTGCTCAGGTCAAAGACGAAGACAAGCTGTGGGATGTAAGCCCATATCTGCTGCGCCATATGTCACCCCATCACGTCCTCAGACCACTTATCTCTTTCAAATGTCATTAAAACTGACTGTATTGGAACATATCTGAACATCACAACATCTGCCGTGCTCCTGACCTGTGATATTCAGGGCTGCAACACTTTCACTAATCTTCTCCGAAAGAGCTCACTCATGGGTACACAAGACTCAGTCCTGAGAGGTGACAACAGCCCTCAGCTCTTATCAGTGAAGAAGATGCTCAGGGATTCATAAAATCTAAATAAAAAGTTACACATTTCGCTCCACGTCTCTCCCACGCCACTTATCCAACACCTCCCCGCAGCTAACTCAGATGTGTGGCTTGTTATTACCATTACTGCACTGGTTTCTTATTAATAAACAACAATTACATGAGGCATTCACTCCCAGCACACTGACTAGTCCTGTGTTTAATTTTTACAAAGGATTTCAACTGAGTTTATGGCTGAAATCGGTGCAAAATCTAAAGAGAAACAGCTGGGCTATTTTCCTGTGGAAAACAGCATGAAATGGATGCTGGATTTGTTACATCCTAAACCATCTGGACTTCACCTATTCTGCCCTCCATGACAGTCCTGCCATGGAAGGCACTTAGTTCACAGGTCCCAGATTTTCCTGGCATTTTTACTGCAAGCTCATTCTTTCTTTTTTTTTTTTTTTTTCTCCTTACACCCACAGCACACCATTTTTCTGGAAATCTGGCCAAGGTATAAGAGGCATGAGATCTCCAGGTCTTTAAAAAATGCAAGGAAATCCATGTGACCATTCTGATATTGATTCATTGACCCTTCAAGCTCATTTTCACATAGGGATTTTTCAGGAAGGACCAAAAACCACATTACCAGATCAGCTCTGGCACTTAAGACACACCAGCACCTGGAGCTTTTGCCAAAAAAAGGTTAATTGTGTAATGTTAGATTTAAGAGATCTGAACTAAACTCCAAAGAAGGAATGCCATGCAGACATCCTCAGTTCCCAGCAGGCTTGGGTTTCATCTACCCCACAGAAATTTGTGCAGAGGGGCTGGGATTCTCATCTCCAGGAAGACAGAGTTGCACTAAAAGTGGTTCTGCTGCTGTGTGCCTCCTCTGGCCCTACATTAGAGATGTGCACATCTCAATTATGTGTCTGCTCCAGAGACCTTTCCAGGGAGAGAGCAAAGGCTGGCTGAGCATCCCATCCCGAAGGAGCATGCAGCTCATTCCGATACCGCACGCGGGCTTTGCGACACGAGCTGAATAATCCATGAGCCCTCAGCTCCACGCAGAGAAATGCCCTTCATTAAACACACATCCTGCTGGATTATTACTGCTCCAATAAGTAATCCTCCCTGCACCTACTGCTCACTTCAAAAAACCCAGATGCGGGGAATCGTCCGAGGAGAACAAAGCGCGGCCTTGTCCTCCCGGGCGCCTCGCTGGCCCCGAGGCCTCGTACGCAGCTCTGAGCTCTTTGCTCGCCCAGCTCCCGTGGGCAGAGAGAATTACACTGCTCCTCTTCCTCAGACAGCCGCTCCCCAAGGCTCCCCTCAGCACAACCACAGGGACCTGCTGCGGAGTGGATGCAGCTGGAAACAATCCAGCCTCTCCACTCCCGGCCCCTCCGGAGGCCGTGGCCACCAAATGCTCACATGAGTGGTTTTCTGGAAGCACATGGAGAGTGCTCTCAGTCAGATGGGACTGCTCAGAGACTTACTCATGTTTTACAGTAAGATGTAGGAGGGAAAAATAATTTTATTCTAAGATATCCAGTTGCTTTTGGTTGGAAGCACAACTACAATGCTACAGAACTGGAGTTTTGCCTGATTTTCTATGTTTTACCCACAAAAATATTTTTACAAACCAAGATAAATACTTTACTTTTAGTATTTTAATGTTTTCAGCTCTACAGGTGGTGGGTTAAGTAGGTATTCCTAAGGTCTCCCCATTTGCTCCTGAAAACCTCAAAACACCCCATTACATTTCGGAAGAGCCCTAAGCTCAAGTGGTTGGGGAAGCAAAACACTGTTTAAATTTAAAAAATGATCAGATTGCCAAGTGTGGAAAAAAAAATCAATTGCTGAAGTTCAAATATGAAAACAGTATGGTATGAAAGGAGGCTCCTTACTACCAATCTCTGCTTCAGTTACATCAAAACATTAATTCAGGCTGAATTTTCAGACAGTGCAAAGAAGTAGGAAAAAAACCCAAAAACCCACAAGGCCAGATTCAGTTCTTCATTGCCATGGAGTCTGCAGCCAGGATCCATCCAGGCTCATTTCATCACAACACGATTTAAAACATTTTCCATTGATACAGGAGGGTTTGTCCAGAAGCTTAGTAAGCAATATACGAACTACAACCTACATTCGTTTTAACTTCAGACCAGACTAATAAAAAGCGCATCCTAAGTTTATTGGCATCATCTTATCCCCGCCAAAAACACACAGTAGGCACTTGATAGCAAAACTCTCACCAGTGACCTTCCTAAATCCAGCCAGAAGAGCCTCCATTTCATTAGGATTCCTATTAAGGCAATAGAGCCCAGCTGTAAATTACTGGTTATTACCAAATTAAATGGTACAGAACGGATTGTTTCTGGGAGCTCTACTCCACTGCTCAAGCTCCCTCCCCTCCTTGTCAGGCCAGGCTGGAGGGGATTGATCACCCAGCACTGCAATAATTAATCTGTTGTGGTGTTACTCAGCTTGAGAGCTCAAATACAGAATTAAGAACAAATACATTTGCTGTTTGCAGGAGGAGCTGATCATCAGGATCGACCTCACCCTGCTGTGCTGGTATTTATTGGTGCCAATTGTTCTGGGCATCTTCCTGTCAGAAGAGCTTGGATAGGTTTGGAAAAATAAAACTGAGATCAAGGCATTGCTACTCTGCTGAGGATGCTGGAACTCATCTGGGATGCGGGAATTTCCGCAGCAAAACAGGGACCATCAGACCAGGAAGCTGTGATGGCACATAATGACACCAGGATGGCCATTACTAGGCACAAAGCCAGAAAGATTAGAAGTAAACTGGGGGGCTTTGAACCTAGAAAGGAAGGGAGAAGACTCCACAAAGGACTACAAAAGCACCCAGAAAACTTCCAGGGGGGCTTGGTGTCAGCTGAGAGAGCATCAAGCCAGGGGAACAACATTGTGAGGTTCCTGATCTTTACTCAATGCTTTATTTGGGCCCTGGACCTTCCAGTTTCACTCTGAAAATCATCCCTGATACCTTCATTAGTGAATCCAGTTTGTCTGTATGATACCCCCAAATCACACTGCATTGCTTTTGTGGTTTGCAAATGCTCTACGGTGAGTCAAGGCCACGTGCAAGGAAAAAGGGGAAACCATCTCATCTTATTAAGGATTCCATGAACTTCCCATTCATCAAATAAAAATAATAAATGCCCTCACAGTCCTGGTAAGTAAAACATTACTTCACACAGAGAGCAGATTTCAGGAGGGGCCATAGATATTCAAATATTTTTATATGACAGCATTATTTCCCTGGCTGACTTTTCCCTTCAGACACATCTTCTCTTTTATCTTACCTTGGTCCTTTATCATACTGTAAAGATTAATTTTGAATTTCTGCTGATTGTATGATCGTGGACTTCACGAACAAAAACCTCTTTTATGGGAGACATTAATATTCACCGTGACAGCCCTGAACTTCCACTTGCAGAAAGGTTTAATAATTTTCTAAAACCTCTTGATTTTGTCACAATGACTTGTATTCAGCCTAACTTTTTTCCTTGTCTTGGGCTACGTCATTTACCTTGAGCCTTGTCTGGGTAATAAGGATGAGTCAAGTCCCTCATTCACCTTGTCACTAATTGCAATTTCTTTTCCTGTTTTTCATAACACATAACTTTTGTGCAGAGAAGAAACTCGGGAGAGAAGTGGTGTGAAAGCTCTGTCCATGCAATCCCATGCCTTTCATTCAAAGAAAGCATCTTTAGAAGTGGGAAAGGTGAGCTAGGAGTGTGTCATTCCAGGTTTTCCCAGTCTGGGATTTTGCCCTCCTGCTAGGGATGGCCAGCAACTCCTCCGGGGCATCAAGCAAGGGAAAGCTCAGCTCTGAACATAAATCAAGTAGCAGCTGCCTTGGAAGTCTGACTCCTTTTGCCAGACCAGGCAGATCTTCAAACTGAACCTTCTTTGCCCAAACACCTGGGGGCAGGTAACCCCCCCTTCCAGAGAGGGCTCCTCACAGCAGGAACCCAAGGTTCAAAAAAATTCAGTGAAGAATTTCTCCTATTAAAATGTCCCACTTAAACAGGTTGTAAGCTTTTGAAGGGAGATGAAAAGCAGACGGGAATATGTGTCATTGACAGTTCTCCTCCAATGGAGTCAGAAAATGATATTTCTTTCTTGAGCTGAAATAATTTGTTGGTAAAGATTAGAAAAAAACCCCAACTTATTTGGGCTTGGAGGGAAGAAACTGGCACAAGCCCAGCAGTGCTCTATATTTAGGGACATCAGCTTAAAAATGTATTTGTTTGGCTGGCCTTCCCCTGCAGTGTCAGCTCCAGAGCGGGATGAGGACGTGCTGCCCGCAGAGATCCAGGGGTGCATCCAGCCAGGACATGGCTTGGGATGAGAGCACAGATCCCCAGGATGCTGTGCATCATCCAGCTGCTCTTCCCAGACTGCCCCAAAGGGTGCTTCTGATGATGACACCATGCTTCCCCAGGGACTAAATCCACTTTCTCTCCAAGCTGTGTTTTTCCTGCGTATCTCTCCCAGGCACTGAGCAGGGATAGATTTCCCCTCAGCTGCTCCCAGGATGACAAATCACCCTCTGAACGTCAAGTCTCTGCTGATTTAGCACTGATAAAGAAGCTTTGAACCACAGTCTAAATATTTTGTTCCTTAAAATATTTAATAATCTGCTCATTTCTTATTCTGTCCTGATCAAGAGATTCCAGCAAGTTTCACAGTAAATTTCGGGAGTGGAGCTGCTCGCACTGGGCACAGCCAGCTTCCAACTTCCAGCTCCAGTGCCTTTGATCTCCTTTTTTTTCCATTGCCATTGGCAACACTGGCTTTTCTCCCCCCAACCCTCATCTGTGCCCTGGGTGAGTATTGATGAGGGTAAGAGGATTATTCCCCAGCTGCATCCCCCCACCTGCTCTTCCAACACTTGGCTTCCAGGGCTTTGAATGCTTTGTGCACATACCTTGGGCTCAGTTATTACCAGCACTGATAATCTGCTTCCTCAAGGCTTGTTTCTGTCTTATTTGAAGACAGCTGTAATTAATAATCTCCTTTTAAGGGCCTAATTTCTTTTTAGTTAAAGCCAACTTTCATCTCATTACTAATCTTCCTTTTATTTTAAAGTCAACTTTCATCTCATTACTAATCTCTCTTTTATTTCAAAGGAGGCTCTAAAGTTAGAGACCGAGCAGACATCTGTAGAAAATAATGACATCTGTGAAAATATTTAATTGCAATTTTTATACGAAAAGTTTTAGTCTGGCTTCCAAATAACTACAGACCTATTCTGATATTAATCTTCAGCAGACCCTTCCTCCCTCCTCACCATTTCTCCGTGCTTGCTGACAAAAAAGCCTCTATATCACAGAGTTGAAAGATTTTTTTCAGATCTTTTTGCCATTTTATTTCACTCAGATTTTTTTTTACCATTTCCCCATACTGGTGACAAGGATTTCTTTCAGTCTGCAATATTTGTGGTATTGGAACAGGAACTTCTTAGTTAGATTGGGAAAGTTCTCCAAGGCCGTGGAGCCCAAGCTGTGCCTGACCCCCACCTTGTCCCCAGCCCAGAGCTCTGAGTGCCACCTCCAGCCCTTCCTTGGGCACCTCCAGGGATGGGCACTCCAAACCTCCCTGGGCAGCCCCTGCCAAGGCCTGAGCACCTTTCCTGTTACAGCAGGGATTACTGTAACATGCCTATATCAAACCAGGAGTCCCGTGGAAAAGAAATACACATGGACGGATTGTTGGTAGATGTTTCAGAGATGTTCATTTCCCCAGCCCATGGCCGGGCTCTGCTGAGGAACCCTCACAGTCTGGGCCGGGGGTCCCTGCCCGCGCAGGGAACACAAACCAGCAATGGGGAACGAGGCTGCCCAGGGGCAGGGAAACACCGTGCCTCCCCTCAGGGCCCCTCTCCCAGGGCTCCATGGCGGGGGGAGGAGACCCCAACATCTCACCCGTTTATTTTTAACAAAAGAGATGTAAAACTTAACATTGAAAACAACAAGGACAGTTTCAAAATAAAACAAGCCACCCTCCTGAGTCTTTGAATGTCCAAACAGATTCTCTGGAACATCTTAAAGCTGACAGAAGGGGGACAGAACTCTCTGAGCATGCTTTGTGGGGAAACTGAGGCAGAAGAGGGTTTAACTTCTTCCCTCCCCCTTTTCATCCCCCACTCGGCATTGGAAAGGGATTTTTGGGGAAACAATTGGCAAAGGTATGGTTTTGTGAGGGAAACCATGGATGAAAAAACAGATTGGGAATACACTGGGGGTAATAGGATATAGGGTAAAAGGGAAAGGTGGGATTAGGAAAGGGAGACTGTAGGGGGGACTTACAATGGAGATATTGTCTAACATGACTATGATTGTTAGCATATATACTGCCTTTTACAGGAACACCATCAGGCCCAGTGACCTGCGATGCTTGTAACCCTTTTCTACCTAGACCAATTTTGAATTCTACCACCTCTCCATCTCCCAAGCTTGGGATGCATTTTTCAGGGTTATTCTTTTTAATAGCAGTTCTATGCACGAATATGTCTTGCTGGTTGTCACACCTTGCTATAAAACCATAATTTTGTTTAACATTATACCATTTTACTATTCCTAAAACCTTAGCTCCGATATTTTCCTTTTTCCGAGCAGCTGCTGTTTTCTGTCTCGCTGCGTTTTTGCTCTCTCTTTCGGTCGCTCCCGTGTTGGAATTGTCGGGGCTGCTGGTGCCTGCGCGCTCTTCCCGGGGTCGCGTTCGGGGCTGCGCAGGCCGGGCCGGGCCGCGCCGCTCAGTTCTCCGTGCGTCGCCTCCTCTGGTCGCAGCTTCGCTGCCGCTGCCAGGCGCTGCATCTCAGCCGGGCCCCTGAGCGACGACCCCCCTGCACCCTGCTCCAGAGTGCATCTCGGCTGGGCACGGCTCTGCTCCACCGCCGCACACGCACCACCCCTCTCGGTCGGGCGTTCACGGGGCTCGCTCCACCACGCGCTGCGCGGGGCCGGGCGGGCACTGCCGGGTCCCGCCACTCCCGCCGTGCCTCGCTCCGCCACCGACACTGCGGCTCGCGTGGCTCCGCCCGCACGCGGGAACTGCCTCGCTGCTGCTCGCAGAGCGCTCGGTGCACGTGGCCTGGGCCGCACGGTCCCTGAGCCAGGCTTCCCTTCGCCAGGACACAGCTGACATTGCTCAACAGTCTCAGTAATTAAATAATATTCACGAAAATATTCTTCCATCGGCATGTATTTTGACTCAAATATTAACTGTGTCCAAACGGTCTTCCAAAAGTCTTTGGTAAGAATTAAATCCCAAGAAACATAGAAAAAGTTCTTAAACAACCGTGCCAGGAAGTGTTTCAGTTCTTTTTGAGCTTGAATCAAGCTAAAATTTACAAATCGTTTTTCAAGAATCTTTTCAAGTTTAAGATAAATGTCCCTATGCGGTTCTGAAAGCCAAGAGTCTTCCCACGGTTCCTCCATAGTTTAGATATGGAATAGCAAAACAAAACCAAGAGGAGGAATCCAAGGTTTCTAGGGTTTACTCACACAAATCAGTTGCTTAGGGATCGGGGATCGTTCTGCTCTCAATTCTCCACCATTTGTTACAGCAGGGATTACTGTAACATGCCTATATCAAACCAGGAGTCCCGTGGAAAAGAAATACACATGGACGGATTGTTGGTAGATGTTTCAGAGATGTTCATTTCCCCAGCCCATGGCCGGGCTCTGCCGAGGAACCCTCACAGTCTGGGCCGAGGGTCCCTGCCCGCACAGGGAACACAAACCAACAACGGGGAACGAGGCTGCCCAGGGGCAGGGAAACACCGTGCCTCCCCTCAGGGCCCCTCTCCCATGGCAGGGGGAGGAGACCCCGACACTTTCCATGGGGAAATTCCTGCTGATGTCCAATCTGAGCCTCCCCTGGCCCAGCCTAAGGCTGTTCCCTCTCCTCCTGTCCCTGTTCCCTGGGAGCAGACCCCGAACCCCCCTGGATGCCCCCTCCTGTCAGGGAGTTGTGCAGAGCCACAAGGTCCCCCCTGAGCCTCCTCCTTGTGGCAAGCTAAAATACAATATTCTGTATCTTTTTTATTAAATCCTGGACAGAAATTCACCCCCGCCTTTCCCCTGTTCCACCATCTTGGTGAAGTTTTAGGTTATTTAATAATGAAGAGACACAACAACCCCCTCTCCCACCCCAACAAATTGCTCCTGTAATTTCTTACATTTCAATCTTCTGTAAGATGAAATGTGTCGCATCAAGAATTGTCATTGACCTGAAGCTGACTGGTTATCTGCTACGAAGGTGGTATTTTAATTACCAAAGTTAATTACCATCTCCATGGAATGCAATTTCCTTACTTCATGCCGTTGTAAAATAGGAAGTGGAAAGTACAAGCGGTGCAAAATCCACAGAAGGTCTACACAAAGGCTTCTGTATGACTAATTGGTCTGAAATTTAATCAGTTAAATTTCTGTTTCATGTTCCTTTGATAAGATTATCTTAATTACTTTTTACAGTATCTAAGTAGGAAAGATAAAGAAAAAACAATCTGCTGAAGGGGAAAACTAATTCATAAGTCTAAAGGGAGAGAGGAAAATAAGGCGAGGGGGAATACACAGCTGTTGATTAGGCCACAAAAGCTCCAATCTTGTACTTCCAACACTTGATGTTTCAGAGTAGTCAGGAATATATGAAAGCCTCAGAAAGCTGAACTGCTACTCAATCAACTTTCACAATGTTTTTAGTCCTCATCTTCTTTCAAAGGCTCCATATGTAAAGTGGTTATAGACAAATATGACAAAATCAGGGCAGGGATCATATGGTCCATCAGCATCAGGGCTGCCCTTGTGAGGTGCTAACACTGCTCTAACATTTTAGGTACTTTATACCGTGGTTTTACAGTCTCTACCATCTGGAGGAAAAAAATACAGAATTAGAGACACAAAGATTTAATATTAAGAGGTATTTCCTCTGCAATATCAAAGGTCCGAGGGACTTAACCTCACCCCACTGGAGAACTCAAGACCACTTTGATTTTTACCTTATCTGGGACTAAACAAAGATTCCTCACAGACTGGTTTGTGTTGGAATGGACCTTAAAGCTCATCCAGTGCCACCCCTGCCATGGGCAGGGACACCTTCCACTGTCCCAGGCTGCTCCAAGCCCTGTCCAACCCAGCCTTGGACACTGCCAGAGATCCAGGGGCAGCCACAGCTTCTCAGGGAATTCCAGCCCCTCACCACCCTCACAGGGAAGGATTCCATCCCAATATCCCATCTATCCCTGCCCTCTGGCAGTGGGAAGCCATTCCCTGTGTCCTGTCACTCCAGGCCCTTGTCAAACATCCCTCCCCTGCCTTTCCATGTGAATCACGCTAAGCCCAGCACAACACAAGTCATGCTGGGGACATCTTTTCTGCCAAGAGCCAAAGTCAGCCCCAGAGCAGTCTCAGGAAAATTGTCTTTGGATGTGTCTCAAGAACTCTTTATACATTCAAGATGCCACATCAATTCTCACGCTCCTGTAACATCCCCCAAACAGCAGCAGGGAGAAGGCAGCACCACGGAGCCAGGGCAGGGCACTGGGGGGCTGCGTGCAAGGAGAGCCGGGCTGTGCCTTGGAGGAGCAGAATAACTGGGAATAAAATAACTCCATGTCCCTGCCCCACGGGAGCAGCCAGGCCACGGCTTCATTTCCACCTCTCACTGCTCATCTCTCTCCTCTCCATCATTTCCCTGCTGCACACGGAGGTGACAGATTTGGGCTCCCCAGTGAGAGGGCGAGCTCTCCAAGCACCCATCTCCCAATCCTCCTGATAGCCGGCTGGGAATGAGCGGGCACAGGGAATGGAGCTTCCCTCATAGCTGGCAGACCATCACCATCCTCCTTGGCTGAAGCTCTGTGGTACAAACACCAGGGATGATCCCATTACCTGGTCTAGTGGAAGGTGTCCTAACCCACGGGGGTGGAACAAGATGGTTCCAAACCACTCCACGATCCAATGATTGCATCATTCCAGTATTATTTTAGAGGAGATTTAGGATCATTTGCCCCCACCTCACCAAACTGGTACTTGGACATGGACTAAACCAGCAGGCACTGTGCTCACAGGGAGCTTTAAAACATCTCTACAGATTCATTCTCCCCTCCATAAAATTCCCTACAAGCTTCTGATGCTAAAAATATGTTGTTTTCTCCTCTCTTCAGCTATGAACTCTTGTGCTGGAGCCAAATCAAGCGACTTAGTGCTATGTAAAAGCTGTTCATTTTTAATTTGATAGAAGAGGTTCATTGTTTCAAAATGTATGGTTTTGATAAGGGTGATTTCTGTGAAATTAAAACAGAGTAAAATTAATGTCTGTAGTTATTTCCCTTCAATTATGTCAGCTTCACATTTGCATAAAATACTGTTTTCATTCCTCTTTAGCGCAACACATAATAAGGCTTTGTATTTTTAATTTATCTGGAGGAAAAAATACGAAGGTTCTGCAGCCATGTGGAGAACTCTGTTAAGAGTAATTTCAGATTTGGTTTCATTTAGCTGAAAAACAAGAACTTGGACTTCCACAATTTCTCTTACAATGGAAGTCAGCTTCTTTTTCAAATAATACTTAATTTATACTATTTTAAACTTACACTCTTTAGGCAAACAGTCACTTGAAGTCTGTTCAATATTGCTGTAGGTCTCATCCTGTTACTCCTTTTCTTCTGTGGTGGAAGTAAGAGTGAGATAGGTTTTAAATTAAAAAGATTCGACAAAAATAACCCCCAAAAGATGCCTTATCCAAACCCTCTGAACTCCAAGGACTGTTTTCACCCATATCCAGGGATAGGGAGCAAGGTTCTCTCTCTCTAAAATTAAAGGAAGACCCTGAAGGAACTCAGTTTAATTACACTGCAGACCTCAAGTGCCAGCTGGAAGCAGCAAGAGACACATTGTGATCCAAACTTTTGCTCTGCCAGTCCTAGAAATTACAGAGAGGAGAGGTTGTTGAAGTGTTGCATTATAATAATTGTTTAAGAAATAAATTGAATCCTGGAGATGTTTGAGCCGCCTCACCCTCCTGGGATTTCTGTTCCCTGTGATAATTAACAGGGATGGACTTAACCAAAGGAGCCCTCTCCTGCTGCTGTCCACAAACAGTATAGGAGTGGGATAAATTGCTAAAAGCTCCATGTGAGCTGGCAGTGCCACTGATTCCCAATGCTGCTCTCAGCTGTTTTGATTCTCTAGACACGTAAAAAGACAGGAGTTATGCATTAATTACCATCCAATATTCTTAATCAACATCAACTATCAAATTCTTAGTCAAGCCCTTGATCACAAACTTAATCATGCCTAGACCAAACTGCTTCACCCCATTAAGTGGCATTCATTAAAAAGGCTCTGCTATCACATCATCAGGCGCTTCCCAAGCGTGAGACTCTCAGTGACAAACAAGGTGCAGTTGAAGCAGTCACTGTGGGGCAAAGATGGCATTAATTAAAGAAGATGGACATTTAACTTCACATGGGCCAAGCAGCTCCACCAGAAAAGGGAATCTAAAGCTCCAGCTCCATCTTTTATCCATGATGAGATATTTTGGAAGGCCCTCGTGATACCTCCTGCTCCAGCAAAGAAAGGATAAAACTGATGAAGAAAAGTAGCAGTGAAAAAATTAAAACATCTTTTTTTTTCAGTTATGAAAGGTAACACGTCTTTCTCAGAGTAAGGAATAATTGGAAGAGCAATCCGAGCTCCCTTGGGATGTTTAGACACATCTCATTTAAACACTGAGCTTTGTTCCCAACGTGCTCCCACTTCACCACACAACAGCTCTGAGCAGAAGGGAGGGTGGCTGGAGCTCCTTTCCCAACATACACAACTGGAATTGTGTCCTCTACTACTGGAAGAGTCACTGGTCCCTCTCCACATCACAGCTGAACTCCCTGGATCCAAACACCAGGTCACCCATCCCACAGGATCCATGGGATGGGCGTATCCTGCAAGAATTTACTACCTAGGAAGTTTTTGTTTCTCTCCAGAGTTTTATGGGAAGAGGATGGGGGGACACCTTGCTTTTGATCACTTGGTATCTCCAATCAAAGTGCACAGATGGATACAATCCTAATCCATCAAAACGCACAATGGGATAGGAAGAAAATCAGGCATTTTTTCTTCTTTTAAATGCAAGTAGATAAGACCTCTCAACAGACAGTTTGGAAATCCAGGTTGACTGTTCTGTAAATCCCCCCAGTCTATAAAAGAAACCAGGATAAGGTGTCCATTATGACAAATAAGCACTTCATAAAACTTTGAATCAGTTTTTCTACATCTTGGTTAAAAAACCCCAAAAAACCAAAAAAACAAACAAACAAAAAAAAACAAACCAAAAAAAACAAAAAAAAAAAAAAAAAAAAAAAAAAAAAAAAAAAAAAAAAAAAAAAAAAAAAAAAAAAAAAAGAAGAAATCCAGGGAAGAAAAAAATTGTTGACAACTGAGAAATTTCCATTAATCCAACACGTGATATGTTCTAAACACAAGTGAATTCCTTGGACAATAATGAATGAGCAGTTACTACCCAAGAAACAATTCTTTCAACGTTCATTAAAAGATTTATGTCACTCAGAAGTTGTAGAACAAACGGAATCTGCAGGCTTTGAAAATTAAATGCAAACTTGTACCTGATTTATTACAGAGATGTTGTAATCAATAATAGAATTGAAACTTAAAAGCACAAGGTCTCTCTGACAGCAGAGCATCTTCTTCATCCCCCTCCCTGCCCTGGCTGATGTCTGATCCACGGCATCTCTGGTAATAAGAATCCCTGTCTGCCAAAGGAGAGACATCTCTAACTATTGATTTCTTTTTTATTTTCTTTTTTTTTTTTACACATTGAGTACCTGGGTAGATTTAATAGCACTCTCTCCCCCTGTTTTGTATGTGCACCGAATCTGATCTCACTCTCAAAGCTGGGTCTCTTATCAAAAGGAAAACGGGTTTGAGCTGGTCCTGGGGATGTGTTATCTCCAGAGATCATCCCTCCCCCTGTCACCCTGGTTCATTAACTAATGCAGGACCTTCTTTTAGCGATGACAAAGCCTGGTGACTTTGGTGTTTCTGGCCACAATCACATGGATTATCACTATTTTTGTCATTAGGCTTCCACTGTGGAGGATCTTCAAGCTAAAATTCCCTTTTCCTTGTTTTAAGCCACTTTTTCTGATTGTGCTTTTACTTCCACCCCTCCCAACACCAGCCCAGGAGTTCCTTTCCAACAACACGTGGATGGGGGGGTTTGCCTGCTACATCCCATAAACCTGCTTCCCCCTCCTGCAGCATAATAACATTATTTGGGATACAGGGTCTTCCAAGCAACAATTCCCATCCCTGGGGAAGGTCCCAGAAGGGAGCAGGGTGACTTTTCCTACCCCGTAACCAGGGAGGTTCCATGCACAACAAATTCCACTTGTGGGCTGACCTTCAAGGCAGCCCCGAGGGCCAGGTGCTTATCAGAGATCTTCGACTCCAGGGAATGTGCTGCCTCAGCAAAAAGGGCAGAGAAGCCCCCAAAAAAATGTTGGAGAGAAGAGTTAACCCCTGTTTTCCAGATAATGTAACAAAAACTGTGGCTACACCTTTATGTCCCCAATCTGGACATCAAACCTCATGTTGAGAACAAAGAAGGTAACATTTAAAAGGTGATATTTTGAGGGAAATGGTGAAGTCATGCACAGAAAGCTTCTTATGGAATGAGTAAAAATTCTGGTTAGTGTAATGAGGAAAATGAAACGACTGCTGCACTTTTCTCCTTCAAAGAATGTCCTTTAAGTGACTGAAATTTCATCATTTCAGATGCTTCAATTGTTCAAATCTCATACCTGTTTCAGGTTAAACCTCATGCTGCCTCTACACACTTTATATTGCTACAGTGCGCAAAACAGAGATATAAGAATGCCCCAAACCTAAACTTCCTGTACTAAAACCTCTCTGACCCCACTAAAAATGAACGTATTAACACTCCATGCACTCCTCTGCAGCATTAGCATATTTATGGCTATTCAAAAGTATTAATAATTTATTGCCTCAACACATCCTGGCTATTCTGTTTCTATATACATGTATATCCTTGAGTGTACATTGCATTTCATTTACTGTCACCACCAATTGCTGCACAGATTTCCCAACTTTTTTCCTATGTTTTTCTCTAAAAATAACTTTTACCTTCTCCAGCATATCCCCAAATTTCCACACTGCTGACCACTGCATTTTTGTGCTTTGCCAAGCACCGTGCATCCACCCTTAAGCTGAGCTTAATTCTTTAATCTTAAAAAAAAAAAAAAAAATAAAAGCTCATCGTAGAATAATTAACAGACTGTCATTAGTCACAACCTGCTAAGTGAGACCTAAACTTTCTCAAAGATAATCTGGAAATGCAATTAATTACTCAAGTACCCAACTTTTAATGTTGTGCTGTCACCTTAAATTCCAGGCACCTTCAGGAAATCCAGTGGTGTCATGAAGGTTTAAAAGAACCAACCTAAGTTACCAATGGGAAGGAGAGATTGTTTGGATACAAAAAAGCCTGTTTGCTTCCAGAATCCCTGCTAGCTTTGCCTCATTCCCTCTGCACGCTGGGAGCTATTGAAATACGAGCTGAAGGAGAAGGCTTTTAAATACATTCGCGTCTCTTCAATACCTGGTTAAAGGTGCTTGGGGTTTAACGCGGCTGCCCGATACCAACGAGTAAATGGTCACTTTTATTCCTTCACTGCCAAAAATCAACCTCAAGGACTGCAAATGCTGCCTGCACTGTGAAGAAACAACAAAGCTGAGCGGGCTGGAGAGGTATCACAGGAGATAATCACATCCTCAGGACGTGTATCGTGAGAGATAAGAACCACTGCCAGAATACGATTATCTGCTGATAACAAGAAACCGTGGAGTTTTCACTGTGCTGCAGGAAACTCATTACGGGGATGAAAACCTGGATTTATTGTTCCCGAATGTGGAATTGGCAGCTGAGAAGTGTGTGTGGGGTCAGTTCATGACATGAGCTCCTGAGGTGACCCCCCCTAAGCTAAAACTGCCCAGGACACAGAGAAATGAGCTTACACAGCATTTAACCTCCTCCTTGCAGGAGCTCCACTGACTGATTGAGATGGAACCACTTCCAGGGAGAATGAACTTGTATCAGATCATCCAAAAAAAAAAAAAAAATCCCCCAAGAAAAGAACGATAGGAATATAGGATGGCCCTGTGGGTAAGGAAAAATAAAGTCCTCTCAGATTCTATCACCATATTTGACCCAGAGGTCTTTGCAAGGGCGGAATTTCTCGACCCTCCTACAAAAAGGATATAAATAAGTCTGGATGTGGAATGGTTTTCCTGTCCTGTCAAAGATCAGTTCTGAAAGGAACCCAACTCCTGCCAACACACCCTGGGCTTCAAAAATAAACCCAGTCTGCTTTGGGACAACCTTCTCCCTCCAGGAAACTTCCTGCCACTGAATGAAGGTCATCTGTTCCAGAGTACTTACTCCCTCAGATGCTTCAAACTACATTCACGCAGTTTTTGCTCTTGATTAACCCAAAAACCTTTGCACAGAGCGTGTTTCTGTGATGTCTCATCCCCCATGCCCAGTCTGGGCTCCCCAGTACCAGAGAGCCAAGCAAACACTGGATCAAGTCCGGCAAGGAGCCTGGCCAAGGCTGGGACAACAGTGGAACAGGCTACCCAGAGAGACTGTGGCTTCTCCAGCCTTGGAGATGCTCAGATCCCAATGCAACACAGACTTGGCCAACCTGCTCTGGCTGCCCCAGCTCTGGTCAGGGGTGGGCTGGAAGTCCCTGGGGGTCTTTACCAGCCCCAGCCATTCTTTAATACCCTTCAAAGATATTTTTCCCAATGAAAACCAAAATGTGTGGTGGGGGAGGGTGGAAAGTAATTTCATTTTGATGAATTTATTTTTTTAACTGAGAAATGCTGCCAAAGAACTTCCAAACCCAGGCATTCAAGCATAGCTTGAGGTGTTCAGTCAGGCCTTTTCTCCCTGCTCCTGATTCCAGGCTCACCACAGACAGAAGATGACTTAATTCAGTGCCTTCTGTTCCATGCCAGACTCAAAATCAGATGTAAGGATTGGATAACTTTGACACAGTCGGTGCTGTTTTGTCCTACCAGCTCTATTTCACTCAGCAAAATGTCAAGTGTGTCTATCTGGACAAGAGGCTTCTGCTTCATAATCTTCTCTCCTCAGTACTTGAAAGCACTCGGCCTCCTACCTCGTGGTGCTCCAGAGGCAGGAATTTCCCTGCAGAGCTCTGCCCTCTCTCCTCTTCTCCTGGAGGAGGTTGTTCCCTTCCTAGAGCTCCGTTTACTCAATTGGTGGGACTAAAGTGGCTTTGCTTTTAGTTACAAGTGCTTTATTTTATTTGTATTTACTGCCTCCAACAGTAAACCCATCATCCAGACATCCCTTCTGTAGCTGCAGGGAAACCATCTTTTTCCTAAAAATACAGAAGAAAAGCAAACCAGGCTCCACTCACCAGCAGAATCTCTCTAAATAAGAGTCCCTTAAATTCACATCGTATTTTCTCCCACACTGCTGTGTCACATCACTGCTGGTTAAGGCGTCATTTCCCACAATTATGGAGATATTTTAATTGGGGATGCGATAATCAAGCAACAATAATCATGTAACAAAGCTTGATTTTTTCAACAGGTAACAAGTGTATTGAAGTAAACCCCAAATTTCTCCTAAGGATCATTGACCAGATTATCATTCAATGCTCCATTATTGTAGATTTCTTTTCTTTCCTCAAATTTAGGCTTGCACAGATTAAGTCCTAAAAAAACCCCAAAACACCCTCCAAAAAACATCAACAAAAAACCAAAACAAAAAACAAACAAACAAAATAACAAAAAAAAACCCAACCAAAAAAAACTCCAAAACCAAAGAGATTTGGTAGAACAACAAATAGATGGATTTTTTTTCTCTTCTCCTAGGAGCAATCTTTTCTTAATCCTACACCTTTACTTTCAGCACTTCTTTTTTTTCCTCCCCCCTCAAAAAATGTAAACAGCTTTATGTTTTAGGACTAGAACATCATTTATACTTCAGGCATGACCAGACATTTCTACAATCTCATAAATAGCATACAAAAGGAGCCTGATGCTGGCTGTACTGAGGGTACATCATCTACTACAGCTTCCTGATTGATAAAAGAATAAACAGCCTAATTTTTCTCATCCTAGCTTACTGTAAATATTGCAGCCTAGTGCACGTTGAAAACATGCCCATCATCTGAAATCCATGACAGTCCAATTAGGAGAACATAAAACACTCATCAGGAAAAGAAAATCATGTAAAGGTCTGGTTCGATGGGAAAGATTTGAGATACAGCCACGCAGGACAGAGATTTCAGAAGTGGAAATGGAAGAAGTTGGCTTGTTCCCTGTTCCTGTAAAGTGTTTTTCTGATTCCAAGTGAATTATTGCTAATTACTGCCATGAAGAACACAGAGAGGCAGAGCTCTCTGCCTGTGTTTAGGGAAAGCTCACTGCACTAATCCAAATGACAAATGGAAGTTTTCCACAATATTTTAGGAAGATAATTGTGCCATCTGGGAAGCCATGTCACAGCTGTAACAGAGTGAGCAGGCCCAGGATGTGCAGCAACTCCTTCTGTGCTGAATTCATTTCGGATAATAGATTCATCTTGGGGTTTATTTATTTATTTAGAACATCCTGGGACTTGGAGCATGGTAACAGGGCTGCCTGGATATGCATCAAATGAGTTCTTTCTTGGAGCTTTCACTATAGATATTATACCAGAAGTATATCAGCTCCTCACGAGATCATTATCAGAGAACTACAAATCAAAATGCATTTCATCAGGAGCAGTTCCTTTATTCTGCAGCCCTGTGCTATCACTTCTCTCCTTTAGAAAAAGGGCTTAAGAGAAGAAGAATAGACAATACTCCCTGAATATCTAGACCTTAATATTGTGTTAGAAGTGAGAATGCACAAAAAGCTCCCATGTTGCCAGGAGATGATGAGCAGCATTCCATGGAGGAATCTGTGAGGATCTGGGGACATTATGGAATAAACAGCATAAAGGATTCCATGTAGACGCCAAGATTAAACCCCCAGCAGCCAGGATCAATCCATGCCTGATGACAATTTAATGCATGTGAGAGTGGGAGGATTACATGTCACACTGGGACCACAAAATTTCCATATGGGGACCTTTAAACTTCCCTTTCAACAGCTGCTGCTCATCTCCCAATGTTTCTTTTAATCCCTTTAATCCACACTGTGCAAAGCCAAGGACCAGAGCTCCACTTCCAACAGAAGTCCTTGGAAACCTCAAGCTGCTCAGTCCCAAAAGATCAAGTGGTCCCTGGAGGCAGCCTCGTGCCATCCTCCTACAACCACCCATGGAAAAACCCCTGTGGATTTGGAGGGAAGTGCTGGAAGGCAGCAGTGGACAGCAGCAGAGCCCTCTGCACCTCCTCGGTCACGCCGAGAACTCCTCAGGGTAGCGAGGCACTCACAGCAGCCTCATTCAGACACTCTGCATTTGCTTCTGTGCTCGCTCGGCTCCTTCCTCCCCAGAGCTGAGGCCCAGCCAGCGCTCCCAGGGCTGCTCTCCCCAGAGCCCTTTCCCAGCTCCAGACCCCAAGCCAGAATAATCACAGTTTGATGCGCGCTTGCGAGATCAGAACGGCAAGTCCGATTTCCCCTGTACACGCTTTTCCTGCTTTTCCTGACAGCCACTGGAGCTTCCAGAGGAGCTGCCCTGCCCAGGAACAGCATCCCTGCTCCTCAGCCTCTGGCTTCCAGGCCCGGAGCAGCCCTGTCACCCTCCTGACCCACAGAGGGGATGGGAGGTGAGCCCTGGTGAGATCCGGGATCTCATTCCTGCCCAGCCTTCAGCCTCGCCCTTCCCTCTGACCTCAGTGCATTTTTTCCCCTCTCTGCTCTCCCCACTCAACCAGGGACAAATACACCATGTTGGGATGCAGCAGCGGCAGAATAAAGCAATGCAAAGTCTCAAACTCCAAACCCAGCTGGAGTGACCCTTGCAAGAACACGAACACAACCAGAGCCTGCACAGGAGGAATATCCAAAGGGACAAGTCCATAGAAAATACGTAATTAAACACTGGTTTACATGGAAAAATATGCTGCAACTCAAACAGGCAAAATCTCTGATCTGCCTGGCTTTATAAAGTTTTCAAAGTTATTCTGACCCTTCTCTGTGTCCATATAATACTTTAATTGGGGGGAAACCTCCCATTCATGCAGGACAAGTAGGTAGAGCACATTCTTATCTAGTCAGTAGGGATGTTTAGTGCCTTTTTAACAAAAATACACCCAGAATATCCTATACAAAGGGCCAATTAAGCACCAATTTCTGCATTTGTTGTGAGCAGCAGCATTGAAAACACTGTGGTGTGAGCAGAGCTGCATTCCCATTGGTAATTGCTCCGGTGTAATTTATGCCAGTAGGTGCTACAGGAGGAGTATGATACTAGCAGACAATAATACTGCAAATTAAAAATAGAATTTGCATAAAATTAATGCACCACTAAACTTAGGGACATCAATAGAAGTGCAGTCAGCAGCAAGACCCAAAAATCCCTTGATCCACACCAGTTTCAGACGTGAAGTCATCTGAAAACAGCAGTGGGGAAGTTTCAGAGCAAAGACAAGCAAGGGGTCACAGAGAGAGAGAGCAGAAGTGAGATCCTGACCTGGGTAATTCCATTAACTTCAGGAAAATTGCATCAGGCTCCACCAGAGATGCTGAACTTGGCACCAGTTCCGTGAAATGTACACTGAATAAATGCCCAGGATTTAGTGCTTGCTGCCGCCTTGGTTTTACTGCATTTTTACCCAGCTGTTGCAAAAGTCACTTTTATTCAGATTTGGAAGCATAAGAAAAATTAAAATACTGAATAGTGTTTAAGGTAAAGCATGTTTATTCCTTATTCTACAAAGCAACTGAGTGTTTCCTAAAATACAAACCACTATCTATATTATATATACCTATTCCTCTGGTATTCCATCCCTGGATTTTCTTAAAAAAATACATGCAAGTCCCCCAAAGTACCATCTGAAAAGCATATTTCTCCCTGAAATCACATGGCCATGAGTGGCTGTCACACTTCCCGGGTGAAGTCACTCCACACTTCCATAGAGGAATCAGTTTTGGTTCACTGAGGTTTTTTTGGAGAAAGAGACCAAGAAATAAATATTCTGTTAAGAGATATCCTAATCTGATGAAATGCCTTCGGGATCATGGAATGAGGCAGTTCCTTGCCACAGAGAACTTGCTGCTACTCAGGAATACTTTAAGGGCTTGACCCAGACATCAGGAACATTTCCAAGATCAAAGAAGGCAGCTGCATTTGAGGCTGTACACACAGAGGAGTTTGAGCTGTTACCACAGACAAATCCAGAATGGCTTGGGGTGGAAAAGACCTTAAAGCCCATCCAGTTCCACCCCTGCCACGGACAGGGACACCTTCTACAGACCAGGATGCTCAAAATCAGACTGCGGAGAGAGCAGGGAATCATTAGGAACAAGAAACTGGGGAAAAGCTCTGAGCCCTGCAGAGTGTATTTAATAGGCAGTACCAAAACAAATTAAAAAGAAGGATACAAACAATGGCATCTCCTGGGAGGAGGAATGGTGACGGCTCCCCGGGATGGGAAATCGCCGTGCTGGAACAGCAGCGATTTTCAAGGAATTACTGGCGTGCTGTGTTTGGTTTGCTGTCTCCCACCTTGCGTTTCCCAGACTGTATCAAAGCACAGACTATAACAGCTCCAATTTCTCTCACAGCAGCTACACTATGTGAGAAAAATTGACAGATTAAATAGAATGTAGCTGCCAAAGCAACTGTGAACTATGGCTGCCCAAGAGGAGAAAATGATGTTCCTGAGTATCATGTTAAGAAGCGCTTTTGTGATCAAATGCAACAAGAGTCCATTTCATTATAATGCACTTAAAAAAAAAAAAGCAAAAAAAGCCATTTTCCCCTCAGCTGAAAGCATTCCTGCACAGCTCACATTACCCTCCTGTCTCCTCATCCGAAGTACAAGTGCCACACACAGAACAAACACACGCCTTGAATTTCTTTGGGCTGTGCGCAGTTCCATTTTGATGAATTCTCCAGCCCAACCAGCTTCAAGAAGGTAAAAAGAAAAAATATCTGGCCCTAACAAAAATTGATGGTGCTGTGCTAAATGAGCGCCCTCGCTCCACTGACGAGACAGGCGCTAATCTGGCCCTGGCCCTGAAGTTTAGTGCTTTATCAATGCTGACATGCACATGCCTAAGTGCCAGTGACATCTGCATACATGCCTTATTTATCTTGCTCTGCCTTCATTAAAAGGACAAATTGATGTCTCAAACATTTTAAACTCGTCACAGAATTCTTCCAGGCTCAGCAGAATGCGCCCCACCACTGCTTCAGAGGCCACGTGTGCTCTGGTGGGGAGGTAAGAGATGGAAAGATAAAGGGGTTTTATGATCTGTTTATGAAAAAACAAATGCCTGGTCATACCACACACACCAGGCATCCAGAATCCCAGAATGGGAGACCACAGAATGCCAGACTGGTTTGGGTTGGAAGGGACCTCAAAGCCCATCCAGTGCCACCCCTGCCATGGGCAGGGACACCTCCCACTGTCCCAGGCTGCTCCAAGCCCCAGTGTCCAGCCTGGCCTTGGACACTGCCAGGGATCCAGGGGCAGCCCCAGCTGCTCTGGGCACCCTGTGCCAGGGCCTGCCCACCCTCCCAGGGAACAATTCCTTCCCAATATCCCACTGAAACCTATTCTGTCAGTTTGAGGCTGTCCCCACTTCTCCTGCCACTACATGCCTTTGTAAATAGCCTCTCTCCCTTGAGTTTTCCAACTTCAGCCTGCATTACACTAAAGATAACATAAAACGGGGTTTTTTAACAGCTCATATTTTAGCCATTGGGATAAAACTTGTAATAAACCATTTGCAGGCTCCATTCCTGTGAAATCTGCCAATAGGTGTGATTTCATCATTTCTTCAGAAAAAGGCAGTAAATAAACGAGTAATTTTTGGGAGCTCTGACAGAGGCAAGTGGAGAAAGCTCTGATGTCCTCTGGAGATGGGTGGGATGAGCCCTGCTCCAGAGCCGTTCCACAAGCCTGGCCAGGCAGCACAGCTATTCCAACCACCGGGAAAATGGGGAATTCTAATGAACCATCTGCATTTCTACAGCTTCAAACCGAGCCCAAGTCCTGGTGACTCAGAGACTTCCGGGGGGACTCCGGTCCTTCATCAGCAAAGTAAATGCCAAACCACAGCATCTTTTGAGGGAAGAGCTGCTCCAAATCCCTCAGGGATTTGGCATTTAGGTGGCTTTTCCAAGGCAGCAGACAGAGGAGGAACCATCCATATTTCAACCATCCAAGCCAGCAGTGCAACTCCTCTTGAGCTCAGCCCTCCCCATCCCCACAGTGCATCCCCAGCTGCTCAGTGTGTGACAGGATCCCAACTCCAAACTGAATCACAAACATTAATCCAACAACTGACTCTCAAGGTTCTCTCTTTTGCCAGGATTTTTCAGATTATTTTCCTGACTAATGAGATTTCTTAATCGTAAAGAAAAGATTCATTTCTGCATTGTGAATAAGGGGCAGCTGGCCAGGTGAGGAAGCAGAACAGCATTTGGTAGTTAATTAGCACATCACAAGGGCTCAGCAACCTGTAGAATGTTCAAATACTTCAATTATGCATTAGATACAGCACCCTGGTCACTACAAACTGAATACTAAAAGTAATATTAAGCAGCTGATTTTAGATGAGAAAGGCAAGAGTGTTTCAAATCAAAACAGACAACTTATAATTAACAAAACCCTTGGTTATCTCTGGCTTCAAGCACTGCTTGTGTCTCCTTCAAGCTGCAAGAGGGAACAGAAGGGAAGGTAGGAGAAATTCCTGGCTTCCATGAATTCCAGACTTTGGTGTTGTTAGAAGCAAGGCTGCTTCTTGGTTTCACTCTGAAAACTCTTCTCCCATCTTCAGCTCTCCCCACGTCACTGTTGTGCAGCCCTTCACTGCAAACCCTCTGCCAGAAGAGGTCACCTGCCATGGTCACAGTGCCACCAAGGGCAGGGAGGCAGTTCAGCATCTGCCATGGTGTCTGGATGGGTTTTATGGAGCCCTTTGGGTGGTGGTAGCAATTATGCAACATTTTTGGTGATATTTTCAGCTCAACCTGCAACCACCTTATTTCCAGTTTGTTATCTTATAATCACAGAATGGTTTGGGTTGGGAGGGACCTTAAAGCTCATCCCATCCCACCCCCTGCCATGGGCAGGGACACCTTCTGCTATTCCCACGTTGCTCCAAGCCCCATCCAACCTGGCTTGGGACACTTCCAGAGCAGCCAGAGCTTCTCTGGGCAACTCATTACCCGCCAAGTAATTTACAAAGAGGGATATAGGGACCGCACGTATGCGAAATCAAGCAAAGTCAGCTGTAAACATTCACAGATCTCGTGTGCTTCAGTCAATAATTTCTGCAAACCTTAAGTGGCTGCTGGAATCTGGCACCATTTCCTGCTGCTTTCAGTGCTCCAAACAAACCAATGAAATGGAAGCCGAACCAGTCTGCACTGGGCCCAGCACTCACGCCAGCAGCGCTGCTAATGAGGGTGCAGCTCAATAAATGGTGTTCCATAGATTTCAGGACTAAAGGAACAGCTGTACACTTGTGCTCGTCTTGGTACAAATTTTCTGTTTCAAAACATAATTATAGGCCGGGGGAGTAAGAAAGAAGATAGAATAAGAGCGTGATGAACGTTACAAAAACTACCAGAAAAGCAATTATTTCCAACCAAAGTGTTTTGGATTAGCCCAGAAGCATTTTTGTTTTTAAGTCTTACAAGTATCTGATGGGAGCTGAAGTATTTCATGAGCTCAGCTGGTGTGCACAGGGGGACAGTGCAGTGTGGACACCTGGGCACAGGTAGGGAGGGATCTCTGCCCTCAAAGAGGGGGGTAGATGCTAAAAGAGCTGGCAGAGAAATTTCCCCAACTTTTTACAGCTGCTTGTGAGAGTCTCCTTCCTCACACAAGCTAGCTGAAAACAGTGAAGAGGTTTCTGTAAACCAAGACTTTCTCTCACAGGTGCAAACTTGTTATGCACACTCTTGTTATGGTACACTGAAGAAAATATTTGGAAATGGATGTTACACCGTTCAGCCAATCACTCTGGGAGGTGGATGGTCAAGCACCCAATGATGTTGTGCCACTCTTGAGAACAAAGCTGTATAAAGGATTCTGTAATTAATTAAATTATCCCATTTTATCCTGGACTTGGATTCTGTGTCGTTCTTTGCACCATCCCTGTGGACAACAGCGACAGAGGAGTGGGGGTGCTCCTGCATCCCTGCTCTGGTCTCTCTCCCAGGAGCAGCCAGTCCAGACAGGCATCACATTTTACAGAAGGGAAATGATTTTGGATTACAGTGATCAATGATAGAAAACACTGACCCGGGGATACAAAGCTACAGTTCATAAAATACCAGCAGAGATTATCACACTCAAAGTACTTCCATTTCAGTTGCTCTGACCTTCAATTGGAGCTGATTTTTTTTTCCTTAAGCCCTTTAAATCTTCTATTGAAAATACCATGGTGCTGAACACTGGCCTGCAGCAGCATTTAGAGGAATTCCCTCCAGCATGGCTCCATCCAAAGTAGGTGCTAGGATTCCTCCCACAAGGGGTGTCTGGTTCAGAGCCAAAAGGACCCTTTCAAAATCCCCAGAGCAATCTCATTTCAAGACTAGCATGTGCATCCACAAAGCAAACTTCTGTCTCTGCTCTATTTTCCCTTTGAATAAATCCTGGAACATGAAAATGCTCTGAAGAGATGCTGCTGCTCAGCAAAGTGAGGCTGGTGAGTGTTACCAACACCAGAAGCAGGAGAAAGACAAAAGGAATGGGAAATGCTGGGGAGGTCCTGCCAGTCATTTCTCTAAAAAAAAAATAAAACAATAAAACAGAGTCTGACGAGAACATTCAGCTGTTGTTGGGTTTCTGGGGCAATGCAGTATGCAAGTGGTCAATGGCTGCTCTTTCCTGGAGATGAATGTGCCCATAAAAGCATTTTAAATCATAGAGGACATTACTCACAGCAATACTGAATGATGGACGTGCCACGTTCTGCCAGGAACGAAGGTGATTTCTTTGCTGAACTGCTCTGTGGAGGAGCAGAAGTGCTTAAACCAAAATAAGCTCCTCACACCTACAACACTTCTGAGAAGACTCATAAAATAAGACAAGATAAACCACGTTTTAGGCTAAGAAGTTCATGTGTGCTCACCAGAACCAAGATGACAGATGTGTCTGTCTCCAGCCAGCCGCCTCCTCACCCAGAAATAAACCACACAGAAAACACACCCAGGCTGTTTGCTGTCATCCCTCATTGTTCAGATCTTTAAGAAAATAACCCAGGTTCTTCAAACAAGCAAAAGAGTCCTAAAAGTGGCCTGTAGCTGCAGTGCCTTTATGGAATGGCTTGGAGGGGACTTTGCATTTTCTGTTTTTCCATGCAAATGTTCTAAAAAGTGAGGAAGATTCCCTAGAGAAAGGCACCACTATTTAGAGCTCTGGGCATTCTAAGGCAGGCCTTTATTCCAAGCTGATCTCCAAATCCAACCCCTCTCCAGCAGGTTTCTCTGCATGCACATCAAAATGTCCCCAGACATTTCGTGGGTCAAATCATGCCTTGGCTTCACCATCTTGTATTTCCCCACTTGCCAGGGCCACCCCTGCAAGAGTTAAGTTCTGCTGTAATAAAAAGCAAGAAGTTATTTCCATCCCTCGTCACACCTTGCAGCTCAATAAATAGCAGGGGAAATATTTAATGCAAATAAACTCCATTTGCACTATTCCCAAAGAGCTAAACAATCCAGTGGAGCCTTGAACACCTCCCTCTCCCAGGATGTTCAGTGCCACTGATCCTGCTGCTAAATGCATTATTTCTCTCCCATCCATGGGAAATTACAGAAAAGGAAGGATTTATAAGTGAATAAGGTGGTCAGTGCCTCCTCAGATGAGACCTTTAAGTCAATACAGACAAATGGTGTGGCCTTTCTGTACATCAGAGGCGAAGATAAATACATAAATAAATGAAGACAGATATTTTTATTCCGAGCCCTTGCCTCTGCCATCCTCCTGCCTGCTTAATTGCCTGCAGTTTGTATTTATGAATACTTTTAGCTCAATGGAGCTGTTCTGGTTACAGCAATGGAGCTGCTGCTTGTGGTGTTGCCTGAGGTGGCCACCTATAAACAGAGACTATAAGGGAATAAAGGTAGGTATCGATTTGAAGGGCCTTCAAAGGTACACCCAAGAGGGACCCTGGGTCACAGGTTCTTCACCCTTTTATAAGTTTGGTTCATTTGCATATCAGGGTTAATTGTCCAGTTATAACCTCCGTTCATGATGTAGTTACCCCAAGTTTGCCCCCCCCTCCAGAGGCTTTGCAGTTTACACATTTTGGGCCTGGTGTCCCTGATGTGGAAACCTAGAGAGGTTTGTTATGCCTGACCAGCAGGAGAGAACAGCAGCTAACAGGCCACAGGAAACTTCAGAGTGACACAGCAGGCAGTGCAGGGTTTGAAAAATATACAAGTTAAAACCTAAGGCATCAGTGGTGCCCCAGTCACTGCTGAGGTTCCTGTTGTGCCCTGGGATCTGGGCAAAAAAAAAAAAAAAAGTGGATTTTTCACTAATAATCTCTTAAAGTGCTTACCACTCCACATTTTGGGTCCCACATCATGAATTCACCTGAACACTCTTTATTCCTCTTCCTGTCAAGCTGATCTGGTCCCTCAGTGGTACCCAGAACCTGAGCACCCTCCAGCTGCACCTGGAACCATCAGGAACACCAGAAAACCACCCCTGAACCACTGGGGAACAGCTTTAAGAACACACAATTAAGATTCTGCTCTCAGCCTCACAGAGCTCATCAACTCCACCAGCCCAACCCAGAGGAAAAAAGCGGTTTAACCATGTAATTAAACCCAAGGAGTGATCATGGAACCAAAAGTTAATCCAGAATTAGTTAAATCAGTATCTTCACACCCAAAGATGCTCCACCAATTCTAACTTCAACTCAAGCACTGGATTAGCTACCGTAAAAATGAAGTGGCTTTCTAAAATAATGAGGTTATTGTACTTCGTTAACTGAGAAAAAAATTAATTGGGGTCACAAGAAAAGCCACACCATGGTAAGTCCAGCTTTGCCTTTCTCATGTACAAATATTTGGGGAAAAAACCATACACTTAAGGAAGGGAACATCATCCCTAGCAGCCAAGAGCAGGGGGGTCATGTAAACAAACAGTACAAGCTCAGAGTTGGGCAGGGGATGTAAAACAAGGAGCATAAATAAGAAAGGATGAATTCCAGAGCAGCATCTTCAGCAAGCACAGAGCAAAGGAGAAGAACTTCACCCAGAAAAATTGGGGTTGGTGCGTCCACTGCAAAGTCCCCAAAGTATGAACTTGATTCTGCAAATGAAAAGGAAGGTTCTCACCTGGACAAAACTCAACTTTTGGGATCAGATACTGTTTCCATCCCCCATTTTGGGGACAATTAGTACCTGTTTCGAGATTGTGACTGAAAGAACAGGACAGATACAAGGAAAAACTTGTGTTTTGCAAGTGTTTGTGGTATCATGGTGGGTCCAGCTTTGCCCGACACCCTCCAAGCTCTACAAGATACTTTGTACCATCACCTAAAGGCTCGAGGCAGATAATCAAATTATTCCAGAATCAGAGAGAATAAGACAGAGGTGAAGCTGTTAAAAACCACCCATCAACCTAAAGGTCAGGGCCTCTGGCAAGAAAGAAAAAGAATTATTCCTGCAGCCCTCAAACAGATTTCTCCTTGATATAAAGCAGGACCATTTACAGCTCAGCAAAATTTGAAAAGTGGTAGTAAAGCACATTACAAGCTTTCTTAATTCAATTTTCCCTGGCATTTATTGTGGTTAATAAAATACCCAAATGTCATCGAGATTTATAAAAATGTATTTATAGGTTAATAAATGCACAAAACAGATTATTCAGAAAAATAGCTTACAGAAAGCCTGGCATCCTAAATGGATACAGATTTGGGGTTTGCTGCCTGTCAGAGGGGTAATTAGTGCTTATTAACACAGACTTTATTTCCCTGTGAAAATACAACACTGAATACAGAGTTCAGGCTCAGCATTATCTCCACTGTGAACTTTTATCCACCAGGATGAAAGAATAAAGGCTCCCCCAAAGATCCTTTGCAGCGGATTCTTTTGGGAATGCCACCCTGCTACTCGCCAAAATAAAGACCATAAGTACCAAAGTTCAGGATGAAGATTTGCCTGGGCTAGAATGGTGATAAATAGGGGAAAGAGGCTCTGTTTTGAATTCAAGAAAATAACTTTGAATAAGAAAAATGCATATTAAGGCATGCTGGAACAAGTCTGGAAGCACTGATGGGAGTGACAGCCTCTATTTCCACATTTTTATGAAGTATTTCCAGCGAGTGACTCAGATTTTTTGCTAAATAGGCACAAAATTTAAACTATTTATTGGCTTTTTGCAGCTGTGTCAATAAACTGCTTTGGATGGTGCAGTGTTGGGTCTGTGTGCACATGCACACACAAAAACCTGCATTATTTCTTTTCCTCACCTCTTAACATGCTGGATGACAAATATTCTCTGCTATTGAAGCAAAATTCTAAATATACAGAGGAAAAAATAATCTAAAAATATAAAATACACACACAAAAATATATATAGGAAAAAACCTACCAACCCAGACTCCTCCCAAGAAAGTTTTGTCCCTTTTGCCCCATTTTTAACCAACCCCCCTGAAAAAGTCCTGTCAAACCTTAAGGTCTTTTTCCCTGCTCTTCCTTCTGAATAATTCAAGTTCAGCCTTTTTACTGCTGTTTCCAGATCTGGGTCTTACCCCGAGCCAGAACTTCCTTGAAATAAACTTTAATGTGCTTTAATAATAATATCCCTGCTAATGCTGGTGATTGACACTGGTCTGTTCTTAACAACTGCTCCAATACTGAGTGTAACCAAAGCTTTTACTTGTAATTAGTGCTCTGAGCTGAATTCTGGTACAATCCCATTTATATCCAAATTATTTTTAATGAACGCTGGGCTGCACCAGACTGGAGGGCTACAGGTTTAAAAGAAAACGGATTAATATTTTATTTTCAAGCCATTTCAAATGCATTTCTGTAACTAATAAAGAAACAAAACCCACATGAAGCAGTTGCTAAGACAATTCACCAAAAAGAGGATTTTCCAACTCATGGAGCACTGCATGAAGTTTTTCGTTCATTAGAGCACAAGTGCAGCAGAGATTTATGGACACAAATAGACACAATTTCAGGAAAAGCAGAGAGAGGGATGCACATACATAAATAACATAAAACACAGCAACTTATGGGACATACTGAGCCTTTTAAGCACCAAGAGGACAAACATTTCGAGGCACTCATCCCTTCTAAGAGGTATTTAATATAATGTAAAAGCCTCACGTTTGCCAGAAAGCTTTCACATACAGCTCATCTTTTTTAGACAAATGCTTTCTGAGCCCTCACTAATACAGTAAGTTATAAAAATTCTTGGCAATGTCGTTCTCATTCCAGAAGCTGCCATTTTTTAATTGACACTTCTGAGTTACATAAGTAAAGGACACTGCTTTCCTTTATTTTTTTTTTCTAAAATACCTTCATTTCCCTTAAAATTTATCAGGGATTTACAGACATTTCCAGGCATTAGTCTTAAAAGACATTAGCAAAGAAGCATTTCAGGCCCTTAATGCCACAAGTTTTAGTAGTCACTGAGCTTTCCAAAGCCAAAATAAAACTCAAAATGCCCTATTTTAGCTTGCAAACCAAATATTAAAACGAGGCCAGTTGGAAATTTTGCTTCTTTCAGCAAGGCTCCAGTCCATGAACACAGGCCCACATCATCAGTCAGGGGAAATACCCAGTCCTGGAGAGCCCAACACTATTCCCAGTAGGTAAAACTCATCTCATCATATGCAAGGATTTTATTATTCCAGAAATTTTATTAGTTCTGTTCAGGACTGAGAACCTCCACTTCCTTCAGAAACCTTGGCAGAAACAGAACATCCTGGCAGCACCAGGTGTCCCTTTGCCAAGCTAAAAGGGAGAGTGCTGTGATGGAAAATGACCACCATGCCCACACTTTCTGTCAAAACCAGCACAATTATTTTAATTATTATTATTTGTAGAAACATTTCCCCCAGTGCCACAGAGATGTGGGGGTGGAAGCCCCAGGGGACACTCCTGCCCCTCCGAGACCTTTGACTTTGTTGGGATTTTGAGCTAACCCCAAGCTTTTAGCTTCCTTTCTTTCCTCCATCTGCATTCCCACTCCCTAATTAGCTTTAATTATAATGTGCATCATTAGCCTTTGGTCTTTTCCCCGGGTGCTCACCCATCCCTTGGGGAATGTGCTGCTTTACTGAAGACAGCAGGGCAGGGGAGATTCACTGCAGAAAAACTCCCAGGAAATTTCACTGTCAGAAAAAGTTAAGGTTTATTCAAAGCCCTTTTTGATGGAAAAAAGTGAGACTGGAGATCCCACAAACTTTTCTTGGCAGCTTCTGGGCCTTTTAAGTGACAGCTTTTCTCAGACAGTCAAACAAGAAAGTGCTCACTGCAGCCTCCCTTCCTCTGTGCAGTGTTTTGCCTCCAGACTGAATTAAATGTTCTGCAAACTCTACTTTTTTGGAATGGCTTTCAGGAAAAGGGGTAAATTTTTAGATGAACCAATTAATTTAGAACATGGCTATTCTAATTAACCCTCCATGATTCAAAGACTGCTTATGCTGCACAGCTGCAAGCACACAAAAATATATTTATTCTAAAAAAACCCTTAGAAAATAAAGTTTCCTGTCTCAGTCCAAAGTCCATTTAACCTGCTGGAAAAGTACCACCAATTTGGAATGAGGTTTTTAGAGCAATTTGTATTATTTTTAGGAAAGATTATCTTAAAGCCAAGATTCTGAAAGACTCTTAAGAAGTCTAAAGCACCACTCGAGACCCGAGTCACAAAAGCTTTCTGCAGACAAAATTCTCATTACAATCAGCAGGGGTTTGCTCTCCTAATGAATATTTGAGTGAACTGATTGGAGTGCTCAGCTTTGGAGGTGGTTGGTGCACAAGATCTTCTTGACTCGATGATTTCCCTGCAATACACAGCACTGATCTCCTGGAAAACAGCAATTGTGGCTGGGCTGAAAAGGGTGGAAATGGGTGAAGTTCTACCCAAAGTAGCTCTCTGAAGTACAAATTGTTCTTACTTCAATGACACTGCTCAAAGCTCCCATCAAATAAATGATCCAATTGTTCTAACTCCTTCAAATAGCACAGACAGGCTGGAATTCTCACCCTCTTGTGCAAATAAACTCGGAGAAAAAGAAATTAAGGAGTTCTTGTCCTCTTAAAATCTGCCTTGATTCACAGCATGATAAAGTCGTGAACTCTCTGACATCCAGAGAGGCAATAAAGGGAAGCTGAGTTACAGTTTGCAATAACCAGATCCCATGCTGGAAGTTCTTCACAGGTCCTGTCACTCTCAGTGGATCACAACATCCATCCCTGGGTTTTAATGAACGAAGGACAAATTGCAGCTGTCCAATAAAAGCATTCTGAAAACCACGGCCGCCTGCGTTTGCGCACCACCCAAAATCCTCGGTGCGTAACGCGATGGCGCCGAACGTCACCACAGGTTTTACTGGTTCCAATAAAGCACTGAACTGCTGTAGGGTGATTCTAGGAGCCAGTGAGCTTTCAGACATGTGTACTTCAGCAGTGGGACTTCATGTCAGTCCATCCACTCCCGTGGATTTCAAGCGGTGTGAAAAATTGGGGTCAGATTCCAAACATGTTTTAACACCACACAGACCCTTGGGGGGATGCTCCTTAGGAATCATGCCCCTCATCCAAATTCCTGCTGAAGTGTTTTCAGCTCTGGCATCCTGGAATTGGCCACCTCTCCATGGGATATTCCAAGTGAGTTCTGAGTCCTTCCCAGCCCACCCTTCTACACCCCAGAGTTCCACAACTGGCCAGTTTTGCCACCAAAGCCAATACAGAATACTTCTGTCTCCTCTTCATCCTTCTTCCCCACATCCCAGTTTATATCCTGTTCTCCTACAGCTGCTTTTGCTGGGCTATTTCATCAAGTGGATCACTAAAAACAACATTTCTGTAATTATATTTATTTAGTTTTACTTATTTAAATAGGTTGCTTCTCCAGAAAGGTCACTTAGCTTATTTCTCCTTTTTTACCCCATGAAACAGAAAATATTTTAGTACATTCTTCTATTTAAACAAGCACAGTAGATTAATTAATGTATTTAGTCTCTGGAAAGCGCCTAAGTTCTGTCTAGCAGAAAGTGGCCATGAAATTTTCTGGGTTTTTTTCCCTTGTAATTAGGCATAATAATTAGCACAATAATGCCCTTGTTAACATCCCTAATTATATGCAACTAGTGCATCGATAGCTCCTAGAAGGAAGCTGGTTACCTTTCCCATCTCATGTGGACAAGGCTGTATCCCATGGGCACAGCAAAGCAGGATCCTGTGCTGAGCAAGGACGGGCTGCGGAGCCAGCCTGCCATGCAAATCAACCAGCAGAGCTCTCTAGTCTAACACAGCCCCAGCACCAAAACCACCCCTCGAGAAAGTCAAAAAATAGCTCCCAGCCAGGCAAAACTAATGTTCAATAAACCCTCGACATCAAAAGCAGCACCAGCTTCTCCCAGCACTCGAGTTTTGCCACTTGTTCTTTTGGACTCATTAATCAGCTCCGGCCCGGCCGTGGGTTCTGCCTCGGCTCTGACGACATCAACTCGGGGACCTCTTACATTTTTACATTTTCAGTGTATGCTGCCCTGTCACCAAGCTGCTCAGGTTAGCTCTGCCGGGAGGCTGGCTCGTTCCAGGAATAGAAATTAATTAATCAGTGTATTTTCCGCCCCCGTGCCAGGAAAAACATCCCTGATTAAAACGCTGCGCTCAAGTTTTCGCAATCACTGCCGACACTGCTATTGATTAAATGGAAACCTTGTGAGCACTTACTCATTTTAGAGGTGGATTTATTTCATTCCTCTCAAGCTCCTTTGTTTTAATTAAAGGGTATGTTCTAGACACACTATTATTATATATTGAGAACACCTCTGTAAGCCTAAACCATCTTCGTGGAGAAAAGAGTGCTCGTAGATGATGGAAGTACTAATTCCCCAGTTGGAATCAGTCTGGAGAACAGCATGCCTAGGAGGCTATGACTGAAACTTGGTGTGCAAGCTCCAAATCCACCTACAACGCTGCTTCCAGGCAGAAAAAGTTCGTCAAACATGGCTGTGCTGAGGAGTTGGGGCACCCCAAATAAATCCCACCGAGACTGCAAACCTGGCAGTCTTTGCATCTTACTTGGTTTGTATCACTTAAATGGAAATAAAGAAAGGAACAACCTTTCGGACCCAGTCTCCATTAGGGATCCTCCTCATATGCTTGGCACACTCAAATTCCATATTATCCTTTCCACATCCCAAAGGACAGGACATCACACTTATCCCTACACCTTTTCATGTCTCACTGCTTTCCTTTGTATCTTTATGGAGACAAATGTTCACCAATTCCTTTTGAAAATACAAGATATTAATCCTCACACACTCCATTATAAGGAAATCATGCTAAATTAGCCCAGTAATTACAAATTGTGAATTATCTGGTCAGCTCTGATAGATGGAACACTCTTGACCTTAAATACCTCACACATCCCTCAGTGTTTTACTGATAGTACAATTGCATGGAATGTTGTGGGAAGCAGATTCCTATAAATGTACATTCTTTAGTTATTTTGCCATTTTTTCACTTACCAAAACCACACAACTCTTCTCAAGATGCCTAGAACACTTTCAAACCTCCATGTGCATAAATTAGTGGTGCTGCATAAGGCAGCCCTAATTTATGCACTCACTTCGGACCCAATTAGTTCCTGTGTAGCAGAATGCCAAACAGATTTCCCTAATAAAGCAGAACATACCACATCCAACATTTATATAGAACACCGAGCTTTAACTCTGTCACTCTGTGTCACCAACTCCAGACTTTTAAAAAGGAATTCTGAATCAGCAGGGACACCTTCCACCGTCCCAGGCTGCTCCAAGCCCCGTCCAGCCTGGCCTTGGACACTTCCAGGGATCCAAGGACAGCCACAGCTGCTCTGAGCACCCTGTGCCAGGGCCTGCCCACCCTCCCAGGGAACAATTCCTGCCCAATATCCAATTTAAATCTCTCCCACATGATGGAGGCTCTGTGATCTCACCCTCCTCCTGCCCTGAGCAGCCCCTTCCCCTCTGTGGGCAGGAGGTGCTACCTTGGTGTCAGACAGCTGTCAGGGACTCAATAGCGTGATTATTCTCTTGTTAACATTTTAATCTCCCCCAGCCCAGCTGGTTTCATTCCTTGGCTAAGGCTGAGACATGCCCGAGTGCTCACAAGTTGAGGCTCCATCAGGAGAGCTGAGACTGACGTGAACTGGGAGAAAAAAGCCCCAAACCTGGTGATGACATTTGTGCCTCTGATATTTCTCGCTCATGTTGGGAAGCAGAAACCCTGCCAGACATCTGTGTGCTGTGTGATTCTGCCTCAACCCCTCTCTCTGCATTTATAACCTACTTGAGGCATCTCCCACGTATTTATTTTGTCAAATTTTGGCTGCCCTAGTGCCGAGAGCATCACGGAGGGCACCAGGGACCACATCAAGTTGGTCAAATCCTGGGAAGGTTTAACTGTGCTCAGGTTTGCACAGTTAAATCTCAACCAAAATATTGACATAAAGCAATGCTGTGTGGATAACCAACACCAGTGTAAACCAGCTTTTGTCTGTGAAGTGGAGCAGAAACTGATAAAGAAATCAAGAGAAATGGGGAACTGCTTCCCTGCATCCTCTGTGAGAAGAGTAATTTAAGATACTGCTGTCCCACATGAAATATGCTTACAGGGGCTCTGAGCAAAGCCATGCCTGATGTACAGTGGCAGGATGAAGTGCACTAAGTCACTTCACATGACAAACAAATCATTTTTCACCTTGCAGGCATTTCTTTCAAGCAGATTAATCAAAATGAGCCATTTTGATTTTCATGGATATCTGAATTAGTTTAACTCTTTTTCCTAACAACCTCTATTCAAGACTCTTATAAGAAAGTTTAAATTATTATATAAACATTTTAGAGCAGAATAACCAAAAAAAAAAAATCACATTATTTTTACCGCTCTAATAAGAATCCAGATGGGTAAAATGATCCACCTGCAATACAGTGCACCTGCAATATCCAATGAGGGCTCACATTTTGCATCCCACAAATCCCTTCCAACCCAAAATGATGCAAAATCCTGGAAAAAAACCACGACATATTTTTGCCCAGGTATGTTTTGGTTTAAGTGTACAGCTCTGCAATGAAGTTTGGCGTTCTTTAAGCAGAGGGCAGTATTACATCAGGAAATGGTTATTAAAGTTACCTGCTGCAGCGCATGAGATGACAGCACTGCAGTTTAACAGACATATTCCAGGTAACTGATTTTATGGGTATATAAAGTTTCAGAAACTACATCTATACTCAATTATGACAGAAAATTATAGAAAGAGAGCGCTGCAGCCTCCTCCCACACTTTGCTAAGAGTAAAAAAACCTTCATGGCAATCCATTGTTTGACTTTGGCCAAGTCCCTTTAATCCCAGGGCCTTTACCCTTCTCTCTTCATTGTATAGCCAAATTAGCAGTTCATGAAATATAAATATAACTGCTACTCTATCCATTTATCCTCTAAATCCACGTGTTCTCCCATCCTTCCTGGACCTGGCAATGCAATCCACTAACAGGAATAACTCCTCTGAGTACCCTTTGATGCTCTGGTCCTCCTGGCTCCTGTAATTCCCAAGCACTCTGCTACTGCTGCCCCTCTTAATGGCAAAGTGGGAGCTGAAAACCCAGCTGGGAGATAACATTCCCCAGCAAAGGCTCAGCCTGAGAACTTTTCCTCCTGCTTTGACATTTGTGTAACATTCAGAGGCCTCTTGCTCACACAGAGCTGTTCTTCTCCACCAGCCAAGCACTTCAGATGGGAAGAATTATCTATTCCCCGCTGACATCTTCCACTAAATGGAACATTTAATTAATTTGGTCCTAGGCCAGTCTGATCTCTTTTGCTCGCATGAAGACGAACACAACTTGTAACTCTCTGGCACCGTTTCTTCTCCTCCTCCTCCCCCTCAAAAGGAACTTTAGTTGTTTACAGAATAGATACAAGAAAATCCAAGCTGGTACAGTGACACATCATTAGTTAAAAATACACCACAGCATAAAGAGCTTTAGTGCCGAGAGCGCATCGGAATGCGGAATTACACAAAAATGGCTTAGGAAGGGAAATGAAAGTCATCTGGAAAGTGGTGATTTCTCCTGCTACGGGCTGGAACAGAACAAAAAAGACTGCAAGCACTTTGTGTTACTGCAGAAAGCCAACTTTAGTGCAATTAACCAAGTTGAAAATGCAGTATAAAGGGTTATAAAAATACTTGACATGTATCTCTAAAATGCAGGTGGTAAACACAGGGTGGCTGGTGGGGGGAAAGGTCTCAGAAGAGAAATAGCAAACCCAACTCCACAAGTGCAGATCCCTGGCCAGAGCCAGCATAACCAGCAAAGACAGTGTAATCTGTGACTTGCAGCAGGTTGCAGGAAGCACTGAAGACTGAGACATGGAAATGCAGCAGAGATGACAGGAGCTCCTGGGGAGATCCCCTGTGCAAAGCCCAAAGCCAGCGAGCCCGCGCTGGGTCTGAGGGCCACACACGATGAGCTTGGACTGCAGGCACAGAGCACAGCATGGGGAGGGGGCTGAGCCCAGCTCCACAGCTCAGCTCCAAACCACAGCAACTTCCAGAGCTGAGCAATTCTCTACCCAGACAGAAACAGCACAGCTCCTGGCTGAGGTTGCTGGCGATGCTGCCTCATGACCCCAGGCTGCTGGGGACTCTCAGCAGAGAGCCCGGGTTCACACCTCAGAACAGAAATATGGGCAGAGACCCTCTGAAATAAACCACTTACACCTTGGTTTGAAATAGAGTTCAGACTAAAACAATTAATTGAAGATCAGGAGGTGAAATGTAATCAGGTAACAGCATCTCTACAACACCTGCAGAAAGGTCTGGGTTGGAAGGGACTTTAAAGCCCATCCAGTGCCACCCGTGCCATGGGCAGGGACACCTCCCACTGTCCCAGGCTGCTCCAAGCCCCAATGTCCAGCCTGGCCTTGGGCACTGCCAGGGATCCAGGGGCAGCCACAGTTCCTCTGTGCCAGGGCCTCCCCATCCTCACAGGGAAGAATTTCCCCCTCATTGACCAATCTTCCTCATCTTCCATCTACTGACATTGGAGTGAGGTGCTCCCAAGAACACCCAAGGCACTTGGAATGCTTGAATTCAGAAGATGAGACAGTTTAAGATCTTGATGCATAAAAAGAAATGATGAACAATATATTCCTGTAGCTGTATCAAAAGGGATTACCAATATGAGTTTGTCAATAGTGGGGGCTCGAGTTCCAGGAGTGTAACAAAGCACAACCCACTGCAGCTTCAGTGCTGCCAAAGAAGTCACCAAGAAAAAGTCAAAGAGATGCTCTAGTGACATTTTAAAGGGAAAAAAACCCCAGAGGTAGCTCCAATCATTAGCCTCTTATGAGGTGTTTTCATTCTAGGATAACAAACTGTGGCAAAACCTAAATAAAAACAAAAGAAAATCAGGACACATCTGTTCAGCATGAAAACAGGTTTGTTTTTTTTTTCCCTGTCTGCTTCCTGTGGAAGAAAAAAGACTTCAAGGACTGGGCTGAAGATAAGATCTCCTGTATCAAAGCAGGTGAGACAGTAGAATTGTGATAATTCTTGTGGAATGAGAGGAGCGAAGATTAAGAGGAAAATGAGGAAATAAAAGATTTTTAAACTACTTTGAAATAGGGCACCACAAAGCTGATCCAAATCCCCATTAACTTCAGCAGTGCATGAAATGCAGTTTACTGCCTGTATGGCTCCACGTTCTGGAAATTCCAACAGCGGGCAGTTAAACTCTTGAAATACATGGATTCCAGAAGGGACAAGCACCACACAACTCCTCATGCTCAGAGCTGGCAAGGAGTCAGGAGCACAAAGGAAAGCACAGATCCAATAGGAAGAGGGACACAGGAAAGAACTGATGGCCAGGAGTTGTTTCGTGTGAAGAGGAATGAAAATAGCAGCCGCGAGACTCACGGGATAACTCCTAAAGGATTTAGAAGTGGCGAGGGAGCTGATGTGGTGAGAATAGAGCAGAAGGAATTACAGACTGGAGACAAAAAGTGAGTCACATTCCAATTCCTTCTTTATGCCGCATGGTGTATTGAGGACAGCTGCCACTCAGTAAGTACTAAAATAACATTTTACTAGAAAACTTTGAGCAGGGCAGTTGTACTACATCACCCTTCCAAATTCAACAAAAACCACCAGCACTTGCAACAGGGTATGTGAAGATTAACCATTTTAAAAGAGTATTAAGAGAAATCAAAGCAAAAATGTATTTCCAAGTAAGGAGGTAAAGGTGTTGCTCTTAAAACGGTCCAAACAGGAACAATGATCAGTTTGAATGAATTAAACAAACCAAACCCAGCTTCTGTTCCTTCTCAATAAGGATAACTGTGATCCTAGGAAATTAAGACTCAAAATTCAAAGAAAAACCAAACTTCAAAATTGACCCTAAGGAATATTTCTCCTTCCTTCAGTTGGCAGATGGATCCTTTGAAGCAATGCAGCCACGTACCAAACACTTCCAGAGAGGCAAGGGATGCAAAGTTTCACCTAAAACCAACATAAAGACAGAGCAGGGAAACACTTCTTGAGCGAGTCACATTCCATCACCTTTCTGCAGAATCACTTCTATAATATTTTTACTGATAATCAAAAGGGTGACAAAATCAGTTCTAGCAAAGATTAGACTGAATATTTTAATCTGCAAAGCAAAGATTAATAATCCTCATTACAGATTTCCTGAAGAACCTTCATTTCTGTTTGAGTTGTTTATTTCGAGATAGCAGATCTTTTAAAAAGGAGGAGTAAAATCAAAGTGTGCCACAGTGCACCATGAGGGCCTGACAGCATCAGGTATTTCATCCAGACATTGCTTTAGTTTGGGATTACCTAATTTTTAGCCACATTTCTCAGTATCACAGAATCCCAGAATGGTTTGGGATTGGAAAGGACCTTAAATCTCATCCAGTTCCACCCCACCATGGGCAGGGACACCTTCCACTGTCCCAGGCTGCTCCAAGCTGCTCCAAGCCCCATCCAACCTGGCGTTGAATCTGAGCAAAGAATTCAATGGCACTGGTGCAGTATCAAACCTGGCAGCAATAATTCCATGTGCCACAATTCCAGCACCCAAACAAACCTCCATGTTTGCCAAATTAGCATTTTTTGCCTTATGAGGACACGGGTTAAGGGGCACGAGAGATGCACAGTCAGTACACCTCATTTCCATCTGTAAAGTAAATGTTTAATATTCCAGGAGTCAGAAATTAATTTCCTAAATGTTAATTGATGCTATTTCAAATCGCTGAGGGCACATTGAAGGCATTCCAAATAATTAATGCAAGATTTGATAGCAAAGAAGCCATTTCAGTAATGGTCAGAGGCATGGCCATTCCTCCCGTCCCACCTGCAGCAAGAAACACTCACTGAAAGCCAAGTAAAATGGTGGCATTGAATCTGACTAAAATCCCACCATCTCCAACCTGACTGTGTCCTTCACTTGAGGACAGAGCTGCTTTTAGGGATGATTTTTTGGATTTGCACCGTGGACATCACTCATGACACAAGTGGAGGCTGTTCAAGCCCCTCAGCCCCTCACAAGCACATCCTTAAATAACTAAAATTATGAAATAATCCAAATAATTTGAAGGAAAAAATAATGCCTAGGCAGCATTCCCACAGGGTCTTCCTCTTCCAGCCTGTAGGATAAAGTACAACTCTTGTCTCAGATAATCTATGAAAAAGTGTCAATGCCTGAAGAGTGAGCAGCAATCCAAACTCCGAGGTGTGCAGGGGAAAACACATCTGTCTGGGAGGAAATGGGGACTCTCCTACTGCAGCACTGACACTCTGGCATTTTTCAGGAGCTCTACACTCACTTAAGCACCCCTTGAGGCAGCAGGCACCACAAGATCCGGGATGACGGATGTTCCATCTCCAACAGCAAATCCTACTGTGATTTTAATTGAATTGCAGCAGCCATTTTATTTTTTTCCAGAGCCTCTCGACTCTCTATTTCTTCCTTGCTGCCAGTGATTCAGCAGTTTATTCCTCACTGCACTAATCCCTCCATAAGACAGTTTCTCATTCCTTTCAAGCAGCGCTTGTGACAGCAGGTACCCATAGCTTTGGTGTTTGGGGCTCTCCCTTTTTTTATTAAACAGGAATTTATCTCAGACACGCTTTGGCTTCCAGGCTCCACCACTTTTCCAGCCATGAGAAGTCCTCACACCGTACTGGGTCCATTCTCTCTCTCAGCTCACCTGATGACAGCGTTGCAGGAATTAAAAAAGGAGACAGAGAAATGGAAACCTGGAGCCCAGAGGATCAGAAACAGGCAGTGACACCTGGAACCTAAGCCAGGTGTGAAATGCTCTTCAGAATACCTGGAAAATAGATGTTTGCCATTTGCAGGGGACTCCACAGAAGTGCCAGCTGGCTATTTGAGTTACTCACCTAAAAGGTGCAGAAATTCCATTAACAGGAAAAAAAATAATAGGGAAAACAAACTGCCAGGACCCACCTGTGCCAGAACTCTCAGCAACTCATATCATTCAATAACACCTTGGAACCCAGGCTGGGACATCTTGACCCAGCTATTTAAGCAGAGGCTTAAAACTCAGCCTAGGAACTCTTTATTGTAGTAATGAACAGTTTAAAAACACCATAATTGCTTCTGACCATAATCATCCAACAGCCATGAGCTGTTTGTGTCAGAAAAATTAATCCTCAAAGGGTGACCCTCATGTCCACAACATGTCCTCAGTCATGGAGAGTGACTGATAAGTTATTCCAAGCCGGTCCACAGAACCACTGGCAGCGGCATTTTATCATCAAAGCTCCTTTGCCCTTAATCAAAGGCTAATTCAACATGAAATCCTTAAATATGGGCTGTACCACAAGATAAAGTTGGCAACCTTGAAAAGGCTGGGAAATAGCAATTTGCACACACAAACACAAGATTTAGAGCTCCCATCATAACCTGCCTCATCAATCACGAGCAGCAGTGGCTTTAACAGGACTATTTCCAGAGTATATTAAACTTCACGACATCTTAACCTTCTTGTAAGGCCACAATAATCTCTTTTACAATATCAAACAAGTGCAGAAGGGCAGACTTGCTTTGTACCAAAGTATTCCTCGTGTCAGATTTCAGAATTAACGGCCCTGCTGCCTCACCAGACATTCCTTGGGGTCATTTCAGCCCCATATTCCTGCTCAGGGAACACAGACAACACATCTCACACATATTCTGAAAGGAAATACTCTTAAATGCTGGAATGAGGCACATCCCTTGAGCTGTTACCTGGTAATTTCCTGTTCTTCCAAAATCTGTTTGCAAGGAAAAGATGTGGCCAGGCACCTGTGACTGAACACAACTTTATCCTAAGTTTTGTTCAAATATTCATTGTGATCTTAAGGTGAAAAGGCAAGGCATGAGGACTCCAACCTAAATATTACTCAAAGAATTAGGAAAAAACCAAACCCAAATACCCCAAATCTCGAGCAAAACGCAGACTCTGCAATAATTAATTACAATCCAGCTTCTACCAAAAAGTTGCCATTTCACTCTGCTGCAAATTAGGATGTTGTCTTTCAGCTCCAACTTCACAGCTCATCCTCTGACAAACACAACCTAAACCACCATAAAATGGCAGTTTTGGTGATTCAGGTTATCAAACTACTTTAAAACAACTGATTCTGCTTTAATTTGTGGGGTTTTTTGGGTGGCACGAGGAACCCAGCTGATAAGGGGAGAAGGAAGCGGCCAAGGGAAGGGGTGGCAGAGAGGCACAGAAGGTGAAAAGCGGGAGAAGGGAATCAGGCTGGGAGGGAAGCGGGAGATAATAAAGAAGGGAAGAAAGGACACAGCCGATTTTCAGAGGATTAGGAAAAGAGTAGGAGGACATGGTGGCAGCCACATCTGACAATGAGGAGCCAGGGAAGGAAGACAGGGACCCTGGGAAGCAGAAGGATGCCTGGAGATCACAAACAACCCTTGTCTTTGAAGGAGGGATCTAAAAATTCCATGTTGGAGGCAGTGAAGTGTCTATCCAAGTAATCCTCTTACACACTGACCCCCAGCACTTCCAGCTGAGCCTGTTCCCACCTGGAATGAGCGGCAGAGCCAAGCAGCCAAGAGCTGCCAGACACAGTCACACACCAGGCAAAGGGGAAGCTGCCAGTGCACAAAACCCGTCCCAATCTTGTCAAACCATGCCCTAAAAACAGCTGCTTTTCAGACTCTCTTCATCAGAATCTCCTTTTCCAGAGCTCTCACCCAACACATTCAGTTTTAGGACATTTCTCCAGCACAGCTGTACATTGTCTGCTGGTAATAATTCTAATTAAAATTACACTCCAAGCCTGGTTGTGGAATACAAAGCCCAGATGCTACAAACTTGAAGAGGACTGTTGGCCTGTCACTGTTTTAATTAGCTTGACAGGTAATCAAGTAAAATTCTGTAGTTATACCACCACAGTGCACAAATGTTTCCTTTCAAATCCCCACTTCTGGACTCACTTTGGTCAACCACAGCCAGTTTTGAGTCACAAGCCCAGAAGCAAAAGCCCAAACTTGGCTTCCTCAGGGAGGGCCTGGCTTTGACTCAGCAAGGCCCACGTGCTGCTGAGGAGCGTGGGATAGAAACTCCTGTCCTCCCCCAGAGATGAAATATGTATAAAAGCTGAATCTGCAGTCCCGAAATGTGTCATTTTGTCAAGTACAGCAGAGTGTGTGACCACTCTCCCCTAAAAAACGCGCTGTGCTTGCTCTTTGAGAGCACGACGCTGGATCCCAAGGCTGGCTGCCACTGGGGCAGGGGCAGACTTTAGACACACAGAGTTCACTGCTCAGGACATCTCAGCAGCTTGGATGACATGGCAGTTCCCACTCCCCAAGAGCCCAATTCTGCCTTGTGGTGCCATTCCCAGACCTAAACATCCCACAGGGCATCGCTGACCTTTGAACAGTTCACATTCACCAAGAGCTTCCCCACACCAGCTTTTATTTCAAATCCGCCTTCACTCCCAATGCCAGAATGGAGGCATTTAACCCAAATTCCAGTCACATCCCCACTAATGAGGAGTGTTTACCCAATATATTTAGGTGGCTCTGTAAACAGAAAGCAATTTCCACCCTCCTGTCTGGGGTGGTGTCAGCATTTGCAAGCCATTACCAGCGTGCACAGAACTGTCTGCTCCAGTCCTTCGCACTTCCTATCAAACTGGCATTTAAGGATTTGGAATGCAGAACACAAGGCTGCAGCCTAAAAATAATATCCTGAGATTTGATCCTGCACTTCTTATTCAGGCTCAATTAATCAAGGTTGCCTAACTCTTCAGAAGTACTTTTCATCAGCAGATTGAAAACACTTCCCACATGAAATGGGGATCAGCATCTCCTTTTTACTGTGGGGAACCTGAAAATGAGATTTCACCTGAGAAGGAGCTCTGAGGCTAATTTAGGAGTACTGTCCAAAGGGATGAGGAGTCCATTATTCAAAGTTATCTTTTATATTAAGAAATAAGCTTTTCCTTTCAGACCACTAGAAAGACTAGGAAGTGATCTATCACAGAATTTATCATGCTGTCTTTGAAAACCTCACAACCAAGATAGCACATTCCAAAAGAGCCAGGCTGAATAAGAATATTTACTTGATCTCCATCTTCAGTTTTCATTGTGAACACCACCCAGGACCAAGGAGAAACTCCCAAGAATTAAGAAATTAAATATTTTTGTCAGAAACCATCTGTAGTCTCTCTGAACAGACACAGTAATAACATCTGAAACTGAGACATGGCTTATTTTTCAAATAACTGCAAGCTCTGAAAACATCTTGTTCTCCTTTGGAAACAACATAATTCATGCTTAAAAGCGCGTTGGAAAAAACCCCCTCAAGATAATTTCAGGTTCTATAGAACAAAACCCACCTCTCCACTAACAATATTGATTCCCTTTGACATTCAAACTGAGAGGCCATTAAGAAAATTTGAGTTTCAGAAACCACACAGGTATTTTGACTAATTCAACTGCAGAGCCAATCATTCAATGATTAATTAAACACCAATTTTGAAAATCTCTTGAAAGAACAATAAGAGCCTAACCAGAAAAAAACCCCTGAATCATTACTGATAACAAGATATCAATATCCTTTCATAAAAGATTCATTCTATAACTTCCATATATCCTGCTAAATATATATAAATTACTATTTTCCATTTACAGTAATAGCTGTAGGCAAACTGTTCCACATTTTCCACAAGCCTTCCATTGTAGAATTGCATAAATGCAACACATACACCCCTAAGAACTTAAATGCACACTTATATATTCTTTTAAAAAGGAAAAATCGAAACCCCCTGCCAGGGCACAGAGAAACTCCAGGGCAGATTCTTTACAGCACAAACAGTGCAAAGAAGATTCTGACATTCAAATTAACACCAACACATCAGAATTAGGATGAAAGAATTGTTACCTTCTCCAGCGCATGATATGCAGACTTCAGTCAAATTTCCAATACCTGAAAGGAGAAATTCAAATGCAAAGTCGGTTATACTGATGTTTTACAATACTAAATTAATTCTTGTTGTAGTTAATTTGTTTTGCAGAGAAAGAGGCCGCCTTGGATTACTTTGATTTGCTATTTTCAAAGTGCCACGAGACAAAAGCAGTAACCTGCTCAGATCCTTTTCCACTGCTTGACTCAGCTCCCCCCATCCATGAGGGCTCTTCTCCAAAACCCCCACCAGCTTTGATGCTCCATTCCCCACACCCTGGGGGTTCAGCCTTTCCACCTGGGACTACTCAAACCTTGTGTTTTCCACCTCCGACTTCACTAAAGGCTGGAACTTTCACTGATAACTCAGTGCAGCTCTCAGCCAGCAACAAACCAACCTAAACCCCACAAAAAAGGCTGAAGCAGAGCCATTTCCCATTAAATAACCTAAACCACATGCTAATAACATTTTAAAAAATAGGAAAAATGGGGAAGCTTGTTCAGTACATGCTTTAATCATAGAGCTTCACATGTTTGGTAGCTGGGGATGGGGCACGCAGGGAACATATGGCAGATGGAGATGATGTTTATGAAGCCAGAATTCAGCGAGCACCAGAAATGCAGCAAAAATAATATAATATAAGGAAATACAAGCTTTTTTTTTTGCACTATCAACACATCCCAGATAAGAGAGGCAGAAAATGAAGCCTGACATTTTGCCTGAAGATAAGCACCCATTTCCTGGGCTGTAGCTTGGATTCCAATTAGATATGAGGAAGTCATGACCAGAGCACACCCCTGCTCCTGTAATGCAGTTGCTACTGAAGTCCCAGGGAATCCCTGAAAATCAGATATTGAGAAGAAATTTCTCCCTGTGAGGGTGGTGAGGGGCTGGGATGGAATTCCCTGAGAAGCTGTGGCTGCCCCTGGATCTCTGGAAGTGTCCAAGGCCAGGCTGGACGGGGCTTGGAGCAGCCTGGGACAGTGGAAGGTGTCCCTGCCCATGGCAGGGGTGGGATGGGATGATCTTTAAACTCCCTTCCAACCCAAACCAGTCTGGCATTCTGTGGATACAAAAGGCTTCTACACCACATTCTGTACTGGGGAATTGCATCCCTGGTAGTCTAAAGGGATATTTTGCCTTCATGTATCATGGATGTACCACTCCCATCCATCAGCAGCTTTTAGCAAGGCCGTGGGTCTGACATCTCCCAACCTGAGAGTTCCACTCACGGACCGGCTCCCTCTGGTTTGCACAGCTCTATTTTCCACCTGGATGTCCTAGAGGGAAGAGCTCCCTTCTAGTTCAGGAGACCTGGAGAGGAACAGGTGGGATCCAGCACCAGCCCTTGGTCTGGGAAAGCTTTTCCATATAAAAACAGGCTCGAGGCAGGCAGAGCCAGATGGAGCCCCACTGAAGTGAGCACAGCGCTGGGGAGAGCGGGTAAATATTTGACATTCAGAGCTACACTAATTAGACATCAAGAAGAAACGAAAGGTTTTGTACCAATCAAAATATTACTCTATTTACTGTAACTGTTCAACTCATCACTTCAGTCAGGGAAAGTTTGGGAGAACAACTCGCACAAGTTAAGCAACGCTCCAACACCAACGTCGCTACATATTTTTAGACACCTCTGAAGCTGTGGTTGCTGAAAACAAAGAAAAAATCCCTGCAGTGTTTGACTCTGGGAAGCCTGATCTCCTCAGCACAGAGAGATTTCAAGCCCACGCGGCTCCCAAGTACCCCTGAACTCCCGTGGGCACACGGAGCCAGGCACAAGAGGTGTCTCACGGAGCACCTGCCACACACAGCCCTCAGAGCTGCACTTCACCGCGCTCTGGGCTTTTGTTTCTCCATCCCCGCCAGGCCTGCATGCAGAACCGGGCCCGGGTGGCTTTTTTTGGAACTTATGTGGGAGACTCTGGATCAAATCTCCGTTCTTCTCTTCCCCCACACCCCTAGCGAGTGCAGTTACTACGAGGCTCATTACTGCTTTCTGCTGCTGGAGCTGCTCACATTGGGTGGGTACTCACTCAAGCACAAACCTCATCTCCCATACGCCCATCGAGTACTTTGGATGCTTCATCATTTTGGGGTAGAAGGAGCAGGTGACTGGTTGAAAAACCTCTACATCCTGATCCTGTCTGCTTAGCAGATCAAGCCAGCAGCACGTACCTACTCAAATCCTTCAGAAATTCCATGGTTCCAACAACAGGAACGCTTTTATGGACAATTTCTTGAAGCACTCTGCCTTGGCAGAGAGGTATTGACTCAAACCAGGGAGGAGGCACATTCAGAATGTGCTGCTTTCACCCCACAGGAATTGCAAGATATTCTTCATAAAACCTGTGGGTCTGGTGCTCAGGCCGTGACCTGGCAGTGCTGGGTTAATGTTTGGACTCATCTCAGAGGGCTTTTCCCACCTTCAAAATCCTGTGTTGGAGATGGTGATTAAATTAATTGTACATTTTCCTCACCAGCACCACTGAACCTGAATTTTCAGGCTGGAAAACCTAGAGCATTTAAATGACATTCCCCTCAGATATCAGCAGTGCCCAAGCAATTTTACTGAATAGTAAACCTCCCCTAGCCTGGAGGGCTTGGCCACAGCTTTCCAGGAATTCAAACACACGCCTTCATCCCAAGTGAAAAACAACCTGGAACAGGGACTGAGGGGAACAGACTGTGCTCCTCCCTCAGGTGACACTGTGGAAGACAGCACACTAAAAACTGAATTTAGCAGGTTCAGTATTTTCTGCATCCCTTGTCAACAGAAGGCTTTGAAAAAAAACTTCAGAACACGGCGAGGAAGTTGTCTCCAAAGGAAAAGGCAACAACACTCTTTTAGTGCAGCTCCCCAGTCACCACTGCAGTCATTCTTGAAGCTGTAACTTCCAAAAAAACCTAAAAAGAAACTCGGGTTTGTGCAAGCCTCATTTCATGTAAAGGAACAGCACATTCTTCAAGGGGAAAAAAAAATGACTTAAGGAGAGAAAATAAAAATAGAGAGGATTCATTTCACAGTAATACTGTGTATTTGCACAGAAAAATTCCACTTTTTTTGTGGAGGCAGTTCTTTGGGAGCTGGCAACAGGGAGCACTGATGAGAGCCTAGAGAAGTGCTGATCTCTCATCTGCTGCCAGCAGAAATCCATACATTACACTGCGAGTTTATATTGACACAAACTAATGCAGGCTGGGCTGAAGGCAGCACTCCCAGAGAAACCTGAGGTGCATTTCCCACCTGGAAGTTTATTAGCACAATATGCAGATCCTGCCATTCCTAATGCACCTTTCCTCAGAGCTCCTGGAGATGAGGCTGCAGAGAGGGGTGATGGTGTTTCCCTGGGGCAGGAGATCAAGCCTGGCCCAGGACAGGAACATGGCTGAGCATCAGGCTGGGACTCCTCAACCCAAAATTCTCCCTTGGTCACTTCAAGCACACAACAACAACAACAACTCATTTGCTGATTATTTTCATCTTTTTACTGTCCCTGGCTCCGTTCTGGGTTTAGGTTTATGGAAACAGCCTCCTCTGGCACTGTTTTGCATTGCCTGCCAAACCACAGACTTGTCCTGACTTCCAAATTCACTGTTTTTAAGAAGGATTAAATAAAAAAGAACTATGAGATTTTGCATCTCTGCTTCATTCCAGTCTCAAATTAGACACTCCAGGAGCCTTCAGACTGCAGATTTGTCTTTATCTCAACCTCCCCATGCACTGTAAAGAGCTTTTCCTTCTCTTGTTTTCCAATATGAACTTCCAAACCTTCCACACAACATTCTTCACTTAAGCTAAAGGAACACGAGAACCACAATCCTGTGCACTACGGGCTTATTAATAAATGTTAATAAATAATCGAGTGCATCTGAACCTGTTCTTGCTTATCTTCATTTCCAGCAGCCCTCAGGACGGAAGCTGCTGCCTGCAGCTGCTCTGCTGCCATCCCTATTCTTGCTCCTGGAGGACATTCCTTGGACAAAATCCATGCCCACCCAGCTCTGCCCTACTCCTGGCTCTGCTGCTTCTCAAAACAAAGCCAGAGGATGTTAACCCTGAATTTTTACCACCTGGATCAGCACCATCCCCCAGCTGCAGCCCAGCCCTTCCCCAGCATCCCTGGCTTTCCTCCTGCTCACCAATTCCAGCAGTGTTATCCACACAATGGATTGATTATGGGAGCTCAAAGGAACAGACGCAGTTTTCTGGAGCTGAAATATAAATCCCATGTACAGAAGCATTTCCTGTGCATTTAAACACTGTTTAGTGAGTCAGCCAAAATCATTCTGCAAGTGTCATCTATCTCCTGAAGAAAAAATTCCAGCAGCCTAATCCCCAGCACAGCTCTCCCAGGGACTGAAAGGCTTTAACTTCCAAGCAAAATGCTGTCAAAATAGGGAACTCCTGTGACTTATTCTAACCAAAAAAAGTGCAAAAATTAAATATCTCAAACTCTTATTTGGTCTCATCAAGTGGGGATGAGCATTACAAATTCATATTGGATTTTCAGGCTTCACAATTCCATTTGTTCGTTGTCATTTGCTTCACAAATGAAAGGAACACTGAGATTTCCCCAACAATCTCTCCAAACAACTCTCGTGTCTATAGATTTATTATCAACATGCAGCCACACAGGTCAAAGGGATTCACCAGCTGATTCCTAAATGGAACTTGTAAGGTGCCTAACCCTTTAAATTGTCATCTGATACTTAAAATTACTTTTCCTGCCCTATCAAAAAAACCTTTACTGATTGCAAAAAAACCTCTTACTGACTGCACAGAGAAGAGGCACCTGTTTGAAAGACGTTCTCCCAAAGCTGTTTCCCCACAGAGATTCAGGTGGAGAGTCCATGTATCAGAAAGCCCAGGAGAACTCCAGGAGCTACACTCGGGGAGGATGATGTGTTCATCACCTTCCTACTTTAAATGCAGAGTAATGACACAAATTAAATTGGTTTTCACTGTCTGAGTGATGCCTCTGCCTCTCCAAACTGCTGATTAAGAGATCCTCTCCTCATTTGCATAGAGCCCATCAACTTCCCCGAGGTTATTGCAGCTGAACTTGTCAGGCTTTGATGACACAAAGGGACAGTTCTCTCCTGACACAGTCACGTTTTGGGCTTGTGGTTTTTGCTACCAACATAAAGCATCTCCATTTCATTCTCCAAGCAGCAGAAAGGGAGGGGTTGTACCAGCTCCTCTCTGAGGAAACAACCACATTTTAGTCACCATCACCACAAGCACTTGCAGGTTTATCATCTTAATTTTAATGAGGTGTCAGTGCAGCAGCTCTAAAGCTGTACAAGAGCCAACTTCACTCCTTGTCCTCAGGCTGTGTGGGCTCCCCAAGCCATCCCCAGCCCATGCTCCGAGAGAATCCCACCACAGCTCTACAAAAACTGACGGGATCTTCTAAAACGTCTGTATTTCCACCCTTTCTGCTTGGCCAAAGCCTGTCTCAGCTGATGGCTCGGAGCAGAAATGTTGTCCAATGCCACATCTTGGCATGAGAGCTTAAGCAGAACTCAAGCAGCTACACCTGCCAGGGAAGGGAGGCCACCACCAGCTCCCCTTCATTCCTTGTTCCCATCACTCCATTCTATTAAAGGTCTTCTTACTGGGATTGCAGGCCAGGAGCAAAAATTCCAAGTGATCAGAAACCTCTCTAATCACCTGCAACTGATTACAAAGCACCAAACAGGAAAGGTCACCCATAAAAAAAAGGCAAATCAGTCACTGAGTAATTAATGTCTACAGGACACATAATAATTAGCAGCCCTGACAGTTCATTTCCCAGGTTTTACCATTCAGTTTTTATCTGAGGTGACAATTCCATGCTTATTTGCAAGCTAAGGTATGTACTCCCAGTCCCCTGATTGCTGTAAATGAAGGCCTTAAATATTTACTGCTAATAAAACATTTCCAACTTTTAGCAAAATTATCTTCCAGTACTCAGCAGTGAGATTTTTATGACCTTCTGTGGTGAGGAATCATCTTGTGCAGCGAGATAAAATGGATGTACGCCCACAGCCTCTCCTTGCTGGAGCTGCAGCTCCATCACCATTAAATTGTTTGTTTTGCTTCTTCTTAATTTGCTCCTTGTCCTTGCAAACCCGAAGACATTTCAGATCGCCCACATCCTCCCTCAACACCATGTTCTCCAAAAAAACAAGGTCTACTGCCTTCCAAGCTGGTTTCTTTGAAGAATTGCTGAGAAGTTGCACAAGTAGGTCAGGCAGTGCAGAGACACAGGGAGGCTGCAGAGGGGTTTGAAGTTGAAGGTGGCCACATCAGCCACAAAACAGACACTTCCAGGTGCTCAGCCCCATTCTTTCACGTGGAAAAGCAACAGGATGAGTAAGAGATGTAACTTCATATTGCTCTGTTCCATCAGCACGGATCAAAGTTGGCTGAGCAGAGATGTGACAACGGTAACACACAAAAAAAAAAATTAAAAATCAAAGCTTGAAACCCTGGATAGAAAGTCTCAAAGATTTGCAGCTTCTCAGCGTAACCTGGGGGGTGTTTGGGGTGGGAGGCTCAGGGCCAGGTGAGCCTGCTCACCACCCCAGCAGTGCCTCAACATAAGCAGCATTTTTCTTTTTGTATTTTATTTTTTTAAACCTCTTATCTTGGGCAACAAAGGGGTGGAGCTGAAGTTTCCCTGCTGTATCCCTATTTATTCATGCTCTGGAAACCAGCAGAGGCACGTTAACACTGGAGTCTCACCAAGAGCCCTGGATAAAGCCAGGAGAGCAAATGTCCCACTGGAAAGGGAGTGGATACCCAAGAAAACCTCTACCCCAACTTGAGAAAAACCTCTTGTTTTTAAAAATTCTGAATTATAACTGAACAGAGCTGTTGCATTATCAACCTTTAAGATTATTTAGCAAGTCTTGGATGCCACTAAGGAAATCTGGGAGCAATAACCACAAAAGCCACCTTGACATTAAGAGCCAGCTGGAAAAGGTGATAATATCCAGGATTTTGAGAGCAGGAAAATCATACATGAACTACCGGAAATATTGACGTTTTTACCTTATTCAGCAGCTCTAAGCAGTGAGCACAAAGGAGAGCAGCTAAGTGTAATAAAATTGACACAGCATCAGCAAAAGCCTCCCAAAAACCTTCCCAAAAGCAGGAGAATGTCAGTAGTGATCAGGGTACAATAAACCTCCCTTCCCTGCAAAAAGCATCCAGGATTTCTAGGGCACAGCAATTCCATCATTAATCAGCAATCCATGCTAGGAAATTGCATCTCAGCCCAACACTTCTTCCAGAGGATTCATAAAATACCCCAAAATATTGAAAAACTGCCAATAAAATACAACCTTTCCTAAGGTGAGTTCCTTCTAAATTATGGTTTATAAATTAAGTCATTAATGCACCCAGAAATCTCAGTATTTAGGAGCAACAGATAGCAACTAAAGGTGAGTTCACTCCCAAAACCTACAGGAAGTAACAAAACCAGAAAGGAAAAGTTTTTAATTTGTCATTTCCACCAGCCCACCTGAAATAAACCAGAAAGGTGGCAGAGATGGGACTGTCCTGATGTGTGACAAGTGCAAGCAGCACATGAAGACAGAAGTCCAGAAAATCCATTTATTTCGTTTAATATCATCTCTTTAATGCCCACAAACCACATAATTCATTTTTTCAGAAAAAATGTATAGAAATAGACAAGTCCTGAACAGCCAGACTAAAATACTTTCAAAACACTCACTAAAACCAAGAGATCTTAGTGAAGGCCACATGTATTTATCACTCACAACCAGCACACCCTAAATACTAACTGTAAAACCAGAGGAGCTTCATGGACAGAAGCAAATTGCTTCCTTCAGCTTTCTCCTAATTTAACTAACATTGTCTTCCTGAATTTCCACAGAAACACTAAAAGACCACGAGGATTTTTTGTCCTGCAGGAAGTTACCTCCCTTTCTCATCCCACTCCTGCAGCAACACTCTGCAAAAGAGCCAGGGAGTGTTTTCTCTCTCTATTCCCCCAGAGTCAGTAGGTTGTGACTAGGGGAAGGAAACAAACCTCCAGAGAGAATGGGGCTGTAATGTAATCTGTCCACACTGAGAAGCACAGCAGGCCCTCAGTCTGCATCCCAGTGATGCTGAGCCCTTCTCATACCAACAGCACAACAAGCTCAGCTCCCCAGCCTTGACATCTGTCAAAACAGAACAGGTCTCAAGCAGTAATTTAGATGGAGAGCTTTTTCCACCCGCCCTTCCTCTCCCTCCAGGAGTTCAATTATTGCAGCAGCATCATGAATAAGCAGGATTATTTTCAGGGAAAATTAGAGGAAAAGAAAGGGAAATATAATAAGCATAGGATTTGCCAAAATCCCTTTCTCTTTTATATATATGAATAAATTACTCTTCTTTCCCTTCATTGTGTTCCACTGCTGCAGAGAGATCGGATCAACAATTTCCCCTCTGGTTTGGCCATGGGGACAGAGATAATTTGGGTTCTGAAGCAGCCCAGGTGTGTTTGCACCTTCGTGGGCCACATCAGCACCTTCCACAGGGGCTGAAGGTGCTGCAGATGGACCAGCTGGGACATTCCTGGGGCTGTTCAGGGCCAGGAGTTGGACTCGATGATCCTTATGGTCCCTTCCACCTCAGGATGTTCTACAATTCCAATTTCTTGGATTGTTTTAGTACCAACACCATTTAAAACCATTTTAAAAGCCCAGGATATTTTGATTTTTAGCCGCTCAGCTCTTTTCTGTTCCCAGTGCCTGGCACTCCTGCCTTGATCCTTTGGCACCCAAAGCTGAAATTCAACCAATTTCAGCAGGAAGAACACAATAAGGGTGGCAGACTTTTACAAGGCTCCCAGCAGCTCTGTTTTGATGGGGTGATGCTCTCTTAAGCTTCCCTGAGATCACAGGCAAGGAGGAGGGCTGGGAATCACAGACAGACGAGTCTGAGGATCACAAATAACCCCTCAAGAGCAGCCAAAATCCCGCTTGTGAAGGTCAGAATGGGAACTTGGCAACTCAAGAATCCAAAAATCAGGATAAAAGACTCAGCCAAGCACACTGTGTGGGCAACAGCTCCTCCAGGCAAAACCCGAGCTCAGGAGCACACAATGGATTGGGCTGGGAGGGACTTTAAGGATCAGCTCATTCCGACCCTGTGCCATGGGCAGGGCACATCCCTGAGTCCCATTTTGATCCCACTAATATTCAGGCGGTCCAAGCTGGCTGTAGAAATCCCCTCACAGAGCTGTCAACACTGGCAAAGCATCAGGGATCTCAAAAAAAAAAGGGAAACCAAATGAAAAAGCAATTTTTGATGCTAAATGAAAACGACCAAACTTCAAAACCACTTCTGGTTTAGGGAGAGAAACCAGCACAAAGTTGCAATTTACTTCTTACTAAGAAATAGGAATTTTGCTGTTCAAGGTATCTACAGAAAGTATAACATTATCCAAGAATGCATTTAAGCAAATATGCTGCTTCATAAAGTAACGAGGGCTCTCTGTGGTGGTATAAATCTATTTTTCACATTTCACAAGTGTAAATATGTTGTATCTTTATAAATATCCCACATGAAACATGCTGAGACATCTGCTTTACCAAGACAAGCACTCAGACACTGGAAACTTTCAAAAATTGAAGGGTTTCTCCCCCCTTTGTGCCTTTTACCTTTTAAATAACATATTTAACTAAAGCCTGGAGTTAAGCAAAGCTTAAAAGGTAAAGCAGAAAGTCACCAAACAGTTTTGTTACAGCTACATAAATCAGAGCCTGGCTTTAGGTCTGAAGTCTCTATTACTGCAACAAAGCTGCCTAGAAAATGTTCAAGAGAAAATAAGCTGGGCAGATCAATCTTTTCCTACAAATATCTTAAGGAGAAAGCAAATTTTATATAAGTTCTGATTCTGACAAGTGTATTTGCTCTTCCTGAAAAAAATAAGTTGGTTATAGTTTTTCCTTTTCAAAACAAAAAAGTTTGAGGATTCTGCAAATAAACTCTTTTTTTTCCTAGGATTTTGGGTCTTTTAGCCAGTTCTACTGAAAAATGCACTTAATTAAAATTCCCATTGGTGTCAAATCAATTTAACTCTCACTTTTAATTCTACTGGAATCCTCAGCTCAAAGGTGACACGGAACACCAGGGATCCTGCCAGGACCCAGCTGGAGCCAAGTGCAGCAGATCCACTGCCCCTCCTGAAAGAGTTAAGTCCAACATCTCCATCTTCAAAGCCATCATTCTATCAATATGCTGAATTATTTAGTAGGCAGCTGTTTGACTTGACATTTTTACACAGGTCATAAACTCCCTAATCCACAGAAACCTCAGCCTGAGCCAGCATTCCGTGGGATGAGGCTGCTCAGGGATTCAGCTGCTTGGAATTAGAGCCACAAGCCTAAAGCTCACCTGGTTTTGTAACCATTCTGTGCCTATTTTGATGAACAAGCCCAATTTCCCCCTCCCCCCTGGCTATTTAAACATCTGATAAGTTGAGTTTGATCACTTCTGTGGCACATTAAAGACATTAACCAATCCTCAAAGGTAGAGCAGCTCATGGTTTGGGTTGGGACATCTCAAAGTAGGAGCTTCAGGGAGATTCTTTTGGGGAAAAATCTCCTGGCTGATCACCCTCAGAGCTCTGAGCAATGGATCAAGACACAGGGAAATGGCCCAAGTGTCTAAAAGAAGTTGCTATTTAAGAAAGATAAACTGCTCCTTTTTCTTTTCAGTATTCTTTTCATAGGCTTAATAAAATGCATGGAATCAGAAATGTAAAAATACAAATACATAAATAGATGTAATAGAATGGAAGGAATTAAGCAGTAAATGCCACAGAAGGGAGATACAGGAACACACAAAGCAAAAGCTCCAGTAAAAAACACTGTGAGGCTGCTTTGCACTGGGTAAATTTTCTTTATGTACAACTACTCCAGCCTAGCAATAGAAAAGACCTCACTGTGCTTTTGTAGAGTTTGGTCAGGACTTAACTAAAAGATCCTCTAAGGTTCTGACACCCAAACTCAGCTGACCACCATCATTAGTGTGATGCTCATGGTTTGCAACCCAAGATGCAAATAAATCCTAAAGCAGGAGAACCCATCTCCAAGATTGTTCTCAATACAAAATAATCCTTATTTCCAAGGGAGAAAACCAGTAGATGTTAGAGACACCTTTCTGGGGGCAACAGCACCCCAAGATGATCCACATGAGCCTCATTTTCAAGAGACCAAAGTATTATCTACATAACAACATCAGTTTTACCAAGGGACCCACACAGGAGGTATTGTTGGAGGGTAAATAAAGTTGTGTGAAACAGAGCTCACTAGAGGCACAAACAAACACAGAGCCTGACCAGAACAACCACCCAGCCCCAATCCTCACAGAGACAGATAATCCCTTCAGGCCAAATTCTTACTCCACCACCTTCCTCAACTCCCTAAAGGCCCCCCAGCACCTCCCTGAGAGCTTCCCCCTAACTCAACAAAACCAGGACAGGTCCTGGGAGCCCCTTCTGCTCTGCCCCACAGCTCAGAGCAGCAGAGTCTGGGGTTCTCCACCAGCACCTTCTATAAAGAGCTCCTGCAGCCCCACCTCCTCCCCCTGCTCCAGGTGGGTGTCAGCCCACCCAGCCCTGCCCAGCTGCACCATTATCTTCTTCATTACTTCCACCTGGCTGGGAATGCTGGGGTACAGAAATGCTCCAAGAGGAAGAAAATGAGTGGAAACGTGGCTTTGATTCCTACTGGTGGCTTATGTGGGACAGGAGAGGAACCTCCTGAGCTGCTCCGTCAGCCCTACAGGAGATGATCCGACGGCATCTCATTCCTGCACAACGGGACTCTGGCAGTGCCGTGCCTGGGAGCTCTTTTGCTGAATGCAGAAGCAGCAGTGAGCACAGAAAAGATGCTCTCCTCCGAGCAGAGAGAATCCTTTTAAATTCGGGGGTCTCAGCAGCTGAAGCAGTGCCAAGCCCCTCATTACCCAGGCCCCGGCAGCTCCAGCCCTAGAGGAGACAGGGACTATCCCATGAGATCTCCTTGGTGCTACTCAGAATTCCAAATACTCTCCCAGGCCTTCAGATCAGAGATCCCCAAATGCTAAGGAAGTGGCCTTGAGCAAGCAGCAGTGTGGGGCATCTCCCTTCTCCATCCCAGACCCAGGGAGGACAAAACCCCTGAGCTGCAAATCAGAGCTCCTCTGCAATGCTAATGCTCAGAAAACACTGGATTTCTTTTAAAAGGACAAATTCTGGAGGCTGAGAAGAGGCTGCGGCTGTAAAGTGGAGCCTAAGAGGGGTGGTGGAGGGTTGAGGATGGCAGCAAGGGGAATAAAATCATCATCACTAGTGCTGGACATGAAAGCCACCATTGCCCTTGAGGGTGTTCATGAAGTGCACCCTGAGTGGGAATTACTGTAATGGGGTTTTTGTGTTAGAGCTGCTACACCGGCAGCGCCCACCCGTGCCAGGCACAGAGGTCACCGGCTCACCGGGATTCATCCTGCCCACACCCAGCCCTGCGACACACTCCCTTTTCAAGGAAGGGCAGGGTGGGATTAGGAGGCAGAGAAAATATCTTTAAATGTAAAAGAGAAGTCAACCAAACCCATCCCAAGGAGTCCCATCTTTGCCCAGACAACAATTTTGGCCAGACAAACAGTCAGACGCATCCAAAAGGAGGAAAAGTCAAAAGATTTGCTCTCAGCTGCAATTATTTTAACTGCACATAAATGCACCCCTTTCTCTACCGGCTATAAATAACCCTCCGCAATTACGTGCTAATTACTCACAATTAAATCGCACCGTAAATACAGCGCCGCACAAAGATAATCAGATAGCTCCTCGTACAATGTAAATTAATTGATAACGGGAGGTTTACAATCGCAAATTAGAGCGATTACATTTGGAATGCCGCGTCGGCTGCTAGGTGTGAGAGTCAATCGCGGAGTTTTCCCTCCATCAATAGGTAAAAGGAGGTGTTACAGGTGGTACCCACCCGGCTGACAGAGGCAGGCACGCGGTGACGGTGTTTTGAGCCAGCACACTCCCCCTTTGCTGCTCTTTACGATGTAATTCTCCTGTCATTCCCATCCCTGCGTTATCTGGAACGCTCTCCCCGCTGCTGGCAACAGGACCCTCAGTTCTGATTAGCTCTGGAGAGAGGAATTTCCAGCCCCTTTTCTCCCCTCGCATTTCCCTCTCCCTCTCCTCTCAGCTCCATCCGGCACTCCATTTACCGTCACTTGTGTGACCGGCTCCGGCTATAAACATAAATTGTCTGCAATTTTACGCCTTCCAAATCCCGGGATTTTTTCATTATTTCGCCAACACGCAGAAGGCAAATCCACCATCTATTGATAAAATAACAGCAGTGGGTGGTTTTGCTGATTACCGGGATGCGTTTGTCCTTTCCCGAAAGGTTGTGCGTGCCTGGGTGCGAGTGTTTGTGTTATCCCAGACCTCATCCCTGCTTGCTGCTGGAAAAAAAGGATGTCTGCGGTGGTTGTTTGCTGATTTTCGATTGACTCCTCTGTGAGGTTGAAGGTGTTTCTCATTACTTTCCGATGATACAGCGAGGACAGCAATTTAGCAGCACTGACCTTGTAATGATGTTTATTTCTTCCCGCATTGAGGATGGGTTTTATTACTCATTCCGAGCCTCTTGGGCTGATTTGGGATGACGTGCAGCAGTTTCTAGGCTCGGCTTTGTGGTCACTAAACCTGACTCACGGCTTGGTTTTAGCCCTGCTGTCACCACTGATGAGGGGACAGCTCGGCTAAATGCACCTGACCTAAAAGCCAGAACTCCTGCAGATAATTTAACACTTAATTAATGCCAAATTAGGCAGCTATGTGGCAATACAAGGTAGGAAGAGAGCAGCAACCTGTCCTTTCTTATAATCCCTCAGAACATCAAGGCCAACCTCAACCATTTATAACAAATCTGCAAGAGTGGAGATTTTTTTTTTTTTGCTTTCTGTTTCACGACCCTTTCTTTTCCATTCTATAATTAAACTTTTCAAACTTTATCCTGCAAATGGCAAGAAATGTAGTCCAAGTGGAAGGAGAAAGGACACCATGCTGTGGCTACAGAAATAATGAATTCCTCCTAGGGCTGTTAAGGCATGGGCTGATTGAAATTACAACTGCAGCATGCAAAAAGAGGCCAATTTTGTAACCTAAATGGCTAATTTTTTATTATTTCCTCAATAAAGGTAAAAATGGTGCCAGAAGGGTTATTAGAAACTGAGGTCTTAATTGTTTCTGAGGTTTTTACACCTCCCAATGACACGTGAGCGCTCCACAGGTTTGAAGCATGAACAGATCCAATGGAAAGTGCTCAAGGACTGGACAATCTGGAGGAATCTCCTGCTTAAGCAGCACTGAATGCATCCCTACATGAGATCTTCAGGATTTTCAGGGTGTTCAGAGAGTGAATTTCAAGCAGAATGGTAATTTTATGACTATTTTTTCCCCTGCTGGGAGCCACAATGATGCAGGATTATCGTGGGCTCCCATAACATGCCATTTTGTGAGGAGAAAAGTTGTTATTTCAAACTAGAACCGTGTCACTATTTTGTTTTTTTTGTCAGTAATTTGTAAATCCAAACCAAACACTCCGATAGCTTTGAAAATCCTTTCTGGCATGTGAATGCTTTTCCCCTGTGTCACAGCTTTACCACCACACCTTTCCAAGCCAAAACCTGGGGGATGTTCACAGAATATCCTGAGCTAGAAGGGTGATCAAAGGTGCACAGGCCAGGCTCTCTCTTGATGCTGCAGAGAGCTGAACGGAGATCAAATGCAAAGCCTAAACTAACCCCTGACCTAACCCAGCAGAGGCACAGAGAGGGGGGTCACAGATATCTGTGGTGAGACACCCCCTCCACATGCACTGAGGTCTTCCCACGTTTATGGCCACAGGGAAGCAGAAAGTTGGGAAAATCCCACCGTGAGCAGCACGTGAGGTCACCTGGAGCTTGTGTTTTGCTCCATGTGGGAAGGAAAGGTTCACAAGAAAAGGTTTCCTTTCCTTGAGGGGTCAGGTGGAAGATGAAGGCCAGGTTGGAGAGGGTTTGGAGCAGCCTGGGACAGTGGGAGGTGTCCCTGCCCATGGCAGGGGTGGCACTGGATGGGCTTTGAGGTCCCTTTCAACCCAAACCATTCCATACCCACAGTGCAGTCCTTGTGCAGAAGACAGGGCCACTCCACTGGAAATCTTTATTAATATTCCATTTTTTGCTTACAAAATACAAAATTATCGCCTCTGGGACCTGCAGGTCAGGCAGCAAGCCGGGCTGTGTCACCTGGGGGTTAAACACGTGTGATTAGACATGGCTCGTTAGGAGCGTGGCTGCACTAATTGATGGAAAGCTGCTGCTACACCCAGGTGACCTTATTATTGGTGAGATTAAGCAAAGGCCCCTGCAGAGCTGTGAGAGCAGCGCTTCAGGAGCTCTCAGATCTCACACAGCCCTTCACTAACACACAGAGGTGTTCCACGCAGCAGCCAGCCCCTGCACCCTCTGCCAGGTGACAGAGAGGAGCCTGCCACCCATCCCGGGGACACGGCGGGTGATCCGGGGAGAGCTGGGTGCTGGCAGGAGCAGGGATAGCGGCTGCTGGTGGAGTGTAGCAACAGCAGCTCTGGGAGAGGGAACAGCAGTTCTGGGATGGGGAACACAAGCTCTGGGATAGGGGACAGGGGACATGAGCTCCGGGAGAGGGAACACCAGCTCTGGGAGAGGGAACACCAGCTCTGGGATGGGGACACCAGCTCTGGGATGGGGAACACCAGCTCTGGGATGGGGAACACCAGCTCTGGGATAGGAGACAGGGGACATGAGCTCTGGGATGGGGAACACAAGCTCGGGGACAGGGAACACAAGCTCTGGGATGAGGAACACAAGCTCTGGGACAGGGAACACAAGCTCTGGGATAGGGGACAGGGGACATGAGCTCTGGAACAGGGGACATGAGCTCTGGGATGGGGAACATGAGCTCTGGGACAGGGAACATGAGCTCTGGGATAGGGGAACATGAGCTCTGGGATAGGGGACAGGGAACATGAGCTCTGGGACAGTGAACACCAGCTCTGGGATGGGGAACACAAGCTCTGGGACAGGGAACACCAGCTCTGGGATAGGGGACAGGGGACATGAGCTCTGGAACGGGGACACCAGCTCTGGGACAGTGAACACCAGCTCTGGGATGGAGGACACCAGCTCTGGGATAGGGGATAGGGGACAGGGGAACACGAGCTCTGGGATGGGGAACACAAGCTCTGGGATAGGGGACACCAGCTCTGGGATGGAGGACACCAGCTCTGGGATGGAGGACACCAGCTCTGGGATGGAGGACACCAGCTCTGGGACAAGGAACACACTGGATCCCAGCTCCCTGTGCATTTGGGACACCCTGATGTCACACAGCAGAGTGGGCTGCATGTCCAGGTGTCCCTGTGCTGGCATTGGCACAAGGACAGGGGACGCAGGAAGCATCCAAGCAGCTCCTTCCAGCAAGGCCAGCTGGGAATGAGGTGCTGATTTTCAGTTTGCAAATTATGAGTGTGAGAGTATAAAGGCTCCCTTACAAAAGGGAGAGAGAGAGGGAGAAACAGAGCACATTTTACTTATTCTTCAGCTCTATTATATCTCTCTGTAGGAGGTGAAAACTGGCAATTACTCTGGGAGATGCACAGGTAGGAAGATAGAACATAAATCAAAATAAAAAGAATCTGAATGCATTCTCCAGTTATTCAATGGATATTTATTCAGCCAGGTTGCTCGGGAAGGCCTGGTGCAGCACATTAGGAGAAGTTTCTGGGATGTGCCTGGCGTTCCTTGGCAATCAGAGGAAAAGGAGACGAAGAGAAGCGGTGATCCTACCGGCAGCACACAATCCAAACAAAGCCACTTGGAGAGGAAAAGGTTGGCACAGGTCATGTTGACACAAATAGCATTTCTGCAAGATGTGAGTGGTTCGTAATAAACACACCGATGAATTTTGGAGCACTCAAAGCGGTTTTATTCCTGCACTCCATGAGGATTTCATGGGAAGAGAAGACGGCATTCACATGGAGAGCACATGATTTTAAAGACCATATTCTTGCTTCAGAACCCCCAGACCTTTGTGTATCTGAAGGTCAGAATTCAGATGAACTCACTGGAATTCATATTCATCAGGAAGAAACAAAATAAGTCCTGGGAAGCCCATTAAAAAAATATAATGTGCTTTTTCCTCAGGAATTACTGTGAAATTGGGTGTCATGTATCTGACTTAGTGCTCTAACGGCAGGACTGGAGCACTGGGGGAGGACTTACAGGAAATATCTGCTCCTTATCTGATCAGAGAAGGAAACTGAAGTCTCCTCGCAGCCTGACACTCCAAGGTGGCTTTGCTGTCAACCAAAACCTCCAAAATTAACTATTTATCATTGGATTAAAACACAGCTCAGATCAGTCACATTGTTCAAGCTCAAAGACTCTCGGACCCCAAAGGAATAGACCAAAAAAACCCACAAAGGCAGGCAGGAAAATACAGAAGCACACAAAAGATGAGGTGACCTGAGCAAGAAATACACCACCAGCCCTCAGGCTGGAAACAGTGACAAGCCAGCTCCAAGGCTGCAGTTACCAGAGCAAAACACCTCGAAGAACCACTTCTGTATAAGAAATGATGCAGGAGACTGCCAGCTATCAAGAGATCATTGGGAAAAAGAATCTTTTTGGAAGGTTTCTCCTAATGGAAAATGCAGGAGCTCATCACGAGGGCCTCACTTTTCAGGAAGAGCCGCGCGGGGGTTTGGCTGGGCTGGGGGGAGCTTTGCAGAGGGGATTTTAGCTTAAAAGCAGGTACTTGAAAACAACTGGGAGCACATCAAGGAGGCACAGGGGCACTCCAGGGATCTCAAAAGGAGGAGAGAGAGGACGAGAATGGAGTTGGAAGCAGGGGGTGCAGGACCTGCAGCTCCTCACCAGTTCCCACTGTGGGAGCTGTGCTGGCCTGTGCTCATCCAGCCTCTGCTCCTCGCTCCAGACCTGCTGGACATCCCCCAGCCACTGCTGAGGGTAATCCCAAGGATTTATACCTCGGTTGCAATGCTTTTTTGGATCATATTCCATGAAATTAATTATACTGTTAGATTATGAATTATATGCTGATGTTATTCAAACTATGAAAACAGCAACATCAGCGAAGTACATACTCCTACCTTACACAAACTATACACCTTTACTTTACACAGACTACTCACCCCTACTTTACAAAACCTACTGGTATTAACTCAAAAGAATGATGCTAAAAGACCAAGGGAAATCCAGGGGAATTAAAAAAATCACAAGACAGCTCGCTTTTATGTGAAAAAACTTCAGCAGCACTTAGAGTGGAAAAGGAGGAAGGGTAAAGTTTCAAAGGCTGCTTTTAAATAATAAAGAAACATGTAAATATCCACCCAAGTGGCTGGTGAGGAGATCTGTGTTGTCTCCATGGCAGACCCTGGGGCTGGAGCAGCGTGGGGCACAGCTGGGAGCGATGCCCGAAGGGATGGAGCTGCAGGCACAGGGGGGAGACAGGAGCCCAGGGGAGAGGGGAGAAGATAATGGATGCTTTCAAGCATGCACAGCTCCTCTGATGGGATATTTCTAATGCAAATATCTGGCAGACTGGGGACAGAAGCTTTTTAAATTTTTTTTTAGCATCAGGATAACTAAGATGAGATTATTTATGCATGAATGGTGCATCAGAGCATCAAAAATCTAACAGTGAATGAATTCCCCTGGCTCCTGAGCTAAAGGACGAGGTCACAGCCCTGTCAGCTGCCTGTGCATGGCAGGGAGTGGGCTGAGGGAGCTGAGGGCTGCTAACTGGGGTTTGTGCCTTAAGACAGCTCAGACAAACCCCTAAATCCTCCTTCCTGCTCTAATTCCTCCCCAGCCCCACTGGTCCAGCCTGAAGGATGCAGATCCTCCCTGGAGCAGGGTAGTTACAACCATGGAATCATCTGATTCCTCCTCAGCTGTATTGAGGAACTCATAACCTGCTGCTCAAAGCTTCTCTCTACTTCCATCAGCACAAGAGTTCAGGACGCCCTGTTATATACCCTACAACCATTAAATAATCCATAAAGTGATATTTGCACATGGAAATAGTCAACTATCACGATGCATCAGCATTTGGTAGCTTCTCTATCACCTTAAAAAAGGCCAAGCTGCCACCCCAGAGAGGGTTTTTTTTTTTAAATAATCTTAATTATTGGGCTTTTCCAGCTTTATTTAAAGAGCACAAGGCACTCCATGTCAGATGGAGAAGGAATGTGCCTTTGCCCAAAACAATATGCAGCGTGAAGGAAATTCAAACTGACACCATTTCAAGACAGCAAAGACAAACTGATTTAGCAACTCTGACAGGCATTTATAAGCAAAATAAAATGTGAATCTAATTTTGGCCTACTGCACCAAAATAATGTGCAGCATGGTTTGATGTCATAACATGAATATTTCATGTATGAACAGCAGCTTGTTTGGGAGGGAGATTTCTCCAGGCACCTGCGAGAGGAGTTCCTGAGAGATGGAGGAGGCTTCGCTGCTGCTCCTCACTGAGTAACCTGATAGTAACTTTTAGACCCTTACTGACTTTTTAATGGTTTTGCCAGATGTCAATATGTAAAAGCAAAAACCATGGCTGAGCCTTTAATTCTAATTAATGGCTGTATTGATCAGCTACATTCTGTCTTGCCTCACGTACAAAACCCACTGGATTCCAGCAGATTCCCTGCCAAAAAGGGCTTTATCCTCATGGCCGGGAGTAAAAAGCAAAGGCTCAACTCTCCAGCCTGCTCTTTGTAAAAGCACAGTGATAAGGAGCAGCGCAGTGAACTGGGGCAAAGTTGGGTATTTAGGGTCTCTGGAGCATTTTGTTTTGATTTGCATCGAGTTTCAAGGTTCAGCAGTTTAACAGCCAGCACGGCCACCTTTCCTTCATCTCAAATTTAGAGCAGAAAGCATCACAAGGTTACATCTCCAAGTGGAAACCAGCCCCAAATTCCACCTGGCGGTTCTCCAGGGTATGGAGAAAACCAGCCCAGCTACTGCTGGAGCTGTGCTGAGTTTTGGCACAAAACACTTGCACAGCCCTCGAAGTTGTTCAGTTTGCGGCCTGAAAAATAAGCAATGAAAAAGACGCTCAGAATTTAAATGATGCTGAATATTCAATAATGGTAATGACTTAAATATTAGAAGCTCTTTGATGCGTGTTTCTGCATTTGTCCTTGACCTTTGCTTACTCGTTATTTTGTCTACACATAATTAACACATTCATAATATCACATAAATGCCACTTATTGATACTGTCCCAAGGGCAACTGGTTATCTGGGAAGAACACGGGCACATTAACATTTCCTAACTCATTTAGCTCCTCTTCCACATTACACTGAAGAAAGCCATTTGTCAAATCACCCCGAGATGTGTTTTAAGCAGGCAATATTTAACAAGGTAATGGCTTAAGTGTTGTCAGGGCACAGTGACAGTCATTTAAAGGGACAGCTCTAACGAGGGCAGCGGAGGAACGACTCTGCCCGAGCACACACGGGATGGAACCACCTGGAGATTAAACACAGAGCTTGGAAACATCATTTCCTTCCTGATTTTTCACACTTTGTCCTTATTTAGCCACAGCAAGTGGATAAAAAGCAGCGAATCCATGGTCAGTGACCTGTGCCCACTGGAGGGGTGACATCCCCCGAGGTACCAGCTGAGCAAAGGTGTGAGGTCACCCAGGAGCTGAGGTGTTTAATGATATTGTACCAAATCTCACCTCCAGATCTCACTGCTTTGGGATATGTTCAGCATCTCCTGCAGCAAGGCCAAACCCAAGAGGTTTAAGGATAATTAATAAGAATAATAAGAATCTTGCATCCTGTTTCCCTCCAGAACACATTACCCATTTTTCATTGACACAAACCAAATATTCAGGGCTACTTCAGATTATTTCGAGCATTTTGTTCGCTGCACTTGACTTTTATCTGGGAATTATTTTTAAAGACTTCCCTAACAAATCTCTGGTAAAACACATGTCAGCACTTTGGCAGGGCTGGCAAATTTTTCCTGAGCTCGAGTTAAATTTAAAAATGGAAATTGGACTAATTAATTACTTCAGATGGAACAAGAGAGGAGGATTTCAGCACAGGGCTGAAATGAAACAATGCAAGAAGCAACAGCTGGCGGCGTTCCAGCGAGGGCAGCGCTTCCCAGGGAGTGGGAGAGCAGGAAGGGCAGGGAGAAGGAGCATCCCTGGGCTCCAGCCTCCCACCACCAGCACAGAAATGACCTGGAGGAAGTCACGGAGAAGGAACAGGCTCTCGGGATGACACTGTGACATCCTCCCTCCTGAGGGAATGGAAAGAATAATAAGATGTCAAACTGGGAAGCGATGGATCCTGGCAGGTCCATCCCCAATGCCTGAGCCAGGGAGGAGTCCTGGGCATCAGGAATGAGCTCCCAGGGCTCCCTGGCTGTGCACAAGCGCTGCACTCGTGGGGCCAAGGGAAGGGGAAAGGTGTAGAAAGTGATGCTGGAAATTCAGCTGCATCCTGGCTGGTTAAGGATCATGGAACTGTGGAGTGGTTGGGGTTGGAAGGGACCTTAGAGATTGTCTCATTCCACCTCCTGCCATGGGCAGGGACACCTTCCATGGGCAGGGACACCTTCCACCATCCCAGGATACTCCAAGCCCTGTCCAGCCCAGCCTTGGACACTGCCAGGGATGGGGCGTCCTCTGGACATTGCTTAGCTACAAGTATGGCCCTATATTTTTATATTATTAACATAATCTCTATTGAAAGTTTAATGTTCTTAAGTCAGAATCTTCCTGTTCAAGGAGAAAGGCAAAGTCCTCAGTAAACAGACAAGGAATGAAATCCATGAGGCTCCAACAGGGAAAAGGAAAATGGATAAAGCGAGAAACTGCTACCAGGTTTTCATTTTGTACTTCTACAGAAGAAGGAGGAACAGAAATGGAATATAATAAGTGAGTAAGGAGCAGGTGATGTAAGGAATCAATACCCAAAGTTATCAAATAACACAGCTGACTGCTAGAACAGACCAGATCCTGCAGCATAACCTGTATTTCAGCATGAAAAAATTAAAAATCATAAGCAGCCCAGGGCAAATAATGGATTTTCCCCTGCTAATGTTGATTTAAAATATGAAAATGCATTCACAAGCTCCAAGGTGTGGGGAGTGACTGCTCAACCTGCAGGGCAGTGACCATTAAACACAATAGCAGCAAATGCACCACGGGAAACCGCTGTCCTTGGAAAAAGGAAACCATGTGCACCATGGAAACCTCTCTCTGAGCCTGATCACCAAGTTCAGCTGAAGAAAAATGGTGGGCAAAGTTTTACCCTCCTTTTATTTGGATAATGAGGAGCAGAGTTCTCCTCGATGTGTTTTATCAATCCAGTGTGAGACAGGAGGGTTTGTCCATCCATAGAAATAAACCCACAAGCTCCTCACAAGTCCAAAATGATCCACTGCAAATTCTCAGCTTCTCTTTTGGGGGAAAAGCGCTGAAAAAGGCTAATCTGAAGTACAGCAAAAAAGGAGCAAGTGTGTGATTTGCCCAGCCCTCCCTGCTTAATATTCCTCTCCTCTGGCAGGACCTGCATGGAAAATGCATCCTGAAGTGTCCAGGGTCTCTGGCAAGTCACTGACAGATGATGGATGGATCAAATCCAACACCTGGAATACAGAATGATAAGGTTCAGGAATGAAGGGGATGAGTGGCAGTGGCTAAGGCGATGAACAGACTGGGGACCTTCACAGCAGAAGGCTGCACCACCTATTTCTTCATGACGAGGATAATGAATGAGGTGACAACAGCAGGAATTCATTTCCAGCCAGGAGTACTGGGCTGAAAAAAACCCCCTCACAGTGCTTTTGTGTTTGTGTTAGCAGCCTTGTGAACATGTGGAGGGATTTTAAAGGTTTGTGAACTCGGCCATGACTGAGGATTCCGAGGGGCTGGGCCAATTTGCCATCAGGTTTGGGAGCTGGAAATGCTCCCCCGGATCCAGCCCACCCATTCTACCACCACAGCATCACTCCACTGCCTTCCCGAAGCCATCAAAGCCACCTCAAAGACAGATTTATGATTTCCAAACAAGTTCAGATCCAGAAAAGGATAAGGAAGTGTTTAAACTTGTAACGTGACCCAAAGAGCCAAAGGATTATAAAAAATACAGAGAAGGGAAAAAAGGCATTTGGGATCAAAGCATGTTTGCTGCTCTGACCACTTTCATAGCTCTGAGAATTTTTAAGAAGTTGGTATCTTGTGTCATTAGCGAAAACAAACAGCCCCATAAATGAATTCTCAGGAGTGTCCTGTTTCACTGCCATATTCCACCAGCGAAAGGAACTGCTCCAAGGGAAGTTTCCAGAAAGCAGAAAGTTCCTCTGAGCTACAGCACATCCCTGCCTCTCCTCAGGCTCCTCCCTGCTAAGCCCAGCCTAACTCTGCCCTGTCTGCCTCGCTGCTATTTCCAGCTAATAGATGGAGCCATTTGCAGGAGTGGAATATGAGGAGCCCTCCAACACAGACACACATTTCCTGCTCGTCCTGCAATGAATTAATCCCACTTCCCTGCACATCCTGCCTGTCCAAGTCACATCCTTCCTCCAGACCAGCTTCAAGACCACAGCCCCATTAAGCAATCAAACCATGGATGCTCATTAGCTGCTGCTCCTTCTGCTGTTTGCTTGTTTGGTCTCTGCTCGCCTTTTCTTCTCAGCTTACACCATGTCTGGGTCAGTAACTTCGAATTCTTTGCCTCTTGCATTGGCTCACACCTGCACACCCTGCCAGGTGTTATGGGAAATGCAGCTATTCCAGTTGTATTATTTATTTATAAAAATTCACAACAATTACACAAAAGTCAAAGCAGCCTTGGGATACTTGGCCAACTTTAGCTCACAGAGAGCAATCACAACTTTTCTGCTTTCTCCTTTTCAGATGATATATTTCATATAAGAGGATTCCTTTTTCTTTTTGCCTACAAAAGAATCCAAAGAGCCTGAACAGAATTAAAAGGGCTTGGATTGACAGGACAAGGGGAATGGCTTCCCACTGCCACAGGGCAGCAGGAGATGGGATATTGGGAAGAAATCCCTCCCTGTGAGGGTGGGCAGGCCCTGGCACAGGGTGCCCAGAGCAGCTGGGGCTGCCCCTGGATCCCTGGCAGTGCCCAAGGCCAGGCTGGACACTGGGGCTTGGAGCAGCCTGGGACAGTGGGAGGTGTCCCTGCCCATGGCCCTGCCCCTGAAATCAGATGATGTTTAAGGTCCCTTTCAACCCAAAGCATTCCGTGATCCTCTCGAGTTATTTTTCCTAGTGCTGAGTTAATCCTGTGGGAAATCAGTGGAATTCAAAGGGCTTTTTTCCCCCCAACTAAACACCTCAGTCAGCTCCCTGTTTGTCTGAACCTCAGCTTACTTTAGCGAGGCTGAAGAAATCAAGCTGTCCATCAATTATTTAAAGTGTTTGGCCCTGATCCTGGGTCCACACTTAAATTTCACCACGGCCTTAAAGCTGGAATCTTCCACAGCCAGAGGAAGTGGCTGGGAAAGAAAATGCCTGAATTGACTTTTGGGGTGAAATGAGTAGTTTTGGATGCTCTGAGCACACAGTGGGTGTGGACCCAGACCTGGCTGGGCTGGGAATGATCCCTTCCACTCCCTGAGCTCAACCACCTCCATCAGCAGCACCCTCACAGAGGGGTCTGAGCTGGACTTTGGGGCCTTCTCAGCAGAGATCCTGAAATATAGATGTGGAAATAAAAAAACCCCACAGGTATATAGTTATAGCTATATAAAAGTCTACTCAATGATATAAAAATAGAAGTACAGCTAACACTCCAAATCTTTGTCCTTACAAGAAATGGAGAAATGCATTCTTCTGTTCCATAGAATTTAATTAGTTACTAAATTTAGGTTCTGTCAGTGAAGTTACAGAGGATACACTGCAGTTGGATTCAAATATTGGATGATATTTTATATTTCACACAACGCTAATGGATGACATTACCTTGGTATAGATATTGTCAAGTATTTCTATGTGAATGCTTAGGTCTATTCATAATGTTTTAGTCAGCTAAAACATATTTGATTGCATTTAAGAAAAAAAAAAACAAAACCAAACCACTTTCAGTCCCAGGTATTCATTATTTGAAAGCAAGAATTCAGTGACACCCTGAATCCCATGAGCAGGGAAAGACTGATCTAAAGCAAAGCCACAGGTGCAAAAATAATTAAATCTTTAAAGCATCAGACAGAGTTACGATGCAATCCACAGGGGAGAAGGAAAGAAGTCAGTGCTAAAATTCCTCCTTTGCCATAAACTTATTTCTTCCAATTGCTCAGTACCCTAAAATACGAAGAATTTGGGCAGAACTTTCTAGAAATTCCAGTTCTTAACTATCTTGGTATCTCTGAGCATCTTGTGCATCTCAGCTCTTCATCTGCAATAAAACAGCACAGAACCAGCTCAGGAGAATTCCACAAGGATCACTAAAGACCTGGGATTTGAAGTCCATTCAGAGCCTACAGTAAGAAGGGTCAAACCAGTTCTCCAGTTTGGTTCCAACTGCTCTGCCTCAAACTGCAGAATTCATGAGGTATTTTCTCCTGGAGACGCTGGGTTTGAGACAAAATTTAGGCCAAACTTACTCAAAAGTCACAGAGAGACAGGATCTGCCACCTCAGGCTGGTGCAGGGAAGGGTTTTATAAAGCCTCAAAGAGCATTCCCCCACCTTTCTTTTTAAATTCTTTTTGTTTTTACTGAGCAGATTCACACAGCCCAAACTCCTTTGCAAGATCTGTGCCACACACAGGTCCTGGAGAGAGAAGCTGGATGGTCCAGGACTAGAAATGCCATTTTAAAACATGACCCCAAAGTTTATTTTTGGCAGATGGGATTTTCCAGGTACAGACCTGAGCTCCCTCCACAACATCTGAACTCTACTTAAGTTTGATCTATAAGATTATTTTCATTCCAACCCCTTTGGACACTTGCAACAACAACATTTCCCTTCTCCCTACATGAATTTAATTTGGTCATGCACTGCAACTCTGCTTAGAAAGCTGCTTAGTGGCAATGTTTCAGAAATCTGAATCAAATTTTCCTGAGTGGAATAAAACTAGTTATCGAGGAAAGGATAATCCGCTTTTCTAGGGGCAGTGGTTCTGTATTTTAGGTAATGGTTCGAAAATACAATAATAATCCTAATAATAAAATGGCTCTGAGATACAGTGAGTGCTGATGCAGCTGGCTATGGGAGCAGAGCTGCTGTCTAGGGATACACTGGGCATGACTGGGAGCACAAACCCACAGATTTACGCCAGAAACCTCAGGACTTCCTGACTTCTCTGGGCCTGAACCTGCCAAGTGCTGCAGAGTCATTTTAGACTCCAGAAGTGCGAGTTCAGAGCTCACAGAGCTGCCTGATGTGGCCAAAACCCTGCAGGGGTGGTGCTGAGCAGTTCCCCAATTCTGCACATTTTCTGGGGCCCTTTTGGGGCAAATCTCACAGTTCCAACTCCCTTTGCACCACCACCCACCCCCTCCATCTCTGCTCCATGTTTAACTTAATCACCCTGGAGGGTGATTAAGCCAATTACCAAAGGTACAGGCAGCTTTCCACCATGAAGGGCTTGGTAATTCCCAAAATCCAAGTTCCAGGAGCTGCTGGTGGCTGCAAACAAGGTCAACCTCCCACTGCCTCAAATCACACCCCAAGTGTAATGTCAGAGCATCATCTCTCCTCATCCCAAATTTCTCAGCTACGCCCTGCCTGCCACCATGCCAAGTAGTTTGGCAACTCAGAGAGGACTGGAACCTTCTCAGGAACTGGGATCATCCATCAGCAAGAGAGGCAGAATCAGAAAAAAACTAGTAAGTGCAAAACCATGGCCAGGGAGGTGACCTGCCACGGAATTTCAGTTGGAAAAAACCTCTAAACTCATAAAGTCCAACCATTTCCCAGCACTGCCAAGGCCACTGCTCACCCATCTCCCCAAGTGCCACATCCACACAGCTCTTAAATCCCTCCAGGGATGTTCCAGCACTTCCTGCTCATTGGAATGTGATCAAGGATCTCCTCACAGTGCACCTTCCTCCCAGTGGCAAAAGTTACCAGTGGTGCTCGGTGACCTGTGCCATCCTGTGCTCACAGCTCTTAGTGTGACATCATAAAATCTGACAAAACTTTCTCAACCAAACCCTTTTTTTGCTGTGGACCCCCACTAAAAGGAAATTCCTTTAAAACAATTGCATCAGGTTCCCAGAAGAGCTCACAGGCTGGAGGGGTTTTATCCCCACTTTCACCACCAGTGGAAAGCACCAGTCCCAGCCAGCTGGGCAGGGCAGCTGTGCTCTCCCCATCCCTCTGGGAATGCAGGACAGGCCCGTTCCAAACCCACACACTTTTTGTGGAAAACTCTTGGCCAGTGAGACCACAGGGCTCCCAGGCCCCATTTAGCTGAGCAAGCAAGGCTGGGAACCCATTAATTTGCTGGGTGAGTTATGGTTCCCTGCAGCACCTTTTGTTCACTGTCAAGGTTCTGCAACAATGACAGATGCAGCTACGGCCAGCCCCAAAGTCCAGAATTTGATCTACTAAATCATTGCAGATATTAAATGTCTCAGCGATAAGCCTGGCAAATGCACTCCTCTGGAGCTCACACTTGGTGCTGAGCACGAGCAGGAGGGACTCCCCACACAGTTCCCTATTGTTCCATGGAAAATTATGCAGGGTGGTAATGTCATCGCTCCCCGGAAAGGAACCAGAATCCCAGGAAAACTCACACAACTTCCTAAAGGGGCTGCTAAAAGGAGCCACACATCTGCCTGGGTGAGTGAGGCAGCACCGTGGGGCATTTGGAGCTTGCCAATCCCAGTTTTGATAGCAGGAGCTGGACGTGCATATAACATTCCCACTTACCCTGGTAAATAAACAGAAAAGACTGCAGCAAAATAAAGAACCAGGGGAGCACAGGCAGAATGCTTAAGCAGCAAGACACAGGCAGGGTTTCAGTCTGGCTCTTCTCAACCTCAGTATTAATCTTTTTTTGTTTAAAACCATCTCCTTCCTTCATCCACAGCAGACAAGAGAAGTGAGCAAATTTCACCCCATCTCATTTATAAAGAGCACGGAGCTGTTCAAAGGAATCCTCACCCAAAGCAGATTAAGGCACGAAGAGGGTGGAACAATTGCTGCTTCATTTTTAATTTCTCCAAGTCACCATCAGATAGATGACAGTGGTTAGCACAGGAAGGATTCTGCAGGCTTCATAAACAATAGAGGTATTACCCATTATCACACAAGTACAAATTAGTTTGACCTTTCCAGCTTTTTCATGTGAGGCTTCCTTTTTTCCACTTGACTAGAGAAAATATTGAGTCGAGCCATGTTCTGCACTCTCCCTCCTCAGATGTGTTTGGCCAGTGTTTCGTCCCTAAACCTGCGATTAGGAGAGACCCATTAAACACGGAGTTCACCTGAGGAATTCTCTGGCTCAAACCAGCACATTCCTGGTGCTCCCTGGGAGAGCCCCAGCCTCACTCTTGGGGTTGCTCCACACCTGCTTCCCCCATCCCTGCCTCCCTGGGGGAGCAATGCGTGATGTGGTCATTTCATATTCCATGGGAAGTGCTGGGAAACAATATGGAAATATTGTTGGGGTGGCAGAGACCACCAGAGAGCCATGGAATGGTTTGGGTTGGAAGGGGCGTTAAAACTCATCCTGTTCCAACCCCTGCCATGGGCAGGGACACCTCCCACTGTCCCAGGCTGCTCCAAGCCCCAGTGTCCAGCCTGGCCTTGGGCACTTCCAGGGATCCAGGGGCAGCCACAACTGCTCTGGGAATTCCATCCCAGCCCCTCCCCACCCTCATGGACAGGAATTTCTTCCCAATCTCCCATCCAGACCTGCCCTCTGGCAGTGGGAAGCCATTCCCTGTGTCCTGTCCCTCCAGCCCTTGTCCCCAGTCCTTCTCCAGCTCTCCTGGAGCCCCTTTAGGCCCTGCAAGGGGCTCGGAGCTCTCCCTGGAGCCTTCTCTTCTCCAGGTGAGCACACCCAGCTCTCCCAGCCTGGCTCCAGAGCAGAGGGGCTCCATGGCCTCCTCTGGATCTGCTCCAGCAGCTCCATGGCTTTGCTGTGCTGAGGACCCCAGGGCAGAGAGGGAAGGATGCTCAGTTCCGTCCTCCCTGCCCACAGCCCTCATCCCTGCCCACCACAACAAAACCTGCCTGATCCCGTGAAAACTCAGGGGCGTGGATTTAGGAACTGGATTAACACCAAGCTCTCCTGAACAGAAGCATGTACACCCCTAGGAAGCCTTCTGCATGTCCCCAAGCAGGAGAATGGCACAGAGAAGCGATCCCTTGTGCCAAGAACTCCCAGGACAGCTTCCCTGGGCAAGCCATGCACTCACTGCTCATGGACAGGCATCCCTGCGAGGTTTAAAATCATTCCTCACAGATAATCAGCACTTTTTATCAGTGACCTGGAACGTGCTGCATCCAGCACAGGAATCCTCCGGTTCTCCTGTTCATTCTGTGTGGAAGCCAGAGGAGCTGGGGAGGAGCAGGCAGAGGGTGATGCTGAGCCAGCCACAAACGCTGTACCTGTCAGCCAAAACGTGGGAGGAGCTGCTGCATCCGGCTGGGCAAGGAAAGAGGGAAAGCAGAGGGTGGAAAAGCAGGGAAAACAAGGGGGGTACTGAGCACACAATCCCGACAATGACAGGATATTCCAAGGAGAAATTTGATGCATTTTTGTGTCAATTCCTCAGAGTTAGGGATGCTGAGAAAATTCCAGTGTAGCAATTGGGGTTAGAGGTGCTAAATCCCCTACCCAGCTAAAGCCCTGTCCTGCCTTATCCCGGGTTGTGGAGCAGGGTGTTCCCACTGCTCCGGGCTGGCTGTGGGATGCTCCGCGGGATCAGAGCAGCGGGCTGAGTGCTGCCACCCTGTGGGACCAGTGTCACTCCTGCCTGTGCTGGCACTGCCGGGATGCTCAGCACACTCCTGAGTCTGGGAAGCTGGAGGGGCTTGGAAGCCCGAGCCAGCTGTTCCCAGAGAAGCACAACACACGGGGATACTCCCGACAACAAATTCAGGAGCTGGGGTGCTTATAAATAGGATTTAGAACAAAAAGGTTACTGAGTTCTGAGCAGAATAAGAATAAATGTTGTAATTCAGACTCATTAGTAAGGCAAAGGTAACTGATGAATTTACACAATCCCTGTTTGTTCCCACAGACCCAGGCCTGGATGGAAATCCTGCTTTGTGCGTCACTAGGAGCAGATCCAGTCTGAAATCACTGCTCTGCTGTGCTTCATATTTCATTCATTTCTGCTTCCAGCGATACATGCAAAACAGAGGGCATGATCCATCTCCCTAATTGAACAATACTGATCAATTAAATATGAAAAGTCATTCTTGGACTGAAACCCTCTTAGGCAAATGTTCTGCTCTTATGCTAAGTAACTCTTTTAAAAAGCTGGGAGTTGAGTGCTGTTCAGAGGGGGTTTTATTTATTTATTTTCAAAAGACTGGGAGACAAAGCCAAAAAGATTCATCCATTCATTCATGACAAGAGGAGATAGAGTTTTGACCACTGAGCAAGGTAGCAGTGAATGAAGAAATATCTTATTTGATGGAAGTTCCTCGGTGCTGTTTGTGTGAGGTGAAGAACCCAAACCAAGGGCCAGCAATCAAACTGGATGAAGACCCCTCTGCTCCAGATGTTCCAGCTATAGCTGGAAAGGTGTAAAAATGAGGGATGGGAATCATCAGCAGGAACAAAGAGCAGGGAAAGCTGTGCCCTTCGAAGCCCCAGCAGCCCTTGGGCTCTCCCTGATGGCTTTTTGGGTCTCCACACTCCCATCACTGGGAGCACAGAGATGCAAATGGTGTTTTGTTGTCTGGAAGTCTTCTGTGATCTGAATAAGAGGAGGTTAAGAAACCATGCACTTAGAGATGGGTTAAAAACCCCAGGGAGGTGATTGCCGTGCAGCACCATTCACCCTCCACAAGAGAGGTTTTCCCACCGCAATCACCCCGGGATGGCCTTTGTTCCCCTTCTTAGGCTCTGATTAAACGCAAGGACCTGCTAAGCCTCATGTCAATTGGGCTTAAACACCACAGCTCCTCCTCGGCTAAACATTTATATAAATAAATAAATGCTAAACACAGATTTCGCCCGAGGCCAACAAAGATACAACACTGACAGAACTTCTGGAGGGGCGAATCAGTCTGGAGTTAGGAGCAGCTCAGGGCTGACTGGGCTCCTGGAAATCTGGAGAAAGCCAAGCCTGACCGTGGGGTCTTTCAAGCACGTCTTGCTCTCAAAGGAGAATTGGGGAAAGCCCCAAGAGAGGGTTAACAAGGACTGAGTCTCACTGAATCCAGAAACCGAAGAGGAGAAAAGGTGGGGAAGAACCATCCTGGTGCTTTTCTTTTATCCGTGGTATAACATATCTCAGGAGAACTTGGTACTGGCTAGACTAGAACATGAATAAAGATGCTTGGCCAGATCTGAGACATCTCCAGCAAGTCTTCAAGGAATACAGCATCAGCAACTGAACAACTGGGAGCTTGGGGGAGAATTAACAGAAGAAACAAACGTGGCACAACCTCGTTTTTGAAACCTTTAACACAATTTTTTAAAGAATCCCTGCCATTTTGAAAATTAAATGGTTGCAGATGATTTTTTTTGAGTCCTTCTGAAGTGGAATAAGTGCATCACTTACCTCACTGGAGGCCACATGCTGATGCATCTATGCTGTGATTACAGCCCTAAGCAAAAATCCCAATTTATGTTGCAGAGGCAAAACTTCCCCTTCTGCTCCACCTTCCTAAAGCTGAACTATGCACGTGACAGTCACCAGATTGTTTTCTAAATGCTTTGACCCTGATGGTTCTGAGGGCTTGACTTTCATTGATTTAACCCAGCAATTAAAAACACCCCAACAAATCTTTCTTTTTCTTGGTGTCGGGCTGGGATAGATTTTTACCCTGCAGATTGCGATAAAATGACTGTACCCAGGGAACAGCAAAGAATGGAGTTATTTCCCAACATCAACACACTCAGAACCCTGTTTAGTGCAGAAAATGCTGCTCTCTTGGCTCATAGCGAATGTGAAGCTCATTTGTGTTCAGATTAGAAGCAGATTTGACACAGATTTGACACATTTCCTTTGAGTATCCCCACTTTTGGTGGCTGCTGGGAGGAGGAGGCAGGAAGAGTTGTGCACTGGCGTGAAACAGTAAATCATATGGGTGTCATCATTATATATTTGCTTTGCTAATAATACAAAGAATGAATCACTGCTGTCATGATATTCGTATTTATACTCGAGTAACCACCGTGGCAGATACCAGTGAAGATGTGTGCAAGTTTCAGCCTTGGCAGCACGCCTGGCCCGCAGCTCGCAGCTGACATTTGTGGATTTGGCGTGATTCACGGCACTTTTCTGTGTTTGTGATTACCTTCCTGTCAGGGGCTGCGCATCACTCACCCACCAAGTGGCAGAGACTCCCAGTGGGAAGGAAAATTCCCAACTGTTGCACCAAAGCTTCTCCAAAGACAGCTGAATCCTCTGTGTGACCATGGGGCTGAGCACCAGGTCACCAGACATCAAAGGGAGAGAGGGAACTGCTTCTGCAGAGACTTCACCAGGTCATCCCAGGCCACCGAGGGAAGGTGTGGGAAGAAACCCCAGACTTGCTCTATTCTAACAGGGCTAAAAATAGACCCGTGATGATTTATGAACTTTCAAAGGCAGCAGAGTATTTTTAAGCAGCAGCAGCTTCTCCTGCTCCGTCTGCATCCTGGGAGCTGCCTGCTCGGCACCAGGGCTGTGCCCACCCTGCCCTGATGGGGACCAGCCCCTCCAGCACACTCACCAAACAATTAACCAAGACCACGAGAGCAAATAAAAAGGCAGTGATCTGTCCATCTCGGGGGTAATATCCTTCCTTCACTCTGCCTCGTCCTTACCTCTGAGTTTCACATATTCATTTTAAAATCAAGTTAATGCCACAGAACTGTCAGACAAAGCCAACTCCTGAAGCCAAGGTAAATAAGTCACGTGGCACCAGAATATTTACAAAATGCCTCTGAAGTTTTGCATCTCCAGGAGAAATTTTACATGAGCTCACCCCTGATTTCCAGCTGGCCCTCATGGGGTAACATGGGGTGAGTTTGAAATGCAAGCAATCTTCATCCCAGTAAATAAAGACCTGGACAGCAGCAAGAAAGACTTTAATGCACGAGGAGGTGCAAGTTTGGGAACCAAGTGGGCTCTCAGCAGCTGCTCACTGGCTGCCACTGCTGCTGCCCTTCCCTCTGGAATAAAAGCTCCTCAGCCAAGGGCTGAAAATCAGCACTCAAGAGTCAAGCACTGGAGGGATTAACACTGGAAAAATCAAGCCAGGACACCCTGGAGAAGGATGGTTGTGGTCTCAGAGACACCCACCCCACCACCAGAGATGTCCCTGTGGCCCAGGGGAGAGGACACGCCACCCCTCACCCCCTCCCACCACGCAGACCACACTGAAGGCACTCCTGCCCTCCTCAGCCAGCCCTGGTGAGCTCAGGTGAGGGGCTGGGAGCTCCAGACATCCCTGTTAACCCATGGAAAGCCAGGCTTTGGAGGCTGCAGCATCTCATCCCATTTTCCAGGAGGCTGCCTGCACAGGTGAGCTGTGCTGTCATTCACATTCCCAACACACGTTTTGTCATTGTGGAGAACAGAACAAGCTCAAAATTCTGGGAGCGCCAGATGGGCGAGAAGAGAGCTCAGCTCTATTGCAGAAGGTAAGGATGGGAAAATCCTACAAATTCCAGAGTTTTGCCAGGATCATTCAACTCTAACTACCTGCAGGCACACCCTGCTTGCTTCCTTCCACTCTAACCAGCCAAGAGCTGTCTCCAGGCAGGGGCTGCTTGGGGCAGGAGACCCTCAGAGCCTCCCAAAAGGGAAATACACCCAGAGTTTGGGGTGGCTTCCTGCAAAGGGCCACCTCCTGAGATCCCCCAAAATCTTGTCAGAGGGATTCAGCTGTGCCCAGAGTTCAGCACGGGAGGGAGAGGTTGCTGCAGCCAGTGGAAGCCATTGTCTCTAGCAGGCTGCTTTGGGAAAATTAGTTGTGTGCCCACCTCTAAATGAGGCTGTACGGCAAGGAAAAGAGGGATTAGCCATGTAAAGTGAGTCCTTTTGGTATTAGATTAAAGAGGGGAGGTGACTTTGAAGGATTATTCAAGAGCCATTTAAGCAGTTTTCAGGGACTTACAAACGCAGGGTAAAAATGCAGCTCCTCAGGTCCAGAAAAGAAGAAAAATTCCGTTTCCTGGCCAGGAAAGTAGCAGGTAAGGCTTCTGAGGGACCCCCTCAAGTGCAGGCCCCCAGCATCCTGCTCCCCACGCCCGGTGCTGGCTGTGGAACCCCGGCTGGAGCATCACCTGCACACCTGGGCTGGAGCTGCTGCAGGAGCCAGAGGCACCAGGGAAGGGGCTCCAACAGCCACGATGCCCATGGGATGGGTCACGGCACCCCCTGGGCTCCCTGCCAGCACGGGGGAACAGCCACCCACCCACTCACTGCGGGGCAGGGGCTGCTGGATGTTGGAAAGGAGCTCCCGAGTGTCGCGACCATCACAAGAGGAGCTGCCACCAGCCCCTGCTCCCACCTCAGTGATTTATCCGCTGGGATGCAGGTCCTGAACCGATCCATGGAAACCGGAGGATGTGCAAGCACAACCACAAAAAACTGACTTCTCCCTGCAGCCAAACGTCCCCTGCTTCCCCGCACCTCAGGTGCCTCATCAACATGCTGGCTCTTAATCCTCTGCCCACATTAATCCAGCGAGGGAGAGGAATACGTGGCTCCAAGACATCAGGCTGCTCTATCGAACGAGCCCTCCTCGGGAAAAAAAAGTCCCTCTTTGGCTTAGCCTAAAAGGTGACGGGTAATTAGTATGTAAGGTACAAACTATTGCCACTTGTTATGCAAGCGGCATCCTTTAATTTGTAGTTTCGATAGCAAGCCGTTCCTGTCTGGGATAAATAAAACAACACGCTGCAGTATGTTCCTCACGGCACGGGAGCAGCAGCAGCCTGGGGAAAGCAAAAGGAGCTCCAACTCCAGCCGGGAACGCGGCTGGAGCCAGCAAAAAGTTCTGCGTGCGCCTGGAGCAGCCTGGCGGGATTTTATCCCCGCGCTCACTCCGGGATGGACCCGCTCCGTGCCCGGGGAGCCGCAGCCATCCCCACCCGGGCCGGCTCTGCGCGATCCCGGGCACGGCTCCGCACGGCTCCGCACGGCTCCGCAGCACAGCCCGCACCCCGCGGCGGCCCCGCGCTCCGGGAGCACCGGGGGGACCCGGCGGGCACCGCGCTCCGAGCCCCTCCGGCCGCGCTCTCCCTCCCTCGCGCCGCAGCCTTGCTTAAAAATTCCTTATTTATCTTTTTTTCTTTTTTCTTTTTTCCCCCCCCGTTTTAAACCTGCCTCCCTCCTCGCCGTGCCGAGCCGCGCTTACCTGGGCGGGGAGGGGGGACATGCCCGGCCCGGCGCGGCTCCGCGGGTGCGGGCGCTCCTGCGCGGCCCCGCAGCCCCGAGGTGCGCGGCGAGCGCGGCTCCCGCAGCCCCGCGGCCGCAGCATTGAGCGGCAGCGGCGGGAGCCGGGCGGGCTCCGCGCAGACCCACCCCCGGCCCCGCCGTGCGCGGGGGCGGGCGGCGGAGCGGCGGCGGCCGCGTTAACCCTTCCTGCCCCGCCGGTGCCCGCCCGGTGCCCGCCCGCGGCCGTGCGCAGCGCTCGGTCCCAGCCCCGCGGGCAGCATCCCCCGCCCTGCCCCCGGCTCGCTGTGCTGCAGCGCAGGTGCGGCTCTTTGCGCTCCCGCGGCTCCACCTGCATCCCGGGCAGCTCCGAGCCCGTTCCCGTCGCGCTCCCCGCTTTTCCCCCATCCCCGACCAGCCCCGTTCCCACTATGGGAGACCACAGAGTCCCAAATTACCGCTAGAGGCTTTTTTTTTTTTTTTTAATTTTCCCCTCCGCGCGTTGCCCTCCGGTTTTAATCCCAGATTTGCCGTAATTATCTCGCTCTGTAAAGGGAGCCTCTCCTCACCCGCCTGCTCTGCCACCCTCTCGCTCAGCCCTTCGAACCCACCGTCTCCCTTCATCCCCTTCCCGTTCCTCCTCATCCAAGAACTGCGCGTGTTGTGAGGGAGATGAGCCTGCGAGCACAGCGCACCTGGGCGCCAGCCCTGCTGCTCCCAAGCTCTGCTGGCTGTCCCTGTGCCCAGCGATGCTCCCAAACCTTCCTCAGGTTCCCTCCTCAGGGTCTCTGCTTGCTGCTGCAATGCAAATGATGAGCCGCAAACTGCTTTGAAAGTCATGAGTCCAGGCTTAATAAGCGGCGTAGTGTAAAGGCACGGAGAAAAGAAAAAGAGTACTCAGAAGTGAGGGTGGGACCTACCTTTCCCCCTGTCCCGAAATCCTGTCCCGGGAAGTGCTCTTAAATGCCTGTGCAAAAAAATGCCTTGCAGTGAGAAGAGGGTATTCAGTCTTAACTGTGCCTCCCCTGGGTTTTGAGGGATTAAGCGAAACCCTTATTATGTTTAATTATCTCTAGAGTTGCTCTCTGTGCTTGCTGCCTTGCTTTATGGTTTAATAAACTGCACGTCGATAGAAGCTGAATGACAATTAACGTTAGTGCAGGTTGGGTTGGCATTTACTGCTGCTCGCAGGTTCCTCCTCCACGTGCCTGCACTCAGGTGTTTCATCACCATCTATCAGATCCTCTTTATCCACACAGCTCCTCACTCCCAAAGGATCCATCCAAAACCTTGGGAAGCAGCCTGGGCAGCTCAGGAGGGTGGCTGTCCCAGCAGAACCCCATGCAGGGGTCAGCTCTGCAGGTCCAAGGGGTTGGGAGCACTTCATAGAGCAGTAACAACACCCTGGAGCATCTCCAGGCTGACGGACCACCTGCAGTTGGCTCAATCCTGAGCAGTCCTTAAGTACTTCTTAACATGGAATCATGGTTGGAAAGGATCTCTGAGATCATCAGGTCCAACCTTCATGATGGAGGATGGCCCTAAACAGAGTTCACTGCTCCTGGAGAGGGGCCAGCGCTGCCTTTCCTGAGCCCTACTGAAGGTTTAAGGTTGGGCCCAAGAGTGAATCAAAGTCGAGGGGAGGCAGGAGTGCAGCACTCGAGCCGTGCAGGAAAGAATCCCCTTGTGTTATGCAATGTTATATAAATGTTGTGTATTATTTGTGTAATCTCATCCTGATTTATACAGGAGGGGAGCCTGCTCAGCAATCCAAAATAAAGTTGAGCGCCAAGTGCTTTCAATTTGGGAGCGCCTGTGTCTCCAAGGTCACCTCATAAATCCTGGCACTGTGGCATGGCGCTGCCAATCTGTGTGGGGTGTAATAACTCTGGAGGGAAATCAACACTGGAAACGCTGCCGAATTTTTCAAAGGGAACATGCATTGAATGCATCATCATCATCATAACCCAGCTGAGCGTGCAACATCCTCGCAGGCAGCGAGGAAAAACATCTCCCACCCTCGGCTGGGTGGCAACCAGCAGCAAACGAGAGCTGAAAGGTGAAGGCAGGGCGGCGGTGGGAGCAGACAGATGGCTTCCCTGGAAAGCCTTTTGGTTGTGCCACCTTCCCTGCACACCTTTAACTCACCCCTGAATGAACAAGCAAACCAGGTCACCTGCTTTTTGTTTTTTTTTTATCCCAACAAATCCACAAATAAGGCCAAAGGTAGAAGAGTCAGCAATCAAAGGCCCCCGTTGAAAATTCAGACATATTCTTTTGAACAAATAGTCTCGAATACTTCATAAATCTGGCAAGGAAAAGTGCCTGGCGGGTTTTTAAGCTGGGTTGTAACAGCGAAGCTGACACTTTGAATCAAGCCTCACAGCGCGACCTTCAGAAACTGCTGCACCGCCGTGCCCATGACTGACAGCGGGAGAGCCCTGCCCGAGCATCGCCACGACATTTAGCACGCTGGTGTTAATTAGCTACAAACAAACCGCTCTGAGCTGCCGTGGAGGCTGCCCCGTGTGTGGGGGTGTGGGGTGTGTGTGCACACAGAGCCACCAAGGAGGCAGAGCTCGGCCCAAGTCCTGCCCCGGGACAGCCACACGGAGGGTCCCCAGGCTGTCACCGCTGTGTGTGCCTGCACAGAGGAGTAAACACAGCCCTGCGCAGCCCTGCAGCGCTGCTACAACCAGGTGCAGAGGTGGAGCAGACACAGACTGTGATTTATGGGTGCTGAACTCGCAGCCTGAACTTGGCAGAGGCTCCGGCGTTTAGGCTGCAGTTTGTGTAAATCTTAGGAAAAGTTTGGGCACGATTTTACTGATACAGTAAGAGTTTGTTAAGGAACTCTGCTTTAAATGACTGCTGCAAAACATCCCCAAGGTTTACACTGGAGTTTTGTCTGACCTTTAATTAAAATACCAAGGCTCTCTTTACGTGGTGATGGCTATTTGTAAAGTCCTCTGAGGGTTGTGTCTAAGTTCTGCTTGTATCTCGGTGATATCTTGGCGAGCAACGCAGCTCACAAGGAATTTTGGAGAAATCTGCCTTTTTTTTATCATCACCAGCCTTGCATTGTATGATTTTCATTTTAGGACAATGCATCAAACTGATAATTCTTAATGTGATGCAGTGAGAAAAGTGTAATCAGCAACTGGCTGAGAGTTATTTGTGATGGGACCTGTAAATATTCTTGAGTGCACAGCCCTGTGACAACACAGGTGGGGATTTGTAGGGAAATAAATCCTTTACACAAGGCTGAAGTGGAAAGGTGGGGGATAAATGGCTTGGGGGCCTGGTGTCCTGTTTGGGAGCCGGGAAGAAACAGAAGCAAAACCTCGGTGTTGTGCCAGCACAACTCAGTGCTTGTTTCAGAGATGCACATTCCATGTTTGCTCCTCAATCCTTGGCCAAAAATGCCAGTTATTGCCAGTTTCAATGGAGTATTTTGAAAGTATGGATATTCAGCACTGACAAATAGTTAAGAACCAAAGATCTAAACCCACAAACTTTGTGCCTTCAGGTGTAGTTTCAACAACTTCACTGTCCAGGCATAAAAAACAGCTTTCAAGGCACAGATTCCTAAAGGAATCTTGATTTCTTTAGTTTAATTCCAAATTCTTCAGGTCTATAAAGTCTCTGGAAGGCAGGAGCAGTTCGGTCTGAATCAAGGAGCACAGCAAAGAACCTAAACATTATAGCTGGGGAAGTCTTTCACAGTTTAAAAAGCTCAGCTTAAGTAGTGACTGAGTCCCGAATCTTTCCATGTTTTTCATTGGACTTCCCATACCCAAACTCTCCCTGAACCTTTATAAAACTTCCTTAAGGCTCTAGCTTCCTAATAACAGTTGATAATAATGCACATTTTTTATGACCAAATGGTGGAATTCGGAATTTTTTTAATGAAAATCATGCAATTCTCCGATGGTAAAACTACAATTTATAACTCTAAATTAAGGCCTTAGGTCGCAAAGCAAAGAAGAAGCAGAATGGGAAAACCCTGAAGCTTCTCAGTCTAATAATTAGAAATTATTTTTTTGTTATTAAAATTCCAAGGTGACAGGCACTGCTACGTTTTATTAGTCAAAGAAACACAAGATAAGCTTCATTATCTGCAGTGATTTTTTTTTGAGAGTAGATTTAAAATGCAATAATTCAATTACCTCCGAAATCCAAATAAAATCTCCCCATATTCCTCAAGCACCGCCAAAGGGACGTTTCCAATGACACAACCTTAATAATGCCCACATTAAAAATGTTAAGAACAAATACTTTGAAAGCCCCCAGAATTCCGAGTGTGTCTCCACGATAAGGTGGTGACATTTATAAATGCCATGTGATTAGCATGTGAAGGGAGATACACATTCATTGTGTGCTCAGACCTATTAATCATCCATCACCTGATAAACATGGAATAAAATGCCCTCTCTGTTCCCTTTTGGAGTCCTTCAAAAGATGGCTCTTGGTGCTGATAACTCCAACATTCCCTCAGATCCCTTAGTTAGGGGTTTTTATAGCAATAATTTTGGTTGTGTTCAGGCAGGATCTTCCTAAAGACCACAATGGATTTTTGGGTGGATGAAGGAGTATCAACCAACACCTCATCAGCTGTGGGGCTGATTCTTCTTCCAAGGGGTATCCAAGATTCCCAGGCACTCCCAGGTGTTTCTGTTGTAAATATTCCACTGAAAACTTTGGCTTTTGGAGAAGGAATCTGCACTTTAAGCTTCAAGAGTGGGGGTAGGTTTGTGTGGGGTATGAGGAGGGAATTCTTTCCTGTGAGGGTGGGCAGGCCCTGGCACAGGGTGCCCAGAGCACCTGGGGCTGCCCCTGGATCCCTGGAAGTGTCCAAGGCCAGGTTGGACACTGGGGCTTGGAGCAGCCTGGGACAGTGGAAGGTGTCCCTGCCCATGGCAGGGAGTGGAATGAGACAATCTTTAAGGTCCCTTCCAACCCAAACCATTCCAGGATTCCATGATTTTATAATGAAGCCCCTCTAGCTTCAATCAGCCCCACAGATTCTAAGAAACCTCTCCATGATCCTCCATGAGATGTGACCTGGGAATAAGTGACAGCTTTCCCTCTCAGGGAAGCCTGTGGAGACAGGCTCTCCAAGGCAGATAAAGTTCCAAGTATCCAGAGAAAAATCAACTTGAGGCACTCAGGAGTTAATGTCACAGGACAGGAGTGATCAAATCAAACCCTGCTCTGTCTTATCCAACATCTTGCCTCAAATCATGGTTGTCAGGACTTATTCCAGGGAAGGGAGTGAGAAATGTCTCCTTCCTCTGGGACACGGGGAAGGTGGACATCCAAAAGCGTGAGCTTCGGTGCTTTTGTGTCATCCCACTTCCTGCCCACTAATCCAAGTGCCAACAGCACAACAATGACACCGAGGAATGGGAGAACTTCTGGGAATAACTGCCCAGGGGGAACTTTTTGCAGTGTGTGTTGTATTAATACTCCCGAATTCAGGAACTGCAATGACACTTTTGTGCTTTTATCCACCACAAACACACGCAGAGCTGCCCCTTTCACAGCACAGCCTCCGATTCCGGAGCAGCGGCGTGGGCTTGGTGGGATCTTTCCACACTCCACCCGTGGGGTTTGGGCTGGATGAAAGTCACAGGGAGCTCATGAAAACCCCTTCAAAATAGGAACTGCTCTTCCCAGTAATGAGAACAGGAAAGGCTTTAAGATTTCCACTAGAATGGGAGCCACGGAGACAATTCTGACCAAGACACAGCCTATTGTTAATGTACAGATAAGGAAGGCCAAAAATAGAACTGTATTAATTTCAGCACAGAAATACAGGGGAAAATATATTTGTGCCAAGGAAGGAGAAAGTCATACAAATTTTTATTTGAACGATTTCTGTAGAAATCCATTAAAAACAGCAGGGAGGGGCAAAAAGAGAGTGAGGGAAAACATCTCCCTGCACCTTATGAATAACAGATAAAGTTTATTCCAGTAATGATAGGGTATGTTTGTATTTGAAGAATAGTAGCCTGCCAATAATAAAGACAAATACCTTCATGGCTAGAATAGAATGGTTAGAAGAATAAAACAGAGCTGATTCTTTTATTTTTTTTTAATTGAAACAATTCTTTTTTCCCGAGGACAGTTGGGTACATTCGACAGATAAGTTATTAACTGTCACTTTTGGAGTTTTAGCTTTACACAGCAGTCACCAAGGCACTGATTGTGCATACATAATTTCCTAAAAGGGATCATGTTATTATGGAAGTCGTGTTAGCAGCGGAGGAACACGAATATTCCCGCTTAAGTCATTACCTGAGAATAATATCCTGAATTGGATCCATCCTGGGGGAGAAAACAAACCCAAACAGCTCAGGCTCAAATGTATTTATGATATTTATGTAAACACAGGAGAGGTTTTAGATATGTGATGAGGCCAGAAAAAAGTCAGATCAGTGTAAACATCTTGTAGAGGGTTCAAAGTGCTGGACCACTGAGCCCACGAGACATTCCATGGGTCCCAAGTTTTGTTTTACTGATCTACATCTCTGTATCTCCTAAACTTGCAAATAGCACTGCAATTCCTTCGCTTGTGGGAAATTACCATCACTTGTGGGAGTGCATTTAAAGGAGGAGTTGTGGAGCTGCTGTATCAACCCAAATTAGAGCAGAGTATTAATGTCTTCTGCTGCCGGATGGTGGAGGGATACCACCTGAAATGTTGCCATGCATTTATTAAATGATTTGCTGGAATTCCAGTCTCTTAAAAATAATTTTTAGTTGCAAAAATAAGTAGTTCTCTAATCACATATCTCCTCAAAATTAACTCCTGTGCTGTCCAGAGAGTTCTTGAATATCTCTGGTGAAGCAAAACCTCTTTGCATGGGGACCAGGCCATGCATTGACTGATGGACATAAATGGTCCTGAATTTGGCTTTTGTGCATTCTGCAGGTTTTATGGACCTTCCTGCAGTGACAGAGGGGCTGAGCATTCATTACAAGGAAGAAGAAGAGGAGAATATTTGAAATCTTTCAAAAGCTAAGAGTTGTTTCCTCTGTACAGAATGGATTTCGCTCTGTCACAGGAGGGTCGAGGGAACCATTGGAAACCCTGAGGAAAAGCAGGGCTGGGAGGTTCCACTAAAGCTTACATTATTAAGAGTCTTCCAATGGATTTATGAACAGAAGATTACATTCTTAATGCTGCTTCTGAGAAATGGAGTGAATAATTCAAGCACACCAATATAAGCATGGAAAACAGAAAAGCACCTTGCAGCTTGGTGCTGAACAAGGAGGGCGAGCCCCGAGCTCACTGCAGCCATAGAAATGGGATACACGCAGCTAAAGCCCACTGAGAAGGACGCAGCAGCACGAAGGGAGAGGCTTTAAAGCCCAGAGTGGGAGCTCCAGCCTGTGGAAACGATTGCCAGCTAATGCACGTGGAGAAGGGAAGATTGATAGCACTGCCCACGACAAACAGAGGAGTTGCCCCATTAATGAGGGCCTTTTGTGCTGCATGTGGACAGATTTAGAGCATGTGCTCATCAGAAGGCAGAGATACTTGAGTGGTAGCCCCGGGCAGGGAGTCAGTGACCGGGGGAAGCTTCGTGTCGGGGTGAGGGAGGAGCAGAGGGGCTGCCCCTTTGAGTACCTGCACTGCTCCAGGGACTTTCTGATTCTGAAACTTGGTGCTTGTGGGACTCAGAGCCCAAAGAGTCCCAGGAGAAAGGTCCTGGCTGGGTTTTACACCAGTTAAATCCTGCATGAACAAAGCAGAATTTCTTGTTCTCTCCACCTTCAGCAGAACCCCTGCAGGGAGACAAAAGATGGCACAAAAGAGCTGATCCAAGCCATCCTTATCAGAAAGGAGCTTTCCCTTCTCAAACATCCCTGTCTTGACATGTGCCTCAGTGTGACAGTGAGAATTGATCCCTGGGCTGTGTCCAGAAGGCAATAAGGGGGAGGAATGTCTGTCCTTTCCTTGCTTTGGGGCTACCTGCTCCTTGTCGTGATTTAAAATTGCAGATGATAAATAAAGAGATAGAAGAGGGAAAGAAGGCTGCAAGAACAAAGGATGCCAGCCTTTCCTCTCCTGCAGAGCCACCCAGCTGATGCAGCCATGCAGGAATGTTTGATGCCTGCTGCAGGTTCCTCTGCTGTGCGCTCTGTGTAGCTCAGTGTGGTTTGTCTCTCTGGCATCTCCCTCTCTGGATTATTTTTAGATCTGAGAAATGCTCAACAATTAGCTGTGCCTAACTGGGGTTGTTCTTTACCAGGCCTTTGCAGGTTGTGTTTTTGTCTTGCTGGCGGCAGAACTGTGGCCACAGCAGGGCTTGGCTCGTGCCACAAACTCACCATGGATCTGGTACTCAATCATGTGTTTGGGTAACTTGATCAGGCTTCATTTTTGCTTTTACATGCAGGCACTGTGCTGCCTGCAGCCCCCCAGCTGCAATCATGGGTCTCTTTAACAATTATTTGCTACTCTGTGATATCAATGTGGATAAATTCAATGGTAATGAATTTGCTGCCACAGAATCCCAAAGTGGGTTGGGTTGGAAGGACCTTAATGCTCTTCCAGTGCCACCCCCTCCACACCTTCCACTATCCCAGGCTACTCCAAGCCCCATCCAACCTGGCCTTGGACACTGCCAGGGATCCAGGGGCAGCCATCAAATAAAAGAATCACGTAGAGATAAAAATTATACATGAATATTAGTCCAGCGCTATTTGACACGGGGATAATTTTTCTTATGTTGAACAATCCCATCCTCCTGAGCTTCCTGAAAGTCTCCCAAGTTCTACCCCATGGAACATCCACCTGACACCCATTGCATGGAGCCCATGTATGCCTGAGCACAGCCAGGCTGCAGACAAGGCGAGCAGCTGGATATTTTTTTAATGCTTTGGTAATATTCGTGACATTCATCTTGAAACTCAACTCCCTTCTGATTTTACAGGCAATTATGGCTCAGTTACGGCTGTCACATCAGCCTGGCTTTCCTTCCTCCCTCTCTCCCTTCCCTTTTTATTCCTGCATGTTAATCTGTTGGAAATCAGTGTCAAAACCTGTTTACACTTTTCCCCAACTACCACTTACATGGGCACTTTAATAATGCACCTTTGCTGTAAGCACATCACAGAGGCTTTGTTTCACATGGAGAGAGGCAGAGACCATAAATGAGTAAAAAACATGCATTACATTCCATGGAAATAATTTATTTCCAGTCAAAAAGCCAACAAAGGCCCATGTCCTATTTTTGCCCTACTTGGAGCTTTAGGCTGTGAAGCTGAGTCAGTGAAATGTCTCCAAGCTGGATTTAAATTGCCAGAGGGCAGGGATAGATGGGATATGGGCAAGAAATTCCTCCCTGTGAGGGAAGGTGGGGAGGCCCTGGCACAGGGTGCCCAGAGCAGCTGTGGCTGCCCCTGGATCCCTGGCAGTGTCCAAGGCCAGGCTGGACATTGGGGCTTGGAGCAGCCTGGGACAGTGGGAGGTGTCCCTGCCCACGGCAGGGGTGGCGCTGGATGGGCTTTAAGGTCCCTTCCAACTTAAACCAGTCTGTGATTCCATGATTCTGTAGAAACACAACATTTATGAACAACTGAGCACTTATGGGTATTAAATAGTTGCAAAAATGAAATAAAATAACCCAAACCAGCTATTTTTTAAATGGAAGCCACTTCCTTTCTGGAAGTGAAGTCAGTCCATGCAGTCTCAGCTCAGCTCTTCTCCCCTTAAGCCAGGACAGCTCTGTGTGTGCAGACACAGGCACTCGCCCTGGTATTTTAAGCACTGTGGATTTATAAAACAGAGCAGGACAGGAGGGGTTGGGAAAAAAAATAACGCCACTTGCTGGCAACATATTGCACATCCTCACTTCCACCCCCTCATCTCGAGTCTGCTGAGATTTTACAGCCCTGGAAGAGCATCATTTTACGTGCTGGGAGATTCTCCTGCCCAAGTGGGGCAGGGAGGGCTATGCCATGTGGGATGTCACCTCCCAGTGCCCAGCAGGGCACGATCCATGCCCCGCAGGCAGGACAGGCATGGACAGAGCTGGCTTTGCGAGTTAAATCAGCAGAGAGGGAGGTGCATCCCACATGGCAGGGACAAGGATCCACTCCCTCGAGGAACCAACTTCTCCCAGCAGAGGGGACAGGGATGTGAGAAGGGACGGTGTCCTCACAGCTTCTCCCAGCAGAGGGGACAGGGATGTGAGAGGGGAGGGTGTCCCCGCAGCTTCTCCCAGCAGAGGGGACAGGGATGTGAGAGGGGAGGGTGTCCCCACAGCTGCTGCTGCTCCAGCTCCCTGCCAGCAGTGGACAGAGGCAGCTGGGGTTTGGTTCTCACACCTGCGTGTGCAGAGCTCGAGAGCCAAACGCTGCTCACTGCTCACAGAGGGAGGTCAGCAGGGCTGGTCTGGGTCATCTCTGCTCGTACTTCCCCCATGGATTCCCTAGAAATACCTAAGGAAGAGTAATCCCTGGAGAAGTCTGATTTCCCACAGTCGGAATCTGCTGTTGTTCCCCAACAATAACCTCCCACAAGTGAAAGTGAAGCTGTCTCATCTGAGGCAAAATAAAATAAGAAAACGATGTCACTCTCTCATATCTCCTGACTTTTACAGCCTGATATTCACAATCAGATCAGAACAGCTTGGATCTCTTCTGTCATTTTGCCCAGCACACACTCCAAATAGCAGTGGAATTTAAACTACTATCGGTAATATTTTTATTGAGAGCCGTATTTGAAGAAGGATATCTTGCTGAAATAAGCACCTCAGCCAGTGCTGTATTTCAGGGGCTTTCATTTTTGACGCCGCACATCCACGGCGGTGACACCGCGTGTGAACCCTCCCGCGAGGCAGCGGGAGGTGCGCAGCCAAAGGTGAATTCCAGCACTGCTGATATTTGTAATTGGAGTGAAGAAAGCAGATGAAGAAAACTTTTCATCTCTAACCTTCCTGACACGTCAGCTGAGCCTGGGGTGACCTCCACCAATGAATGTTTTGCTCAAGCTGGTCTGGATCACTAGGCTGGCTTAAAGTGTCCCCAGCAATATGCATGGACGCTGCTCAGTTTGTTTTATTAAAGACTGACTTCAAGTTTAAACTAGATTTCCTGGGAGCATTGCTGATGCCTTTTCTTCTCTCTGGCAATGTGAGTCTCGCTTTTCAGTTCAGGTGCCAACATTAAAAACTGTGCCAGGTCCCCTCCCAGGATGTGCCTGGAACAATTATACAGAAATATCTGAAATGTGGGGAACAATTGAATCATGGAATCACAGACTAGTTTGGGTTGGAAGGGACCTTAAAGTCCATCCAGTGCCACCCCTGCCATGGGCAGGGACACCTCCCACTGTCCCAGGCTGCTCCAAGCCCCAATGTCCAGCCTGGCCTTGGGCACTGCCAGGGATCCAGGGGCAGCCCCAGCTGCTCTGGGCACCCTGTGCCAGGGCCTGCCCATCCTCCCAGGGAAGGATTTCTTCCCAATATCCCATTTAACCCTACTCTGTCAGTGTGAAGCCATTCCCTGTGCCCTGTCCCTCCCCATTCCTTGTCCCAAGTCTCTCTCCATATTTCCTGCTGGCTCCTTCAGGCCCTGCAAGGCCACAGTGAGGTCAGCCCAAAGCTTCTCCTCTCCAGGCTGAACAATCCCAGCTCTCCCAGCCTTTCCTTCCTCTCCATCCCTCTGACCATCCTGGAGCCTTCTCTGGCCTCTCTGCAGCAGCTGCAGGTTCTCCCTGTGCTGGGTCCGGGGCTGGGGGTCTGCAGGTGGGGTCTCACCTGAGGGGGCACAGGGGCAGAATCCCCTCCCTATGCCTCAGCTGGACCTTTAAAAGCTTCTTGCTGTCATATATTCACCACTTTCTCAACTAAGACAACTTGATTAGTGTGCAAAACATGTTCCTCATTTATCTTTTGTTTTCTGCTTGTTGTCAGTGTTTACTTTATAAATAGCCAGCATCTCTCAACATATGTTTGCTCTGCTCTATGCTTTGAGCAGAACATGCAGCAGTAAAGGGAAGAGATATAATCGAAACAGGAGGGCTGCATTCCTTTGGGAATTATTTTCATTTCCTAGGACACATTTTAGGGTCCTGAATTGGTACCTTCCCAACTTCTCTACTTCAGCTCACGGAAGCCACTTCCCGCCGTCACACCATCAGCCAGAAACAAGAAATTGTGAGGGTCAGTGAGCACTGCACACTGTGCCATTCCCGCGAGTGAGACTACTGAGTTTTGGATTATCTGTACCTGTGACGCAGTGTGCCAGCACACCAAGACTCTCTGGGAACAACACTTCCAAGCGCACTTGGCCTGGATTGGCACAGGCACGTGGATTGTGAAAAAGTCAGAGCTTGGGCGAGGTGATTTTTCCTTTCAGCTGCTGCTGTTCTTCTTGGTAACATCTACTGGGTTTTTTTTACCTTATTAAAAAACAACAACCCAGAGATAGCACGAAAACAAAACTCAAAGGTCAGGCAGGCATCGTTTCCATGCTCACCTGCCCATCACCTGTAGCTGTGTTTGTATGGCCAAGCCTTACAAAGTCACTGCAGCTGAAACAAAACCTCTCCTGGTGTTCAGCTGGCAACGCTCGTGTTTGGCAAACCTTTCAAGACCTGGTTTTGCTCTGCACTGGAACAAAAATCCCCCTGCCTCCTAAAATCCAAGAAACCAATCCATCTTTGTCAGAAGTCGATCGTGTCGGGAGTACCTGTCGGGGCTGGGCACAGTTTTTACACTTAGAGCATGTACAAGTTCCCCAGTCTGTAAAAGTAAACCGGCTGAAAATCAGAACAGTCAAGCACTCCATGGAGTGCAAGGAGTCCAGAAATCTGGGAAACAGAGGACACATGGCATTGTTCCAAGTCCTTGAACCTCCTCTTGGTGGTTCTGTTTGCTCTTTATGGAATCATGGAATGGTTTGGGTTGGAACGACCGTAAAGCCCATCCAGTTCCAGCCACGGGCAGGGACACCTCCCACTGTCCCAGGCTGCTCCAAGCCCCAATGTCCAACCTGGCCTCGGGCACTTCTTAACTAAAACTGAACAGTATTTACTTTGAGATACGGGGAACCATCAAATTAAATCCTCTGTGCCTTCCAACTGACTTGTTTGCTGCATCAGGAATGGATTAATGTGGACATTTTTGGGTGTAAAATACAGATTTGGTTTTAAGGCCAAGCAAAGGGAATTCAGAGACTAAAATATCAAAATGGCAGCCTAAGTATCTCCATCGAATCCATTACACAGCCAGAGAATACAACAGCTGGGAAAGAGCAGATCCCTTCCTATCCATCACCCACCTTGGAATCCCAACCTGAGTAACCCCAGGCAGGATTCAGTGCCACTGTCACTTTTCTTGGGTCTTCATCGTGGTGGGGGGATCTGCTTTTTGCTGCCTGTCTTTCCCCAGCTCATTATATTCCTCCGTTGCTTTTCTCTTTGTGTTTTTGCTCACCAGAAAAAGCACTTGCAGCATAAAACTGGTCTTGTATTAAAAAAGACAGTAATAAAGGGAAACCCTGGAGTGTTGCAGAGAAAGGTTACCTTGAGCTCTGGGAATTGTCAACATATCAAAGACACATAGCTAAGCTTTTGTTTTGATTCTCCCTTACATTTTATGCGGAATTTCTTGCTCCTGTCCCCACTGTCTCCTTAAAAAATTCCGTCAAATTAGTGAATTTTACCCGATTTCTTTATAAAACCCAAAGACCCACAGAATGACAATTTAATTCAGTCTAAGTGGAAACTTGATTGACATGAATATTGCAACAATACTCTAATGAAATTTGCCCAATTCAGATTCTAAAGAAAAACATATGCTGTGAGTAACGAATAACTCCCATCCTCCTCAAAAGCCTTGCCCCCCCAAACACGAGAGAAGAAAACAAATGGCTGCAGTAATTAAATTCCACATAAGTTTGGTTTGTTGGGGGTGATTATTAAAGTAATGGCAATGTGCAGCTCTGGAGGGCTGACACATCATCTAACAACAGAGTTACAGCCTCAGATCATCATCCAAACAATGCCCCTAAATTAGCTGCCGTTAACAAGCAACTGCCAGCCCTTCTACTCTTTCAGACTGAATTATCCTTTTTTCCTTTGGACGTTCTCCTCCTGCAGCCCCGAGGGCTGGAATTGCTGCTTGCACTGTCCCGGGCAAGCTGGGCGTGGTGCTGAGGTTGTTTTGATAAAGAATGACCCGCTCTAGGCTGGACTTCGGAGACAGAGAGACCTCACTTGAAGAATCTCCTTCCCACGGAGTGGTATCTATTTTTAATGCACCTATGAATAACTAGTAATGGAATTAGGGAGAGCTTTCTGAAAAATTGAGAGATAAGTTGAAAATGGCCTGGATGGTCCAAGCATCTGTGGAGGCACTTTGAGAGGGGATTTTGCCTTTTCCATCCTACAGGCACTCTTGCAGCCTGTGCAACAGTTCCAGGTACCAGGAAGGAAAGTGGACTGTTGAATTTTCCCTGTTACCATTTTCCAGATCAGCCTCTGCTTTTCCTCTCCAGCAGGACCATCAAAATCCTATTCCCTCCTGCCACCAAAGACTCAAATTCTATTTCATACTCGTTGGAAGAGCCACTGCCTTGCCTTCTCATTAACTTCCCTGTGTGGCTCTACCTTTCTGTGGTTCCTCTTGAGTTTTGGGGAAGAAAGGAGCATGGCCAAGCCTTGGAACTGCCCTGCTGCAGCTTCATCAGCTCTGACACCTGCAGGAACCCCCTCACACCATGGTTTTCCTCAGCACATCCAACCCCACCTGGAAACCAGTTGGATCTCATGGTGCCTCCTCCCCTGATTGTCCCAGAGCCTTTTTCCTATAGTGCTTGGATACCTTCGAATTCCCAGCCTGATTTCCTTGCTGACCGTTCCAGACTGATATAATTCTGTAAACCTCGCTCTGGGGTGCTTAGGGAAAGCAGCCCCACCTGTGTGTGTCCAGCCTTCCTTTAGTTATCCAACCACACTTTGCTCTCTGAGTTTCCTCTCCCAGGGTCCTTCACCCCCCTCAGCAGCCCTTCCGTGCACCTGCCTCACTGGGAATTCTTCCTGCTCAAAGGTGTCCCCAGAGCTGCAGGGCTCAGGGAGGGAAGGTGCAGAACTCCAAGATGAATGGGGTGCATCTGGCGAATCTGCTCAAAACTCCTTTTGTTTGCTTGACCAGCACTTCCTCAGCAAACAACCAAAGGGCTGAGTGACCTTGGCTGGGTGGGGGGGTTGGAGCATCACACAGACACTGCAATAGTTCCATCAGAGCACCTGACAGCAGCCTGTCACCACTTCACCTGGACAACTCATTCCCCCACTCTCCAGACACTGCTAGAGGTGTTACAACACTGCCTTTTACTCTAGCAGCAGCTCCCTGCTCTTAGAGGGCAGGTTGTTCTCCCAGCACAACTCTGCTTTCTCTCAGCCTCCCCCTGAAGTGTTGATTTGCCCGTTTGTGCACTTGGGCTCATCTGGAAGGCTCAGGTGATGGGGGAGTTCAAACAACAACCTCTTCTATTGATCTTTCATGTCTCTAAAATGAGTTGAAGGTGGTCTTTTCACTGGCTGCCCTGATTAAGCTCATAAAATATTTCTGTGTAAAAGGAGCAGCAATTATTGAAAGTCTGTTCCTCAGCAGTGTCCTGGCTATAAGCAAAGCCTGTCATTCTATTAATGTATGTTTTATAATTATTCCAACATTCTTTATGTTACAGAGTGGCAGCACTGACAGCCAGCACTGCGCAGGATGAAGCAGCTCATGTTTGGTTTGCGAGGATTTCTCCTTCCACCACTGGATTCATCATATGTTAATAAGAGGAAATTACCGAAACACAAGACTGGAAATAGCTGAAAATAATTCAGAAACTACTAAACAAAGGATGTGTCACTTTGTTGCACATCTGGAGCAGATTTCCAAGAGTGAGTGTGGGTTTTTCTGTGTCCATCCACTCTGGGCCGGCCCTGTGGGCACCTGCAGGCACCGGGTGAGGGGCTGGGCTGGGTAGCACTGCCTGGGATTTCACATCCAGAAGTCAGAGTAGCAATTTCGAAGGATCTTCCACCAAGTAATTTCTGGTGGCATGAAAGTGTCCAAACAGTCATGAATAGGCTCTTTTCTTTTTATACATCCCTGCCAGGGGGATTTCTGCCCAGTTTACAGACGGGGCATTGAATGTAAGTAGTTGAAATGCAAAGATTCAGCTGGCAGATGGGGGAGGGAGGCAGAAGTGATCCTGGTTCCCAAAGCCCCCATTCCCTGCTGCTGTGCTGGGATGCTGAGCTCTGCCCAGCTCCGGGATGAGGGAGCAGGGATGGGAAGGGGGTGCTGGGGGCCAGCCCAGTGTGGCAGTCCTGGCTCTGTGGAAATGGGCACAGAGAGAGAATGAGCCTCACAAATGTTCCTTTAACTGCAGCAGGCACCTGGGGATGCGTCCACCCAAAGCACATCTTGATTTCCACACTGAGCCTATTCCTCCTATCCCTCCTCTTCTAATCCTCCAAGCCTGCCAATTTATGATTTTTTATTGAATTCCATGCCTCAGGACTGGTTTTGGAGACAAACCCAGCAGGGCTGGAGCTCAATGATCTTTAAGGTCCCTTCCAACCCAAACCATTCAAGGATTCTATGAGAAATTTCCTTGGATTTCAAGAAGAAGGATGGAAAACCTTCTCTGTTTAAACTGTTCAGGCAGAAATAGAGATGTAGGGCTTGAACCCCAATTACATTTGAATATTTACATATCTTTGGACTCAATCTCCTTTAGATTTCTTCATGGAGCAATTTACATTTTAATGAAGCCTACAAATAATTCCCGAATCAAAACACGTTTCCTATCAAAAATACAGCTGGACCTTGAACAGAGCTGTGTGGCAGCTTCTGATTCCAGCGCTTTAAAGTTGAAAGGGATCAACATCATTTGTCACTTTTAGCTTTTACTTGTTTTCCTGGGGTCTATTTCGAACAAACTCATTCCATAAAGTTGTGGGGTTAAAATAGAAAATTAAAAAAAGATAAATTCAGATACGAGGATATCCAATAAAAGGAAATATTTGGCATCTTTTGAAATTAATGGGACTTTGGGAACTGTGACTCATTAGACTGAGACCCTTGTGCATTTACCTGCACTGAACCTCTGGTCATACACAGTGGTCAGACACCCTCATAACCACTGTTTTCTCTCACTGAAATTGGATATTTAATGGAAAATATAAAGCAACAAGGAATATGAACAAGTGTAGGAAACAGATTTTTGAAATAAAATCCATGAATGACTCTAGCAAGGATTTTTGTGGTTTGTGCTAAATTATATTTACCATTAAAAACCCCCCATGAGCACTGAAACAAAGTGAACTGAAAAGTTCAGCTGCCTGAGCTCTGGACTGTTTGGGTCCATAGAAGGGATGGAATGTGTGACAGCAGGGACAGCGAGGTGCCTGTGCTGCTGCAGCACAGGGGAGCTCAGAGATAGGGCTGAATTCCCAGGAAAAGCCTCTCCAGGCAGATCTGCATCTGGAATTTCATCACCGGCCCTGATTGCCGCTGAGTATTCAGCTGAATCTCCAAGTGAGCATCCCCCTGATTTTTGAGTTAAACTTTCCCAGTGCAGGTGACTGTTTGTGATGACAATTTGCCTCCCTGGTGACAAGCAGGAGGGGTTTGGGGTTTTTGCACGCTGAGGTAACTCGGTTGCTTTAGGCTCAGCTTGGGAGCGGCACCACGGAGCAGACGGAGCCAAATGTCTCCATATGAGCACAGCTCCCTCCCCCCAGGATCGTGTGACAGCTCCTCAGTGAAAACCACACGCTCACAGCATGGTTTGGGTTGGAAAGGACCTTCAGGACCACCCAGTGCCACCCTGGAACACCTTCCACTATCCCAGGCTGCTCCAAGCCCTGTCCAACCTGTCCCTGCCCAACCTGTCCCTTTGCCCCCAGGATGAGCACAGGGGCTCTCCTGGTACAACACAGTGACTTTGTGGCTCATCCTCCACAGGATCTCTGGGATTTTCTCACTGTTGCAGTTGCTGACCCACCAGCAGCCAGATGAGGGGCGGATTCCATTGGGAAAAACTTCAGCTCCCTGCGTGCCTCTCCTTGTGTCCCTCATGGAGCTGATCTTGGGACAACTTCCATGCTTGGAGTGACCCAGATTTTGTTGCCCAAGTTCAGCCATGGCATTGCCAAACCTATAGTCAGTGTCGTGGGCTCTGCTGGTGCCCAAGTCCACAAAAAATATAAAAATGTTCAATTTCTCTGCTCAAATTCCTGCTGACGAGCTGCAGATCTCCGGCAGTGATGGTGCTTTTTCGAGATAGCCACATAATTATATCATAAATAATTGCTTCATTTTTCTGTATTCTCTTTCTTGACATTGACAAGAAATTATTAGAATAAGCTCTAAATAAGATGATCTAAAATAACTGAAAAGGCTAAAATAATAAATTCAAGGGCATTCTTTTCTTGATTTTGCTTGCTTTCCTTCACATCTTGCTTTTTGGGGGATTACATTCACTGGAAAATCATGATTTTTTGCTTTGCTTTTTTGCCTAATTTCATTCTGTAAACTAATCCACGAATGAAAAAAACATTGACAAGAAAAGAATAATTTCTAAAGGACAAAAGTAAGGTCACCTCTGATGGAGGATATGGAGTGCTAGGGGAAGGGAAGAGCTTTAGAGAGGACGCAGATGTGTCGTGGGGTGGGAGGAGGAGAAGGAAAGATGTTTATTCAGGCTTTCCCTACGTGAACACAGAAAGGGCAAATGCATGCAGCAAAATATAAGCTTGTCCTGGGCATAATTTATCTTGGTCATGTATCCATGGAACTGGCCTTTATTTGAAAAGCAGCCTAATTACTGAAATTACTGCTGCTGGAGTCCTGCAGCACAGCAAAAGGATCCCTGCCCCTAGAAAGTTCCCCACATTTTCACATAAGTTTCAAATAGCAATATTGATCAGGCAATTAGCAGATTAAAAGCAGCAGCAAAGCCCGTGGAAGGGAGCTGAGCCTCTGCCCAAAAGCATCTAAAGCACATTTGTGTGTGCGCGTGTGCCTGTGCTCTCACGGAGCCGGAGATTAAACCCGCTCACATCTCCTGTTCCAGCAGGTTTATTTTTCAAACGGGGGAAAGGAGAATCCTCAAAAAGAGAAACGCTGCCCTGATGCTGCTCAAAAAAGGCTGGAGGCACTTTCTACCCCATTTGTTCGCTTGGATTTTTCTCAGCCCCATCTGTCTCTTTTCCACGGCGCAATGGTGGGAGGGAGGATGGCCAGGCTATGAGGAGCTGGGAGCAGGTGGGATTGGGAGATAATTTGTGAGGCACAATGCCGGGTGCTCGGGAAATAGCGCTGCTGGTTTGATGACTTTGACTGCTAACCTAATTTGCCCACATTTATTTATTTATTTGTTTGTTTATTTATTTATTTATTCCAAAATAGACAGACTTTGGGCATCAGGCAAACAGGTATTTGTGATTAAACACCCAAGGGAGATCCCACAGATATGACTCTGAGGAAAAGAGTTTTCTGCCAGCTTCTGTATTTTTCAAAGGATCATACCTCACACTTGTGCATGGAAGGCAAAAGCAACTTTCAGACTTCTCTCCCCTTCTGCAGTCATGAGCTGAGTGTCGTTTGTTCAGTCAGATGGCAGGGCAGGAGAGGTCTCCCTGTCCCACCCTGGGGGCCTGGCAGAGGCAGCTCAGAGCAGCCCATCACGAAGGGCAGAGGTTGGAACACGTGGGCAGCTCTATAGGGGGTGTGTATATATATATATATATATATATATATTTATATTTATATTTATATTTATATTTATATTTATATATGTGTGCATCATAGAATCATGGAATATCCTCAGCTGGAAGGGATCCACAGGGATCATCCAGCCCAACTCCTGGCCCTGCACAGACACCCCAACACTCCCACCCTGGGCATCCCTGGCAGCGCTGTCCCAACGCTCCTGGAGCTCTGGCAGCCTCGGGGCCGTGCCCATTCCCTGGGGAGCCTGGGCAGTGCCCAGCACCCTCTGGGGGGAGAGCCTTTCCTACAATCCAACCTAAACCCCTCAGGCCCAGCTCCAGCCGTTCGCTGGCTCCTGTTGCTGTCCCAGGGAGCAGAGATCGGAGCTGTCCCTCGGGAGGAGCCCCCTGAGCTCTGCCCTCAGTGTCCTCCGGCTGGACACACCAGGTGCCCTCAGCCACTCCTCGTGTGGCCTCTCCAGACCCTTCCCCATCCCCATGTCCCTCCTCTGGACACTCTCCCTCAGATTTAGATCTTTTATTGTGGTGCCCAGAGCTGCTCCCAGGACTCGGGGTGAGGCTGCCCCAGCACAGAGCGGAGCAATCCCTCACTTTATTATCTTTGCTTTGCTGTAACTCCCCCTGCTCTGACTTCTCCCCATCCACTGGAGAAGGAATCACAATGACAGAGACGTGACAAGAAGGGGACACTGGGATGTCCCCACGGTACCATCCTGAGCCGCATTGTGGTTCAGATCTGTCCCCTCACTGAAGAGTGGGGTTTTCAATCCTGTTAAATTCTATTTTTTCAAACAGTTTCTTTGCTTCATTTTTGAAGTGAAAAACAACTAAACACTCCTCATCTTGTGTTCAGATTCTAACAAAATTGGCACCTTAATTACACTGACCTGATCAATTTACTGATGGAGCAACTCTGGTGCTTTTGCCTTTCCTGGAGCTATTGGGCTGATGGTGTGGTATGAAAATTTAATGCTTCTGTTTCTTCGGTGTTAATTATGCTTAATGAGCTACTTGCTTTAATAAACAAGCAAATTCCAGTATCCTGCCTATATTTTTCCCAGGAAGACAATAAAAAGTCAGATGAAATTCTTTCTCAATAATTGAAGGAGTTTAAGAATAATATGATCTATAAGGGTGGCTATACGGGATGAGCTGGTTCCCTCCACGGGTACTGATGGAGAGGGTTGGATTATTCATTTATTTATTAACAATTGTTTCTCCCTTAGGCAAAGCTGGTCCCAATTAAGAGCCGTATTTTCAAATGATAAAAGTAAGCATTCTAATAAAGACACTAATTGGCAAGCATGTTCTTTAAAGAGAGTCATAAATTAGAATATCTCGTGGCAAGTGATGCCATTTCCATTAGCAGCTCTACAACTCAAGTCACAATTTTCCTATTAACCAGGTTTGAGTTTTACAACGTGGAAAATGCTGAATGCAAATACCCTCCAGGACATCAGGAAAGCAGCTTATGAACTTGCCACTGGGTAGCACAGAGGCAGCACCTCGTTATTACTCTCTCTGAATTCACAATTAAAAGCCAACAGATGAGCAAGGAAAACTCTCATAACCCAAAAAGTTATTGAGACATCAGGCATGAGGCAAAAATCCAGAGTGGGGACTGGCAGAAAGGCTTATACAAAATGAATTTTAAGGGTGAGTAAAGCAGAGTAAGGATGAGACAAAAATGAGAAACGGTGGGGGGAAAGAGGTTTTAGAGAGGGAGAGATATAACAGAGAGGACAAAACAAGTGCCAGTCCTTCAGAGGACAGACCCAGTGGGCTTTTTATGTGCAGATCGTGAAAAGCTCCTTTTAACTTTACAGCATGAAACTGAAACCCCTGAAAAGGGAAGGTGATCAGTGGCATTATTGCAGCCACTGAGGTTCTTCCCAGAGCCCGAGGGCTGAGTCTGCAGGGCAAAGGGAGAGTTGGGGGGCTCAACAGCGTCACTGAGAGGGGGCTTGGAGCAGTCAAATCCACTGTGAACAGCTGGATTCGTTCTAATCAACCATGTCATCCCTTCCTGGGATTTCCAGGCAGGGATCCCTGGGAAGAGCCAAGCACCAGTTCTGCAGGGCTGGGGCAGCCGCACAACGTGTATTAAAACATGCAGAAAAGTGGGAACTTCCTTCATTCGGGAGCAAAGCCCTGCTCTTGCTACTTCACTTTAGTTAAGCATTCAACAGGCTAATAATGATCTACATCCTCTCCTCTGCATCCAGCACGGCTGCCTAAGGAAGGAGGAATTCCAGGGAGACTGGCTTTGCACAGTGGGGTTGTTTTTTTCCTAAGAAAACCGTTTATTTCAGTGTGTCATATTCTGCCTGACAACTTTGTGTTTTCGTTGCTCACTTAAGATACGAGACACACAAAGATGTAAATAAAATTGAATTTAAATAAAAGAGATGGGGAAAATTTAATGATGGCAGCACTGGGAAAATAAACAAAAGGGAGAAGTGTATCTTCCATCAACCAAGAGCTGCAGTGTTTCTGTCCTATTTGATGTGAGGCATAAATGTCCCCTCTGAGTGTCCTACATGTTGTCCCTGTGTGTGAGAGGTTGTGCCTGAGCAGGGTGAGCATGAGGAGAGCAGGATCCCAGCATAATCCGGGGGGGGGAGAGGGTAAATGTTACCCCCCTGCTCCATCCATCCCTAAACCTTTTGCCTCAGGGCCTTTCTTGCCCAGCAGTGACTGATTTAAGAGAAGCTGCAGGTAAGAAAAGAGTAAATGGGAATGAGCTACAAGAAGCTGGAACCACCTTGATGTGCTCCTTTAGTGGGGCACAGCTGCTTTAGGAAACACTTCAGGCTTTACAGGGTGGCTGCAAGTCTATTTCAGGTAAGCTTTTATGGAAAATAAACAATCATAATATAAATATAAACAAATATAAGCAAAATAAGAATGGTTTCAACCCTGGATTTTGATGGAGATGTTGTAGAGGAAACAGATTTGCTCGCCTGTAATAAAAAAATCCTGGCTTGTCAAATCAGGTGTGCTGGGGAGCGTGCCCAGTGCTGACTGGGAATGCCCTGATTGATGCCATTTGGCATCTCAGGTGAACTGGGCAGCTGTGGGATGTGCAGCTGTCTTTGGAAACACTTGACACAGCCCATTAAGGAGTGGGTTCAGCAACAGACACTTGTATAATACATCAAACTGCTGAAATCTCTCTTTGGAATTCACAGCCTTATAATGCAGGCAAAAATTAGCATTTATATACCAGAGGTCTTTGTAAACGAAAACACAAGTCCATGTTTATCTACTCAGCTGTCACATTTTCTACTCTCCCACCTCATTTCCATATTGTCTAAGTATATACCCATATTAAAATATGCATTATTTAGCTTTATTTAATATTTTCCATTCATAAACCTCAAAGCTCTTCACAAGGCATGGTGAGTGACAAATTGCTTTGAATTTGTGGTCATATTTGATTCAAAAACTCACCCAGAAATGGAAGTTGCTGCCTTTCCCTTGGTTTCCCCCATCCCTTGGCCAGCCCAGCTCTCCCTTGGCTCTCTGCCCTCAGGGAACCCTGACCTTTGCCAGCGCTTTGGGGTGTTGTGCCACACACCTGGAGGGTCTCAAAAATCTCAAAATTTTGGTTACTTGGCCATCTCGCAGTTCTTTCTTTCCCCCAGCACCACAGAAACCCTTTCTATATCTCTATACACATACATAGACATATTTACAAGGAATAATCGGAAAGGGGCTTGATAAATCTCACGTTTAATGGGAGATTTGGTGGCTGTTGGATCCTGACAGCCTGAGCAGAATTCCCAGCCCAGGGATCTCTCCCAGGCAGTGGAGCAGACAGTTTTATGTCATCCCTGTCAGGGAGGTTTTGCAGAACTCTGTTCCACTTTGGTACAGATGAATGACCCGGAGTGCTACAGAATTTGTGATGTTCTGGCTTTAATTAACCTCCCTCACAAGTGAAGCTGAACAGGGAAGAACATAGCCCTTTCCAGAAAGGAATATTTTTACAGTCATTAAATGTGCATTAATGCTCTCCAGAAGCTATAACTTTGTGGGTGACATGGGCACTATTCCTACAGCTGTTCTTCGGAGAAAGGATGTTTCTTGTCATTAAAGACTAATAAGTGACATTACATTTAAGTGCTTGCATTAGATCTGCTTCTTTGAATTTAATGATGGGGCAATGAGGCCTTTAATTAAATAGTCCAAAGTTTCTACTGGGAGAAACAAAAACAAATTTATCCACAGGTTTTCTTCCCAATGTAAAACCAAACCAGCACCCATCTGGTGGGTAATCAATGCTTTTATCCCTAAAACTGAACCTCACACTTGGAAATCTTTCCCTTATTTCTGAAATCCAGGTAATGGGATGGAGAAACTCATCCTGTTGGTAGGTGCAAAGCTCTGTCTCGTGTCTCCACAGAATTCCTGGCAGGAATTCGTGGCAGAAGTTCGTAACTATTGAGGTGTTTTAAATGCACACATGACATTCTCTGCCATCGACCAGTGGCTCACAATAAACAGTGTTCTGGTGTATTTTATGGCATCCTATCATTATTTTTGTTTTTCATGTTTTTGAACATTTAGATACCACAGGTACTATCAGAGTTGCAAAAGAGGCTGAAAATTGCCCAGGTTATCACACCCATAGTTATTTGAAATAAAAATCAACTTAGGTGAACTTAACTGTTTTTTCTTGGTAAAACTTTCCTGATGTAATGTAAAATTAACAAAACTCTCTACACTCACCAACCAGAAAAGTAGCACCAAATGGAAAATCTACTTTTTAGGTGCCTTTGGATTTCAAGCCCTCATGTCAGGTGTTGTTCCTTAGAACCAGCATTGCAGAATAATCCCAAACTGTCAATAATTTCTCTACACCTGTCCCTGAATAGTGCTTAGTCTGCCTCAGAGCCTGAAATGCTGGGAAAATAGCAAAGTTCTTATTTTTCCAGCCTGAGTTTTATTTAATGAGATAACAAAGAAACAAAGCACCAGCATCAGCCATAACCAAAGTGTGTTATTGTGAAGGAAAGCGCTCACAGCTCCATCTGCTCCATCAGCAAACATTAAATATTTTTCAAAAATTCAAAGTAATTAGAAAAAAAAGGTATGAACGTAGACGGTGGCTAAGGCATAATTTCATTTTGTAACACCATCTTTTAAATGCATCCCTATTACTACAGCACCCAGAGAGCTAAAAATAGCCCAGGAATGGAAAAAATGTGCTGGAAATCAGATCTAATTTGGGACAGAATTGACGCACAAACAGATTTGCACACAAGCTCATAGATTCCACCTTGCAAATGTATAGAACCATATTGAATTTTAATTTCTTGTGTGATGATAATTTTAATGTATCACCTTGTGGTAATAATCTCCAGCATAAATATATTTATTAAGTACGTGGTTGTGGCCCTTCCTGGATTAAATTCCAAGCATCCCAAAGCTGGAGGATGTGATTGCTCTGCCTGAAAACTGATTTTCTGTAAAATCCAGGTGTGTCATGACACCTCTGGGGTGTTGGTGGAGCATGGAGTCCTGTGCAGCTCTGCTGGAGTCGCTCAGCCATGAACCCTGACAGCTCTGAGAGGGGAATTGGCCACAATTAAAACCCAAACTCAGATGTCACCTATTGGGAGCAAATAGAATGAAAGTACCCAGAGGCTGGGGATGTTTGGTATCATTCCTAAAGATGTGAATGTATAATAGAAGGAATGAAAAAATGTAATAAAGGAAGGAATTGCTGCAGTCCAGGATCTGAAAGGGAGCTACAGAGAGCCTGGATAAGAGTTTTCATCGAGAACTGGAGTGATAAGACAAGGGGGAATGGGTTCAAATTGACAGAGAGTGGGTTTAAATGGGATATTGGGAAGGAATCCTTCCCTGGGAGGGTGGGCAGGCCCTGGCACAGGGTGCCCAGAGCAGCTGGGGCTGCCCCTGGATCCCTGGCAGTGCCCAAGGCCAGGTTGGACATTGGGGCTTGGAGCAGCCTGGGACCGTGGAAGGTGTCCCTGCCCAGGCACTGGATGGGCTTTAAGGTCTCTCCCAGCCCAAAAATTCTAAGATTCTGTAATTCTAAGGAATCACAAAATGAAAGGCTTTTTAATTTTAACACAGAGCATTGTAAGATATACATATATAAATATATAAATATATATATATATATGTGCCTACCCACATATAATTCAGGTTATATATAGGTATGATTAATCTATGCCTGGGAACCTAAAGGCTGCAGCAACATTTTGGGATGTCTGAGATTTTTAAAGCCCGTGCTTTGAAATGCTAATAAAAATAGAAACCTACAGCAAACAGAAGGGGTGCATTATGTGGAAAGCCTGAGGGAGAGCTCCAAGGAGTCTCATTGTGGACTGCACTGCACAGAGTATTGGAAAACATGACAGTGTATTTCTGCACATAAATACAACAGATATTCCCCATAGAAGAGGATCTTGGAATCATAAAATGGTTTGGGTTGGAAGAGACATTGAAAACCATCCAGTGCCACCCCTGCCATGGGCAGGGACACCTTCCACTGTCCCAGGCTGCTCCAAGCCCCAATGTCCAGCCTGGCCTTGGGCACTGCCAGGGATGGGGAACAGGACATTTGTTTCCCTGCTGAGCACAGCTCCCCGTGAGAGCTGAGCATGTCCTATTCTCACCACATTTGCAGCACTGCAGGGGCAGACAAGGCACAGAACTGCTTTTATTATATCTGGAATTTGTCTAATTTCCAGCACTGGGTTGTTGATGGCTGGGCCAGTGCTGAGCTGCTCAAGTGAGCATCTCCAACAGTTCAGGGTGCTGATAGCTGCTATTGCATCTGCACTAAGTGTTGAAAATAACCTGAATTGAGAACTACTGAGCAAATTGTCAAGAGCTGAAAGCACAGTTGAGAGTTTGGAGGCATGAAGAACTCTCTGGAATGAGTAAGAAAATCAGGACAGATCAGCTGGATCTGTCGGCTTTATAAAACCACCGCCGCTCTCCCGTGGAGTTCCCTTGCTAGAGGAGAATTTAGTGTTTCTCCCTTCCAAAGGAAGCAGCCTCTGCTCTGGCTGCTCTCTGTAAACACTTCAGGTCATTCTCCTCCTCACTGCTCGTTCCTGCTCATTCTGTGATTAGCAGGTGCTGTTCCATTTACGCTCTGCTGTTTTCCCTCACGAGCCGCTGTGGGCCGGCGGGACATTCCCTGCAGAGCTAACGCCTTCTCACATCCAGCTGGGCTGGGAAACATCCCGGGCCCCTGCTTCAATCAGCTCTAACAGGAAATCCATTGTGCTTTTCACTGGAAGTTTGATCCAGCTCCTGGCTTTAGAAGAAATAAATAAGGCCATGCAAAGAGAGTGATGCCTGAGCCACATAATCCATAAAACACGTTATAGGTGAAATCAGATTGAAGGTGTGGAGTAGCAAAACATCCAGGATCCAATAGTCATAAAAGAGTTGACCTTCCCATAACTCTGCCCACCTTCCCGAGCTGGATTTCTGCACTGGTATCTAATTATGTCGCTCTTCATTCACCTCTCCAACCTTCCATCACGAAAGAGTCAATTGAGAGGCTGCCATTAAAAGCAAAGTATGGCTCTCATTATCTGCACAGGTGCAGACACACATCTATCTCCTCTGCACTTCATTCTCTGCTGCTTGTCTATCTCCTGTATCTCTTTCTTTCTGCCCTTGTTTCCCTGTTTTATTTAAAAAGTAAAATGTAAAGAGCAGCTACTCTGTTATCCCACACCTTTGTCTGGGATCTAAATCAATGGAGCCCTGCTGGGCTGCTGCCTCTTACCCACAACACCAATAACACAAATAACAATCACCCTGATCCTATCTCCTCACCCCTACCTCAGAGAAGAGGACACTTCGGAGCCAGTTGCATACCAGCAATAAACATGAGGGATCAGATAACAAATCTTCAAAGATACATCAATAATATATTTCAAATCACTGCTGCTCGTGCAGGGTTACAGCAACAGGAACTGCTGGGGAAGAGGAATGCTCTGAAAATATCCATCATCTTTTACTGGCTGTGTAAATGTTTTGAAGATAGGCTGTAAAGCTGCATTAAGTTTACAATAAATTTCGAGGCTCCTAACCCATTACAAAGTGCCAAATGCCAGTGTTCATCCACTGAGGCACTGGGCTGCTGGCTTTGGAAAGCTTTTAGGCTTCTTTCCCCTAACAGCAGCACTGCATTTCACTTTATTTCACTTCATCCCGTGATTCGCTGGCTGCCCAGTGGCAGGCTGGGTTGGGAGAAGCAGGAAAGTCAGAAAAACAAAACTGCAGGAGAAATGTCAGACGCTGAGTAGAGTGAGTGAAGCAATAAATATTTGTATTAAAGAAAGTGACTGAAAGATTATATTTTAAAATATTTTTGTGTGAGTATCTCCTTGTGGGGACTGGGGATATGTGACAGAGCAGATATTTTGGGTTGCCTGAGTGATTTGGAAGCGAGGGAAATGCAGATATCCACCCCTTTGAGAAGCACCTCTTATGCTGCTCCATTGGCAATCTTAGCCAAGGTTTGCAAGGCTGTGCTAGAGGAAGCCAAGAAAGATCAAGGATCTCACCCAGGTAATTTTATCACAGCCTTTTTCCCTCTGGAGGACAAGGTTTGGGGGCTAAACTACAGGATAAACTACAGACCAGCTTTATGCTCCCCAGCTCCTGGATTCCCCAGGTGTTTTTTAAGGAAGAGAGCTCTGCACACTCAGATCGTGGTTCCTTTGGTGTTATTTATTAGTGTTCCTTTAGTGTCCTCCATCATCCACTGTGAAGCAACTCTTCTGTCTTTGGGAAGGATGAACCCATTCCTTCTGCCACTAAGAACATATTCCCTGGTGATGCCTTAGGTTTTAACTTTCATATTTTTCAAATCCTGCACTGCCTGGTGTGTAACTCTGGAGTTTCTTGTAGCCTGTTCACTTCTGCTCTCTCGTGCAAGGCAGACATAACAAAGCCTCTCCAGGCCTGCTCTCCAAGAACACCCAGACTGTCCTAGGCTCAAAAAGTAAAAACCAAAGAGCCTCTGAGAGGGGGTAAACTGAGGGGAAATTGCATCATTAACTGAAGCTTTAATTGGAGAATTAACCCTGATATGTAAATGAACCAAACTTATAAAAGGGTGAAGAACTCGTGGCCTGGGGTCCACCTTGGGGTCCCTTCTTGGCAGTGGCCTCTGGCTGCCCAGGGGTACCTTCGAAGGCCTTTCAAATAAACACCTGCCTTATTCCCTTACTCCTGTCTAGCCTCTGTTTCTAGGTGGCCTCTCAAGGCATCACTGGAAAGCCCCACTTTGGGAGCACATCCCCTCCCCTCAGCAGCCTGGGAGAGCCTGGGGAGCTCCCAGGCAGGAGCTGAGAGTAGAGATCCATCTTTAATGGGACTAATTGTGTCTTTCATTCTTTATTTTCATGTCATTTTTCAAAACCTGAGCAGACACTGCCCTCTGTGTCTTTGCAGATGTGGGCAGGCACACAGAGAGAGCTAATTAAAAGCAAACAGCTCTATATTTAAGGAAGTTTAAGCTAATGGGTGTTTAAATCAGGTTTCCTAATATTGTCCCTGAAAGGTTGTGCCACTTAGAATGGAGTGGGTCAGGATTGAGTCCTGGTAATAGTGGGGACTGTAGGATCAGACAATTTGGGTTGGAAGGGACCTCAAAGATCATCTCATTCCAACCTCTCTGGGGTTTGGAATTAAGTTAACAAACTTAACCACCAGTTTTATGGGGAATTATATTTACAGTAAGCCCAGGGAGAGTGATTCAAGGGCTTGTATGGACACCAAAGTGTGAGTCACAGCTGGATAATTGACAGCTCTGTGCATTTTGGAATCCAGTGACCCCCTGTTCTCCTTTGTGCCTTTGGCCTGCAGAGAGCAGATATCCAAGGTTCCGAGGTGAACTTAGAAAATGCAAATGAGGCATTTGCCCGTGAAAGGTTTTGCTGCCCTCTAAACCCTCACTGAAATCTCAGCTCGTTTAGAAGGTCCAAGTTCTCATTATCTTGGCCATGCAAAGAGGAACGAGTGGGTGGGAGGGTGGGATGTGTTGGATTGCACAATGGAATAGCTGATCTGGGAGCACAGCTGGGGGGGAATCGCTGAAACCCCCAATTTCTCTTTCTGTCGCTGCTCTTGGCCAATGGAGAGGACTCAACCAGCCCTGTCCAGTTTGGTAGAGAGGCAGAGATATTCCATGAGCTTTCTCCCTGATGCAGATAAATGAGCACAGTTATCAGTGAAAAATATTGAAATAATTCATCTTTTCTGCATGTTACTTTCCCCCCTTTCTCAAAGCTTTCCTATAAATCTCTGATTTTTTTAGGCCGGACTTTTCTGGACCAAAGTCTTCCTGCTTGCCACTGAAAAATATGAGTAACTGAGCCCAACCAGCAGCTCTCCAGTTTTCCTTAAATCAGCCGGGAATACCTGACCAGGTCATTGCATGAAAATCTTGTATCCTGTTCTCAGAGAGGTGACCCCAAATCTGTGAGCTGGGGTGCAGCTCCAGCCCCTTCCACCCTACATCTCCTGGCCTTGGCACCTTCCAGGGCAACTTTCCACCAGCCCTTCCCTGCTCCCTGTTGGGAAATTCACACTCCAGAACAGGCCAACAGCTTGGTTTAAGCACTGCTGGGTCTCGATGCCACCACCACCATCCAAAATTGCTTCCACCGTCTCTGGTGGCTGCTTCCAGACAGTGGAACAAGTTCAGCTGTGCCTAAACTTCACTCTCTGTTCCCCCTACAATTCATCACAGAGGGCTGGGAATTCCCCTTTCTGGGGTATCACGTTTCCCATTTTCCCTGAAGGTGAAAGTGGCCAACACTGGTCAGAGAACACCCTCAGTATTTCAAACTGGACACAACACCTTTCCACAATCAATAGGAAAATTCCCAGAAGATTTACTGGAATTTAAACCATCCTCATAATGAAGGAAACCATCCACACAAATGAAACCTTGATCCTAGAAGGCATGAATTTTTCTTTTGTGTTCCGAAAACTTTTTGTTTGATTCTGGGAGCAGTTTTGCACTTGGAGCTTGATTCAAAAGTCTGCTGAAATTAATAAGCAGCTTTCTGTTGACCTTAGCAAGCTTTGGATTAGGCTTTGTGTGAAAAGCAGTCCACTGCCTTAACCAAGGAATATTTATAAAGCTAAAGCCAAAGGAAACTTCTAAAAGAAAAATCTCTCATTTCATGTAGTAGCAGTTTTAGTGCCAAAAATATAATAAAAAATCCTGCAACATTTTTCTCTTTATTGTCGTCTTTACAGGCTTCATGAACCTCATCTAAAAGGTGCTCTAGGTAAAAAGTATTATCATTTTGATGAATGCCAGCCCTCTGACATGAGGAAGAAGCCTTTTATTCCCTGACAATGTCCCTGCCAAGCTAAGTAGAAGATGTAGGCAGAAAGCTGAGGGGAAACCCTGACGCTGATGAATCAGAGCTCCCTGCTGAGCAGCAGCCTGATGATCCCCACCATCTAAACAGTTTAGGGCTTTTTCAGCAGGTTCAAGAATCAAGTTTGCCTTTTTGTCAGGCTTTGAAAGGCTACAGGCTGAACCTGACCCTGGCTCCTGGCAGAAGGAATGAAATCTGTTTCCCACGTGTGACTCTCCCTGGGTTCCCACTCCCAAACCTGGGAGCACATATCCTGTTGTTGCCTTGTGTCAGGATCCTGCAGCAAACTGTCATCACCCAGTGCTGCTTGTGGTGGGTGGGGAGTGAAGATGCAGACACGGAGCTCTCAGGGGCTGGGAACTTGCAAAGCTCATCGCGACCTCCAAAAGTCACTCGAAAAAGTCGCTTTTGATTAAGCACTTACGGTGCTTAGTATTCCCCGTGAGCTGGAAATACTGCGAGGATGATCCCTGCCTTAATTTTGGATGACCTTTTTGCATTATATGGACATTGCTGACATCCAGAACAGTAGAGGAGAAATGACAATATTGGGAAATATTAATCTATATGTTAGAACAACAACAAAAGCCCCACACACCACTTAGGCTTGATTTTTCACTTTGATTTTTGGTTAGCTACATCTTCTTTGTTCACATTCAGTTCTATCCCTATAAAAAATAAAGTGTTCAGCTGTTTGTGACAGATTATTTGTGGCAATGTAGAGCCTGAAAGCTTTTACATCAAACTGAGGATTCACTATGCCAGGCACTGAATAAACTTATTTTTCTATTAGGAAAACCTTTTATGTAGAGACAAGTCAGAGAGAAAATCAGTTTCCATCCTGTGTGTGCCTTGTCTTTACACAATATAAAATCCCAGACTGGTTTGGGTTGGAAAGGAACTTAAAACTCATTTCATTCCATCCCTGCCATGGGCAGGGACACCTCCCACTGTCCCAGGCTGCTCCAAGCCCCAATGTCCAGCCTGGCCTTGGGCACTGCCAGGGATCCAGGGGCAGCCCCAGCTGCTCTGGGCACCCTGTGCCAGGGCCTGCCCACCCTCCCAGGGAACAATTTCCTTAAAATCTACTCTAAACCTACATATTGCTACCAAATAACATAAATTCCAATGCATTTTTATTTTTCCCTATGAGGAGTAGAAGCTGTCCTAACCTGGAAAGTTTACACTCTGAACAGGAGTTAAAATACATGTCAAACCCCTGTGAGATGGGAAGCAAACACCCAGGACACCGAATTTTCTAAAATAGCAGACATCCCTGCAACTTAGAACAGGTTTCCTACTAAAAAACTGTGGAAAATTACTTTTCTGTGCAGTGGTAATTGCAAATAACTAAGCTTTTGGTCAAGCAGAAATATTTATGAAAGAAGAAGTCACAAAACCAGATTCAGCTCTGTGCTCGGTTCCACATGCAATCCCTTCCTGTCTGGGCTGATGCCTGGGGCCTGGATTGCCCCCTGCCAGAGCTGGGTGTCGTTTCCAGCAGTGTGGGTTTCCCCAGGCCTGTCAAGCCCAGTGCATATTACAGTTTGTTATTAAATACTTTGGCTGCTCTCTCCGTGTTCCTTGTTTCATCCCCACTTCAGTAACATGTCACACGCACTATATTATTACTGACTTTAAAGCACACAACGAGATCAAGCCTTGAGAGAAGAGGAAAGTGGAAAATTGGCAGGAGAAATCACTTCTGCCTTCAGAGGCAGTGGCAGAAGCAGCTGCTGAGTGCATATTGTGTGAGGAGAGCAAGGCAGAAGCAATTGGAAGAGAAACTAATACAGAGGACACACGTGATCTGCAGAATTTAAGGAGCAAGATGTATCTGGTGGCTGGCTGCTGCTCAAAGCACAAACTGGAGCAGACAAGGTGAGGGAAGAAAGAGAGAGAGCTGAATACTTGAATCGCTTCATGTGAGGAAAGCTCACGATGCAGGTGCTGAAAGTGGGGATATTTGGGGAGCAGAAAATTGATTACAAAGAGTTAAGAGTGTGTGAGCTTCAAAAAAGCACTGTGGGTACAAATGAAATGGGAGTCACTGGTATAGAATTGTGTTGGAAAAGAGAGCTTGCACAAGGTAATGAATCCAAACTTCAAAGCCAAAGCCAAAGCCAAGGATGAGGAAAGATGGAACCAATTACAGCCATCAAGAAAAGCTCATTAGAAGAGCTTGGCTGTACACAGCAGAATATTTAAATCTGAGGGGTTTGGCTCAGTGAACACTTGGGTGGTTGAACTCCAAAGAGTTACTGGATGTTCTGAGAGGTCTGGGTGCAGTCACTGTGCCTGTGCATCTCCTCTTCCTCTCATCACCAAGCACAAACAATTCCATCCATGACAAAAGAGAAATACCTGCCCCAAGATTTGGGATAGCTCTACAAATAACTGCTTTGAATGTGCCCATCCCACTTTTTGCAGCCTCTTGGTGGGAATCCCGGAAAACCAACCATGGGATGTGCCCTCTAACCAAAGCAGTTGTCCTAAATGGCTGCTCAGCATCCCTGGCTGGTGGGAATCCACAAAGTTGCCAAATGTGGGATAGGTTGGAGAGCCTTGTGCCAACTAGAGGGAAAACATCAGGATATGGGTGATATTGGGTTATTCCACAGGGGAGCACGAGCACAATATGGGAGGATCAGTCCAGACCCCAGGCTGGTCATATTCCCAGTGAAACAAGTGGAGAAAGTGCAGGCAAAATATTTGTGCCCATGAAATCACTGCTTGTCCACATTGCCCTCACTGTTTTCTTTTAAAAATGCTTTAAAGAGCTTATATCTACACCCCCAAATCCTTAAAGTCTGGTCAAAGACACCAGTATTTAAATACTGTAAAAATAACAAATACAAAATGTCTTGCCATGATTAAGTTACAGGTGTAGCAAATAATAACCTTGCAAGAGTAGCAGGGAGAAAAAGTCAGCCAAACATTGCAAAGCATTTTCTTCATGGTTTGTAATAATCCTTTCAGAAGCTCAAAATGTTTGCTTACCAAATATTCATTAGCTAATATTTGTACAGTGCCTTGGAAATGAAAAGCACTAAATATGTGCTAATTATAATTATAATTACTTATTATTATCAAGCTCTTTCTTCTCTTTGTTCTGTGTGATTGTGTCTAGGAGGAGGCACAGAGGTTGCTCCCCTGGAAGCATCTTGGCCTCTTACAAGATGGAATTAAAAGCATTTGTTTCCTGGGGAGAAAGGAAAGAGGAATAACCTGGACAGGCTTGCAGAGGGATGGGAGAGGGAGCAAAGATTTGGAGTGTTCCAGCTTCACTGGGGTTTTTTGCTATATTTATGTTCCCAAGCCTTATCCAATGCCATATATGTATACACACACATATACTATGCTCTGCCTGGAAAACAGGAATTAGGATTGATGCCTTGCTTTCCCAGGGATAAATGATGGCCTTTAAAAGCCTGTTAAGGGGCCTGTTCTCACCTGACCCCACGATGCAGAGAGAGGTGCAGGGGTTGAACCCTTGAACCCCCTCATCATCACCAGCCCTGCCTGATGCAGCTGTTTCTCCAGGCTTTAATTCTTTGGCAGTTCCCTGTTATCCTAAGTGACCCCACATTTTGCTCCCTCTGTTTAAAATTAAACTTTCCCCCTCTCCACTGCCTGGCAGCCCCATCCAGGCTGCTCCCAGCACTCCCCCACTGCTTCCTTCCCTCCTCAGGGATTTCACTGCTGTGTGCTTTCCATGGGCTTTTCCTGGCACCAGCTTAACAAGCTAAACCTCATATTTTTAATTTGTATGTTCATATGCAATTAAATAAAGAGGCCAGACTGACAGTGCTGGAAAACAAAGCTTTTTGCAGGATGGGGAGAGGTCAGGGGGCTTTTCCCATGCTCCAGGAAAGCCCTGAAAGCCTTGGGAGGAGATTTCCCTTCCTGCATTCGGGTACAGCCAGTGTCACTCATTTCACTGCTGGAACATGGGAATTCCGGAAGGAGGGAGGGAGTTTTCTGGGTTTTCCTTCTCTGTTAAGGATATTAAAAGATCTGCTCTGTGCACACACCTGTGGAGCACTTTCTGTCTTGTCTGGCATGGAGTGACACAGGAGCAATACTTCCTGTAAATAACTTCCAGAAGGAGCTGCTAATTATTAACGCAGAGAATTCCAAAAGAGAGGGAAAACAGCGTTTCCCAGCAAGAACTTTTAATGGGAGTGACGTCAAGGCAATCAGCCTGCACACAGTGAGCTCTAAGGAAACATCTAAGGAAACCTCGTTCATTCTTTGCTGAGAATTCTCGGCTTTTTTTGGGTGTATCTCCCCAAATGATGGTCCAGCAGCACCCAGGAGAACCAGCAGGATGCTGCCAGACTCTGGTGAGCTGGCAGCATGTGGAGAGCGGGGTTTTGGATGTTCTGGGAGCCAGCAGAGCAGGCAAATGAGGGATTAAAATTGTGATCCATGTACAGACATGAAGTGGAGACAAGCAGAGAACCTTCAAACTTCCCTGCACCAGGATCCTGCTGGTGGCTTTGGGGTCAGGGGCACTCTAGACCAAAAGACTAAAGCCAATGTCACTCTAGATCAAAGACAATTGGCTGAACATGATCTTGGAGCTCTTTTCCAACCTAAAGAACTCTCTGATACCAGAAGTGATGCAGCCCTTGGGCAAGCACCACAAATCCAGGATGAGACCCTGAAGCAAAAGCAGCTTATCCAAAAAGGGTTGTTGAAAATCTCAGCATCCCTAATTCTAAACTGCTTTCTTAAAAACTCCAAAACTGCTCAGAAAATTATTACCCACCAATATATTTTGTAGAAACTCAGCAAACATATTTAAATTTAAAAAAAAAGTAGACATTTGCTGTCTAATTAGCATCTCATTCCCAGGATTTTACGGTGTTAAATATTTGCATTGTGTGTTCTTGATTAATATTTGTATCTTTTCAGTGAAAACGGTGACTGACCAAGATTAGTTCTAAGCCCAAGCCTACTTTTAAAGTCAAGTGTTAAGTTATGGTGGCATCACCCTGAGGGATTCAACATCCTCAAGATATGCAGGGGTAAAAATCTATTTATGAACTTGAGATTGAGGAGAAAATAAAAAAAAAAGAGATTGTGTGAAAAATAAACCAAGCACACCCAGGCTGACATTACAGGAAATTAAATAACAGGAGTGCCTGGTATTTTGATAGTTTGGGGTGTTTTGTCCTGGCTTTCCAGCCAAGGTAGAATTTCCAAACGAGGAAATAGGAACTGCCTTTATGTTCTCTGTACTCGAAAGGTTTAAACGCTCTATTTGCAAGACACTTGTTATTACTCTATTTTCTCGTAGGTGGATGAATACTGACTGTTTTGCAGGAAAAATGGTCCCTGCTGGTTGCTGGGTTTTGTCAGGTTTGGAGCAACAAAATTTCTACTTTCTGTTCTTCTTGGGAGACCTCGTTGAATGAAAAAAAAGCTTCCACCCCTTACAAAGTGATTTCTCTTATTAATATTTCACCAGGCAGGTCAGAGCATTATGAACCTCCTCTCACCGTAGTATTGAGCAAATATTTTAAGAGGTGTGGTGGTTTTGCCAAACAGAACATAAACTGATGGACAGCTTAATCCGAGCCCAGCTGGGGCAAGGTGGGAAAACAGAATCACACTGAGGTGGATGGGAATGATGTAACAGAGAGCAAATGGATGGAGAAACCTGGAAAACCCACAGGGAATCTCTCCTTTTAGATAAATACAGTGCAAAGGAAGGAGAAAACCTTTAAATATTAGCCCTAAAACCTGGAAGTCTTTCTTGGCAACGACTGAGGAGTCCTATTCAGAATAAATGAGGTATTAAAGCATGGGGTGAATGTCAACTCTGCCATTTGTTTTCTTAAGAACTCAGATGTTCCTTTTTTGTATCATCTTTAGCAGCTGGATGATTTTTTCCATGTGGGTAGCGGAGTCCAGAAAAACAAATCCATGGGTTTCTGTCATTCCCAAGAGAGTTTTTGTTGGCAAAGGAGGTGCCAATCTTCTGTCAGAGACTTTGCCCTGTACTTTGTGACCCAGAAGTTGCAATAATTAAAGGAAAAAGGTATTGGGAGAAAAAGTCTTAAAGGGTGACTTAGAAGAGGTAAGAGACACACAAGAAAGAAAAGTGAAAACAAAAAATTAGGCTTTTTTTTTGTCTTGCAATGCATAATAGAGAAGCAGCAAGGAAATACAGCAGGGATATAGCCAGAGGAATTGAATATAAATTAAAAAAAAGAAGCTTTGTTACTGGTGAAGCTTTACCTGGGGTGGGTTTTGAATTGGTCATCCCAGAATTTCTTGTGGATAATACAATGCCCTTTGAAAAAGAACAGTTTTAGCAGAGAAATGATAAGTCAGAGATCCTGGCGACAAAGGAAAGGCTAAGAAAATTAATTTCATCCTCACTGCCAGTAAGAAAAAAGAAGAGTCCATAATAACTTAATTAGGTGGTTATAAATAAATGATGAGGAAAGTGTGCGTGATCAGTCCTCATGTTCTTATCACATTGCCACCAAAACTCCGGTGGGAAAAGTGCCTTCCATCCAGGCACCTGAAGTGCAAGGAGAATATAAAAAATTCAGAGCAGCTGAATTGAAAGCATCTGTCTTTCTGCAGGGGCCTTTTACAGTTGTCACAATTCCCTGCGTTTCCTTCCAAAATGAAACCCTCTTTGTAACAGAGCTTTTCCCCTAATCCTCATGGTGAGAGCCAAATTCGTTTTGTATGAAAATCAGAATTATCCAATCCAAGGGAAGCAAGAAGATTCCGAGATCTTTGAAGAGCTGGTTGAAATATTACTGATTATTTTTTCCCTTGAGCTTCTGGGGTATTTTGGTGCGACGTCATACCTGAGCCAGGCAGGTAGACTGTAAATAGTTAGGTAGGGGGAAAAAACCCTCATAAAACTCTCTATAAAGTTTTGCAGGTAGAAATGACAGCCACAGCCATGTTGGGAAGAGGTCACTTTGTTATCACATCAGACACTTGGCTCCCCAAACTCTCGTTCAGGTGCTGGAGCAGGAGAGAGGCTCCAGGAGCTCATCCACAGCAAAGCCCTGGCCCTGCCCTGATTTCTCCTCAGCTCCAGCAGCTGCTCCCAGTCCAGCCTTTCAAGGACTATTTTTCTCATGGAACCACGCTCTCATCTCACTGAGGCCCCGGATTTGATGGACATGGGCTGAGGAGGGGATCAAGAAGGCCGCAGGAATGGCTGTCCTGCCGTGGGAATCACAGACAGAAGAGGGAGGATGAGCAAGGTCAGCACAGGGCGTCCCACACTCAAAGAACGGCAAAAAAGGAATCAACCCTGCCCCTCCTCCCTGGCAGAGAGGCTCGGGATCCCTGCAGCCCGAGCAGTCATTATCCCTGGCACGGGGCACTTTCTGTCCCACTCACACCGGAGTTCAAAGGCTCAGCTGTAGAACCAGGAGCCAGCACCGAAGTGGAGCAGATTAGAGAGCAGGAGCTGTGCAGGAATGGTTTCATCCACACTTTAAATGGAAAGTTAAAGATTCCCAACCACCAGCTTCACTCAAAAAGCAATTATTGTACTGTACCACCTCCCCTGGCTGCTCCTGAGCTGACCAGTCCAAGGATATAGAGCCTTAGGATAAGGAATTACATGCTCGCTTTGGAAGAGATGAAATACCTCCCATGCAGCCGCTTCTGTGCCTTTAAAAGTGTTAGTTAACAATTAAAAGAAGCCCATGTCTCCTGATTTTCTCTATTTCTACAGGATTAAAAAGGTAGCTTGGGGACTCCACGGAAAATTCCGCTCAGTTGGTCTTTGGCAAAAATAAGAAGAAAAAGAAACACCGTTAATTGATTAAATTTAATCTAAAATTAATGCAGAAAGTTGATTTGCTCACTAGATGAGGTCCTGTTTCTGAAGCCTCCAGTAAAAATGAGTAACTGCAGCTCAGCTCATCTTTATTTCATTGAGCTCTGCCTGGACTGTCTCGCTGCACCACTTTTACTTGTACAGATAGTCCTCATCATTGCACAGCAGTTCTTAACAAAATTTTGATTTTCTGAGGTAAATTGTGCTGTCCTGACCTGGCAGCTGACCTCTGTGACCTTCCAGCCACACCTCTAGAAACCATTTAGTGGTGGTTTTACCCTTAGGGGGAAAGTCAGCAGCAATGAGGTCACTTGTCTTCTGATTTGAAAATCAGAAAATCATAGAATGGTTTTAAATTTTAAAGTACCATCTTTGTCACTGTCTCTCAGAGGAATTTTTGGATGAGGGTGTATTTGAGGCCACAGAAACGTGGTTTTTGGAGATTTCTGAGTTGTTATACCAGTGGTTGTTTGGATTTCTTGTTACAGTTGCCATACATGAAGCCCACAGGTGCTCCAGCTGAGTTTAGTTGGCCTTTTAAGAAAATAACTAAAAAACAGGCCTATAAAAATAGTTGGGAATGTGGTCCATCCATTCAGAAATGTGCTGTTTGGAGTGGGGGTTTTTTGCTGGGTTTTGGGTTCTTTTTCTGGTTGGTTTTTAAATTTTATTTTTTTTACAGTTTAAGACTCAAAACCATTAATCCAAGTCTGATTATTTATGCAATGCTCCAAACTGAGCTGCCAGACCAAGACAGCATCATTTTTAATCAAAAAGAAAAAGGAAGAGCTTACAGAACCCCGCTGTTGCTCACCCAACTCATTCCTCTCTGTTTGGGTCAATTTTTTTTCTCCTGTGATTGCCCAACATGAGTTGAGAGCAAATCCATCAACCCCAACACCTTGGGCTGCATTGGGGTGAGGATCTCCTGCAGCTGAGGCCAGATTCCCATTTTCCACGGGCTGTTTCTTCCCAAACACCCCCCCTGCCCTCGTTTCCCCAGGAGCTGCCCAGTCTCTCCCTCTCAGCTCTAAATCTTCTGCCAGACAAGAGCAGCGACAGCAGAGGGCTGAGTTGGGATCAGGGTATTTTGTCTTGAGCAGAACAAAATGTGTTGAGATGGGCTTTTCCTTTTGGCTGCCCAGCAGTTCCCATTCATTTTGCTTTTGGAGAGGTGCTCTGGAAAGACTGCAGAAGTAATTTAAGGCTCCTGGGACTTTTCTTTTGTGTGCTGTTGGAAAGGGAAAGTATTGACTTGTGCAAACAAAGAGGGAATGAGCTACGTGATGCTCCCCTCACAACCCTGCCCCTCCTTCCTGCTGGATATCTCCCTGTTAGCTTTGTCTCCATCTGCTCAGTTGTCTCTATTAGGGTGTTTAATCTCAAAATTGGAAAATAAATGGCAAAACAGTGTAAATTCCGGGGGAATTAATGCTGCTTCCAGGGAGGTCTCCTCTCGTTCTTCCCAAGTGTTATCCACTGACTTAACTACAACTCTGTATTTAAGTGCCAGGGAAGGTTTGTTATAACCCAGGTCCCCTTGTCTTCATCTTTTTGATAAGCAACTCCTAAAAACGTTCCTATAAAATGGTTATTTCATGCTTTTCCACTGGAAGGACTACACAGCAAATTTGGAGCTGAAAGAAGGAGGCAAAAAAAAAGAAAAAAGCTCTGATGTGACAGGATTTCCTTCCATGGGGTTCCTGGCAAGTAGACCTGGTATTATTTCTTCACTGTGAATCCTAAATACAGGAATATTTGTATGGATTCTCAGTCAGAACAAAGAGCAAATGAATTAAAAATGAGCTGATGCCAAGATACCCAAAGTGGAGCCCAACCCAGGGAAGCACACATGGAGAGTGTGGGAATCCAGTTCCCTAAAGATCTTGGATATGAAGGTCACTGGGTATCACCTCACCTGTGTTCAAAATGATATCCAAAGTATTTTTGGAAGGGAAGCTGATTTCCTGAATTTGATATAAATATCAGAGCACAGATTACATCTCTATTTCAGAGCTTTTTCACTGAGCCATTGCTTTAATTTCTGACCTGGTAATATATAAATAAAATGTACAGATACCAAAAAAAGCAAAATTATTGAGACCTATTAAATATTTGTGACAATGATAATGTAAACTAAAATTATATGTTTGTCCAGCAGGTTGTGACATAAACGAACAAATTACATGTAAATGGTGCGATCACATTTAGCCCTTGATAAAAACTGATCTGACAATTTTCTTATCTATTTTCCCCTGAGGTTTAACAGGAAAATGAGTGGTTTTTTTGGATGCCTTGCCCTTATTGTGTCAGGTAGGGATGAAGACAAAAAATGTTTTCCCACCACATTTCCACCCCTTTGGTGGCTGCAATTCGGGGATGGCCAAGATTCCCAGTAAATAATAAATAATATCTCACAATTCCATGGCACTCCTCCAACGCTCATTACAATCAGCACAGAAGCATTATTATCCCCATTTAATCCATGTGGGAACTCAGACCAAAAAGCTCAGATCTTTCTATATGAGCTAATTAGTCTGAGTGAATCATTACATGCAGGAATTTACAGATATCCACACACATATATATAATTATTATAAATATTTTGGTTTGAATGTCTCATGTTGGTTTTGCACAATGCCAAATCCAGTTTGCAGTGGTTTCCCTGGGAAACCCTGACTTTTATTTGCTTTTCTTTGGATTCTTCTGGTTCAAAGGCAACTAATCATGAACTGAAGAAATCAGTTCAACCTCAAGGCCCTTCAGTATCCAATATTATTTCCAAGATGCTTTTTCCTTTCCACTTCCTGCCACAGGTGAACTGGATTATCAGAGGTGCCTCAAATCCTTAATTTCAGGATGCAGGTGTTTCTTTTTAGGTGCTCACTTATTAATATCACCACTCTGAAGATGAAAATGAGACATGAAATATTTTCCTTTTCTTTTTTTTTTTTTGGTTTCCCAAGAGTTCATCCCGCTTGGGAGGTGCCTGACTCACAATAAGTCCCTGCTTGAAAGGGACACACTCAGGGAAGAGGAGTAAAGGATTAAGAATAAAGAAGGTGTATAAAACCCAGCTCCTTTTATTTTAATTAATTGGCATAAAATTTATGTAGAGTTTAAAGATTGAAGCAATGTAATGTGCCAGAATTAATAGATGCAATCAGATAATTACTGCCTCTTAATGAATATTAGAATATCAAATATTCGGGCCTTGAAGTTCACTTTATTTCTTTCATCCTCTTGTAACATTTTATTTTGGCTGTGTGGAAGCTCAGTGAAACGCCGTGAGGCACAGCGAGCGGGGAGGCAGATTTGTGATACCACCCTGGGCCCAGCTGAAATCTGAGCAAGCTTAGGGGAGAATTTAGGAGCTGCAGGACTTTGTTCTCCTGTCTGCAGAGATTCCAGCCCCACTTCTTTACGACAGAGCAGACGCTTGCCTCGGATCCTCAACCACCAAGATACTGCAAATCCAGGCCTCTATCCCCAATCCCCCAGAAAAACTGTATATATATATATATATATATAAAAATATATATAAATTTGCCAGTCCAAAAAAATCTTTACATAACTGGTTTTCAACCCCCAACTACTCTATAGACAAAAGGCCCTATAATGATTTTGCACAGCTCAATATTGGAATTTCTTAAAATCATGGACCTAAAAATTGTTTGCAGGAAAAATATAACATTTATTCTCTTGGTGTAACTGCACCATCGTTTCCTCCACTATGAATTTGCATTAGTAATTAACAGTTTTATGTATTTAAACTGCTTAAACAGAGCAGATCTATGGTTACTGACTCCTGGGTAAGCAGCATCGAGGTTTTATTAACTTATAATTATCAAATTAGTTTTACCCATTTTTTCAGTCAATTTACCACTGAAGAATTCATGAATAATAGAAGAAGAACAGGAATAGGCTCAGGTTCTCCTTGAATTTTGTTCTTCAGGTGGCTTTCAACCACTGGACTGCAGAGAACAACAGAGTAAATAGGGACCAAAATCACAGAGTCACAGAATATCTCGATATTCTGAGATAATTCTCCTTTTCTCACCTTCCACCTATCTTTTATTCCTCCTCTTAGACTCAATAAAGAAAAGAAAGAAGAAAAGGAATAAAATATAGCAGAAGCTGGGAAGAGAGGAAGAAACCCGAAATTTACTGCTGTCCTGGCTAAAATGGGCATGGCCATAAAAAAATATTGATGTATTCGTTCTTGGCCTTTCACTTAGCCATGTTACACTTACAGAAGTCAGACTTGTGAGGGCTAAAATATCGAGGGGGTCACATTCAGAGAATTCCTTCTCTGGCTCAAAGTCTGTCACAAAGCTTTGGCCATCACTCATCCCCTACTGGATGCACAATCAGCTTGGACAGTGGGGTTCCAGTAAAAATCAGATATCTAGGAGTAATTAGAAGCATTCCCTGGCTACTCGGGATAAAAAATAACTGTCATAAGGAATCACAGCATTTATACCCCAACTCCTCAGTGAAAGGAATGGGATCTGTGGGGTGTCCAAAAACACCTGCAGGTTTTTCCTGATTTTCCTGTTATCTGGTTGAACCCCCATGTAAATGCAATCAGTGTATCTGGTCCTGGAGAATTTGCCAGGAATCTCCCACCACATGCAGAGAAATGATGAGATTTCCAGCACACAGGCTGTCAGATGTTCCTGGCAGAGATGTTGGCCTGTAACGCTCAATGGATGAGATCAGTTGGGGAATATCACCACAAATCCCCTTTCCTTCATCCCTTCTGAACACCTGAGCTTTTCTTCCAACATTCCCTGAGACCACTCCAGTCCCACCATGCCCCAGAGTGGCATCAGGGATAATCCAAGTTAATTAGCAAGAGGGAAATGCTGAGGAACTGGTCCTTGAGTTCGTAGCAGTAACCCTCAGCCCCACAATCCCTTATCCTGTCTTTGACAGACATCATGACATCCATATTGTACTAATTCACTTTACACCCCAAAGGAACGTGAGTGGTACTGTTTGATGAATGCTTAATTGCCCGTGGGTGAGGTTTGGAAAGACTGGCTGTTCAGTTCTGGGACAGAAGAACAACTTTGTCATCCTCCCCTTTTTTAGGGTGTGAAACATTCAGAATTATGCTGATTCTTTCTGTAAATGATCACAATGATTGTCTCCTGTGACAGCGAGACATGATTGATCTGCAAGAATGACTGTGTAGATGAAAAAAGGTGCAGAAGGGAAAGAAAAGGGATTGAAATTACCAATATTGTGTTCTGTGGGAGCTAAATAATTGTTTCATGTGGACAGAAACCCACCAGGCATTAAAACCATGGAGAAATTTTGGTTAAAAGGGGCCTCAGGGAAGGACCAGCACCGACTGCAGCTCGAGTTTGGGCTGAATTCTGATCATCTGCAGCTGCAGGATATCCACATCCCCTCAAGGCAGCCTGTCCTAGTGTCCAATACCCTCATTGTAAAGGTTGTTTTCCCCCTAATACTCAACAAGAATTTCCCTGTGGCTTTTTTTGGCTGCCCTTTGAGTCTGTGCCTCTGAGAAAAATCTGCCCTTGTCCTCTCTGGTGTCACTCATCAGGCAGCAGCTGCTGGGCCAAACTTCCCCTGTCTTCTGCAATCAACTCAGATTCCCACCTGCCGTGAAATTGGGGCACTCAGGAGCTGCCACTGAGGGCAGGTGCAAAAAGGACCACCCAAAAAGACCACTGGCTGCTTCCACGGAGCCTGCACCTGCCAGGCTTTCTCTTAAAAAGGATGGAAAAGAGGAAGAGGCCATGGAAAAGAGATTTCTCCAAATATTGAGTATTTAGGAAATCAGAATACTGTAAGAAAAAGGGGGAAATAGGAAAGAAATATAAGAAACACCCTTTTATACTTCCAGAAACTTATAATTCTCACTGACATTTTTGATTACTATCACAACTTTTCTTATCTGAACTTTGTACCCTTCAAACATTCGATAAACCGAGCTTAGCAATTTTCTTTCAGCGAGAGGGAGGTAGTGTCATAGCACAATGTTATATAACGATTAAAACCTGGGGAAAAAAAAATACATGGGAACTGGAAAGAGCCCAGCTTTCAGCTGCATCCTTGGAGCTTATCTGTAACAAACACAGAGCTGTAATAAAAATGAACTGGATGGGGATGCATGAGTAAGCTCTTCAGATGTAACAAACTGACTTGTGAAAAGAGGAAAATACAGTGGTGCTCAGGAAAAAACAGGGCTTTCTTCCCCTCACAACTTCAGTGCTTGGTGCAGGAGATGGAAAGCTACTGACACAAATGTATTCCCAGCATTGTAATTTAAATAACACATCTGCACTGCAAGGCTGTATCTCCATAGACATAACCAGCACCAGTGCTTTGCTGATATCACTCACAGGCGATGAAAAGCACTGGGCTGAAAGCATCATTTATTTTCTTTAAAACTGAACAATGAGGGGCTATTTATGCTGTAAGAACTATGGAAGAGATGTCTTGGGAGCAAAAATTGCCTGTGAGCAAAATTCTCCTTGAAGTTGAGAGCGGATTGTTTGGATTGGAAGAACATTTGTGCTTTGGTGCTGCCCAGGTCTCTGTACCTGGTCCCCTCTCCTGGAAAGGCTGGGCAGTCCTGCCCTGAGGAAAGCGTGTCCTCCCTGCCCCATCCTGCTCTCACAGCTCATCTCCTGTGCCAACACATGAGTTGGGTGACTTCTGCAGTGATTGCAAACAGATTTTGTGATTTTCCTATCTGCTGTTGTCATTTTCCTCTTTTCCTATCTATTTTTGAAGCTTTTCAGTCCTGTTTTGTTTCCCTTAATTGCATGGCACGCTGAGCTTGCAATTAATAGCCAGGAGTGCCCAGAGCATCTGACTGGGGGGTCTTACCAAACAAATATATACAAAATTAAATGCAGAAACAATGACCTGTAGTAAATATATTTTTTTCTTATGCGTGTGGCTGTGGAGGCAGAAGGATCAGAGCTGTTTGCACACCTGAGCTTAATTTAAAAATGCTGCCACATTCCTTTGACTCTTCTAGAAGCTGGATATGAAAGGATCTGAGAGGGAAATGGGAAGAACAAGGCAGAGTGTTAAACCTGATCTTCCCAGATACTCCAACACATTTGTGCAGCAACAATCTGTACTCAGAAGTTCTGCTTTCAGATGTAACCTTTTAACCATTTTTTTGTGGACTTCAATACCAAATCACTCTCAAGAATGCTTTTATCAGCTAATTTGGATTAGAACGGTTCCTACAAGAGCAGAAGTGTTGCTATATTTTCCCTGATTGCTTTTATCCAGCTTTCCCTCTGCTGCACTGAGCAGGTAAGAGAAAGAAAGGGACTCACTGTCCCTACTGAGCTCAACAGAATTATCCCCAGGGAATTAGGAGTAGATGGCACAAATGGAATGAGAATTGGTTTAGAAACTTCTAGACAAGAAAAACCACTTCTTAATCCCCCCTTCTTGTGCACGTATCATCCCGCAGACTCTTGGGGAAAGTAGCAGGATCCCAGTCTGGTAAGAGGTGATTTTATCTGTCACAGCCAGTGTCAGAGCAGCGCTGACAATGAGCAACCCAGAACAAACTCGGCACTAATCAGGGGCACAGGGAAGGTTTGTGTGCTCTTGCTTGCCAAAAAGATGAGAGCAAGCAGAAGGCAGCCTGCTCAGATCACACCAGGGCTGAAAGGCTGCTCAGGGAGACTCAGAGCTCCTCTTCCTTACACCTGGGTGGGCTCAGATGAAGCCCCTTTGATTTCAGCCCTTTCAGTAAGGTGCAGATGCTCAGGTGTCTGCCAGTTTCCCTACGCCTATATCTGTGAACAAGAATGAGGTTCTTTATAGGACTTCCCTTTCTTGTAGAAGTAAAAATAAGCAAACAAATGCCTGTGAGCAGCAGCCTGAAGAACAAAGCATTTTCTGAACCTGTCTGCTGATGAGCAGAAGCCTGTGCTGACTCCAGGGGCATTTGCTTTCACTATGGAGAAAGGGCAGCCTGCAAACAGATCCCACTGCCCTATATTTACAACATCAGCAGGTCCTAAAATCCTCATTGATTGCCTTCCAAATATTTCCTCTTTCTTTGGAGGCACCTCCCAATTCCTTCCTTCATTCCTCCACACTCCCCACACACACTCCACCCTGTTTCTTAGAGGAAAATCTCTCCTGGAAAAGAGAGAGGGGGTTAAATGATTCCAATTCCTGCCCTCAAATATTGCCAGGGAGAAGAGGCAGTGCCATTGCTCGGTGGCATCAGGACCCCAGCCTGACCCTGCTGCCAGAGGGACAGTCACAGACAGATCACCAGCACCGAGGAGCTGCCAGGAGAGAGAGATGAAGGAAGATAACAACAAAGAACAGGAATGATAAGCAAAGGTTAAGGGAAAGGTGGAAGAAAGACCTTCAGCAGTGGGAGGAAGGGACCCTGGGGTTCCAGACTGAGCCAGGCAGGGATTGTGGGAGAAATGGTTGGAACCGTGCAGGAGCACGAGGTGGGGAATGGAAACTGCGGTGAGAGGAAGTCATTAAGCAGACAGCTCAACTACCTTCAGCGTTTGTTTATCTATCTCTATTACTGTTTGCCTTGTTTATTAGGATTATAAACTCAAGAGGCCAGGCCAGCTCTGGAGTGACTGCACTGTATTTCTCCCAACACAAGCTCAGTTCCTGATTACAATGCTCCTCTGGGGTGCTACTCTAGGCAAATAATATAATAAATAATGGAAATGGACCCAGGAGGAAACTTAGATGTTAACTGTGTAGAAACAGGAAACCTGAGGCGTCACTGCTGTATAAATTTAATGTTGGGTTTAAAGCTCCTGCTGTTTGACGGGTGGGGTTTTAGAAACCTGAGCAGGAATTCACTTTTCAAATGAAAGGCACTGAGATTCCATCCTGCATTAGCACCAGCTCTGTCTCTTCAAATGCTTCCTGCTGGTTCTCCTAGAGCACAGGAAGCAATGTTCTGGTGATTAAGCAGCAGTATCGTTATAAAAGCCAAATGAATAATCATTGTGTTAATGAACTTTATCTTAGAAAAGATTAGGGTTTTTTTAATGTTAAGCCTCTTTCCATATGAAAGAGGAAATGCACTCTCATTTCATTTAATCAACCCTGAGATGTTCATGATCTATACAATTTAATTTTCTGTCTGCACAGATTCTTCTGCATCTGCATCTCCAGTTGCTTAAACGATGGCGTCAAATCACATTAATGCATCAGAGATGATGCGCTTCCCTGCGTGCACATAGAGGTTTGGCCCTGGGTGCCAGGTTACTATTGCAGAATAATCTCCCTGAAGGGATTTCCAGAGGTCACAGATTCCCAGGCCACTCCTTTGTGGAAAGCTGGTGAGTAATTATTGTGAAAACCAAGAATAAATGGGATATAAACCAAGATAAGGTGAAAAGCACTTTATAAGGAAAAGGTCTGAGAAAGGTAAGGGTTGGAACCACAAAAATACAGAGGCAAAACGTGAGACATTGGTGAGATCCTGCCCTCAGTTTGAGAGAGTCACCATCAATTCTTTCCTTTGCCTGGGAAGAGCTAAACCTCATTCCTCAGGGGAACAGCTCCCAGGACAGCCTGCTCTACAAGGAGTTTTGGGGTGGGGTATTCAGCTCTTGGCTCTATTTGTGCACGTCTGACATCTCCTTTAAGAAGGAAAAGGAAGATGTGAGTGACAGAGGAGAGGTGTTGCAGCAATGAGAAACAATGGGTTGTGTTCAGAACCTACCAGCCACAGCTTTCAGCTCATTTCTGTGAAATTCCTATTCAAATCATGTCCTCAGGCCCTAAGAAAATCCTGATCCTTGAGGAAGGATACCATGAGGGACCCAAAGAGAAAAGTCCTTTTCAGGAGCATGTTGTGGCTGGATGTGTGTGGTTGCCCGGGAAGCCAAGCCTGACCACACCTTGCTGAGAATCACAGGGTGTGGAAAGGAGAGAAAGAAAAGACATTTTACAGGTATGCAGTGCCTGGGGTAATTTCCAAAAGTGGAAAGCACAAGGTCATGGACGTGGTCTAAGGCACAGAAGAACCCAGCAAATGTCTGTCCTCCGTTTCTTGTCAGGAAAAAAGAATCCAAAGAACTTCACCAGAATGTAAACACCTCAGATTCTAAAGCGGCTTCGATACGAGAAAATAGCTGCTGTTGGAAATTCAATATTCATTTCAATTAATGGTTAGAAATCCAATCAACACCCACAGCCACCAGAAAACACCTTGTACCAACTGGTGTGTAAATAAAATTCCTCTCTGCTCATAAGGGTGCCTTTATTAGGTATATAGAGGCATACGAGGTTCATTAGGTCAAGGGGAACATTTGTGCCTCATTTTGGGTTCTCAGAAAGGTGAGTTCATTAGGGAATGGCTCTGACAGCAGTGGAAAAGGAGCAGCACGCAAAGTGCTTCCTTCCACACCTTCCCTCAAGTGCCAAACTCGCGCCCGCTGCCTCTCGCCTTTGTGCTCGGGGAGCAGCGAGAGATGAGCGTGGAGCTGCCTTTAATTAGCAAATGTTCTCTGGTGATCAGTGCAGCCCCAGCCTCCCGTTGCCATGGCACTGCCACCCTATAACTTAATGAACACCATGCTGAGCAAAGGTCTCCCTGCAGCGCCGGGGCGGCCGCGCGGCCCCAACCCCGCGGAAGCGCTCCGGGATTGGCTCGGGATGGCTTTGGGAAAGGGGGAACATATGCTACAAAGAGACAGCCAGACACCAACACATGCTAAGGAGTCCAGAGGGAAACGCTGGGATAATTACAAGCTTTTGGTGGATTAATCAGCCTGCAGAAATGTTGGAGTGCTGTTAAACACCCAAACACCCACCCAGCTCCCGCTGAGATCCACGGCGAGTCCTTGCACCCCAAATCACCCCTGGCAAAGCTCTGGTTGCCTTTTGGCCCAACAGAAGGGTGCCCATGGATGCTTTAAGAGGAGACCAGATCCATTTGTCCATGTCCATGGCACCACCTCCCCCAGGAGCTGCACCACACTGTTATTTTTGGCGTGCCCTCCACAAAAAGAGACAGCATATGGAGCTGCTGCCTTGGCACCGTGGCAAATATTGATCCCTGCTGTGACAAAATGTGACAAAGAGTTTGCAAATGACAGCATGGGCTGGCAGGAGCCTTTTTTTGTGTTCTTGGGACAGGGAAGCATCACAAGTACAGCTGGAGAATTTGATTTTTTGCTCTAGTTGTGGTAAAGCCATCAAGCAGATGATTATTAGGGAGAGTGAAGGTGTTCAAAATAGAGTCTGGCTTAAAGAATGCCTTTAGAACAAGAAAGTAAAACAAGTTGATTTGAAAGGCTGAGATGATTTCTTTTGGAGTACTTCCAAAATGAAGGATGATGTGTGGAAGGAGACAGAAGAGTTTCACTCCTGTTTTCAAAGCGCTATGTTTGAACTTTTACACTGTGAGCAATGTTTTCTTCTTGAAGTGCTTGTGGGTTTTTTAATAAAATACTGTCAGAAAAAAAATTGAGGGAAAATTTTCTATTAAAGTTCAATCTGACACCCCTACTCCCCACACAATTTCATTGTAAGAACTTGCTTTGAATTTCACTAAACTGATCTTTTTCCTGCCAATTTTTAGTTCATGCATGAATCTCCAAATTCAATACCTTCCATTGTACTGGAGAAAAATGGACCCAGTGTCATCATTTTAGGCAGAAACCCAAACTAAAATACAGATTTTATTTTTCCCCTCCCTCCTGTTTTTGTCTCCCTTAACTCCTTGCTTCTCTTCTGTTTGTAAATAATAAATCTTGAAATTATAAAGAATAAAATTTACTAAAAGAAAATGAATTGGGTTGAAAGACGTGAAAGTTGTTCTTTAAGTACAGCTTTCTCTGAGTTTTTCTAGAAAAAGTTACGTAGAAGAATCTGACAAACAAACAAAAAAAGCTTTCTATGTGGGCAGATGAGGTGAGCCAAAGGTAACAAAGTCAAAATATAAATGTGAAGAAACAGAGAGGAAAAGCAAAGAGAAATCTGCCATTATATTTTTAAACACTACTTTGAAATAGAAGAGCAGAGTGGGAGAAGGTATTAACCCAGAAAAGAGAACAGATTGGGAGGAAACGAGGCAAGGGTAAATGCCATCTGTATTTGTGGTATTACCTACCCAAATAATAAAACTGGATGGAAGTTTGCAAGAGCAAAAAGAGACGTATTCAACTTCTTGAAATAATTTCTAGGTCTAGAGCAGGTGGTTTGAGGGAGAAAAGCTCTCCCTCTCCAAATAACCCCCTCAAACCAGACCCCAAAACCAACTGGCACTTTGGCAATTACTTATTATTTATGTTGCTGAATTAACCAACAATTCCCAGTTACTTTCTGACCACAATACCTGATTTTCCCTCTCTTTTGTCTCTGTCCTTCGAGATCTACCCAGAGCTCCCCTCTGAGGATTCTGATGTAATTTATGGGCTGTTTACCTCTCCCCTTCCCTGTCATTAATAAAGGAGGGTCACCACTTTTATTGCTACAGTTCAAATAAATCAGCATCTTAACTGGAATTCAGGTGGGGTCCTGCAAGACACAGGATGGAAAGGAAAACTCTCTTACACCTGGAGGACTTTACAGCTGGGGGAGCAAAATCAGGAGGAGAACACTGCTCTGGAGATTTGTCACACTGAAACACACCCAACCACCTCACCTGGCTGCAATTCCCTGCATCCAGATGCTAAAGATTTGCAGCTGTTAGGAAGGAATTCCTTCCCTGGGAGGGTGGGCAGGCCCTGGCACAGGGTGCCCAGAGCAGCTGGAGCTGCCCCTGGATCCCTGGCAGTGCCCAAGGCCAGGCTGGACATTGGGGCTTGGAGCAGCCTGGGACAGTGGGAGGTGTCCCTGCCCATGGCAGGGGTGGCACTGGGTGGGACTTTGTCGTGGTTTGATGTTTAAACCTACCACAGATTTAAAGTCCCTTCCAACCCAAACCAGTCTGGGATTCTCCCCAGTAGTGCCAGAAAGTGAGAATAGACCACAGACATGAAATTTTACACAGTCAGTTTAAGGAGTCTGGGAGATATTTATACATCAACAAAATGTGTCTTCACATTCGTGTTAAAGTTCCCTTTGGCTGTAGCAAGCTGATCTGCTTTGACTTTCTAAAGCTGCATTTTCAAGGTCAGAGCCTGCAGTGATGTCCCAGCTCATCAGCACCACCCCACGCTGGGACAAGGACGCTCTGGAATGAGCAGCTTTATTGGCACGGTGTGTTGGGACGCAGGGGCACAGGGGTGGATTTGGGGAGTGCTGCCCTCACACATTGACTCCACTGTGCATCATTCCCACCTTATTATTCAGTGCTTCCCTCCTCCTCCTCCCCCTCCCGTTTGACAGCTGCATTCCTGAATCACTTCACATAAAAAGTATATTTGGAAAAAAGTAATTATTATAATAAACTAATTTCAACAAGCAGCAGTTAAAATGTACAGAACCTGCAGCCTCTGTTGGGTTGTTCTTATCCAGAAGTTTTTGTCAGAGAACAGAGATAAGAGAACAAAGAAGCAAAACCAAAAGAAAAATCTAGATATGGAAAAATTACCCCAAATTGATGCCACTCAGTTCCAATGAGGCCAAAGTTTCAGTTGTGACTGAGCCAAAGAAATGTTTCACCCCACGGTTATAAAACATTTGAACCTCATCTCTCTTCCCCAAATTTTCCTCAAGCTCATCTAAAAAGCTTTGAAACAAATCAACACAAATATTAATCCCTTACATTGATTCCACTCCTTTTGCCAAAATCTAAGTTCATGCACTGAGCCTGGAACATCTTTAGAGATGAAAATCAGCTTAAGCATTAGACTGGAACAATCACCAGGAAACAACGATGCCAACTGCCAAAGCTGACATTTATTTTGTCCAGCACAAGCAAGAGTTCTTAAGAGAAGAGATTTAGGGAGCCAATAAAAGATTTAAAATTTTGAAACCAAACCCCTCCTCTCACACATTTTAAAACACCAGCTGAGGTGGACATTCGGCTTGCACACCCCACCCTGCACAGCCTGACACAGCCAAAGAGATTCTCCAAAGTTTTCTGCACACACAGAGCTGAAATCCACCTGGGAAGGGCAGGTTGTGCCAGAGGAACTGACATCATGAGGGAGAGAGGGCCAGAGGCTTCACCCAGCTGATGAGAACCTGGGTAAGGACAAATGGCCAGCGGTCCCTCTGCACCCCGGAGGAGCAGGAGGGCCACCAAACCTCAGCTGGGGGACACTACTCTCCAGAGAAAATGATTTCAAAGTGGTTTCAGCTCAAAGCCTGTACTGGGTGTGTCCCCCCTCCATCCAAGACCCCTCCTTTGGGACCGACCTGCCCACAGGTGGGTGCCCTCAGTGCGTGGGTGGGCTGGGAGGCATCAACAGCGCAGCACCTGCCAAAGAGAGGGTTTATTGGGATCAAATTATAGATTCATCCTGGAATTATGGAATGGGTTGGAAGGGACCTTAAAGCTCATCTTTTTTCCCCCTGCCATGGGCAGGAAGACCTTCCACTGTCCCAGGCTGCTCCAAGCCCCAATGTCCAGCCTGGCCTGGGACACTGCCAGGGATCCAGGGGCAGCCCCAGCTGCTCTGGGCACCCTGTGCCAGCACCAAAGATGGTTTGGATCAGGATTCCACCCCCAATCCTCCATCACAGATAAATATTGCACATGAAAATCAAGTGCCCATCACAGTTTTGGGTAACACATCCCTGTTCCTTTGCTGGGATCCATCCTTTTCCCTGGACCCTTGCTCTGGATAAGCATGTCTGCTTTATTTCCTTGGATTGCTGAGCAACTGCATGAAAGAAATCAGACCCTTCCATGCAGCCTACAAGGTTATTTGCCTAAGGACTGAAAAATAGAGGCAGGAGGGATATATTTTTTTAGGAGTTTGTCTGATTTTATGCTCACTAGCAGACTTACTCTACTATTTTCAGGGCAGCTTAGTGTCAGATAAAGCATACCAAAAACATATTATTTAAAACCTGTCAAAGAGAGCTCGGCTGTGTCTGTAGTAAGAACCCGGCACACTGCTGAATCCTAAAGTTTGCTGCTGCTTGAAGGGAACACAATAGGCTGTGTTCAATGACAACAGACATCTTTCCCCTTTGTATGCTGAGAAAGACTCGGCAGCAGATTAATAATTCAATGCTCATTAGAAAGTACAACAGGCACTAAGCAATCAGATATAATTAGGCAAAAATATATACATGATTACAGAGTGAACATGATCCGTGAATCTATTGCAAGGGAAATAACATCTCATTTTCAGTGGAAGGGTCAGGAATAAAAAAGAGCCTTGTAAAACAACTTAAATTGCATTTTTTTTCCCCTTACCATCATCTGTGTGTTAGAATAATTTTTCTCTAGGAGAGTTCTGCAACTCCATCCAGCATATTCAGGCTCCCTCCAGGTTTCTTTTCCTGCATTAAAATCAGGGAGAGCCTCTTCCTCCTCCAGATCCTTATATCACACCACTATACCTCGAGGCAAGTGTATGACCACATAATTGAGGCAGTAAATTGATGACAATTAGCACATTAGCAGTGAATAGCAGCAAGTGGTAGTCTTAATTGACAATGCAGTGGTTAGTAATTGATGTTAATGACTCAGAAGAAGGGGAGAATAGTGACTAATAACTGTAATTTTTAGCTGTTTTCCCTGCTGGTGAAACATTGGGGCAGGTGGGGGTGTGGGCTGGTCAGGGAGTGCATGGAATTGCCACCTCAAAACAACAGGCTGAGGCTTTAAACAGGCGTTTTGTGCATTACTCCGGAGCAAACACAGCTTTGGAGGGCTTAATAAAATATGTTAGAGGGGGCTCCTGCGTTCGCCTACTCGAAGAAAACTGGGAATTCTTTCCCCACGTCCACAATCCTGAATTCTCAGGCGCTCCTGGCAGAGCGGTGCCAGTTCTTTGCGAGGCTCTGCGTGCAGTCCCTGGGCAGAGCCCACAGCAATCAGGGGCTGTTCTCCCTCTCCAAAAGGTATTAATGCATGAGGGGGAAGCCAGGCTTTAAAAACAATGCCTATTTAAACCTCCCCCAAGCCCTGGGCTCTGCTGCCTGGCCAGATGGCAGATTTTGAGCAGCCCTGCCTTATCTGGGGTCGTCCTCTCACTATGAACAACTCCTGAAAATTAAGACCTCGATGCCATTTACTGGGCTGGATTTCCCCCAGGGGAATGGCAGGATTAGGAGCTTTATTTTCCTGTTACACAGGAATTCGGCTGCTCGAGAAGATATATTCCCTGCATAAACCTCATATTGTATTGAAGAAGAGGAGGATTAATCACCCTTCACAGGAAAACATATGGACAAGCATGTGGGCTGCAACAATTATCCACAGATACACAACACGATGGCACTGGGAGAGGCCTAATTATAGCTTTGGTCTTCCCTTCGGTAGCTGATGTACAACCACAGCCACGGAATAATCCCTTCCCTCAAGACTGGTGCCAAGACCCAGCTCCGTAGATTTTTTGACACATAAAATATCTTCCTCACATCAAAGCCAAAAATGCTTAAGAATGAGCTTCTTATGAAGCTTTTTATTTTTAATATTGTAGCTCCTGTGCTGTATTTTATATCAATTTTGAGAACGATTAAGAGCCAGGCCGTGCCTGGCTTCTGTCTGAGTGTTATAATCTTCAAGGAGATCATTTCCATCGGAGTTTGGATGACAAAGGACTCCCACAAATCTGAAAATGAACTCAGTTCTCTTTCTATTCATCCCTGAGTGCTCATTACTTTGCTCCAAGCGTGGAGAGAGTGTCTCCACAGCCTGGGGAAGCCTTCCCAAGGCCAGGCTGTCACACACAGAGCCGGACTCTCAGCCACAAGAAGTCAAAGCCTGCGTATTTAGGCTGATTTACACCAGCCAAGGCTTTAGCCTGGTCCTTGGACTGCTGGTGACTCCTCCAGGTGAGGACTGACCCCAGATGTCACCCCAAAAACCCACAGTGGGTTTCCCCAGCATTGCCAACTCCCAGTGCTGCACCTTGGGATGAATCCAGGACTTCCACAAATGTTGTAGGGGTTATATTTTCTTCCCTTCCCACGAGAAGGGAATTTTTTGGCCCCTTTTTAGTTCAGCAATAGAACAAGAGATGGAAATTCCTCCTGCTGCAGAGCAGCAGGGATAAATATTCATGTTTTGTGGTGGGTTTTTATTCCTTCCTCCGGAGGGGCTGGTCCCTGGGGGAATGCTGTGTGTCTAGTTGGAGAGGGGTCTGGTGGCAGCAGGTTTGACTGCAGCTTCTGTTTCTGCTTAGATTGGAAGAGAGATGAATAATCTATTGAGAAAGAAGAGAACAAGAATCGCCAAGGGGCCACTCCAAGTCACTGAGGCATCCAGAAAAGCCAAACTGTGGAAATTATTCAGGTGCATTGGAAGTGAAAACTTTTTTCCTGGTCACAGGCAGTTTTTGTAGGTAGTTTGTGACCACGCAGACCCCCAGACTGTTGCATTAATAAAAGAAAATGTCTCATTCCCAGAGGGTGAAAAAGAATCTGATGGTTTGGAAAGTCTCTTCACCACCAAAAAGCTGAGGACTGTTTGCCTGCAGCTGTTGCTTGCTATGGCACAAATACCTGAAAGAACACTTTTAACAATGCTCTGCTCGCATCTTCTCATGTAGCTTTTTCAGCTTCGGTGCCTGAAGATCGTGACAGCGTTTGTCTTCAACAAATGCACACATTAATTATTTATTTAGCAAGGAAAGTAACTCATTAGGCAGTATTCAAACACACCCTGATGACTGTGACCTCTGGTTGTGGCACTTGTTTCCCAGTGCTGCTACACGGTTTCCTTGTACCTCCAAAGCATATAAATGTGATATCCAGCTCATCTCTGAAAAGTCACAAACCACCAGGTGAGGAAGGCTGAAAACACGAGTGAATGAGACCAATCCAGCTCTTTTCACAAAGTGGAATGCTCTGTAGTGAGTGCTGGAATTCTCATTGATGCTGAAGGGAGCTCTGAGGATGCTCAGGCGTAGAGGGAGCTTTTCTCCCACTCGATCAGTGCTCGGGTGTAGGAAGAGCTGCACAAGGATTCCTTCAACAGAAATCCCAGGGGTGGTGTTCCCAAAAAGAGAGGCACCTGTCCCCAGGAGAGCAGGAGGGGTTTGTGCCACACAGCTGGGAAACTGCTGCGGGGACAAGGAGCCTCTCCTGTCTGGCTACTGCTATGGACACAGAGACACCTCGAGCTCCTCGAGCCTACCCAGCCACAGGAGTGACTGAAGCCTCCTAGAGAGATGTCCTGTCAGGCTGTAAGAGAAATGATCCTAGAAAAGTGAAATCTTCGGCTGCTTCTCTGATTTTGCTGTGAAATTTCACTCTCAGCACTGGAATGCTATTGTGGAGTGGAGAACAGACTTGCTCACAGCCACTTTTTCCAGCCTTCAGGAATTTTCTTGGCCTACCTAAGGCAGATCTGTGAAGCAGAAGAGGAAAATGCAGACCCTTTTTTTTTTCCCCTTTCCAGGCATATTTTGCAGGTTAAAGCACAGCACTCAGCAGGGTGGGGGTGGGATCGCTGCAGGTTCGTGCACAGCTGGCTCAGGGCACTGGCTGATCCCTGGAGTGTCAAAGGCAGCACCCCCAAACTGGAGCATCCTGCCAGGACAGATCAGCCCTCTGTTTGTGCAGCACCATTCCTGGAGGCCCTGAGCAATGGATTCCAGCCAGGAACTGCTCCAGGTGGTCCCTCATGTGCAAATCTTGTGCCACATCTGAGCAAATCTCTTGCTCAGGAGTGAAGGTGCCACGTTTTCACTCGGGGTAATTTACTGTGGCTCCATTGGCCCCCAAAGGCTCTGTGGGTTCAGGCCCTCTGCCCCAAAATCCTGTAAATCTGTAGGTCGTGCCAGGCAGCTCCCCCCAACCCAGACCTTTCCTGCTGCCTTTTGCAGCCAGGAATTGCTTTCCTCAGTGCTCATGACAAATTTTTATTGGTGCCAATGGAAGCCCAGGACCTGCAGCAAGTTTTGCTGCTGCTGCTGATTAAAAGGAAAAGAATGAAGGGGAGGAGAGAGAGAAAACCCCTAAAAGTTCAGTATCATTTAAAATATTATTTTTACCATGATTTTATTGACTGTATATTAAAAGTATCCACAACATGACCGAAATATGGCTCGGTGACATCTCAGTGTCCAGCTCTGCCTGTTGCACTTGATTGGAATGATTCATCTACACTGCTCACAAACCCATTGTGAGCACCTTGTAGAAAGTTAAATAAATACCAGCAACGTGAATTTGCATTTAACAGGAATTTATGAGCTTTTATAAATCTATTTTGTGCAAAACAAATTATTGTAATGATCGCTGAGTAAGAAGCAGCTCCACACAAGGCTTAATTCAAATGCCTTCCTTGTTCTATTCTCTTGTTTTAATTTTCTAGCTCTGCTGAATAACTCGAAATCTTCGCAGCTGTAGCAAAGTGCCTCATATATAATGTATAGATCACATCCTCTTGCCATTTTTCACAGGTGCCTGGCTATTATATGGTTCAGAATTCATTCATAGTGCCTATTAGAGGTCTTTATATGTAACTGACTTCCTTTCTTGAATATTTATAGCTTTTATGAGACATTTATGGGTAGACCCAACAAGAGTTTCTAAGGAAATACTGGGAAATGGTTCTGTATAACATCATTAATATACTGTTCTTTGATGGTAATGGCCACAAATGTCATCTAATTGCTACATTCTTACTTTGTCTGAACATGGTATTGATGGGGAGACTGCTCCAGAGAGCCTCTCCAGCCTAAAAAATCTTCTGGGAAGCAATTTGGCTCCCAAGGAATGTAACACATTTCAGCCTGGAAATTGCCCATTCCAGGCAGGACATCTGACTTCCAGTATGAAAAGGGGATTACAAGAAGGATGGAGAGGGACGTTGCACAAGGGTGTGGAGTGGTACAACAAGGGGGGATGGCTGTAGGATGGAAAAGGGTAGATTTAGATGGGATATTGGGAAGGAATTCCTCTCTGTGAGGGAAGGTGGGTAGGCCCTGGCACAGGGTGCCCAGAGCAGCTGTGGCTGCCCCTGGATCCCTGGCAGTGTCCAAGGCCAGGCTGGAGCAGCCTGGGACAGTGGGAGGTGTCCCTGCCCACGGATGGGGTTGGATGACCTTTAAGGTCCCTCCAACCCAACCCATTCCCTGTTTCCATCTGGGATCACCTTGTGGTGATCCTTGAAGGAGAGACAAAGCCAGCCTGCTGATGTAAAGGGGTTTGTGGAGCTGCCTTGGCTCGTGCTGTGACAAGGACAGTGCTGAGATCACAGGCAGCACTGCAGGCTCATGGCTCATTGTCTGAGAGACAGAGAACACGAGGGTGATGGCGAGATTGAAGTGTTGGATAATATTCATCAGCAAATTCAGAAAGGCAATGCTCCTTATCAGAGACACCTCCGGGGTGTACGACAACATCTGCTTCTCCTAATAAAGTTGTATTCATCAGTGTCATCAACGAGCTTAGAACAGAATGACACGTTTTCCTATTCCACCCTCATTAACCACTTAGAGAAGAGGATTGGAAATTTGGATAAAAACTATAATGTAATTAATATTTGTGTGAAAGCAGAGAGTCGTGTTTTTCCATCCAGAAGTACAGCAGGGAGAGTGTTTCACTCGGGAGGAGCTGCTCAGCAGGTGCAGTGCAGGAACAACGGAACCCACTTTATTTAGTCCCAGAGTTGGCCAAATAAATGGATTATGAGATAAATATGGGTATGTGCTAAGAGCTTTTACAAATTACGCAAATTTAAAGAGTTTCTGTGGGTGCAGAATAAAGTAGGTACACCTTTTGCTTGCTGGCTTTAAATGACAAATATCTTTCTGTATTTTCCAGATAAAATATTAATAAATAAGGTGTGGAATTTTGTTTAACTGCTGATATTGAGGGTGAGTATTGTTGTTTCTTTTAAGTTTGAGATATAGTTGGCCAGACATGAGAATTCAAAACAGTACTTGGCAGTTTTTTGAGGCAACAATTAAAGGATTTTTGCATATTCTTCCCTTTATCCTTGAAATTGCTCCATGTACTTCCCTACCACTCCCTGTCACTGGGATGAGACTTCTCTCTGGAGTAGCTCCTGGCATCTGGAACAGCTTTTCTGCAACTTCCATGCTTCACCAGTTCCATCTATTTTTATATCTCATCTCTTCTCCCCTGACTATCTCTTTTAATTTCTCTCCATCTGCTTTTTATATTAACTTTATAACTCCATCTAACATTTGTGATGCAGTTTGCATGTAAAGCACCAGCTACCCAAAATAATGCCGAGGCTTGGAGTTAACCCCGTGCCACGGCCCTGCTGCTCTGGAAGGCTGCTCCTCCTTTGGCACAGGTGGGAGCAGCTCCTGGGCAGTGGGCAGAGCAGAGAATCTCAGCATTTTGATATTTCAGCACCAACCCTCAGGATGGAGAGTTGGTTGGGCAACGCAGAAACCAAGAAAGGGGAGCTTGCAGACAGGAAATGGAAATATTTATAAGCAAAGTGATGGCAAGGATAGAAGAAGAAACACGGAGAAACCCCTCATTTACTTATCCAGATAAATCTAGAACTCAGCTGACTGACAGCCCAGCTAAAGGAAAATGCCCAAATCCAGTGCTCCAATATTCAGTTTTTACCTTTAATTTTGTCCACAGCTCCTATAGATTTTCACAGTCCACAAGCAAACCTCTCCCTATGGAGGAAAATTCCCATCTGTCAATTCCCTGTCGATGGACAAGGTTTACAGCAGGTTCCAGAAGGTCATTCCCCATCTCCATACTGAGAGTGATTTAAGACCCTTAAAAACCAAGCTGAGTGACTCAGCTGGTGGTTTTAACTTCCCAGTCAGCTACAATAATAACCCAGCATAGAAAACGGGAGATTTAGAATTAATTTGGATTAAATGCTAGAGACAGAATGAAAGCAGCCAGTGCAGGCTGGTTTTAAGGTGCTTTGGAAGCCCTGCAGTGTTTCAGCTGCTGCCAGCTGCACATAAACCTGCACTTCTTGGTCTCTGCTGCTCTAAACAACTCTTTAGTACAGCTAACAAATCTTTGAGGCTGTGTAACCTGTGTTTCACCCACCCTGACCCTCACACAACTTCCCAGAGCAGTGTAAAACACCACCAGTGTATTTCCCTGCGCATTGTGCAAAGTCAATTTTTCTTTTTGATGTTGCTGAGGTTCATTTTATCTTGTGCCAGTGTATTAAAAATCTATTAATGTTTCACACATAAAATGAACACAAATTGAGCTCCTGTAAGATTTATGCTGCATCCTGTGAGGGGCCCAAAGTAACTCCAGCATTATTATGCCCCTGCCTGTGCCAAATTGAACTCCTAACACTGTTGACAAATGCTCCAAAATTCACATGGATTTCTCCCTGACCACTCTCCCAGTCCCCACTGCAAGTCAAGCCAGTGAATTACGCCTCCCAGAGCTGCTTCCAGTCCTGCCAAGCGACCCCCTCACCTGCAGGAAGGAAATTTCAGAAGGAAATCCATGTGTGTTCAGAATTACTCCACTGAAATACGTATGAGTTATCCTTGGAAATCAGGCAACATCAGTGTCTCCCTTATTATTCACTGTCTGCCTCTGGAATACCAACACAGAGCCTAAATACCAGTTCTTTGCTCAGTCAGCCAGGGCTCTTCCCATGATTTCTGTCTCTGTGTGCTCATGGCTTTAAAACTTATTTATGCCTCTTCTTTTCAAAAGGCTGTGGATTACAGTTATTTTCTTTGCTTGCCCTTTTTTTGGCAGTCCTTCAAGATGTCCAGCTTAGCCTGTTATGACATAGTTTATGAACTTAAGCCAGTGGTACAAGCAAACTGCTGGAGCTGAAATCAGGGGCTAAACACGTCAGGAGTTCTCAGTGCTTGTGGGCTGAATACGGCAGAAACTGGGCTTGGAGAGATTTGGAAAAGCCATGGAATCCTTCCCATTCCTGGTGAGAACCAGCTCTCCCTGGACCAGGCTGGACAGATGCTTCTCTGACCTGTTTTTCTCTGCTGCTATGGAGAGCCCACGGATTCCTTTTGCATATTTTTCTTTTTTCCATCAACCACCTTTCCAAAATACAGAGATATTTTTTTCTTAAAAACATAAATATCTCTCATTGCAATTGGATTCATGTCTGCTTTGTCCAACCCACAGCAGGCAAGGAAAGCAGCCTCACCTCTTCCCAGAAGTTTCCTTTTAGCCTTTTGAAACTCTGCCCTACAAAATCACTCACAGTCCTTTCCATCTTCCCTGACTTTCATCAGAGGAAGGAGGAAAATTTTGGTGGTTGGCATATGGGCACCATCCTCCCCTTCCTGCAGGAAGGACCCAGACCTGCTTAGTGAGGGCTACAAACTAAACCAGGGCTCCTTTCCTTTCAAAATCTGCTCCTGTTGCCTTTCCCTAATGAGTACAGGTTTTTTCATACCTATAATGCTTGGGCACCAGAAAGGAGGTAGAAAAATACATTTATTTTATAATGGAGATAGAAAAATACATTTATTTTATAAAGGAGATAGAAAAAAACCATGTATTCCATAAAGGAAATACCTTTCTTGTGTCTTTCCTTCCCCCCCTTTGTTGCTGTTCTTCGCATTGATTAAATCTTCATTTAGCTTCATCATTTTTCTCAGGTTTCGTCTCGCATGCTCACTACACCTGGTTTCATAATCTGTTGTCATGGAAATCAGACAGATGTCAAAAAACATGGCTTTGTCACTTAATTGTGTAATCCACACAAGAGAAAGAATAATGGAGAGAAGTTCTGCAGGTTAAAGCCAAACAAGAAGACAACGGTGAGGCAAAACCCGCAAAAATTCCCTTTTACACTGATCATTGTTCTCACTGCAGCCTCTGGGGAATGAAAGCTTGTTAATATTGTTTCTGGGTGCTCAGATTTGTCTATTATTTTAAAACTAAAGGGTCCTGCCCCCTGTCCTTGAAAGGGTTTGGTGTCACAGGAGCAGATGTGGCCGTGCAGGGAGGATCCCTGTGTAAGCTGCTTACCCAGGTGAGGCTTTGCAGGTGCTCAGTGAGCTCCAGCCCTGCCAGCAGCATTAGAGGGTTCATGTTAATCCATCACTGACAGCAAAACAGGAACAAACCCAAGGCTTGATCCCTTAAAATCCAGTAGGATGGGCAGAGGAGGCTCAGCTCTCAGAGGAAATGGATTTCAGTGCTGGCAGGGACTGCAGAGCCCGTTGGGAGAGCTGAGGCTCGGTGTCACCAAAGCAGGGGTGACGTCCTGCAGAGCACTGAAGTTGTATTTGCCCCCAAATGCTGGGACCCAGCCATATATTTTTATCTTAGCTGAAGAGTGGGGTGAAAATGCAATCTCGAGGGAAAATGGGATCCAACGAAGCCAGTCCTAGGGCTGGAAATAGAGGCAGCCATCCGTGCTCCTTACTCTTATGAGCAAGATTTATCAGCTCAACATCCACAGCAAAAAATTCAGGAATTTTGTGCTTTTAGTGCTTAGCAGCTCTGTTGAGGACATCACCTTCCATGTGTATTCACACAGCAGTTCTCCAGTCTCCCAGTCATATTCCCTCATATTTTTTATCAAGTTCCTACTAAGCACAGAATAGATTTTTTAATGCTTGTTACAAGAGTAGCCCATGATATCTGCTTATATATCTATTTTAAAATGTCAGCCAGACAAATGAACCTCCCTAAAATAATGCTGGATCTACAGAAATTCCCTGCACACAGGAAATTTGCAGTGATTCCTCGTCAGGGGTGCAGCTGGATCCTGCTTTGTAAATTAACCACAGCAACTCTTGTTGGAAACACAAAGTGGTTTTTTAAGGTATAAAAACACATCTGAATCTGTGCTACTATAGGTAAAGCAGTGAAATGAAGGATTGAAACCAGGATGGAAGGAAGGGCTGAAGGAAAGGAACGAGCTTGAAGCACTGATTTGAGGCTGAATTTGCTGAGTGTGCCTGTGGAGGAAACAACCTTGAATTACAAATTGAGCACATCTGTCCAGGCACCACCGAGACACAGAACCCACAAACCTCGGGGCCCACGATTTCACACAGCACCTTTCCAGATGAGAGCAGCATTTTCCAGTGCTCAGGAGCCACAAAATATGCAGGGAGCCCCTTCCTGCAGGCAGCCCAGGGGGATGTGCTGAGAGCTGCTGGGTCAGAGCTGCCCCAGAAAGCGCCGAGCTCCAAAGTGCCACGAGCACCACGACACCACCCAGCAGGCTTTTAATATTTCATCCAGCACAATGAATTGTAGCTTTTCAGGATTAATTCATGTTGCTGCAACAACGTGAGCGTTGGAGAAGGGTAAAATTAACATGTTATTTATGCTGAAATTACGGTGACTCGCGAGCGGTGTTCCTGGAAGGCTGGGAAAAGGAATAATTTTGAATAAATTATTGATGGTTTTAAAAGCCTTGCTTATTGATTACAGGTTATAGTCTTAGATTAAAAGAGTGCCGCTAAGTCCTGTCGGAGTCTTTCAAAGTCAGAGTTCATCAGAGTAAACAAGTGCCACTGTGCTGGAACCCGGAGCAGCCAAAGAGGAGTAAAAGTGAAAAATTTGCTTTATGACTTAAAACCCTTCTGTTTATCATTATTTTTTCTTTCTAAAAACTACTCTAGAAGAAAATCATTCCAATATTATAGGAAATCAAATAAAACTATAAGAGGTGCAGCAAGTCCTCAAAGACTGCACGTGGTTTTTAGTGCTCTGCTCTGGGTGACAAGGTGTGATGGGTCAAAAGTTGGACTCGAAGGTCTTGGAGGAGTTTTCCCACCTTGAGGATTCTGGGATTCCATTCTGTGACTAGATCAGTGTTGGTGTTGGGTGATATCTCCCTCAGACAATCAAATTTACTGCTCCAGCTGTTCGAAGTGCAGAGTGACTTGGACAGTAACTCCTGGATTTTCCCCCAAACTCTCACCCAGCTTCTCTAAAATGCTCTGCGTTGTTCTAAACACAGAGGCAGCATCACCGCGGGCTATTCCCAGTTTCCGCCTGGATAATTGAGGGATCCTATTACTGTGTTTAGTTTCTCATTCTGTTCCTTCACACAGTGTGCTGTGGTCATGGGCATTTCACCCTAGAGGTCTTCAGCAAATTCCTGTAATTACTTCTCCCCATCTCTCGTTCATTTATTCCAACTGAAATTCTCTCTGAACATTAGTTCCATTTGCTAAATCTCTTCTTGCTTTATTAACTTTAATCAAACTGATACATTCTGCTAAATGAAAGGTGGTCTGGATGCCCATACCTGGCTCAGCTCTCTTCCCAGGGGGAAACACCCTCTTGAAACAACGACAGGAGTTAATTTTGCAATCGTCAGGATGGAATGTGGCCGCTGTAATTTCAGTTATTGAACGGTTGCCACCGATGCCATTTAAAAGCTGCCTTGCTGATGCAAAAGTGATCTGAAAAAAATTTGGTATGCAGTCACTTGAATTTCAAAGTGAGTTCTCTGTGCCATGGAGATGCATCTCCACTACTGTTTGCTTTTTACGGGGTTTAGAGGGAAGGGAAATTCAGCTGGGCAAAGTGCACTCCCTGCTCATGGAGGGATGGGATTAAAGAAGGGAAAGAGAAAGGGTTTGGCTTTCATTTGTATTTATTTTTAGAATTGGTGAGCTGCACAGATTCTGTGGTATTGGAGAAACACAAAAGGCTGGTTAAATACTTTGTAACTCACATTGCTGCTAAGGAAAAAACTCCCAGAATAAAAAAAACACGTGAGAAAGATGACAGCTTTAAAAATCCTCATTAAAATCAACCCAACCAGACCTCTCAAACCATTTTGACTTCAATTATTCTGCTTTGCTGTGTCAAACACACATTAACGGCCCAATCCTGTTCCCATGGCAGGCAGCAGAAATACTGCCCCTTGTCTGAACAGGAGTGAGCAGGAGTTCAGGAGTCAAGCCAGAGATCTCTGAGGAACAGATAAAAGCTCAGCCTCCAGCTCCTGTTTTCAGAGTGTGTTCAAACTAAGATGATAACAGGAAAAGCAGATTTTTTACATATGTATACCTATATATATAGCAATATGTAAAGTACAGAGGTAAATGTTGATGCTGTTTATTGTATATCTGAATTCCTTCATGGAAAGATGATGGGAGGGAATGTACTCCTTTGTGCCATCATTACTAACAGGAGCTTAGAAGCATTTTGGTGTGTTTTTGTCAATCTAAAAGCATTGCTAAAGCATAGAGAGTGCAAATGCACACATTAGGCTTTAGGATATTTCCCAGTTATGCACAAAAAGTGCTTTGTCACAATAAACTGAATTCCTCCTGAAGTGCATCTCTGCTGTGTGGCAGATTTCAGGGCTGAATAATGAGTTAATTGGGACAAACACACTGAGTCATGAGGGAAAGGAGAGGATTAAAAGCCTGGCACACACAATTAATGAACTTTCTGTGCCGGCAGAAAACAGAGGAAAGTCCAGAACGGACTCTTCATGTGTGATTTCTGACTGCCCTGCCTCGACAGCTGCTGGTCAGATTTGGGTTCTGAGGTTGTCTCTGAAACGTGCATGGAGCTGGTTCTGCCTTTTAATTGAGAGCAAAACCAGTCAAACTTCTACAACAGCACCTAAAATGCGACTGTAACAAATCTGCTGTGGAAATGAGTGACCTTGCAGCTCCTGTGGAGTGGCCTGGTTCAATGGCAGCAAACCCATTGTCAGGCAATTATATGGAATCATTTTCGACTGCACTCAGAAAATTCCCCAACTCCTGGGACAGCAGCAGGGGATATTTATTGATGTGTTTGAGACACGTTGCAGATTTCTGGCTTAGCTCAAGTGGAATGTGTAGCCCTGCAAACAAATGGGGCAAGAAGCAGCCATGTAATGCCAGGGCAGGATCCCAGTTGCCTGATTTGATCCTTGCTGTCTTCAAAGATGTGGGATCCAGCTTTTCAATTCCTTCCCAAAGCACTCCCAGGAGTGGATTCAGGCAATGTGGAGCTCAGGACCCATCCCACTTTTGTCTCTGCTCTCATTGCGGACTCGTGCTCTCCCTGTGGGATTTACCTGCCCTCCTCTCCTGTCTGGACAAGGAGGTTTTAGAAGAACTGAGAAAAAACCTCAATTCTTTTGCACAAGAATCTGGGCTTATCAATAAATATTAATAAGGAAAAGCAACAGAAAAAAGAATAGCAAGGGGAAAATAATAAAAATAAGATTATGTTTCCAAACCTTTGTAGCCTTCAGCTCTTTTTTTTTTTCCAGTAACATCTCTAATCCTCCCACTGTCTCCCAAAGAGAGCTTTGCTAACCTGTGGAAGTTTGATAGCTGGCCTCTTTTGTCCTGAATTTATCTTTATAGGAGTCCCATTGCAGGTTTGAAAATTAATAACAGCACAATCCCTGTACCTTACCTGAGTGAATTTGATGTATTTTCATGCTGTTCATCTTCAAATATCCGGACTGGTACTTTCCACTCTCCCTAAAGAGAAGATTTAAATCTCTCAGTCACATACTGGGAAGCAAGTTATCATTTTTAAGGCTTTGTTGTAAGACTTAGACCCTTGCTGGTCTAATTATATGTTAGGTAAAAACACAGGAGATGTTTGTCTCTTACATCAGCTGGCTTGTAAAATCAGAAATCTAAAATAACCCAGTGGAAGCTGATAAGCCAAAAGGAAAAAATACCAAAGCCCTGATAGCACAGACAAATAGGACAGACCCACATTAACGTGTGGTTCTGGAAAGGACTGGTAAACACCGAGAGCAAGGAGCCACTTTTAGATCTCTCTGAACTCGTTCCCTTTAAATTGAGTCACACTCACAGTGTTTGTAATGGATGGATCATTCCTGAAGTTTCTTAAGTGTGACAAAACTGTAAATCACCTGGAATCCACATTTCAGGCACGGTATTATTTCATGCATGTCAGCTGATCCTTTTACCCTCTTTAAGCCATCAAAATGTAAGGCTGAGAATATCAAGGTCTGCTAATTAATGTCTTAACATGATTGATGTCTTGTTTTGATTACTTTAGCTTAACAGCATTTAATTTTAGACTGTGCACAGGTCTCTCATGTCAGCAGCTGTATCGTTTATACAAAGAGTGAAGCCCTTTTTTACAGCAATTTTTAGTAGTTACTCTAACCCAGTAAAAAACATGCAAGGTGCTTAAAGCATTTTGTTTTCAAGATGACTTTAAAAGAAGAAATCCTAATGACTAGAGCAGCCAGTGTCTTCACAGATATCATTCATCTTCCTAAGAAACACACTTTACAACCAGAGCAGAATTGCCACAAGGAACAGCTAAGAAAAACATAAATATTCAAAATATGTCGAGTTTCTAATGAAGAAAATTGCAGAGGTGCACGTAAATATTTAAAAAACCTCTCTATGTGTTCCTATATTGGTAAGGAATGTGTGTTTTTGTGACGGTGGAACTGGATTGTGTTAAATCATGCAATTTTAGTATTTAGGAGTTCATGGAATTTAGGATTTAGGAGATGGACAGAGCATGCCCCTCATGGCCGTTCACACAGTGCAGCAGGGCAGAGGTGGGGGTTTTTTTGGCCAGGACATCAGGGACCTTGTAAAGGTCTCCTGAAAATACAGGTTCGAACTAAAGTAATTTAGGTATGTAGTGAGTGCATGCCTTTGATGGGCTGTGTGCCTGGAAAGAGGCTTAAAATCACGGAATCAAATCAATTCCAGCTGGGGACAGAGTTCAAGTTCTTATCTGTAAAGATTTTGTGGAAAACTTTTCCAGGTATTGGGCAGTGTTAAGACACTATCTATCTCCTGGGCTGTATTTGTATCACGATCAGAAGGGAGTGATAAAGCATGGATGGAAAATTCCTTTGTAGCCCAGATTTCTTGGAAATAAGGCTGAATGCTGCAGCCCAGAAATGTCCCCAAAGAGATCAGGCCAGGCTGTGGAGGAGGGGACACTCCCTCCTAACTCTGAAAATCAAAGCCAGACTGGCAGCTCCCTGAACCCACACTCCCTGGTTCTTCCAGTCCCTCCTAGCCTGGGTTAAAGATAATAATAATAAAATTAAGACATCTTGAGAGGTAGTGTGAATCAAATCCAAGTTGTTATTTTACTCTGCAGGGATAGCTGGGAGATGAGCCCAAAGTCCTGGGAGCCATGCAGGGTTAGGAAAGCCCTACTTAAGCCCTGATGTAAATGGCAAAGCAGCCCTTTGACTTATGTGGGTATGGATTGAATTCCCAAAAGAGGGAAGTCTCAGAGTGCATATTTGGATGTCCTGCAAAGGGCCTGTGTTCAGAGCCATAAAGAGAGCAAGGTCTGAGTCATCTCTATCCCCAAACTCCCCAAATGCAGCCACGCAGTGCACTTTTCCTGGCATGGCTCAACAAAAGCCTCAGCAGGTGTGGAAACACTGCACTCCAAACTCTGGGCTGTGCTTGGAATGCTGCTTTCTTCATGGATCCCTCCCCAAACTCTTGAAATGCCCCATAAAACTCTCTGTTGCCTGTCCCCCAGCCTGGTGTTATCTGCAGCCCCTGAGGAGCAGCTGGCCCTGGGCTCTGCTCAGCAGATGGCTGGCACAGGGCTGGCAGGGATGAAGGAGATGAAAACCCTCTCCGCAGCTGATGGATGCAAAAAATCCAGGCTGGTCCATCCTGGTGGGGTTGTTCCTTTCAATGAGTGCAGTTTTGAGCTTGGTGCGTTGTCAAAAGTCAGCTGAATCCATGGAGGTTAGAAATTGTCTGATATCAGGGTTATTAGGGTCGGATATCAGGGTTATTAGGATTTGATATCAGGGTTATTAGGGTGGGATATCAGGGTTATTAGGATTAACCACAGGGATGCTGGGTTTAACCACGGGGATTCCTCTGGCTCTTGCTTCAAGCAGCAGGTAGAGAGCTGAATTCATGCTTCAGGGGGATTTTCCATGGCATTTATTCCCTTAGGACAGAGAAGCCATGGCTGTCCCATCCCTGGAAGTGTCCAAGGCCAGCTTGGACGGGGCTTGGAGCAACCTGAGACACTGGAAGGTGTCCTCACCCATGGCAGGGGGTGGACATAGATGATTTTTAAGCTCCCTTCCAACCCAAACCATCCAGAGATCTCCACTAATACAAAGAGATCAGTTTTTAATCATCCCAAGCAATCTGTAGGAGAAACAAGAAACAGTAGTGAAATATCAGACCTGATTTCAGCAAGTGTCCCTCTAATTGGAGCCTTGTTAGGCTGTGGGTTTTGGATGCTGGGATATTTCAAAAAGCAACATTTAATGCTTGGTCTGGGCACATTTTTATGGGCTCTAAATAATAGGAGAAAGAGAGGAATCTGCAGGAATGAGCTCCTGGAAGAGCAAACTAAGCACAAGACTGTTTATTAAGCCTTAGAATAATGAAAAGGGAGAGTAAAAAGAGGAATTTAACTGAATTTGATCTTGTGCTCTGTGATGTTTGCATTTTTTCAGACCATGGCTCTTGTACAGCCCTGCAGGATGGCTGGAAAAGCGGGAATGTCATGGGAATCACGTGTCCCTGCTAGGGAAAGTAAATAAAAGCATCTTCAAAGCAGAGCCCAAACCAGAGTCAGGGCTGACTGCAGATTATTTCCCTGATTAAAGGGTCAGCAGACGTTAAAAAAGATGAGTTTAGCCATGGAATCCCAGAATCCTTAAGGGTTGAAGAGACCTCCAAGACCATCGAGCCCAACCTTTTCCAACACCCACTAAACACCTACTGGATTTTGGGACCCTTCCAGGGCTGATGCCTCCACCACTGCCCTGGGAGCCTGTTCCAGTTCCTGACCACTCCCAGTTAGCACCCAGGAGGTGCTGCCCTGTGTGGGAAGCACGGAAAAAGTCTCACCTGGCCGCTGGAAGAGGAATGTTCCTTGTATCCCTCATTTTCAGTGTGTGCTCCATCAAATGCTGCACATTTAATGACTTTCCTTTCTCCTGCTCAGGATATGTATCTGTTGAAGTCTCCTGCCCGGATCCCCAGCTTTGATAAATCCCCCATCACCACCTGGAATGGTCCATTCCCCAAGCAATCTTCCTTGCTTTTGCACCTCAATTTCTTCTCCCAGTCCACTGGTTCATCTTGAGCTAAAAATAGTGAGGGAAAAAAAAAAAATCAGAGTTTTAGTGAAAAAACCGCAAACCTCAATTAATTTCTCTATCTATTAGTAAAGAGCTTTTCCTTGAGGCATGGCCCACAAATATCTGTAAATCTCAAATTGTGTCTTGGCTCAAACTCTACAAATGAGTGATTAAAATGTGGTCCTGTCTTTAGGAATTTCTTTTTTTTTTTTTTTTTTTTTTTACAGTTAAACATTTCTAAAGCATTGGGCTCCACTCTGCACTTCCAAAAAACAACAAAGGCAGGGAGGGGCATAAATCACCTTTTTACCTGCAAGAAGCATCTGATGAGAAGTCAAAGTAAACCCATATTACTCATGGTGTAGACCTGTAGCGGGAGGAAAGTTGGAAAATCCCTCAAACTGGGGGTTTTAGGCTCTGCTTGACTTATTCAGACCCCTGGAAGATGTTTTCCATCTACACCTCCTTACCAACACTTCATCATGTCCCCAAGGGGCCTCTTGTTCCCTGTGAGTCTTTCGAAGGGAAAGAGGGGACAGGAGGGATGGGTCTTGCTCTGCTGTGGGATCCCTTGGGGGTTTATTTTGTCACTGCCTTCATGACATTGCTCTGAGACCCTCCAGGGACACCTGAGGACATCTGGGGACAATGCTGTCCACGCCCCGGGGCTGCTGCGGGATCCCAAGCTCTGGGAGCTCTGGGGAAAATCCAGTGCTGCAGCTTTTCCCTCTGCCTGGGTGTCTCTTCTGGCAGTGTAATCACATCAAACCTCGGGAATAAAGGGAAACCTCATTACCCTTAAAATGCTTGTCAAAAAACCCCACCCTCAGCCAGGCCAGGTTTTCATAGAGTCATAAAATATCCCGAGCTGGAAGGGACCCACGAGGATCCCCAAAGTCCAGCTCCTGGAATTCCTTTGTGGTGAAACGTTTGCCAATGCAATTCACACCTTCAGAGCTCCTGCCATGTGCCCAGGCTGTGCCAAAAATCGCAGCGGTGTTGGGAAGATCTGGGCTTACCCTGGGCGGCCCTTGGGCTGGCTGTGGAGACCAGTGACACCAGCAGCAGGTCCCAGCTGGGTGACAGGACCCGCAGAGTTGCTAAAAACAGAAATTCCAGCTTCCTATAATGGGAATCTATGAACTGGAAATCCTGAAAAATGACAGAATCCCCATATTCTGCCCTTTCCTCAGACACAGCACCTCTAAAACCGCACACGAGCGATGGAATTAAAGAGGAATAATAAATGTAGCAGTGTAATTGGGGCACAACTAACTCCAAATCAGCAGAGCAGCACAAATGCAATGGAGAGAGGTCAGGGCAGCAGCTGCTTTGGTGATCTTGCATATTTGGAGAGGCAGGTAGAGCAGTTTGTTACCCTGGAGCCGCTCGAGCAGGCACAGAACGTGGATTTCCAATAAATGGAGACCTTCTGCTGGAGCTTATGTTGCTTTCTTCCCGCTGCTGTTCTGGGATTTATCTGGAGTTCACAGGCTGGGTAAAGTGGCCACTAATCTTCCAGCAGCACACTGAGAGCGTTTGCAGCAGGGCAGCTGCTGAAGTCGTTCCCAACCAGGCTCAGGAGACAGCCATGAGGATTTGGGGGGATTTTTCTGTACCAACAGGTGAAAGAAGATTTCTTCCCACCTGAAAATGCTGGGCAACAAATTTTGGCCTCACTTCAAGGGTGTCTCCTCACAGGGATCGAGTACAAACTTGATTTTCCAGTTTGCTCCTGCTGCTAATGCTCCTACGCTGTCAGGAAAGGGATTTTGTGTGTGAATGGAATTGCAGTGAGAAACCACACACCTGGGAAAAACCCCATATAGAATAAAAATAGATGAGAAAACACCAAACAGAGGGAGAAATGCTTTCTCAGAACGCCCCGGGGAAGGCAGGATTAGCTGGGTGTTTTGCTGTGTGTTAGGGTGCTTTATTTAGTGCTGCTGAGGATCTCCAGCTTGGTTTGTGGGTTGCACTCCAGAAGAACAGAGGGAAGCAGATTCCAGATCAGGCATCCCATGTGCTGGGCTGCTGATCAGCTTACCCGGACCCTTCCCTGTGCTTCCAGCCAGGATCTGCCTGTTGGCTGGGGGGTTATGGCTGCATAGAAGGGTTTTGCTCAAAGATGCACTTTCTTGTAGCTGGGTGCTTCTTGCAGAGCTGCTGGCACGGGGAGTTCTTCATCTGCCACTGGTGCTGAAAGGAAAGCAGTAAGTAGTAAAGGAGTGAACCACGGGGGAGGTTAATGGGACATTAATTCCCATCAGTGCAGCAAAACAGGGGCTTTTGCCCCAAATCTGCGAGTGCAGAAGGGGGAGAAAGCCTCTCAGAGCAGTTTTCAGAGCTGGAGCTGCTGAGCTGCTCCTAAAGTGTTACAGAATCGTGGAACCATCAAGACTGGAAAAGAGCTCTGAGACTGAGTCCCACCTTTAATGTTCCTCACTAACCCATATCCCAGTGCCACATCCACACCCCTTTGGACACTTCCAGGGATGGGGATCCACTGCTGCCCTGGGCAGCTGTGCTGATGCCTGACCCCCCTTTCCATGAGGAAAGATTTCCCAATAGCCACACAACCACAAATCCCATGGTCTGTGGGTGCACAGAGAGAGAAACCCAGCAGGTGTCAGGGAAATGGGCAGAGGGAAAATTCTTTTTGCAGTCCACGTCTACCTCTAAACCTAAGGACAAGGTGTGTGTGCAGCCACCCAGGGTCCTCCACGTGCTGCCAAGAACAGCAGAAATCAGCCATGCTGAAAGAATTCTCCTTTCTTCATCCCAGCTTCCCACAGTCCAGCATTCATTGCAGGCCCGTCTAGATTTAGTGAGACAAAATTAGACATAATGTAATTAACCCAGAATATTCTTTATTTTTCTACTGTAAATGGTAGTAACAGCAAATTATGGTAAATAATTATGGGCTGCTTACAGCATTTTCTGTAGATAAGACAATGCACTTTTTCTTTTGATAAGATTTCAGAACTGTACAGACTTTATAGCTGGCGAGGTAAATGACTTTTCCCGTGGTTTCAACATAACGGGCTGTGCAGATAAAGGATTTTTTGTGGGAATGTGGACGCTTCCAGATGTTTCCCATATTTCCCTCATTGATTTAAACATAATCTTCACGTGGTTGTGCACAGGGAGTTCATGCAAGTTATGCATAAAAGGCACTAATGCACGGAGGCAGGGATTTGGAAGAAGAAAATGTGGAATTTTACACCAGTTTTAAATGCAAATGATGATTTGATTGACTGTATCTAGCCAGAAATGCTGCTAGGTGTGAAACTTTGTGTTCTTTCTGATATTGTGCCTGGAGAATTCAAATCTATAAAATTAATTAGCTGATTGGAATGGTGCCAGTTTCAATAGATGCACTCCAAAGTGAGGCTGGGGGTACTTGTTGCCCAGTTTTAAGATTCTGAAGTTTACTGAGTGATTTGCCTGGATTCCAAGGTTTACTAAAGGATTGTAAAGATATTTTTGGAGAAACAATCAAAAATTTAATCCAAACCCATGCACCAAAAAAATAGAGACTCCCTGAAAGCACAAAATGTGTTTGGTCTGAGAGTGTGTTAATAGACAACGTTTTATGACACAAAGTTTCTTTAGTCCACAGATATTTGAGTTGAAGGGTTAAAAAAAGCAGTTAATAGGATAATATTTCCCTTTTTTATTGCTTAAAATGCAAGCAATAGATCCTGACACCAGAGCATAATGCCTTGGAGGAAGGGTATTTCTGGGAATAATACCAGCACCAAGCCCCAGGCTGAGCCCAGTCTGCAGGAACATGATGTGGAAATGCTTTTGAGACCAGGCAGCTGCAAAGAAGAGCTATTTTTGGGTATAATTACCACAAAGATATTTGCAGTTTATAAGGCTGGGCCTGTACCTGGTGTTTTACTGATGAATCAAACATATAGAAGAATATATATTTTTTTCACTATTTACGTGGATCAGGGTAAAACCTGTTATTCTTTTCAGCTCTTGCATGTGGGTGAGTGGTTGTTACCAGAACCCTTTTAGTCCCAGGCTTCCCTTCAAGCACACCCTTAATTCCCACTGGAATCCAGGAGCTTTCCAAGTGTGATTAAACTGAGTGTGTGCAACTGCCAGGGGCTTGGGAAGGTGTGGAGTGTTACAGAATCATGGAATTACTCAGGTTAGCAAAGTTCTCCAAGGCCACGGAGTCCAAGCTGTGCCCGATCCCACCCTGTCCCCAGCCCAGAGCTCTGAGTGCCACCTCCAGCCCTTCCTTGGGCACCTCCAGGCATGGGGACTCCAAACCTCCCTGGGCAGCCCCTGCCAAGGCCTGAGCACCCTTTCCATGGAGAAATTCCTGCTGATGCCCACCCTGAGCCTCCCCTGGCCCAGCCTGAGGCCGTTCCCTCTTCTCCTGTCCCTGTTCCCTGGGAGCAGAGCCCGACCCCCCCGGCTGCCCCCTCCTGTCAGGGACTTGTGCAGGGCCACAAGGTCCCCCCTGAGAGTTTTTATGTTCCACAGAACTTGAAGCAGACAAATTTCAGGTTGGTATTTGAAGACTATTTTTTTAAACACACGTTTCCCATTCATGTCAAAGGGTTTGTCTGCAAGACACTCGTAAAAACATAGCAAGAATAAAGAATAGAGTTTTCAATGAAAGCTGGTAGCCAATCCCTTCTGGTTTTAGATAGAAAAACCATCCTGAAAATTTGATAGTTTCATAGAAAAATCAAAGGAACGCCATTCTGTTAAACTGGTGATTTACCAGTTGACAGAAAGCTCTGCAATGTGTTTTGAAAGTTCATAATAAACTTTGCAAATGGTTTGAAATGAGATGCAAATTAGCCTGTGATAGAAAAGCAGCCTTTACCAACTTTTACTTGAAATATTCTAGTCTTAATTAAAGTTTCCAGAAGCACTGAGAAGGTGGTGTGGAGGGCAGGAGGAGCTGGGGCTGTGGGCTCGCTCCAGGATTTATGGTCCCCAAATCCAGCTCTTCTTTCAACCCAATTCTCCTTCCTGAGGGTGTTTGGTTGGGCTCTGGCCTCACTCCCAACAGCACCCTCACCCGACACCACAAACTCCAGCAGTTCTCAGACATGACAGTAGAACCTTCAAGAAGGGGTTTTGCTCCTAAATCAGTTTTTAGAAAGATTTGAGATAATTCTGGCAATTATTTTCAATTACAGGGGTTAAGGGCTGGACTCAGAGATCCTACAGCTCTTTTCCAGCCTCAGTGATTCCATGATTTTGTACTCACAAGAACGTTTTAACAACTCCTTGTGAATATCTCTGCTGATATGAGGACAAGACAGTGATACTTCTGCTTTAGAACAACCACAACTCTGTGTTTTGAGGGGTTCACTGAGCACAAAGAGAGATGCAAGCAGAACAAGATGATGTGCAGGAGTTCGACTCGCTGATCTCCTGGTGCGCTCCAGCCACGAGCCAAGAGGATATTGGCAAACACTGCTAAGCACAAAACAAAGTCATAATCTTTATAAGAATGTCCATACACTTCTAAACCTGTGGGGTCTGGGAAACCACAAAGTGATTGTGAATATAGAGCTCCCAGGTTAATAGCTGCAAATCAAATGCATTAGGAAGTCCGGCCGGAAGACGCCGATAAGAAATAGTCTTTGTTCCTTTGGAAATAGCAATACTTAAGATAAAAGTGGAGCACATTTTAGAGTGGAGATGAATCTAACTTCCAAATCAAACATGAAGTGAATATTGAAAAGAACAACAGGGAAAGCAGTTTTGATTTTCTTCCCGAGTTCAATATGTGAACTTTAAAAATAATTTGTTTCTTTTGTTTGTGTTGATGGCTCCACAGTAGAATAAAAACTCATGTTTCCCAGGCTTTTCACAGTCTGCATCATTTTTTGATATCTTATTTGTTGTTGTGGGGTTGGATTATTTTTTCCCTTTAATGCAATACTCTCTGTTTCAACATTATTGACATAAGGCAGAACTTACCTGACATAAAACCTGCACAGTAGTTCCAGAACACAAGGAGAGCTATCATGGGGTGTCCTTAGCCTCATCCACAGGTGAAGGAGGAATGAGGCAGGACAGCAGTGATGTCCCAGGTGTGTCACAAAGGGACACCAGCCAGGGAAAACCCAGCTCCTGTTTTTTCCTGCCTGGGTTTGACACCTCTCTGCCAAGGTCTGTGCTCCCCTTTTATCATCCCAATGACCCCATCCAGGTTTTAGTAGCTTCTCCTTACACAAATAAACCCCACAGCAACAACCACACAGGAATCTCCTTTCCCTCCTTCTGCTTTACAGGCAAAATATGATCTGTGGGATTGGTGCAAAATATGCATCAATCATGCCCAAAATATTGCAGAGGAATGGGAAACAAATTCCTGAATTCTTGAGCTGTGTCTTGACCATGGATAACTTTATGTAGTAGAAACAAAACATCCTTCATGTCACTCATCCAAGTCCTACAAAAGCCAAGAAGATATTTAAACCCAGTGTCTTCAGTACTTTCCTCTTGAAACCATCTGGCCTCTAAGGTGGAAAGCTGTCAATATCTTCAGCTAAAGTAGAATTTCATGGTATCAGTGAATTAATTTAGAAGATGAGACTCTGATTTCCCAGCAGTCATTTACTGTTTTTCTTCCCATGGTGGCACTGGGACATTATTCCTGTAGAAATGGGACTGAAGAGGACACTTTTTGTTTGTCCATAGTGCAGGTATTTTCTGTCTCTTCCTTATCAGCTGCTTAATAATTGTTGTCTCCCAAAGAGGAACAAAATGTTCTCTCATAAGTGGTATAAAACTAAGGCTGGGACAGAGTGAAGTGAGGGTCGTTTGTTCAGGTGAGGAGCTTTTGCAGCTCTTTCTTTCTTAACTTCAGGGGAGGACAAGGGCACACCTTCTTCAAGCTTGGCTGGATTTGAAATTATCTATCGTCATGCTTCCTCTGGCTCAGCATCCTCATGGGCTGTTCTTAGTGACATCTTCATTTTAGGTTGGATTATGGAGTCTATTTCATGCAAATGCAGCAGATTCTAATTGCCTTTGGTGCAGCAGTCCTCGGCCATCAAGTTCCCCTCTCAAAGGCTGGAAAACATGGAAAAATGTGCTTTTTCCACAGGAGGAGCTGGCAGGGGGGAAGAAAGGGAAAGCTGGAGCATCTCTGGTGGGTGGGAGAGCAAAGTCTACTCCCTGGAATACCCAGAAAAATGATCAGGAGGAAACCAGGAGGTGTTGGCCAGAGCTGAGTGTGCACAGGCAGAAGCAGATCAGACACGAGGAAGGCTGTAATTTAAGGGATTTATGACTTAAAAATTATTTTGGAGTAAAATGACCAAGTTCAGAAAATGTCTTGGCTGAGATGAACTTTCTTCCTCCCCTGGTGCCTCATTTCTGATGGAATGAAGTTCCAATTGTAGAAGCCCTTTGAAAGCTCAGCTGTTTGCAACAGAGGCAAGGCCCCCATTTCATTTCCAATTGTTGACCATCAAATTAAAGTGGGATTAGATGGGCTCTGACTGGGATGAAATGGCTTTCCATCCAATCTCTTCTCATGTTTCCTTCATTCAAAGCTTGCTGCACTGGACACGCACATATTCCATCTACATCTCTGTATCTCAATCAGCTGGCTTTTAGAGCTGACTTTATCTATTTTTCATATTCATTTCTCGGTAACACTCCTGAGTCCATTAGGGTCTCTAATTCTCCCTGGCCAGGAAAAGCAAGCTGTGCTCCCTGTTCCATCCCACACTCACGGACAGCATCGTTCAGCTCACACCAGTCCCACAGCTTGACCCGGCAGCTAGTGGAGAAGTTTTATTTGATTACAATAAAAGCAGCTGTGAAAGATCAGAGTTGCATTCAAATGCTTGCAAAGCATCACAACCTTATTTTCTAGCTGGCAAAAGCAAAGTAAACATGAGCTTTCTCTAATGAGAATAAAAGATAATGACTTATTAAAAGATACGTGGCCACCATCCCGCCCATAACCTGATTTACTTCTGTCTGATGATGATTTAGGATTCATTTATTGCTTCTCTCAACTTTTTTTTAAAGAAAAAGGCCTCAAGATCAAGATGTGCTGTCAGATTAAGGCAAAGCATGAAACTGGAATGTTGGAAGAATTTGGACTGGGCACTGTAAGACTCACTTGAACGAACTCGGCCACTCTCAGGAAAGCAAAAATTCATCGGTAGGAGGACAACAAGCACAGGGACAGTCACCTGCTGCCTCTCCAGCAGCTCTGGCTCCATGTCACAGAACTGTGGGACCTGAAGAATGGGTCCTTATCGCTGGTGCTCCTCCCTGGAGAAGAAGAATGATATCAGAGAGCCCTGGCGGTGGCAGGAGGTCAGGGCTGCAGTGCCCAGTGGCCGTTTTCCAAGGATAGCCTCAAACCAGGCTCTCCCATCACCCTGCTGCCCCCAGGAGCTGTTTCCAGCCTTTGCCAAACCACATAAATCAGCGACTACCACATGAACAGATCAGCATTTCTCAGCTTTCTTCCACGGGAAGAGGCACCATCTCGAGGAATGTCTCCAGAGAGACAGAATTCCTCCTTCTCCTCAGCAACAACTCTGCCAAAGCCTCACTTTTCACCACCATCTTTTAAGACAGGGCTTGAAAAAACATTTTCCCAGAGTCAGATTTATAATCAGTCGTGGCTGCTGCGATAAGGGACATATATGAAGTCGTTATCATATAGATTTTGGTAATATTGTGCACATTTTCAGTTTGTGACCTATATTTCACCAACATATGCAATGTGACACATGCCATCAGAAATTAGCCATGTCATTATGAACAGATAAAGAACGTGACACACACCATTAACACGTGCCAAAACCCATTACAATCCTCCTCCATTAAAGCTGCCCAAGCACTTCCAAAACGAGAACACCCAGGCCCTTTGAAAACACCGAGTTTGGCTGGTGCACCTTTAATTTTGTTTTATGAGGGCTCCTGGCTAAATCCTGCGTCGTTATTCCATATTCCTGGTTTGCTGCCATAACAGGGACTCTTTCCTGTAATACATGGTCAGAGAAGTGGCAGCAGAGGAGCACGTTCCTGGTAGCACTTGGCACATGCCGCTGGGATTTATGGAGATTAAGATGCAAAATGAGCTGATAATGCAATGCAAAGTATCTCCCAGCCCTAAATCAGAAGCAGAAAATGTAGCAGTCTTGTTTTCCCTTTCGCTGAGTCTTTCGAGAAGTCTCGAACTTTGCTTTTCTTCCCCAGAAAAGCAGGTGATCCATTTCTCACTTTCCTCCTTCTCATTACAAAGCAATTAATTAAAATTAAATTCCTGGAAGTGTTAAAGGGGTTGCAGCAACAACATGTGTTAATATCTCTGGTGCTATCAGAGTCATCTCCACTTTAAAGAGGCTCTTTGTTACTAGGAAAAAGTGGATAAAAAGCACTTTCAAGCCAAAGCAGCTTGTTTGGAAGGGCTTTGTTATCTGGGTATTAGAGAAACCACCTTAATGATCACTCAAACACGAGTTTATCAAGGAATAGTGGTGTGTCTGTATCCGTATATTGTCATTAGGGGAATGAAAACGCTTTAGGGTCACATGAGGGGACCTCTGAGGCTGCCCAGCCAGGCAGGGCACACAGGGGACACACACACAGGCAGGGGACAAGCAGAGCACTGCCCAATTTGGCACTCGGACCTGCTGAGGATATGTTTTGACACCCTTGTTCTGCCCTGTCCTCTCTCATTTTTCACCTTCAAAAAAATCCCTTTTTGGACTTGGGAAGTTGTTTTTGCTCTTTCCAAATTCCGGGGAGAGAAACGTGACGTCGCAAAGCTCCTTGCGGTCTCTGGTTTAGGAATGCTGTGAAAATCAGCCCCATCCTCGGGGAGGGGAGTTCCTGGGATCCCCTGGGATGCAGAGGAAGGGGTCACGGCCGGACTCTTTGTGCAGAAGGTGGCAGAACGAACGAGCATCTGTCGTGCCGAGCTACCGGGCCACGGGGAGAGGAATCTTAAAAGCTTTGTCACCGCCAATTTGCTTCCAGCCTTCCCCGCTGTCGAGGCAGGGGTGTCTTCGGAGCTGTCCTGCAGAACTCCCAATGCCGAGATCTCATGCTCTATTTACCCCTGGCGACTGCCAGGCTTTGATTCATTAGCACAGACAAACTGATTTCCTTCCGCAGCCCGACCTGAGGAGCCGCGTTTTCTGCACACACGCTAAAAACACATCCTAGAAAACCCTACATGAAAAATGCTCCCTTGGCACTCGCTCGCTGGAAAAGTCTTATTCTTTCCTGGTACATTGATCTTTCTCCCACAGCTTTTGTTCCCTCGTTAGCATCCACGAAGAGTGGAACGCAGGCAGGACGTGCCTGTCAGCGTGGCAGGCTGGGAAAGCTATGATTAAAAATTATGTTGCTCATTAGTCATTGCAAATCAAGCTGAGAACAATGCTCTCTCTGGCCAATTTGTAAACAAACATCCTGTTCAACCTGGGTTCTCTTTAAGGGAGAGAGCAGGAGAGCAGCTCATAAATAAATAACTCCCTAATTCTGCAGGAGACACAGACTCGGGGCAGCTTACTGGGTGAATAAATATTCCATAATTTCATTTTCTACAAAACTGCCTCCTACAAATTTGGGTTTCAGATATCCCTAATGCCAATAATGATGCATAAATATTTGATGCAGGCGAGAGCAGTGTATGTGTGTGTGTGTCTGGGTGTGATCAATGCCTGTTCTCGCGTGGACAGAGAATTATCATTAAAAGTAACAAATTAGTACCCTGAGAATACTGTCAAGAACACCACGTGAGTGAAAAAAACCCCCTCAACCTCAAGACAGATGAATGTTCCTCTTCCATTCGTGAGCTCCCAATGTGAAAAAGTGTCAGTGTTACAAAAAAAGGCATTTCCAGTATAATTCCTGCATATTTTCTCCTCCACAAACATCACTTCATTTCTCTTGGGCACCTGCAGGTTTAGGAACGGCTTTGAATCAGTCCCAGAACTCTGTCACGTGTGTGAATTAACATTCCTGGCCACGGAGCAGGCTGAGTTCAGACACCAGCCCGTGCCTCAGAAAAGAACATTTCCTCAGCCTTCCAGCAGAGTTAAAACGAGTGGCTGGTGGCACAGCACACGGACATTCCTGCCCTGAACTCCCTGGAAAACACTGATTCCCGGGGAAGAGAGAACACAGGCTCCATTTGATGCTGTGTTTGGGAGGTGCTGAATGGATGCAGCAAGTGCCACGGAGGCAGGGCTCGGTCCCCGTCCTGTCACCTTCTCTGTGAGTGGATCTGGATCCTGCCAAGGGATCCCTGAACTCACAGTGCAGCCGTTTTCCAGCTGGAAAAATGGCTCTGGATCTGGTTCAGAGCACAGGAATCACCAAGTGGCCAATCTCCCCCATGTCCTGTCCTCTCTCTGATGGAGACCAGAACAAAACCTGGGAAAATGCACTGCCAGGGCCTCCAGCCAGCAGGAGAACGTGCTCCCATGGAAATATCCCTCCTTTTTGCTGGGAATTAGAGGCTGCTGGCAGCCAGAAGCAGGACAGTTTGCACTCTAGGAATTATCTATTCCAGTTGTTCCCAGCCCCATGGAGAACATTGTCACAACCTTGACTGAATGTTCTGGATGGATTTAGTGACAGGGACAGAGGGATGGTGGCATGGGACTGAAGGAAAGGGGACACAGCTCCAGCCTGGGCACTAAGAGAATGTTAATTTCCTTTCTTGTTTCCTGATCTTTTAGGAGCAATAAGTGCTCCGTGATCTGTAAATTCTAAGTGCTCCGTGATAAAGGTGGAGCGGACCTTAAAGACCATCTAGTTCCAACTTCCAACAGACTTTTCCAACTCTTTTCAAACTTACTGGTCAAACAAACAAAAATTCACCCTATTTCTACCAAATTCAGTTCTTTAAATCCTTTGCAAATCTCTGAAGTAACTCAAATTGCAAAACTGAGAACTCACCCAGCTTCTTGAAAAAAATTCTTGCACTGATTTGTGATGTTTTTGCTATTTTCATTATTTGCATATCACAAGTGGTAATGTAATCTGCAAAAGAACCCCCAGAAATGTATTAAATACATACAGGCCATAATACAATTTCAGAAAATTAAGGCTGCACTACCACATACGAAATCAAGGCAATCTGAAATTCAGCTTTTGTATGACAAAGTACTCCCAGTTCTTCCAAATTCACAAATTTAGAAGCTTTGTATTCAACCATTCATATAATTAATAATAATTAATAAAAATCCCACTACAAAATCCCACTTGATGTATCCTTTCCCTTTTTTACAAGGAAACATGGATTCTTTGGTTGTCTAACGAGTTTTGCAGCCAATTCTTCTTTCACCAGATAATTCTTTCTAAAAACTTAATAAGTATCAAATTAGTAAATTATAGGAAAGGTCAAGAAAGGGGAAAATCATAGCAAATAGGAGTTTGCAATATTTTTCCTGGTACTGATTCCTCAAAGAGCCATCCCTTTGCTGAATTATATCATGAAATGATTGCTCGGGTGCTTTAAGTCCATACTGAAATAATTTTATAGATTAACCCCCTTAATCCTGCACTAAGATTTGAGTATTTTGAGAATATTGCCTAAATCCAGGGCAAAAAGCTCTGTGAAAATATAAATAGTAAGGACTGCAAACCAGTGATTTCAATAACGATAAGTGATGTTAATTACAGCAGCAACTCTTTCTTCATCAGCTGTATTCTCCTGGTGTTGAAGTGAGGAATGTTTTATTTTGAGGATAAAACTCCATTGCTTCCCTAAATAGCAGTGGGTGAGAGATGAGCTGGGGGTGCTGATAAGCTCCTCATTAAAACAAATGTATTGATGATAGTATCGTGTGTAAAGACAGCCTAATGCATAGACAGCTGGATGATATATAATTTAAACAGTTCTCACCTCACAAAACTGACAACTGAACAAATATAATTGATTCGTGCATTGCAATATTCATTCCATTAGTCAGAATATACATCCAAAATTGAAGGTGCCAATCAAATCAAATGAGTGCGTGTTTTCATAGAGTGCTGCGATGCCTTTTATTAAACCCAGGAAAAAAAAAATCAATCACTATTTTTGGCTTCAGACTCAACGAGAGTGTGACTCCTGCAAGTTATGCAGCAATAAATATACATGTTTGTTTTACTCGTGCTAGAAAATTACTCTGGCTACCTTTGATCTTTTTAATGTGTAAGAAAATAAGCAATTTAGGCTAGCAGGGTCTATAAACACTTAAAACAAATAGTTTCCCTGACGTATAGGTACAGGAGATAGTACTGATTCTCACTTACACCAATTTTACGCTCCATTGGTTTCACTGAGAGTTACTCTTGATTTACACCAGAGCAGAAGGGGCTGGAGCAGCCCCATATTTTAGCTGCTGTCTCTCGCACACTGATCTGCAGCTCCCAGATTGCTGGATGAATAATGTCGAGCCAAACATCGCAGGTTCTGTCTGCATTTTTGTAGTAATTTACTTCTGAACCTTGGGAATAAAAACAGAAATCTGTCATAAACAAAGCATTCATTTCCTTTGTCTGGAGCTGTGTCTGTGCTCAGCTCTGCTCGCCATGTAAAACATGCTCTGATGCATTTTCTCCTTCAAAAAGGATGCACAGACACTTAAAATCAGTTTGAGGTTCCCGAAGGCTGCTTGGAGGGGAAGGAGTGGTGTGGCAGCCCCAGGCACGGCTTGGCCCCGGTGTGTCCCGTCGTGGGGGCACTCACAGCAACCCCCAAGAGCCAAGGGAAAGGAAGATGGGGAGGAAGGAGCTTCACTGAAGAACCAAGATCTATGGCTTGTAAGGATCACGCTGGGGTTTGTCTCATCTCGCCTGGTCAGTCAGAACTACCTTTTTCACATTGAAACAGAAAATGTCTGGCAAGGCGAGCAGGCTGTGATCTTTGTGCCTGAGAAAACTTTGTGAGGTAGAAAAACCTCCTGCCTGTGGAGGTTCGTGGTATGGTCTGAGGGCACTTGGTCTGTCCAGCTGGAGAGACGGAGGGGAGACTCATCACAGCTCCAGCTTCTCATAAGGGGAAGAGGAGGGACAGACACTGATCTCTGCTCTGTGGTGACCAGGGACAGAGGGAATGGCTGGAGCTGTGCCAGGGAGGTTTAGGTTGGATTATAGGAAATGTTCTCCCCCCAGAGGGTGCTGGGCACTGCCCAGGCTCCCCAGGGAATGGTCCCAGCCCCGAGGCTGCCAGAGCTCCAGGAGTGTTTGGACAGCGCTGCCAGGGATGCCCAGGGTGGGAGTGTTGGGGTGTGTGTGCAGGGCCAGGAGTTGGACTCTGATCCTTCCAACTCAGCTTATTCTGTGATTTAACCATGGAATCGTGCACAGTGATACAGTTAGAGAATCTTTAGGTTATGTGAAATGCTGTGTTTGGGAAGGAAGGCAAAACCCCCTTCTTTATCATGAGAAATGAGCAGAGGTGTTGATACGTTCCAGTACTTGAATCCTTTACACACCAGAGCTGAGCCCTCCCAGAACTGGGATTGCTCTGGCCAAATCCTGGGCAGGGCAGCTGAGACGGAAAGGAGATGCTGCACAATCCCACAGCCTAAATACTGCCCGAGAGCGTTTCTTGCTGCTCCATTTTTCAAAGCCAAGGGATTGTCCCTTTTATGTTCTTCCTGGCGTTGGCCATCTCAGGAAGGAGAGGAGCAAACAGCTCAGAGGACGCCACAGGCAGCCTTTCCCTCCCAGCTCTCACAAACACCCATCCATCACCCCCCGGTAATTTGGGAGATGCTGGATTAGGGTTTTCTTTGCATGTGATCACCCAAATTCCTCATACCTGAGCTGGTGAGCCCTGGGGTGAGCAGGGCGAGGGCGCTGGGCTCGCTAGTGTCACCGTGATTTGTGGGGGACACAGGCAGGGGACGCGAGGTGATAATGGTGGCATTTATCAGGTGTTCTAGGGGGGAACAGCTCCTGAGGGACTCCTGATAAATGCTCGGGGCGCTGAGGGGCCAGGCACAGAAAACTGGTTATTTTCCAGAGAGCAGCGAGGAGTTCTTTAACTGGGGAACATCCAGAGCGCTGAGCGGGATCCTGCTGATTCCCTGCAAGCCCTGCCTTGCCACCCAGCAGTTTCACAGCTTCTACCTCCACCCACCCCCCCGGATCCCATCCCAGGCCCTGCAAAACCCAGCCTCCTTCCGTCACATCTGCACGAGCTTCCTCCCTCCTGCCAGCACACCCAGAGAGTTTCCCAAGGACTTTTCCCTCTGTCTCATCCATGGATGCTGTCCTCCCCTCTGTCCCATCCCTCTGTCCTGCCCAAAGGGGCGTCCAAGGGGGCACCAGCCAGGAGCTCTGCCCTGCCTCCCCCCAGAGGGATCCTTTTTTTCTGTAAAATACAGAATCTGCAGCACTTCCATGGTAAACTGTGAACAACGGCGCCAGCTCAGCCACCCCTCACAGCTCCATATGGCTGATGTAAAAATAGCTCCTGAAAATGACATTATAATGAACACAATTGGGTGTCTTCACCATATAAATAATTAAACCTTTGTGTGTGTATGTTGCTATAAATATATGTATATGTCCCCTTCTTTTTTTTTTTTTAATTTTTATATATAAGCACCTGTAAGAAAGCAGGAAAAAACCCAGATCCACAGTGGAGGATTTTACCAATTTCATCAATCTAAAATGACATTTCTAACTAGAAACCTGGTCTTGCTGTGGTGTAAATAAGGAAGAACAGACTTAAGGCACTGACAGACTTCAAAGACAACGTCTTCACTCTGCCACAGAAATATCTGGGAGAAAGATGAAGGATGAACACAAGGAAAAGAAAAAAAACCCCATTTTAACAGGAAAACCCATTAAGCAATGCAGTATTTCCATTCTCAAGCTGTGGGATCTCTATCAGTGGAAATTTCTAAGGACAGGGATGACGTGGTTAATCCTATCTCTGGGATATGAAATAAATGGCTTTTTGAGACCCCTCTACCTGCATTTGCAGTGATCTTGATTAAGCACCTCAGCCATAATTCCGTGACTCTTTGGAGGAACACTTTTCCCTTCTTATTTCAGGGCACTTCATCCCCCGTAGGGATGATAAACCTGTTGACATCTCAAGACATAAGGAATTGCTGTGGGATTGGTTTTTTTTCCCTCATCCATCTCTATCTCGATTGCTGGGTTTTCATCTCCAAAAAGACAGTTTGGGCTGAAATGGCTTAAGTGATAAAAATAGTTAATATGTTCTTTTCTTTACGTCCCCATTTTTCAGTATTTCTGAAAACAAACAGGAAAGCTCTTTGGGAAGTTGCCTGGGTGAGATCAGGAAGGGTTCTGGCCACAGAGAACTCCTGGATGTTATTTTTTGGATTAGGAGGAGAGGAGCTCAACTCTGGAACAGAATTCAAACAATAAACCTACATTTTGGGGGAAAAAACCCCCAAAAACAGCACAGGAGAGATGAGCTCATCCCAGCTGAGCATGACTTTTATTTCCATCTGTAAAGAGGGAACAGTTTCCCTCTTGGCACCTTTTCCATGATATCTATAGCATGGAATCCTGCTTGGAGGAGCTGCCTGCAAAGGGCTAATACAGAACAGAACTGTGATTCTTTATTCTTCAGCAGCTTTACAAGGGTGTAAAAACGAGTTAGGAGTGATACTGAAAGTTGGATGTCTCCCTGCCTCTCACACAACAGGAACAGAGCAGGATGAGAGAGGGCCACAGGAAGGGTTCAGGCACAATTAGTGCATTTTCAGGCTAATTTACCCACGGAATGTGCAGAGGCAGGGAAGCAATGAATCCAGGGGTATGAGAGGAATCAAAAGTCCTGAAATACAAATGAAATGAGCAGAAATATCATAGAATCTCAGACTGGTGTGGGTTGGAGGGATCTTAATCATCCTCTGCCAGGGTGGGCAGGGACACCTTCCACTATCCCAGGCTGATCCAACCTGGCCTTGGACTCTTCCAGGGATCCAGGGGCAGCCCCAGCTTCTCTGGGAATTCCAGCCCCTCCCCACCCTCACAGGGAAAAATTCCCTCCCAACATCCAACTTAAATTTCCCCTCTTTCTGCTTAATATTTAATTGGAAACATTTTTGCTTCAATCTCTTCTAAGACAAGCCTCAAGAAATCCCCCTTTTTACCTGCTGGAAAGCATGAAAGGAGCAGCCAGGTTTATCCCACACCATCACTGTTTAGTGCAGGGTTTTTTGAGCTTTACCTCTGGAATAAACAGATCGCCAGCACTGAAATATCTGTGCTCTCTTTCCGAGCTAAACACTCCATGTAGCTTTTTACTTTAGCCTTTATCACAGGGATGCATTTCTTCCTATCAAACTCGTGCTGAAACCTCAGCAGGAGGCCTTATTGCCAACAATGCTGTCTGGGCTAATAGCATATTTCATAACGACTCGTGAGAAGAAATGTATTTTTCCACAGAAAAGAAAAAGTAGAATATTTGGAAATATCTGGGAAACTTCTAAAACTCAGCTACCACGGGGACAGAACTGGTTCCAGACAAGAAGTTGTGCATTTACAATTTTCACACAAGGTAAAAGGTGCATCGATAAATAGACATTTCCTACAGCACAAGGAGGCAGGAATTCACTCCCAAGCCTCAATTTTGCACCTCAAAGGCAACTCAAAAGATCAGGAGCCTGGAGGGTAATTAGCTCACCAGTGATGGGGTTTGTTTGCACTCTTATAATTGTTTTATGGAGCCTGTGTGGTACCTGGGAAAGCCTTTTTGAAGGATGGTGCCAAGAAAATTGCTGTGATATTGCAGGCTGGGAAAGAGGAATTTTCTTTAATTTCTGTCACCCAACATTGTGGAATTCCTGTGACTTCCTTGACCTTCACTTCATCTGATCATGGCCTGGCACTGAGTGATCTGATGGGGTGGTGCTTAGTGGCTGGAAAATCAGAGCACTTCTCTTTATCCGTGCTGGTTTTGGTGTTCAGGGAGGAGCCCCTCTGCTCTGGAGCCAGGCTTGGAGACCTCAGAGCCCCTTCCAGGGCCTAAAGGGGCTCCAGGAGAGCTGGAGAGGGACTGGGGACAAGGGATGGAGGGACAGGACAGGGGAGTATGGCTTCACACTGGAAAAGAGTAAGTTTAGATGGGATACTGGGGAGGGATTCTTCCCTGTGAGGGTGGGCAGGCCCTGGCACAGGGTGCCCAGAGCAGCTGGGGCTGCCCCTGGATCCCTGGCAGTGCCCAAGGCCAGGCTGGTCATTGGGGCTTGGAGCAGCCTGGGACAGTGGAAGGTGTCCCTGCCCATGGCAGGGGTGGCACTGGATGAGCTTTAGGGTCTCTTCCTACCCACACCAGTTTGGAATTCTATAAAATTCTATTCAAATAAAGATTCACACGACCCCATCCCATTACGTGCATGGGCCACCACTGGTTTTCTGTGGAAGCCACCTGCCATCCTCATCCTCACAATCTAAGGATGCTTCCCCAGCAGCTCTCCCTCACTGACACCTTCCCCTGGTGTCTGCACGTTTCCTTTCCCTGAATCGCCTCCTCCTTGGCTGGGAACGTGCTCCTTCTACTCTGCCTCTGCTCCAACTGGAGCCTGAAGCGCTTTATTTTAGAAGAAAACATGACCATTGTAAGAAAGCTCAGCCACAACAGCTGGCTGATCAAATATTCATAGGGAGGAATCTGCTGCCTGCTCTTTTATAGCTCTCTTTTTCCCAGAGTCATCAGCCAGGGCTCCTTTGCTCTGGTACAACAGGACAGCACATTACACGGCTTGTCTGTCAAAGGCCTGGCCTCAAACACTCTCAGCACTCAGCTGCTCCTGACTCCCAAATTGCCGTGGCTCAGGATCAGGCATCAGCTTAAATCTTTGTTAATCAGGACTTTCCAGAGCTACAACACTAAATGAAAACAGGGGGAAGAGAAATAACAACAAGATTGAGCCAAAAGTGAGTTTTGCCTCAAGCCAGGGGCTGCCTTGTCCTCAGAATAGGGGAGGCACTGATTTTTTTGGGTAATTCTGCTGTTTTTTCACAAATTTAAGTTTGATTTCTCTAAAGAAAACCTCCAGTGGTGAGGTGGGAGATAAAACAAAATTGAGCTTTCTGCTAGGCCCTTTATCCCATCTCTGTGTGTCCTTTTTGTCATGCAAGGACATGGTTTAGAACAAAAACGGCTGCTCCACATCCTTATCCCAAAAGGCAATCAGGAGAACGCTGAAACACCACAAACATCCCTAAATCCACACACAACATTCCTAAAAATGGCCCTAATGCACTATGACACAACAGAAACGATCTTGCAGACTATTGCTGTGCTAACAAAGGTAAAAGAGACGCTCAAAGCCATCCCTGTTTTCAGGCTGGCTGGGTTTGGCACCCCTTGAATCAATTTACATTATCCCAAATTTCACGTACTGCATCACGTTAATTCGGGCAACCAACACATCACTGTGTGGAGTCACTGGTTCTTGACAGGGCAACCAAGGAACCTGAAAAGCAGAATGATTTCATACTTCCCAACAATATTAATCTGCACGTTTATGCCTCTTAATGACTCGATCACGTGGAAAAAGACTGAACGTCTATCCATCAGGGATTGCACGCACAGTTAATTAAGGATGAAATAATAAATGCCTGATTTCTACAGGATAGGGTAAACATCCAATTAAAAGAAGATGCTGTGTACACTTTTCACTCTCATTAGTCAAAGCATAAAGCATTTTAACATTTCCTAAATAATTTACTTGTATTAAAATAAAGAGAAATGCTTAAAACATTAATAGGGTGCTTTCCAATGCTGTAGTCAATAAGCTGCTATATGAAGGCAATGTCAATAATTCATGGCTCTGCTCAGCAGGAACAGGCTGCAGTTCTCAGCAGAGCAGGGCCCACCAAGGCTGAGGCAGCAGGACCTGGCCAAGCTCTGCTAAACTCACAGTTAAACGCTACAGGCAGTGGTGAAAACCCACCAGTGACAGAAAATTTTACACCTGAGCCTGTGGGTGATGGAAGTGCCTGGGAAGGACACGGTGCTCAGGACCAGCTACTTGGTGGCTGTGGGGTCACCAGCCAAGCTTATGGATAAAAAAATGGGACTGGTGCTTTTTGAACCTGAAAAAAAGAGTCTCTTACCCCAAAGACAGCCCCAAATGTGGCCCAGATGGAGGTGTGGCTGCTGGGCCACATCCACAGCACCAGCCAAGGGTTCTCCACAGCCCCCAGGAGCACTCCCAGCACGGGTGGGGCTGACAGAGCCCAAAGGAGCTGGACCAGAACCTTCCCTGCTCCGAGGGCAGAATCCTCAATTTTCCAAAGCCAGATGGGCACTGGTGGCTGCAGAGCTGGGAATTTGAATAATCTGGGTTACTGATATGCAAAACACAGCAGGCATTCCAGCTTCAATTTTCTGCTAAGAGTCAAGGTGTGGATGTTAGAGCTGGGCTCTCTGATGAGAAAACACATGTCCTGACTATCCAAGCAGCCTGCTGGATCCACTGAATTAAGATTGCAGTGCATTAGCAGGGAGTACATAACAGGTTTGTGCAGAGAAACTGAATTAAGATCTTTTTCCCCATGGATCATTCTGCTACGTAGAGGAAATTTCCCTAAAACGTTTTATTGGCTATCTATGGCTATAATAAATAAGAATTAATTTCATAGTAAGGAATTATTAAATGCTATCTTTTATCAACTGAAGTAAGGAATATCCTACTCAAATTTAGATGTATAGCTCAGAAAATATATAGAAACATGGCATTTGGCTGGGACAGCTTTTGAGGTTTTTCAAATGCTGAAATCACTTTTCATTAAAACTGTGACAGAAACTGAGAACCTGGCACAGTGCCTTTTCTTATATATACATTAAATCATGCGTTTTGTGGCAGGATTTGTACATTTTTTTCTCTTTATAGAAGTCTTGTACAAAATCTTGCTTGAGTCACACCAAGATCCATCTGGATCAAGACAGATTTGTCTTGTAAAGAGGAGAGTGTGAAACATGTTGCCCCCAATCCCTGGGCCATGCCAAGCTCCTGCAGGCCTGGGGCTGCCCAGTCCTGGCTGCTGTGCATGACTGATAAATGAAATTATGGAAATGCAACTGTGGACAGGGTTATAGCAACCTCAGTGCTGCTGGTGAGCAGGTGAGAAAATATCTTTGTGGATATTTGGGTGCAAGAGGGATGTGTTGGACAGGGCTTGGAGCAACCTGGGATAGCAGAAGGTGGCAGGGGGTGGAATGAAATGAGATTTAAGGTCACTTCCCACCCAAACCATTCCATGATCCTATAAAAAAACCACTTTGTTCCTCAGTGCCTTCTTTTGTCCTCATGATCCTCATAGGAAAGACATACAGACACCATCATCTTCAGGTTTCCAAATATTCTGTGCAAGAGGAAGGAACCCACTCTCACTGTCTGCAACTCACTTCATTCTCCAGGAGTCTCATTTCTATGACAAGGTTGGTGGAAGCCTAAATTAAATTTGGGACCTAATTTTAAACAGAAACTCAACCTCCTGAGTAAACAATAGATGGAGCCTGCCTATTAAATCATTATGTTTTAATTAAATTCTTTGCAGCTCGTGAGTTCTTTGAACTGAGCGAGGTGATAAATGCATTGTAATTTTAATAGGGTTATACTTTGTGCTAAACTCACTGAGAGCAGGGACACGAGATAGGGACCGTGTTCCCACAAAATCCTGCATGGGATTCTGCTGATAACTGCACACTTGGTATATGACAGAGGAACTTCTGCAAAGAAGCAAAGCTGGTGTAAAGCAGGTTCTTTTCAATTAGAGACAGATGTAGCAGCAGCACACGAGTACGTGTGATTCTTGCGAACAACAAAATAAAAAGCATTTATTCTTCATGTTAGTGATTCAGGCTCCTCCGAAAACAAAGGGAAATCCACCTATTGCTGTGCAAGGCTTTTGGATCAGCTCCTTGGTGTGTTATTGAAGTAATAAAGTAAAATCAAGAAATTCACGACAATCATCAGGAGTTGTAGTGACAGGAAGAGGGAAAATGGCTTCAAACTGAATGAAAGTAGGTTTAACTTGGATATTAGGAAGAAATCATTCCACGTGAGGGTGGGCAGGCCCTGGCACGGGGTGCCCAGAGCAGCTGGGGCTGCCCCTGGATCCCTGGCAGTGCCCAAGGCCAGGTTGGACACTGGGGCTTGGAGCAGCCTGGGACAGTGGGAGGTGTCAGGGACATGTCAGGGACATGGAACAAGATCTTTAATGCCCTTTCCAACCCAAACCATTCTGGAATTCTGTGAAAATGAAAAAGCCAAATACAGCTTTTCTCAGCACCAAATCTGACTGAAAGAGGCCCAAAGTAAAACACCTACAAGTTTGGGGTTGTTTTGTACTTAAACACCACAAGGAACTTTAGGAAGTCGGTTAAAAAAGAAAAAGTTGTAACTTTAAAATGACCTCCAGCAGCATCACTGAATATCTCAGCTGCTTTATCACAGCCCCTGCAAAGGTATCTCCCCACAAAGCTATGGGATCGTAAAGTCTCCTGGTAGGAAATATGACACACTCTTAAAACATATGTCAGAGATTTCCCGAATTGCAAACATGCTATTTCAGATGGTGAGATTCCTTTCCTCATAAAAGCATCTTTAAATTGTCTGACAGAGAAAATTCATATCACAAATAAAATCCTGGCCCCTCTGGAGTCAATGAGAGTTTTATGCCTGACGCAAGTGGAACCAAGGTTTCATCTCTGCTTTTTTACAGCTGCTCCTGTGTGTGAGCTCAGGCTGAGGGCATCAGCACCTCCCTTGGCACTGGGAAAGGATGAACTGGAAGGACCCTGCTCTGCCTCCTTCTCAGAGCCCACCCTGTGCCCCATCTCCACTCCAAAGCAGCCCCTGAATGGGCACAGCTTTGGAAATCTGAAAATAAACCAGGCACAAACCCCCTGCGCTGACACAAGTGAGTGATGCTTGAAAACCTTGATCTATAATGCCAGAGCTGATAGGTTCCTGCTTGCAGAGACCTGATTATTCCACCTGGATAGTGGCTTAAACAAAAGAACAAGCAGACAAAAGAAATATATGTGCAAAGTCCAAGAAGCAGGCTATTATTTTCGATAGAGGTGTTGTGTGTATTTTTTTTCCCCTGGCATTAGCTGCAGTAAAATGAATCATGCAAAGCAACATTTTTCACAAACCCCAAACATGCTACATTCACATAAAACTGATGTACACCAGGAATGTTCACTGGGCTGGAGAATGGGAACAAAGAGGGCTGCAGACATACAATTTGTCATCCTGATTTTATATAATAACAGGATATAAGCATATAAATGGGTGTGTTTGGCAGGTGAAAAGGAAAATTATAGGGAGAGAGGAATATTGTAGCTAACTCAACAGTGGCCATATTGCCAATAGATCCTTTTGCCATTTGACAGCTGTCTCAGGTAAGGGCTGAAAAATCATGTTTACCCAGATCAGCCCCATCTCTCTTTTGGTTATTTAGGACTCTGCACATTCCACATAAAAACAACACTTTCAGCTCCTAACTTCAATTGAATCACCATGAAATGTCCATTTTGAGGATGCACTTCTTGATCCTGCCATAGTAGGTGTAAGCAACAAGGTGCTCAGGTGAGCCAGGCTGCACATCCAAGTTTGCACAGCCAGCTCCGAGGAGCAGCTTTTTGTACACAGAAACAAACTCGGGTTTTTTTCCCCCCAGCTTGATCTCAGTAGTTCTTTTAGAAATCAGGGGATGCTCAGCATGCAAAGGAAGCCTGGGAGCTGAGAAAACGCCTTTCTATAGGATAAACAGGGAGAGAAGCCACAAGTATAGCAGAGCCCAAGCCCATATTCCACAGACAGATGCTGGGGACAGCAGTGAGGGAGGGAATTAGGGAAAGGCTCAGTAAATAGCTGACAGATTGCTGCTGCCACTGCCTTTCTGCAGGGCTTGTTTTGTACTGTACTGAGAAACTTGTAATAGTGGACTGAGCTGAAGTGGTGACATTAAACTGGGCCCTGCTGCTCAGGGCTAGAGCTGGTGCTTCACCCCAAATCAGATCAGCAGTGGTGCTAACTTGGTTGCTGACAGACCTTTCATTCACTGGTAGCAGGTGCTGGGGGCACTTTGCTGCTGGTGACCTGATGCTGGCATTTGGGGTAAGAAACTTGGAGAAGAGAGCATTATTTACTTTCACTCCAATGAGATGGCATTTCTGTGAGCAATCTGCTCCTGCTGGGAGAGGACTGGGGGAGCGAAGGATAGTATGAAGTGTGATAGCATCTCATTCTTTGAAATTGTTTTTTTTTTTTTCTGTATTTTCCACAGTTCTGTTGTACAGTCCTTGTGCCAAGGGAGTTTTTTAAAGGCTGCTGCCCAAACTGCTGATTTTGAATCTCAGGAATTCATATGTGGAAGGCTCTGGATTTTAGACATCCACCTACTTGACAAGCAGATGCAGTCAGGTAGATTTGATGTTTATTTGAATTGAACTGGCTTTAAATGGAAGAACAAAACTGTGGCTTCCACCCCTCAGATCTGTGTCTGATTTAGCCATTAGGCCAGCTGAAAGCAGAGCTGGCAAATCAGCCAAATACACACACAGAGACATCAGGGCAGGGGCAGAGAGAGCAGGAGGGAGCTCTACTGAGGGAACTCATTTTTATAGAGCACCAAGGATAATGGATGAACTCAACAAAAGCCATTAAAGCATCAGCAGAAGCTCAGCAATGGTTTAGACAGCTTATCCTAATGAACTCGGAGTGGTTCACCTCGCAATAAATGGATAATGAGGGTATAAAAACGGCAGCCATTAATATATTTGCAGGTTAAAGAAACTGGTAAATGGTTCCTTGGTTCCTGCAAGTCTCAGACTCCGGAGCAGTGGGACAGGGGAGGTAGACAAAAAGCACACACCATCCCTTATTGATCCATGTGGAAGCACAGCAGGAGCCTTCCTGAAATTTTTGTGGTGAATTAGACATGAGTTTGATCTTCCATCCTGGGTGGGGGGGATGCTGCTCCCTCTCAATGCAGGTTTGAGGGGGTTTCTGTGAGTCTGTGTGTGATTTATTCCAAGTTTCCCTCCATCCTCCTGGAAACGCTCCCCCTAACTGCTGCCTGCTGCAGGTTAAGGCACTTTCACCTCCCTTTTACATCCAGCGAATCCCAGATCTAATGTGAGAGGAAGAAGAAGTGAGGTTTGCCAGGGGAAAAAGCCTGCAGCTGAAGAAAGACTTCACAGATGTAAAATGTAATGCTCACAACAGCCTGCAGGAGTGGAGTGGGAAGTTCCACAAGCAGCTGGAACCGATCCCACAAGGGCTGGACCTCTTGTGCCTCTTTCAGGCAACAGTTAAAAGCTAAAAATATTATTTAAAATCTTATTTAAAAGGGAATTTTTTCTACTCTGCAATCTTTTGCAATTCTGAAAGGATACAATGCTCCTGAAATCTTCATTGTGGCCAGTGAAAACTCCCACAAAAATGCACTTATTTAAGGAATATTAGGGGCTGGAGACCTCAGTTAATCCCTCACAATCCCCTGACAATAAATTACCTGAAATTAGCATTTCCAACATTCACCAGTTCCCAGAGTAAATTAAGGTTCAATACCTTTGTAAAGTGTAGGGAAATACTCACAGAAATCACCAAGAAATCTTTTGGCTCTCAGTGTGAGGTGAAACTGCCTCTTAATTCTTACAAAAATACTGGCTTGCCCATTTAGAGGTATCAGACACAAAGAAAGGAAATCAGTTTTGTGAGAGCTGGGAGCAATGGGTGGAGGATTTTGGAAGGGTTTTTTTCTGGAAAATCCAGCATTAGCAACCTCTAAAGGTGGCATGTGAGAAGCCCCAGCTTCAGAGTGTGGAGCAAGTTCCCCCATAAATAAATGCAGCTTCCAGAGGGCTGGAATACTAGAAGCTCCTCAGACTTGTAAATTCCTGCAATATTTGTGCTTTTAGACTTCTTATTTTCCATGCAAAACGATCAAAATATAGGCAAGTTTCTAGAGCACACACACAAAAAAACCCACCCAGGGAGATATCTGAAACAAATATTGTGGAAGAGTTCATTTTAACAGAGTTAATCCACCCAGAAATGGATAGCAGCAAGATATTTAATCATGGCATATCCTGTTTAATCACATTTAGAATCCTCTGGAAATTAAGCTTATACAACTTCCTTAATTTGGAGGACAGTATAATGCTTAAGTATTTAATCTCCTTAGGATTGATATTGGACTCGAGTCTTTTGCAGAGTTTCCTGAATAGATGGAAATTCAGAAGGGCTCAAATTAACAAATCACTCCTTTGTTTTCCAAACGATTTTTTTATTATTTTTTTTAACCTCAAATTTTTAATGGTTTGGTTTTCTTCTTGGTTATTGACAATTCTGAGTCCACTGAGCTTTTGTGGAGTCTTTTAGGAAATGGATTCCCCACCACAAAGGTTCTCATCAGGACTGAAGGAATGAATGCAGGCCCTTCCAATGCCCTCTGGAAAACCTTATTACATAATTTTTAGCTTGTGCTTAAAATTCAGCTGCCTTTTAAGCCACACGTTTATCTTGGGGAGCTTTAGGATGGATCTTACAGACCACAAGTTCCAAACCAAAGCAAAGGGTGATTGCTGAGCCTACCCTGCATTTCCATCCTGCTGTTCATTCCATCACAGAGGGATTATAAGATTTTACATAAAATGCCTCAATTTTGGTAATTTCAGAGTGACTCCACTTTTAAACATGAAAATAACACAAGCAAAACCAAGTTATTGTAGTAAAAATAGTCACTAGTAGTTACTTTTGTCCCTTCTCAATCTTTTAAATAAAAATAATTACTCCAAGTGTCTCAGACAAGGCTCTAACACCAGTCTAGCATTGAACTGCTTCTCATAAACCAAGATGATGCCTTGTCTCAAAATGTACTTTAATAATATAGTATTTGGGGGTTTTATGCCAAACAATAATTTGATTTTTCTGAATTTATTGATGAAGGAAGGGCTATAAATTCAGCATGAGCTCTTTCACTAAAGAACACCAAATATTTCCTACAAAAAAAAGTGGAGGGAATAAAATTGAAATAATAAATTCCAAACTCATCCAGGCGGGCAAGTGCAATGCTAAAGGAAATTCATTGGCAGATTTACAATTAAGATCCATACAGAATGGAAATAATAATAATTATAAGCTCCTAGAAATGCTGTAGCAGGTTGTACCCTGGATTCAGCAGGGACAAATCACTCATATTTAGTTTCAATAAAGGCATAATTCCTGATGCCTTCAAATACCTTCTAAGAGCAGCTTAATTTATCGTATTCTTGGCGAAGTTTAAAATCCAAAAGGCAAGAAGGAAGTGGGAACGATTCCATTTCACAGGAGGGAAACTCCTGGAAGCATCACCTGCAAGGGCAGAGCCACCCCAGGGCTGGGTGCTGGGACCACACTCCAGGAACATTATTTTTGCCCTACATTAGGCAAAACAGCCCCAAAGAGCAGATCTGATGAGGGCTACACAAATTAATCTGGTTCTTCCCCTCCAGCAGGGCTGTGGGACAGCAAAGAACCTTCTTCACCTCAGCAGTTGCTGGTTTACAAAGGGTTGCATATTTTACTGCCTCTGATGACTCCAAAGCTGTTTTAGCATGTAAATAACCTACAAACTATATTTGTTTCCTCATTCTTAGCCTGTGTGTATCAAACTTCACCTGGACATTCCCAACCCCTCAGGGAGTGCTGGGAGCTGAAGCGATTTTTCAGAGCATCAACACCAAAATTTAGGACAATTACCAAGTGATGCTGTTGGCCTTGGCTCTGATTTGGTGCGGATTGGGTTTCCTCCTCTATCAGCGTTTAATCAGCGTGGCTGAGTCACTAAAATGTGTAAATCTGTGCCTGAATTCTTGGCTTTGCAGGCCTTTGTGACCTCCTCTACAGCCCAGTAAAAGCCAGCGCAGCTCCATTAACTCCCAGAGTTTTACATGGGTTTGCTGACAGCTTCATCATTCTTTGTTTGCCTTCTCAAAGAACCCAGGACTCCACCTCACGCCCATCCACTGACCCATCCAACACTTGCACAGTGATTAAAAAATAGCAGTTCTGGGATGAAAAAAAACCCCTCCCTACAACATTTCCACAGAGATTTTGGTGGTTGTGACTTGTTCATAGCTTAAATACCCTTAACGATCTGGCTGGATATGGACCTAAGGGAATGTTTTTCCTGTTTTTTGTTCTGTGTTTTCACTTGGCCTGGAGAATCTGAACAAAGTCTTAATATCAGCTTTGAAAATACAAGTCCTGCTATGAAAACCAAATGTTGCATGCATGAATATGCTTTTAGTTTTATAAATGAGGAGCTGAATTGCTCATAAATATGTTGAACACAGTTTCAGCTCAGGTTCGGGAGGATGCTGAGATTTGTCCTTTCTGTGTCAAGGAAATCTTCACCAGAGCAAGGAGGGCATGAATTTCACCTGGTGTCTCTCTGAATAACCGGTTAGCCTTAAAAATTTACTTTCTGCACATGTATTTAATCAGAGATTGATCATAAATGTGTTTTTGTGGGTTTTTCCTTGAGTATTTTGGGTGAAACATTTTTATCCAAAGTGAAACAAAGGAAAACAAAAGTTACTTGTACCTTGGCTGCCCTGACATTCTATCAGAATTACTCTGCTCTGCCAAAATATGGTCATTTTTTTTCATCCTGTATAATCCCTTATCAGCATTGTCACTGCTTCTTTTGCCCAGTCTCCTGGCAAATTTTATGTTCTAGGATTTTAAATCCTCAATTCTCTTTCTGGGTCAGCCACGTGCCTGTTATTCTAAGAATATTCTACTTGTCCTTGAACATGCATCCCTCCAACTCAGCACTCACCGTGCTCCTAACGCTGGTTTAAAGCTGGAGAGAGAACAGCAGACACAACACTCGTGCCAAGGACAGGTTTTTTCCTTCCCAGTCATCTTTTGTTATGAATCTCGTGGTTCTTCTGGATGTTAAACACCTGCTACTTTCCCTTGGGAAGTGCCAGGTTACCTTGGACACTCCTATCAACGCACAGAAAGGGAGATGGGGCTGATAATTTCCCCTATTAGCAGCATGGCTCCTTCTCTCCCTAAACACGGAGAGTTCAAGGACATGGGAAGTTCAAGGATGAGGGAAACGACTGCAGAAATCCTGAGCCATTCAAGTACAAACTTGTAAAACACAAACTGGGTCAGCTCTGAGGCCAAATCTGGTACAGCTCTTGGTGTTTAATGAAGTTCTGTCAGTGGATATGAATTCTTATATTCGGTGTAAGAAATAACAGCCATAATCCTCCACAATTAGGGCTTCAAAAGGAAAAGTGCCCTTCCAGGAGGGATTTCACTTCACCCCACAGTCCCGGGATTCCTCACTCTGCTCGTGGTCACGTTACAGCCAGACCTTGACTGACATTCTGGGCACTCAGTGGGGTTTCTGGTGAAGACAGGAGGAATATTTTTACTTAATGCTTGAATAAAGCTGTCGAACATGCTTTGGGTGATGATGAAATTGAACTGTTTCTGGTTAAGCACTTAAATGCTGGATCACATCTTGTATATTCCCTTCCTAAATCTCATAAGTGCAGAAAGCTCCACTCAGAAAATGGGACCATTTGCTTTCCCCAGCCATTTCAGGTCATAGCCTGAAACAAAACAAGGAGAGTTTCAAGAAGTCTTTTCAATTCTTGTTTGGCCTAACAAAAATAATGGAATGTGTTTTACAGATATAGAAGGGAAAATAGTTAATCCATAGGATTACAAGGAACTGGAAGAGATTAAATAAAGCTCTCTCAGAAATTCATATTCTATGCTATAATAATAGTGGAAGGGACAAAAACCTTGAGGAAAAATAGGGGAAACAAATCCACACTAAAGGAGAAAGATTCAATTCTGAAGAATGAGGAACAGCCACAGCAGAAGTGAGGCCATAATTAGTATTCATGTCATAAAAGCAAACAAACCCATTCCTGCTAATGGCTCCAGGCATCCCCTGTGGGCTGAACGCCCAAAAAAAGCGAGACATCCCCATTTCTACCTCAGGAGTGGCAGGAGAGAACGCGACTGTTTAGGGCGGATGGAAAACAGGATGAGCTAAATATTAACATTTCAAGAAAACAAAAACCACGGGAGACCAGCGCTGGTCCCTTTACCCTACTGAGTGTTTTAATGGAGAGGTTTAGATCGTCTGGATGAATCACTGTTATTTATTGCCTCGGAGCTCCACGCTTCACTCTGAAAGGGAAGGGCTGAAGACTCGGTATTTCCCTTCTAGCGTCTCTCTAACAGCTGTAAAAATTAAAATACGCGCGGAATGGTGGCATTAAAGACTCATCAGCGAGCCGGAGCAGCCAGGAGCGGGGCAGGCACATCGTGGGCATCCAGAGGTGAAGAATGGGCCGTTCACAGCACTTAGAAATGCAAATGTCAGCGCCGGAAAAGTCGACGGCAGCTGCTCGGAAGGAAAAAGCTTTTCTTAAGAGCCCGTTCTTTCATCAGCACCACGGAGCATTAGCCACGCATTGCAGAGCCTTCATCTCGCCGTGCCAATCCGCTCCACCGAGGCACAGACCGGGGATTGGTGAATAAAAGGGTGATTTTTGACTGCAGTAGCGCCTCTATCTCCTTCAATACTTGTGTGCGCTGGCATGTTTGTGTGCAAAGCCCGCTTTGATGGGGCATACAGGTGTTCTTGAGGTTCTTTTTGCCTAAAATGCAGATATTGGTAGGTAGGGGCAGCACTACACCTGTCCTTTCAGGGAAAGTTTGGTGGCAAAGAGTCAGAGAATGGTTTGGGGTGGAAGAGACCTTAAAGCCCATCCAGTGCCACCCCTGCCATGGGCAGGGGCACCTTCCACTGTCCCAGGCTGCTCCAAGCCCCAGTGTCCAGCCTGGCCTTGGGCACTGCCAGGGATCCAGGGGCAGCCCCAGCTGCTCTGGGCACCCTGTGCCAGGGCCTCCTCTCCAAAAATGAGGATCTCCAATGTGAGTAAGGACAGGATGGGCCAGCACAGCCTCTCCAGGACAATTCCTTGGGACACTTTCACCTCAAAGTCCATGATTTCACCCCCAGCCCTGTTGAGCAGCACAGCACTGGTGCCTTGAAACACTTTGCTTGCCTGTAGCTGTGCAGTTGAGGCACCAGTTGAGAACACTTTAATTAGCCCAGAGGAAATCACAGTAGGGATTAAATGAGTTGGGCTGTTATCCTCCTGTTTTTACTAGCAGCAAATAAAAGTGTGCAATTAGCTTTTTTTAAAGACACTTCCAGGATCTTAAGGTTATCATAACTGTAAACAATAGTATATTTATCTAATCTGAGAGTGGTACTTGAAGTATATTTCCATTCTGAATGGGAAATATTAAAATTACAATTGGTCCACAGGTTTTGGGGGATTTTAGTCAAAATTCAGCTTAGCAGCAGGGGCAGAAGAGAATTTTAAAGAGGGTTTTCAAGCAAGAAATGCACAATTTCCTGATTTGGTTTAGCAATGTCAAAATATATCCTTAGTGTAATTTTTTTTGTCGTGATTCATTGTAATTCATTTATATTAAAATATTGGCTTGGATAATGTATTAGTATGTACAATATTACATAAATCAAACCCAGAAAGCCTAAGATTTATCAAAATAACACTCAAAATAATACCAGTTTCAGTAGAAATGAAATAAAATTATTGGCTGAATTATTTTTGAGGGATTTTCCCACATCAATTTTCTGCGCAAGTTTCCAACCCGTTTATTCCACTCTGCTCCCATCAGCTGCCTTTCAGACGAGCCCTTCCAGCCCAGTTTTCCTTTCAGTGATGCTGCTACATCAGGAATTATTCCATGAAGTTAGAGTAGCACAATTAAAGGAGCAGCTGGATCAAACCCACCTTACTGAAATGTCACTTATTAGTGGCAATAAACTCATCACAAGATTTATCTGAAGGGAAAATCCCAAGGCTGCTGTCTTGTGAAGAGTCTTATGGGTAGATTTGAAACCAAAAATCAGGGAAGTGGTTTGAAACAGGAATTAGAGGATGAAAGTGAAGAGCTGTAGGAAACACCTGCAAATTGGCTTTATCAAACAAATATTGGGTGAGAAATATTTATTCCTTCCTCACTGTAACTGACCCCACCCTGCAGCCACAGCAGAGGGGCCTCCTCAGGAGGATTAACTAAAGCTCCACGAAAGCTGGTTTGCTGTTTTCTAGGGAAACTGTGGCGCAAATGAAGTCTCTGATGGAAAATCATCACTAACAGGTTCCTTAAAAGGGAATATTTTTCCCTTAACGGCGGAACAGTCAGAGCTAAAAGTGTCCATCTTACAAACCTAATGGGACACAGGCAATGAGACACTGACCTCCTGCTGGCTTCACTACTGGTCTTTATTCATCCAAATCCTGCCCTGGATCACCCTGCTGCCAGTTTGGGACACAACAAAAACCCTCAGCTTGGTACTGGGGCTTCACTATGGAAAGACCTCAAAGTTTTATAACATTTAAAATCTTATTCCTGATCACAGAATGGTTTGGGTTGGAGGGACCTTAAAGCTCATCCCATCCCACCTCCTGCTGTGGGCAGGGACACCCTTCCACTATCCCAGGCTGCTCCAAGTTAGACATTTCCAGTGCTAATCTCCTGATGTAAAATGAAAAATAATATAAAAAACATTCCCTCCTCATGAAAAAAATATATAGACTATTACTGACTACCTTTAGAATCACTTTCCTGCTGGCTTAGGGATACCCAGATGTAGAGATTTCACATCTCACCTCAGAAAAACAGGTGTACTTTGCAGACAGAATTAACTGACAGATACATTCACCATGAATACTGCAGATACCAGCCCAGCAGGAACTGAGCTTGTGATAGCTCCTGATCAAAGGAATTATCCCTGAATGCTCCGGACAGGGATCCTGTGATTCCTACACAGTGCATGTCTGTCTTGTACCTGTCAGCATCATCCACACACAGGTATTGTGCCTTGGTGACACCGCAGTGACTCCTGAATGTGTCACCCCCCAGAACCAACACATCCAGAGTTGAACAAAACATTCCTGAGACAGTTTTGATTGTCCCAATTTTTAGGGGATGAATTCCTACTGCTGCTCCTGTTCTCCATTGAACCTGGTGGGAGTTAGACATGTTAAAGTGCCTTTTAGGGGATCGGGGATCACTTGCTGGAGCCCAGGCAAGGATTAGGAGATGGAGAATTAGCAGCTCTCCAACTCGTAGGGCAGAAGCCCCCCAGCACCAATGATCTGAGTCACCATTAGGACATGAAGAGTTTCAACAAGAAAGGGGAACAAACTCCAACAGCTCACTGACTTTGCAGACTGAGGCATCACAAGGCAATTGGCTCCGATGGGAATTGCTGGCTGGGTGTCAGTGGCACTGAATCCCATAAAAGCTCCCTGCCCAAGACAGATTTCCCACTGAATGACTCCTCCTCCCAGTGCACCACTCAAAGACCCCTTAACCCCTTACGTACCCCCTCCAGCAGTAAATCACACGCACTTGCTGACTGCTAAACATCCAGTTTTGAATATCCTAATGAACTTTTGAACATCCTAATATCACTCTGACCTTTTCTAAATAAACCCAGTAAAAAGTGCATTATTTTTTCCCTTGGGTGAAAAACTCCTTCACCTTGCAGTAGACCTCCGTGATAGATGACAGCCGAAGCCCTCACAGGATTGAGATATCTGCAATCATTTCCTTGCAAAACACCGCTAAATTCCTGTCCCATTGATAACACCGTGGCTGGCAACATCCGCAACCCTGCAGAACCTGTGCTGCTGTACGAGCCTGACACTCCGCTCCAATTTCCCTTCTGTGCCATGAAAGGAGCTGCAAATACCAGCTTTTGTTTGCCAGGTCATAGGAGGGAAGAGAACAGGGTACTGCTGTTATCCAAAGTCGTGAATGCTCCTCGGAGCTTCTGGAAACTCTCACCCCGGAGAGGATGAGATAAAGCCTGAAGGGTATTTCCAGGTTCAGCAGCTGAGAACCCAAGTGCTCCCAAAGCTAAACGAGCTGCAGGACGCTGTGAGCGCATGTAAGGCACAGAGATTGTCCAGTGCTGATGGACGTCTATAGGGGATCTATAGGGTTTGATTTTTATCCCTGGTGCAGCTTCCCAGTGAAACACCCTGGTGTGTGGCATTTGCTGTTTTGCACAAAGCCAGCAAAAGCTAAATGGACACCAAATATCCCTCCCTCCCAGCCTCAACGCCTCTTTGAAGTCAGAGTAATGGGAACATTTAGCTCTTAAGTTGTGGTTTTACTTCCACAAAAGCGACTACACATCAACCTAATGTCTTCCTTTGTTGGGTGACACAGAGGTCACTGCTGTGAGATTTATTTGAATTCGCAGTTTGGTTAATTAATTTGCTCGTTCTGAGCGTCCTCCATCAGCATCGCTCGTGCAGCAGCACCACCGAAGCAACAGATTCATTTACATGGTACAGTGCATCTGGAATAATTATTACCCCCCAGAATTGTTATTGCTCCAAATCTGAGGGGAAAGGGAAGTTTCCTACTGTGATAAAAGGGCTCTGTTGTGGTTTTATCAGCTGAAAACAACGAGGTGGACTAAATTACAAAAGCAGCTTTTTGCAAGTGTTAAGTAGCACAAAACACAAGTGTCCATAAAGCCGTTACAAGACCAAATTTGTTTCTCTTATTACCGTCTTAGCAAGTTTTATGAACAGGCTAAAGAGTCTGAAACCACTCCCATGCCTGCAGCACTATTGACACACAATCAGCAGCAATTAAAACAGCAGCATTTTTTCACTGCTGAAGGGTGCTATTGCCCCCCTGGTTTGGAAAAATCAGACTTTTTTATAAATAAGCTCTGGAAAACTGGTTGGATTATAAGTAAGGAAAGCAGAAGGCTTTAGAGAGACAGTGAAGTGAGATTGAAAGCATCTTAGATCAAGAGAATTAAGTAATTTGAGCTCTGGACGCCTGATTGACCAAGAAGGGGGCAGCTTTGTTTTTCCGTTGAGAGTTGATCGAAAACCACTGGTTCCAGTTCTTGGGTCCTTGATTTGCTGGGAGCCCTTTGCTTTAACCAGCTGATTAGCTCTTTTCACTGCCCTGGGAGAAGAAATCATTCTTGACTTCTCCTTGGACATTTAATTCCTACACATCTTCCCTATTCCTGTAACTTAAGCTTAAAGCTGTGGTCCACAGTGAAAGGTGAAATACTTGATTAATCAGAGTTTATACCTTGGTAGGTTTAAGTTTAGAAAGAAGAGAGGAAAAGTGTGGAGCTCTCTGGCCGAGCCTCTTCCCAGGCTGTTCCATCAGCCTTTCATAACCACAGCAGAAAATCAGCAAAACACACCTCCACTACTCCCTCCTTTTGCCACATGACATCTGGATTTTAAACATTATTCCCAAATCTCCACTCTCCAGCAAGGCTGGATCTGCCACAGACTCCATCTCTCAGGCTCTAATAACTGCAGTACGTCAAAAATTCACAAAACTCCTGCCTACCCTGCATCCACGTGCTCCCCAGGTCAGACACAGCCCAGTGCTGCTCTTCCTTAGGCAGCCAAGATAGCACCTGCCCTTGCCTTAAATAAATCCACGAGGGTTCAGCCCACGGGTTCAGTGAGGTGTGACAGCATTGAGGGGAAATTGAGGGGAACCCAAATCACCTGTGCTCACTCTGGATCCCTACCAAAGCAAATGTAGCATGTGGCAACTGAGATAATCACAGCCACGTGCGGGGCAGGGGCAGCTGTTGCCTGAAGGAGTGGAAATGAGACACATGAAGAGATGCAGATATGTTTATCTATTTATCTATATATCCATACAGTGTGTGTATATTGTATCACACATGTCTGCAATACACACAGCTATGGAACAATGATGTGAAAGTGCATTTATCTGCTCCCTTTCCAAGAGCCCAGCTTTTCAAGGGAAGCAGAACGAGCAGTTGCTCCCCTTGATTAACTCATTGCTTACAAACACCTCCCACCTGCTGCACCAAGACACCTTTAGACCTAACACTGGCTCTGAGGCTCCTCTTGTTCTTCGTGGTTCTTGGTTCCCAAGCCGTGTGTTAACAGTAGGTATTTCAAATCGCCAAGTGTTAAATGTAAATATCACATTACAGCTGCAGGAACCTGGTGGGGAATGCATTGTCTGGTCATGGTGCACGGGGCTTATTTAGCATCTCCTGCTCTTTCAGTCTCTCGTCCCAGTCCAGAGCAGGCCAAGAGCTGAGACTGTTGAAGATAGAATTAATAAAATATGTGGAGTGAGCTGGGATATCAACCCCCTGCCTGGAGGACAGGTCTCACCACCACAAATGACATATGTAATGCAGCTACCTAGCATTCCTAGAGGGTGTACAGCAGGGCTCAGACTGGTGTGACTGGGGGGAATTACTGGGGCACAATTGCTTAAAGCAGGACTCACTGTTATGCAAAATAAAGTTCTGTGCTCAAAGCTGTTGGTTTTGTTTACCTCCTGTGTAATTGCCCTAAAGGGTTTTTCTTTCTCCCCTCCCCAAAAAAGCTGGTTTTGATGCACATGAAGATTTTAATGCATCTAAGCACCTTTGGGGTTGTGAGATGTGGTGTTGTTGGCGCAGAATCACACAGTGGTGGGATGGTTTGGGCAGGATTAAGCTAAGATTGTCCAGTTCCAGCCTCCTGCCATACGAAGGTTCATTTCAAATGGGAAGGCATCTGGAAGAGCAGCATAAATTCACTTTTCAGAGGAGTCTGCAGGTGACAGGGCCCTTTGGACCAGGAAGGACTGGGAAGGCCTCATGGGCTGCAGGGTAGGACAGGAACAAACAAGGCTCTGTGTGATTCTGCAGATCCATAGGTTCCTTCTCTCGTGTGAGCCCCCTGCTTTAGTGATCCCCCCCAGTGCCACTGCTCTTTCTAGTGAGCAACAACTTTTAAATGCTCCCTTCCAAGTGACAACCAATATAAATATCCTGTGGCTTGCAGGCTGCTTATACACTTCCCATAAAAATCCACGGGGGCTGAGCTGTGTGCTGAGCACTGCCTGAACTGCATGCAAAGCACTCTGCCATGCTTTTATTTGTGGGGTCTCTCCAAAGTGCAGGGGAATACGAGCTGAGTGCCTGATTAAAATGAAGTGTAACTCCTAATGGGTTCTTTGCACTGCAGTGCATTTGCCATCTCATTCATTACGTGCACTCAGTACCTTCCCCCATTTAGCCACACGGAGCTACACTTAAATAAAAATGTAACATCTTCTCTCTGATATTTGTGTCCTGAGTCTCAAGCATCTGCTTTATGGGCCTTCATCACTTTGTACATCATGCTACAAACTGCAGTGAAAGTCTATTTGAACATGTGATGGAACTGATAAAACAGATCCATGGCTTTTAGCAGAGGGCAAAACTTCAGTGATTTATTTCTGCCAACTTCTCTGTATGTAAAGTTGTGTTGGGCTTTACTTTTTAATGAGTCAAAACCTCAGGGTAGTGTAAATTTTGCTCAGGCTGGAATTGGTGTTGCAGAGCTTTAGATGGGAGTGATTTTAACTGGAGATGGGATTGCAGACTCACGGGATGTCGAAGTGTGTATATATCACAGTTTCAGTATTCAAACCATCCCCTCACTGTAGAAGATTTGGTTTTAGGTAAGAAAATTCCCATTCATCACCTCACGCATGTCTAGGGAAGTGATATCTAAGTGCAGACAGGATGATCTTTCTCTCTAAGAGGACAAATTTCCCCTGGGTCCTTTCTGGAGGTGTGAGGTTCATACCCACCAGATGACCCAAGGAATCAAATCTCATACACAGCATTTCCAAGGCACCTCATTTCTGTCATTATTTGAAGACAGAAGGTGATGCCTCAAACCTGTGCCCAGAGAAGTCAGGGAGCAAATGTGCATCAATAAAAGCAATATTTTACAATAAAAAGGGACTTTCCCCTTGCAAAAATGCACACAGAGTCATATTTATATATGAATTCCTGATTGGATGAAAATCAGTGAGCAACATGAGCTAATCATTTTACTATGCAGATTCCCAATGATGCAGGATGGCAAAAGACTGGGATAAACTCTCATTTTAATGCTGTTTCTTGAATGACTGATTATTAACATCACCCTTTAATTTGTAGTGCAAACCAGAGGCAAATGTCACCCATCCTCTGCAATCAGCTCCTGAGTACTGTCACCTTCCCCAGCCTGAAGGATTTATTCTGTTTCTAATTGCAGCTGGTTACGACAAACTGCTGGATCTGAAATTGAAACCTGGAATGAGCACACTCCAAACCCAATGTGGAAAGTCATCAAATCTGCAAAAACTTTGAAGAAATGTCTTGGAGACAAAAGAAAAGTAGAAGAAGGATGCACAAAGAGTTGCACAGTGCAAGGTGAAGGTGTTCTAGCAAGCCTGAGGATTATAGGGACTGGAACCAGGCATTAATTTATAAAAATACATCACTTATTAATGCAAGTACAAGGTGGCATTAAGAATATCTCTGCTGTGTAGTTACATACTGGATTTTCACAGCAGCATGGAAAATAAAGGGAATTTTCCTCAAACTAAATGCACCTAGTCAAGGAGAGGATGTGCTACCTCATTCACTAAACATCAAACACGAGGATTTTAATTCAACATCAGAGGTCGCATAAGCAGCGTGCAAAAACTGGGTCAAAATGTTTGTTTAAAAACATTGCATCGCTAAATAGGAAGGGGAATTGTTAATCCATGGACACAGAAAATCACTCTGCTGCAGCTGATTACTTTTTCCTAATTGTTTTATCATTATTTCCATTGGTCCTAAGCTTAAACTATGGGTTTAAAGAGTTTTGCTTTTACAGGTCAGGTTAGGAAGTTCAGGATATCTGTTTCTTTCTTGAAAAGCCTTTTTATATTAGTTGAAAATTAGAACATTGAAAGGAGCGCAGGTGAATTTGGGGTTCTCTATTTCTTTAGCCAAGGCCCCCCCATGCACTTTGCAGCTCCAAGGGAAACTTGCTAAGGAAATTTGTACTCCTCAGGATTTTGGATCTTAATCCTTTTTTTTTTTTTTTTTTTGACATTTTTCTTTCCTAAAACTCTTAAGTCTACAGAGAGAAAATGCTGTTGTAAACATGACCCAGATATCCACTTCAAGCCTGATAGTGATCAAAATTATCATGCAGTTTTTGCAATCTGGTTTCCAAAGTTCTGCTTGTAACAGCTTCCTTTGCATTTGTTTCCTTTAAATATCTCTTTTTTAGAATATTTATGGATACTGTTCTCCTTCTGCAGTCCTTGCCCTTGAAAAGTAAGCAGCCAGTGTAGCTTAGGATATACCTCGGTATAAATTATTTATTGAAAGCATAAAGTATTGAAGAATATTGTCTTAAACTTTATTCTCTGACAATATAAAAAGAAAACATCATCTAATTAAAATGTAGGCTTTATAGGAAATGGGAGGAATTTGGTTTCTCTGAGTTATGGTACAGCAACCTTTGACAGGATAGGTTTTTTAATAAAAGAGAAGTATGTTTTCTAGAAAAAAAAAAACAACTAAAAAACAGGGATGACTTATCCCTGAAGTAAATATCCAGCCTGTGAAACATAAATAACAAGGCTGAAGGAAGAGGAATATAGATAAACCAGATTAACAGAAAAGATGAAAGCATAAAAAGCATGAGTGTGCTGGGGAAACTCTCCTGGGCTAACTAGAAAAAACTTGTCAGAGTGTGCACAGGGAGAAAAGAAATAAAACCTTAAAGATCAAACAAAAAGATCCTGAAGATGGGGTAATAATTCCAGGTATTTACGTGCACTAACTAGGTGCTACACTTGTAACAAGGACTGGCACTAAAGAAAATGCTAATGATGAGCGAGGCAGAGTGATCAAAACTGAGGAATAAATGACACTGTGAAACGGCATTTCACAGGAAGACTTTGGTGGAATTCAAACACCCTTATCCAGTCTTGCAGCACTTCTTGCTCCACTAAAATTTCCATGACCTTGGGCTTTGGTTGGATTTGTTGGGTGTGGGAGCCAGCACAGGCAGCCCGATGGTGCTGGGACTCACCTGGAGCAGGGACATCCCTGGGTGAGATTTACTCTGTGGGTTCAAACTACCCCAGTACCAGAGAGGGACATTTGACAAGGGCCTGTGGGGACAGGGCAACGGGGAATGGCTTTAAACTGAGTACGGTTAGATGGGATACTGGGAAGAAATTCCTCCCTGTGAGGGTGGGCAGGCCCTGGCACAGGGTGCCCAGAGCAGCTGGGGCTGCCCCTGGATCCCTGGCAGTGTCCCAGGCCAGGCTGGACATTGGGGCTTGGAGCAGCCTGGGACAGTGGGAGGTGTCCCTGCCATGGCAGGGGTGGAATGAGCTGATTTTTAGGTTCCCTTCCCACCCAAACCATTGTGTGATTCTGTAATTATTCCATGATCTACAACTTCATCCATTCCGCTGGTAAAATTAAATAAAGGCAGAGATAAGCGGGGCAGTTCTGTAGCAGGCAATTTCTAATACCAAATACCACCTGCAACCACAAACCTTTAGGACTTTTGATAGAACAAAACAAAGCAGAATGTCTCCAGATGCAAATATATTTAAAATGATCTCATTTGTGATTCCTCAGTGTCTGTGCCCAGGCTCTGCTTTCTGTGGCTCTGCAGATAGGACCCAAACTCATCTGGGCTCACACAAGCACATCCCTGTTTTGCTGATAAAAAAAGAAATGAAGCACTCAGTAAATGTCAATTCCAAATTAAACTGCACTCCAAGCCTTTTGTAAAAGCTACATTTAAAATGACTTTATTGCCAGATGAGTATCTGAGAAATACCAGACTTTTCTTCAGCTCCCTGATAGGAGGTCGGGACCAGGTGAGGGTTGGACTCTTCTCCCGGGTAATAAGGAACAGGACAAGAGGAAACAGCTACAAATTGCAGCAGGGGAGGTTCAGGTTGAACATTAGCACCAATTTCTTCACTGAAAGGATGGTCAGGAACTGGGACAGGCTCCTGGGGAAGTGATGGAATCACCATGCCTGGAAATATTCAAAAACCACGTTGATGTGGAGCCTGGGGCCATGGGTCAGTGCTGGACTTGGCGGTGCTGGGTTAAAGGTTGGACTCGATGATCTGAGAGGGCTTCTCCAACCTAAATGTTTCCATGTGCAGCTTTTAAAAACCTGCACATCAAGGATGAGTCCCTGGAATTCTCCATGGCCTATCGTTTTAAGACAACCCAGTGATTAATACTTGATCTGAAGCTATTAAGGAGTGTTGGGGTTTTGTTGAGGTTTCCTTTTTTTTGCTGTTATTTGCTTAATTAGCTCATTGGCCACGCTGCATCTGCTGCCTGGGAGGGAGTGAGGTGGACTGTGGGCTTTTACTATTATTAATTGCTGTGAGTTCTGCCAAAAAAGTGTTCTAAAAAACACCCAAAAAAGCCATTTCAGCACTTTGAAGGATGTTAGTCATGACTTACACAGATTTCCTCATGGACTGCATCTCGTGGAGGTCTTGGCTCTTAAATCCAGCACCGAGTTGTGGCTGGAGAGATCTGCCCTCCATGCAGAGCAGCTCTGATTCCCACTAGGGATCTGCTGATTCCCTTTGAGACCCACTGCTGGGGGTCAGAACAGCAATAATAATCCTATTTTTACCATTTTTGCCATGACCAGAGCCAAACCTGCAGACTGACTCCTGCTGAAGGTGCCTGGTTTTCACTGAGCAAGGTTTTGCTCTGTGGGTAAAGATGGGCAGTGGCTGCCTGGTTGTTCCTGCATGGCTGCTCCTTTGATGATTATATTGATCTTTTTAGATAATCTCATTTAATCTCATTTATCAAAATGATGCTCCAGCTCCTGCCCTCCACCTACGGCTGTTTTGTCGTGCTGCTGCTTAAGGTCACTGAATTTATTCCATCAGCTTTCCATCTGTGTCAGGTGGGTTTAAGTTGGATTCTAGGGAAAGTTTCTTCCCCCAGAGGGTGCTGGGCACTGCCCAGGCTCCCCAGGGAATGGGCACGGCCCCGAGGCTGCCAGAGCTCCAGGAGCGTTTGGACAGCGCTGCCAGGGATGCCCAGGGTGGGATTGTTGGGGTGTGTGTGCAGGGCCAGGGGTTGGACTCATGGTCCCTGTGGGTCCCTTCCTACTGAGGATATTCCATGATTCTGTGATCTGAATAATTCCCCACTGACCTTTAGCAAACAGCTTCTCCACAAAAGACAATGAGACTTATTTAAATGTTTCTTTTTTTATATCTCCCTCCCCATTTTATCATTATAAAATGTTTATTTTATTTATATCTCCCTCCCTTATTTGTGAGGGAGAAAAAGAAAAGTGAAAAAATAAAGAGTGTCAGACTTCAGGCCTGGAAGCATTCCCAGTGCCACAGCCACCCCAGGCAGCGTTCTGCTGAGCTCACGGATTCCATGGGCTCAAACGCGGCTGGAAGTGCCGCCTCTAAACAGCAAAGCGCTCAGAACTGGCACTGCTGTGCTCCCCACCCTCGTTCCCAGCACAGACTTGTCATTCCCTGCTGGCACTGGGTGCCACCCAGCAGAGCAGGGTCCTTTAGCACTGCCACCCTCCCTGCAAAGGTCTGCTGGGGACACGGAGCCCGTCCAGGGGCTGCTGGCTACGCCCGCGTCCGGCACTGACCAGGAGCCATCTGGCCATAGAGCTGTTCCCACAGTGGCTCTCCACGGCAGACAAAATGTGGATTTTGGCTGGCTCCAGGCACCCCCACAGTGAGCTGGCAGCTGTCTGCAAACTGCCAGGACACACCTTTGGTCCCACAGGCACCCCGGGGCTGGGCACTGTGTGGGTTCACCCAGGGCAGAGATAATTGGAGCTGTGTTTGGGTTTGTGCCGGGAACAGGGTGGATAATCCAGAGATGTTTTGTCTTTGCACAGCACCAAGGCCTTTCCTGCTCTTTGTAGGGCCACGCTGCAGAGCAAGTTGGGAATGCCTGGGATTCTGGGAGGAGACACAGCCAGGACAGGACCCCAGCTGACCCAAGGGATATTTATACCTTATGACACCATGCTCAGGATGTAAGCTGGTGGGAAGAAGGACATTTGGAGGGATGATGTTCTTCTTCCCAAGCCACCATTCCATGGGACTGGGCCCTGCTCTCCTGGAGGTGCTGAACACCTGCCCATGGGATCAGAGAATGAATTCCTTGTTTTGCTTTGCTTGTGTGCACAGCTTTTGCTTTCTGTGGTAAAATGCCTTTACTTCAATCCATGAGTTTTCCAGCTTTTACCATTCCCATTCTCTCCCTGATCCCGCTGGTGGGGAATGAGTGAGGGGCTGGGGAATCACTGGGCTTAAAACACAACAGGTCCATAAAACTGGCACCAAATTCCCGTATACTCTCTAGAGCATTGCTGCTAGGAAGGGCAGAGATGAGCCTGAGTTATAGATGGAATTTAAAGTTTTCCTTCTACTCCAGCAAGTCCAGACCCTATGGTCAAAGAAAACATTTTGGTTACGGTAAAATATTATCACAATAATGATAATAAATAATTCAATAGGTAATACACCGAGTAGGTTTTTACTTTTTAATTATCTGCACATATACATCTAAATATGTAAAGTGGAATGTGATCTTTTCCTCTCCTCTTGTGGGTGAAAATCACGCAAAAATGCTGAATAAGTTGATACAAACAACAAGGCTGGCTGCAGGAATGGAAAGAAATACAGGTTTTATGCATTGGGATGTTCAACAGAGTTATCTAAAATTCATACCTAGTTAATAATAAATACATTTTGCAATTAGTATTGGAGGCCAGTTGCAGAACTAAATCCAAGGACAAAAATCCTCCTGTGTGAACTGGAACCACTGCCAAGGAGTGACTCAGGTGGGAGAACCTGGCAGAGGTCAGAGCCATGGAGCTGCCATGTGGAGCTTTGGGCAAAGGAACAATTATTGAATCACAGTGATACCTTTCCCTGAAATACCTTTCCTGTTGTAATCCTGATTGCCCTCAGAGCCAATGGAAAAACAAGATGCTTCTGGTTTTCTTGGATTTCACCGGCTAAGAATAAAAAGAGTCTGATTCTGCTCTCTCTTTGTTCTTCTGTGGTTTATTCCTGAGGACATCAGGAGGGCTTCCTCAGACTTATATCAACAGGAAGTTAATCTCCATCCTGGGCTACTCACAGCACCCAATTAAGCATTTCAATATCTGGACTTTTAAATAGTTCAAATGGAAATGGGGTAAAAATATCCTGCACAACCTCAGAGCACTAAAAATCTCTCCAGTGTCCGTAATCCCCGCACCAGAGTGTGCCACTATGGCAAGGAAATGTCAGCATAAATCATAAAACCCATTAATATTACCCAATTATATCAGACAACCCTTCTCCTAATATTTAACAGAATCTAATGATTATTTTCTCCACACCTTGAAAGAGCATGGGAATATAATCATTAAAAGAGCTTGTCCAAAACTTAGAATAGATCCTCAGGTGTAATTGTTGCCTCTGTTGACCCTCACTGAGGAAGGGAATTTAAACAGACTGCAAATATAATCCTCTCTTTTAAAAGGATCTCAGAAAAACAGGGGGGAAAACAGAAAAAGAGAGGAAGACAAGAAATATTCCTTCATGATATTGCCTTAGTAATTGGGATCCAAGGCCTTGGGGAAAATCTACAACTCATCCAGGACAGGGGCAATGAGCCGGTCCGGGCTCTGTGCTGGGTTCTGGTTCAAGGAGGGGAGGACTGGGAGCGTTTATAGAGCGTTATCTCATCTGGTTATCAGTGCCAGCGTTATCCACAGCAGTCACTGCTATCCACTGGCTTTCCCTCCCCTCTTGGAGGAGGGAATTATCCTTGCCTGGCATTCAAGGCAGGACACTCCATGCAAACCCAATCTGTGTTTTCATTCGCTTTCAACGCGTCCTGCCCAGAGTAATAAGGGAAAAATGAGTGGTGGAAGGGTCGGATAGATATGTCAGGATGTAATTCACCTGATTTCCTGCTCTGGCTGTGCTGAGTTTGGAAACTCAAAGCTTTTAATTGTGTGACCTTTGGTGCCGGCATAGGCAGGGAAAGGAGCTGGGAGTGCTTGGATGCACTCTTGGGCTCTTTGCTGTGTGCTTTAAAACACCCCCTCACATCTCACACTGAAGTGTTTTCTCAGTGCCACAGCTGCCCAGAATTGATTGGGAATTCTATCCAGCTCTTTGTATGGAGGGCAGGGAAGGGGAAATACGGTGATAATGGTGGCAAGATCCTGCTGCCACCCCCTCCTACCCTTTAGCTCCTCTGGGGTTGCCTTCACAGTGGTAGGAAAGGACTGTGCACAACTCAAAGCTTTTTAGGGATGACTTTGAATTATTTTTTCTCCCATTTGCCTCTTCTAATTTTTTCACTTAGGAAAAGTAGGATGGAGCTGGCTGGTCTCTCCTCTTCATTCCTTGCCATCACCAGTGTTTGCAGAGGATGTGTATCCATGGCCTTTCCTGATATCCTGACTATATATTCCTGTTCTCCTCCTGAATATGCAACACAAGTAATTGCTTTGTCTGCAGCAGCTCTGTAAGGAGCAAAGTGTTCCTGCAAAAAGAGGAGAGGAAAAGGAAAAGGCACCTTGAAATGCTGTGAAAAGAGACAATTTAAGGACATCAAAATGGTGTGAAAGGAATTAGTAGGAGCTGGGGTGAGAAAGCTCATGACAAACTGTTCCCCCAGTTCCAGCCTCTCTCCCTGGCTGTGGTGTGACAGCAGTGCCAACAATTAGAGCTCACTCACCTTCTACCTGCTGAAAATCACTGTGCCTGACACTCAGTTCCTGTGCCTTGGGAAAAATCATCTGAAATACAAAAACCACCGCAAGGAAATTCACCTCCTGTATTTCTGCAACTGTATTGAATCTTTGCTCTTCCTAAGGAGACAGGGATTTCTGCCCTGTTTAGATGCACACAGGAAGGGTTCTGAGGTGAAATGCTTTAACTCTCTGTTCTTCAGAGGACCCCTTTGTGGGGTGCAGACACGAGGAGAAGCAGAGGTGGCACCAGCAGCCCCGGTGAGATCAGTCCCATCCTGTCCCCAGCTCGCTGGGACAGCAGGAAGGAGGTGCAGCTGCTCCTCAGCATTCTCCAGCAGCATTTCCTCATTGTCCCATGCAGTATTTCCTCTCCTGAGACCATCTAGAGATATAATTTCTCTTTCCTTTCACGGATCTCAAGCAGAGGAGCTGCCAGCAGAACAGAGCAGAGGTGGTTTTGGAGTGATGCTCCCCGTGAGCCCCACAGGCCACCCTGAGCCCCTTCCCCGCCTCCACACCCCCCCTTTCTCAGGGGACATCAGTCCTGGCAGCATTGAGTGCTTCCAGCTGATTAGAGCTGAGTCAACAGCTCCAAATTTCCAATTTTTAGGCTAAATTCCACTCCAGAAATCCCATTTACAATCCTGTACTTTTTATCTTAAGCACTGTAGCGAAGTGCAGTTGTCCAGGCATGAGGTAAATTTTAATGGCAGAATTAACGCCAAATCACTCAATACATCTTTAAAATTAACTCATTATCATAACGCTGGAAAATAGAACATTGATCCACTCACACAGCAATCCAAAGGGCCCAATTTTATTGTCTTCTTCAGACAATTTACTGGAAGATGTCACTATAAATTTAAAAACCAAAACACTACAGAATGCTTGAATGTTCAGAACTGAGGGAGAAAATGAATTACAGTAAAAACACATGAAGCTGAGGAATGCAAAATATTATGGAAGTCTTCTTTTCTCAAACATAGAATTTTACATCCTCCTTTGATTATATTTGCACATTGATGCTTTCGATAGGGAGAAATGGCTTTGACTGTAAATATGCACCCATTAAGAATCCATATTTAATCCTCTCCCTAGTTTTTGGGGAAGCAGGATGTGCACTGTGAGATGCAGATATATTTTTATATGTATGCACAACACAGACCTCGAAGCAGGGATAATTTTCTCTGCCATTTTGATCATCTGGAAGGGAGCATTATTTTCTCCATCCATTTGCTCCCATGGAGGCTGCACTGTTTTCACTTGCAGTTTGCTAAACATCCCCATCCAGCAACACCATATGAGGGATTCATAAATCATCATATTTCAGACAACTAATTGACAGAAATCAACCCCCAGAGGAGTCTTGGAGTTTCAACAGCTCTTTACAATGAAGGACTCTCTAACTAGTAGCTAAAGTCTGCTTGAGCTTTGAACCAAGACCTGAAGGTCGACAAATGTAAGCTTAATCAGCCCAACACGAAAACAGATCTCATGGTAAAAGCTTCTTTATTGAATAATGTGCTGCTCAGCTCTGCGTGCTGGGGAAGGCATTGCGCGTGCTGAGAGAGGGGCCTAAACAATCCAAACCCAAACAGGACCACAGAAACATCAAAACCAGACCTTAAAGCCCATCCAGTGCCACCCCTGCCATGGGCAGGGACACCTCCCACTGTCCCAGGCTCCTCCAAGCCCCAATGTCCAGCCTGGCCTTGGACACTGCCAGGGATCCAGGGGCAGCCCCAGCTGCTCTGGGCACCCTGTGCCAGGGCCTGCCCACCCTCGCAGGGAAGGATTCCTTCCTAACATCCCATCTAACCCTACTTTATTTGAGTTTAAAGCCATGAAATCATTCAAAACCAGCCAAACTCTGGAAGGAGAGAGGCTTTGTATGGATGAAATGAGAGCTGCAAAAAAAGAACAAGTTAAAAGTGCTCCCTCCGCTGCCAGCACTGCCCACAGCTCCCCGTGCTCTGAGCACAGGTAAATCCCTGGAGAAGCCTGGGAAATATCCCACTGGGTTTGCTGGAACAGCTGTTTGAGCTGGATGCGTGCTGGAGGAGACACCTGTAATGCAGATGGCAGGAAACCTGCAAAATGTGTTCACCTCCATATTAATTGTTTTTTTGCATCCTCAGGTGGGGGTTAAAAACAAAAAAAACTAAATTGTTCTGTAATTACACTGAACAAATTCCAATCCATTAATTTGCATTCATAATTTTGACACACAGTGAATTTTGTAATTTATTTTCTTTGTTGCCTTCTGTACACAACACATTCCAAAATGAAGTAAGACTTTTAGAGTGAAAAACTGTTTGTCAGAGGTTATTACTGAGATCTGACATGTCTAAACTTCTAGGGATGGATAACCTACTAGAATCCCTTGAAAATTGTCATAAAAGTTAATTGTAAATCCTGAATGTTTAGCTTGAACTTTTTAGCTATTTTGCCTGGTTACACTCTGGCTAGACTGGCAGTGTGTTATTTAGAATTTCCCTTCTCTGGACTGAGTTTAGCCCTTGATCTTTGCTTTACCAGGAAAAAAACACAACAGCTCAATTAGCTCCCTGTCTCTGCCCTCGAGGGCATGTTTCCAATCCTTTCATCGTTCACTAGTACATATCTGATCCCATTCCAATTTATCAGCATCTTCCTTGGGCAGTAGCCAACACAAAGGGACATAGCACTGAAATAATACAATAATCTGTCAGTAATTAAAATTCCTCCTTTTGCTTTATCTGAGGAACCCAGGATCTGCTCTGGCTGCGGTGTCTCTGAGGCACCACGTGTTCAGCCCTTATCTGTCGTGATCACAACATGGTTTTTTTTTTGGTGACTGCTCCTCCAGGTGACTTATACTGAATTTAACTAAGCTTCAGCATTAATTTATGTCCTGTGAGTTAATGAGCTCGTTTAAACTGGAGGGAGAAGGAGGATGAGCAAGTGAAGAAGGAGACCAGCACAGCCAAGAGGGTGTGAGGCTCAAATCTGGAAAATGCCTGGATCTGGGATGGGGTGATGGGGATGACGGGGATGTATCTCTCCCTGTAGCCTCTAGGACAGTGGGAATGAACTGTCTCCAGGGGAGCTTAGGTTGGATTTTAGGAAAGGTTCTTCCCCCAGAGGGTGCTGGGCACTGCCCAGGCTCCCCAGGGAATGGGCACGGCCCCGAGGCTGCCAGAGCTCCAGGAGCGTTGGGACAGCGCTGCCAGGGATGCCCAGGGTGGGAGTGTTGGGGTGTCTGGGCAGGGGCAGGGGATGGACTCATGATCCCTCTGGGTCTTTTCCAGCTCAAGATATTCCACGATTCCATGTGGATTCAGCACCCTACTTCCCGTGTTGTGACCTTGAACAAGTCCCATCAGCTCCTTGTTTCTCCCTTCCCTACCCGTGTAATGCAGAGAGAAATATTCCCCGTAGCACTGGGGGAGTTGGGAGGATAAATAGATTACAAAGACGAGCCAGATCATAGCTTTATTTCCATTTACAATGTATAAATGTATATGAACACACTTTCTCTCTTCTGCCCAAGCATAAAATGAAACATTTAGAAGGTAAGATCCAAAGAATTTCATTAAGAATCCATTGCAAATTGCAAATGACACCTCATGGATTGGAATGTGAATTGTGAGCTGGGTGTTGCAGAAGTGTAAAATTATTCCATAAATTATCTATGACAAAGTCAAAAAATGTATCAGTCAAAAAATGTATCAGTAAAGCCATAGTTTATTTTTAGTTCCTCAAACTGTGCACAGCCACATGTATAATACAGCAATAATTATTCCACTGTAACTTGGTGAAATAAAACCAGAAAGGCACCATGAAAAGTAAAAAATAATATGAAATTCATTTGTAAAATTGTGAGATTTCTGCCTGATGACATCTTTGAAAGCACATTAATGTTACATTAATCAGTCTCCTCCATCATGCAGAGAGATTATGTGGTTCTAGCTCATGTATTTTCACATTTTAATACTCAGCTGCAGATTCTCCTCATACGTCAAGGGATGGGATAGATGCATGGATGGTACCTCATCTATCCTTCATAACATTTGGGACAGAGTTGATTCTGCTGAATTTTATGCTGAGCTAAAGTTCAGTTTAAGAGTACAGGAAACAGGCTAGAGAGACACGTGGATGAGGAGAAAGTAGAGTTGGTTTCTCCCTCCCCTCCAGTCCTTTGTGAGGTGCAGGATGGACCTCGATGTCTGCAGACACATTTCCATTGTCTTTCGATTGTATTGTTAGATAATTACCCCAAAATCATTAAATCCATGGTTTGAAATCCTTTGAAGGTTCATTTTAGCAGTCCAGTGCTGTGCCATTATCAGACAAACAAATGAGACAATTAATGGGTTTAAAAGTGATTCATTTTATTAAAAATTATGGACCCATCTGGAAAGACTCCCTTGGGATGTGAATGAGGAGTGTGATCTTCCAAAACCTGGTGTGGTGGGATGGGTCACTCTTATTCCAAATAATCCAATTTGTCCAGACTTGGTGCTGGCAAGTTGATGATCATTTAAAGGTTGGACTCCATGATCTCAGAGGTCTTTCCAACCTAAATGATTCTGATTTATAACAGATCACAAAGAATTTGATGTCATCAATATCAAAGGCCACCTAAATATTTACACACTTGGAAATCTCCCCCCATAAATGGAACATTAATTGGATTAATGGCAGCAGGAACAATCTGAACATCATCCTACATTGAAAATTTCACATTCAGCTGGTTCTGAACAACTACACTGAAGTTACTTAGAAGTATTTATGTGTTCTCAATTATTTGGCTCCAATTTTCTTCAATCCTAAGGAATAAAGCATGACATTTTTCCACATTAAGATAAACTGAGCATGTTAGTCAAGTCCGACAATTTTTTGCATTGCACTGTTTGTAATATTAATAGCTGTGCTTTAAGAAGTTCACTATTGAACTGTCGGGAATGATTTGTTACCAGGTGTTAGCATAATTTACCAGCTGTCATATTTTAATCATTTTTATTTGCCTAAAATCTGACACATAACTTTAGTTGGCAAATCAAGACATATAGCAGCACTTATTTGATGCTACAGTAGCTAAGGGGGAAAAAAATGTGTGTCTTACAAGTGATATTTGTATTTTCAGACAGAGAACAGATTCTGAAGTCCACTGTCATTCAGAATTCACACTGAATCGCTCCTGCTCTCCACAAAAGCTGTTTCTATTTAAGTAGCTCAAGCAGCTGCTGCAGGCTCTTTTTCAAGTGTATTTTCACTCATGTGAGGAGTTCCAGCAAAGCTTTTCAGCTGGGTTTGGTGAATAAAAGCTACTCCTCCTATTAATGAGAGTAGAAACTGAGATCTCGTGCTCAGTTATCATTGTTCTTAAAGCCACGAATGAATTCAAGGCTGCTCTGCTGTTTTAAGTTCATGTCAAGTGTTCTTAAAAGCCTGCATGAACATGAGATGAAGCTGTAACTAATTAATTATCAATACCTGAACAATGAGAAGGAAACAGATGAATACAGATGCTTGTTAGATGAGCTTGAAGTTTTTCATTAGTATTCATATTTAACTTACACATCAGATGAAGGATAAGTGTGTGAAAGACACATTTTGATATTAGCAAAACACTTGATTTTTTCAATGAAAAATCACATTTTGAGCATTCGCGCCACTTGTTTTAAATAGAAATATTATCTCCTGTAGTGGGGATTAAAAGGTGATTGATTACATGCAATGATGAAAAAAAAATTATTAAGTTGCAAAGAGTTTTATGAATTTTACCAGCAACTCATTGAATCTGATTTTATTACCTAATATTTTCAACCTAAAAAACTCCAGAATTAATGACACAGAAATGCAGATGTGTTTTTGCAGTAAAAAATGGCTGTAGAATTTAGGGCTGAAAATAGAGAAACATCACAGAAGTGGTAAGAAGAATTTCTTTCTGGCATGGTTTCATTAGGATATATATATAAATATTATATATTTCTATATGTATAAAATGTAGACTCATTAAAATGCCCTGATTCATGAAAAAAGGTGGAATTGCAGGTAGAGAAATGTAGACAAACATGGATAGTTACAGAATAGGGAACAGGAAGGAGACGTCATCATTTGATTTAAATAAATAAATAAAATAATAAGAAGCAGAAAATCAGAAAAAAGCCATGGGAAAACTTCCTAAGAGTGGAACAGCAATTGGTAGGGCTGCATCTTTTGGGACTTTTAAACCCAAATTCTGTTGCTTTTGGATCATTGTCCCAGTTTTTCATCTCTGCACATGGGTCAACACAATGAACCTTTAAATATGATCGGAATTGTTGGCTGTAACTGTTTACAGGGATACCACAACTGGAGTAATGAATCTGGATTCATAAAGATTTTGTTCAGAGGGTTTTGGCATCTTTCTAAATATTATTATTGTACCCAAATTTCCCCTAAATTAATCCTTGTGGTTCATCTTGCTGGTCAAAAAGTCATTTCCAAAAGGCCTCTGAAAGCCTCAGCAGATGGTGAAGGACAACCCTCCCAGTTTTTCCTAAAAAAGAAAGAACTTCCATTCAAAATATTGATCTTCCTTCTTGTTTGACTATGTCTTGTGTCAACTTCAAATTTGATGCCTTTTCCATTAGGGATCTTCCCACTATGCAGAAGAATTCTCCCGTGCGAGGTTGCCTGGTACATGAGCCTGCCCTGGAAATGGGGAACAGCTCCTGGTGGGTTCTGCCTGAGCCCACATGAAGGTGCTTCAATGCCTTTTCAATGGAGCCCCCTTTAAACAGGAACCAAACCAAATCCTTGATTTTCCATGGACAATTATTTTCCCCCCTGAGGAATTAGTGGTTTTTTTTCCCCAAATTCTTTCCACTGGAATATCTCCAGAGAAATCAGCACGGATTTACATACCCTCTGCTGTCAGGAGCATGGATCCTTTCTGCTGCTGCATCCTCTTAGAGCTGCTGTGCCTTTGCTGTGTGGAAAATGAAATCATTTTCCTTGGGATAACTTGGAAAGAACCAACCTAAATGTGGCAGATATGGCCTCATTCTTGTCTTCTAAACACATCTTTGAAGCTGAGTGTATTAAACATTCTCATTCTAACGAAGAGGGTGAGTGAGGAATCCAGAATGCTCATTATTATTTCTCTGCTCTCATGATTATTTACCTTCACATCAATCTTTGTGTCATCTGAAACTCTCACCAGTCAATCACTACTGAAAATGATTAATAGCAGTAAGCAGATACCAACAGAATCCCAGCACTGCACTTAATTATGATTCCCCTCTGATGACTCCATTTCAGATCCATTAGCCTGCCCATTTTTAATAGATTTAACCTCTGTTTTATTGCTATTGAATAATTCTCATTTTTAATGGGAATATTCCCAAGGCTGAGTCAGATACCCTACAAAAGTCAGAGTGGCACAGAAGCCATGCTGGTGATGTGATCAGTGAAGCAAAATTGGGGTTGTTTGCTTGACAGGACCCATTTCATGGGATCACGTGGAATAACAATCACGTTCCCATCTTCACTTCTTCTCAAATCTTGTATCAGCTTTAATCCCATTATTTGCCCAGGACTGAGGTCAGGGGAAGTCATTTAGATGTACCAAGGCTGTGCTGGCTGCGTGTCTGCAGCACTGCCACCACATTAATGCTCCAACAATTTGTTGGGATTTCTCTAGGATCAATCGTGTATTGAAAACCAACATTCTCCTAAGATAACCTCATCTGGCTACACGGGTCACCCTCTGTAGATGGGATCAGGGCTGTCAGTTTTCAAATATTTGTATTTATATGCGTTGTTTAACGTCCTCAGCAGTTAATGGCTGACTCCTAAATACTCCATCCTCTTATTTCTTTGGAAAGCAGGAGATGTGAATATTTATGGAACAGTTCTCCTTTCCCTGCATTGTTATTAACAACCTGATCAGCACTATTATGAAGTGATAAACGCAGAACACTGCTGGGATTTCTTTTGTCTTATTATTGTGTCTTATTTTCCTCAACAGTTATGAGTGGACTTTCCCTAAGAATTAAGCTTTCTTTTCCGCTTACTGTACTTCTAAAGTCCTTCCACTTACTCATGTTTATATACTGGGTTTTCTTCACATTCAATATCTGATTTCCGTTTACACCTTCCACAGAAGGCACATTCTGTCCCTGGTTAACAAATCAGCTTAACAACTTCTTCAAAAATGCTGCTTCTCACTTCAGTTTTTCACTAGGCATTCTGAAATTTTTCTCTTCCCACATCCCTGTGCAAATTTTTATGTCTCTCTGGGACCTATGATCATCAAGTGGTGGTTCACTCAAAAAAATGTCTGGACCATTTGATATGATCATTGTGCACTGCACACCATCAGGATTATCCTATAATAATGGCATTAAACCTACAGGGGAGAAAAAGGAAATATCAAAGAATGTGTTCAAAAGAAGAATTCCAGATTTAGGTATTGGCAAGAAATTCTTGGCTGTGATGCCCTGGCACAGGGTGCCCAGAGAAGCTGGGGCTGCCCCTGGATCCCTGGCAGTGCCCAAGGCCAGGCTGGACATTGGGGCTTGGAGCAGCCTGGGACAGTGGGAGGTGTCCCTGCCCATGGCAGGGGTGGCGCTGGATGGGCTTGAAGGTCCCTTCCCACCCAAAGCACTCCATGATTGTAGTACAGTATTGCCTTAGGAACCCAAATTTTTGGATGTAATTCATCAGTTAAATATTCTTTTAAACCTCCAAGCCCTGAGTGCAACTCTGTTCTCATCTTCTCAGGGCTCTGTGGCTCTCCATAGCTTACACTGATGCTCACGCCTTCACCAACTTATTTGTGGGATCTGGCTTTCTTTGGCTCAGATATCCAATGAGGGTGTTGAAAACCTGACTAATGAAGACTTGGGAACAGTGCCTGGAAGTGAGGTAGAAGCCAGGAGATATTAACTAAAAGTTTTCAGTCAATAACATTAAGTAGAAAACCCAGCTGAGAAAACCCTCGAGTTTTTGGGCAGTTCATGCGAAGAATGAAAGACAAGATTTCAGCTGACAAACCCTTTGTTGTGACTCTTTTTCCAGTTCTACTTGTAACTGACAACAGAAAAAAAAAGAATTGATTCACATTTTGTCAGCTGTGACAATGGCTCTGTTATAAAATCACAGAATCACGGAATCATTAAGGTTGCAAAAGCGCTGAAATGATCAAGCACTAACCCAACACTGCCAATATGTGGAAATAATTTTGTGGTTTATTATTCCTGCCAGAGTTATGATCTCCTGTCCTAATGAGATTTCCACTTGACAATTATTGCATTTTGAAGAAGTTGCAAAACCCGACACATCTCACCTTGAGAGGAAGAGCTGAACAACGAAACACACAGCAGAGTTTGGAGAGGACCAAAAGGAGACGCGGAAACAGGGTGTGTATTAGAGAAGAATGGATGTCTTCTCCAGGTCTGCCGCACAGAATAATTAACTTAAACTGGACGGAATATTTGGGTAAGACCAGGAAAGTTTTTCTCGGTGTGAAATGAGTGAACCAACGGAGGAACCTATGGAGCCTTTGAAACCTTGAGAGCTGGAGGCTCTCAAGAACCAGTTCTACACCAAACACCACCAGCAGTGGGGAGGTGGGAGAAGGGATAAATCAGGCGACCTCTGAAGATGAACCCAAAGTCCTTCCAGAGCAATTTTCTGTGATTTCATATTCAGGTTGTTTACCTAGAGCAAAACCAAACAGGGGAAAATTATTTCAAGGCTCTGGGACATTTATTGCCAGCTGCAAAAAATGACGCATCATAAAAAGTTAGTTAATATATTAAATATGCCATTATATTTATTATAACAATTAAAATAGCAAAAGCTTAATAACTAATGAACATGCAGAGAACTTTGCTTTCAAATAAATTTGGTGATAAAGAATTGTTTTTGACAACAGCATTTATCATGGCCTACCTAGAACTGTTGTAGCTATTTGTTGTACTTAATAAACAATGATAAATATCTCTTTGTGCAGGAGAGTAGCTTAAATGTGTGTTGTGCAATATTCTTGAGAAACTGTAGCCAAGACTAATTAAATGAGTCTAATTAAAATTGTGTGGATAGAAAGGAAATTAATGGGTTCATTTGTACTATTTGTTTATTTCATTGTCAAGTGTACTGGATATAATTGCAGTGCAAAGAAGAAATCATCGAAATTATTTTTCCCTCTGTTGATTCCCTGTTCCATCAATTTATTGTAGCAGCTTCATTTTCTCTATCTTTAGAGGGAAACAATGCTGACAAAATGTGAAACATCAACAAAGTTATTTTCTTGTTTGGAGCTGTTAGATGGAGAATACATTTATTGAACAAAATAAAGGTTAAGCTTCAATTAAGCATTCTAAATATATTTAGTGAGCTATTGAAAAGCCATAATGTCTCAGCCCACATGGTTCACTGGAAGCTCGGAACAAAATAAATGAGAATAGAAGCAGAAGGAGTGCTCAGATGGTGAATCTCTAACATGTGACTTACAAAAGAATGTGGTGTTACTCCTACCATCTTTTATGGAGAGTTTGTGTCAGATAAAGTAGGCAAAAAAAGTCTTTATTAATGATATTTTCTTTTTTTAGCTGCAAACAGAGTCTCAGACAAAAAAAAGCAGAAGAACACCTGATTTTTTTCCCAGGGTGAGGTTTACATTTCGTCAGTTCTGCAGGGACTCCTCAGACCCAGGGAACAATAAATCAGATTATTGATCTAGCTCATACGAACAGCTCCACATTCTGTTTTGTGTGCCTGGAAAACTGCAGATTGGAGCAGTGTCCTTCTCCTTCTCCTTCTCCTTCTCCTTCTCCTTCTCCTTCTCCTTCTCCTTCTCCTTCTCCTTCTCCTCCTCCTCCTTCTCCTTCTTTCCTGCTTCCCTGCCCAGCACAGGTGACATGGAGGGAGCTGGTGAGGGACCATCAGCATCCTGCACCAGGGAGAGATGAACTCCACAGGTTTCCTCTCAGGACACTCAGCACTGCTCAGGTAATTCCTAATTCCCTTTAACGAACTTAAAGAGTGACAGAATTGTTTGAGAATTTCACTCCAACTAAAAGACGCGAAACTGAAAGATTCTGAAGTTCAGGAGCTTAAAATATGTTTATGTTCGGGCTGGACTGTGCTCCTGAAATTTGTTTCTTTGCCATGTCAACATTTCTTACAGAAAGCAGATGTTCTTTGTGGAAATTTCTGATTAATCAAAAACACAGTTTCCCTTTTTAAATTAGTTTCAGTCGAGCAATTTTGACAATTGAACCATAGCTAAATCCTTTATGCTGAAAATAAAATCTGTCTTTATGTTTTTTGTCTAAATGTGCTTCAGCAGTGCCATACACAAACCAACTTTTATATCTCTGATAAGTAGAAATACGTGGGAAATGAGAGTATATTTGAAAATGCTTCCATTAGAGACGTTTGTTAAAGCTGGCTAAACTAATGGCTTATTTTCTGCCTATATCAGAGAGATTAATCTGTAACTTTAAAATCAGAACAAAAAAGAGCTCTGCTGAAACATAAAGTCTCGAGTAAAACGATTTTCCTCAAGAGCAGGAGACTCATCATCCTTCTCAGTGAGTGCTTTTTCTTTCCCTCCACTTCTCTGTGACCACAAATGCCGGTGCTTGGTGAAACACCGTCATTCCCTCATGCTGCTGGTGTGGCAGTGGGGTTTTGTGCACTCTGGGGATCTGGGAGACACCTCGGGCTGGAGAGCTCTTCAGAGGCACTCAGACCATGGGAGGGAAATGCTGAGGTGGCAGCTGCAGCCCTGGCTCGCGTGTGGTGGACTTGCCATGGTGCGATGTGAGGTCAGGTAATAAACGGAGCCATGGGCCTTGCCCTCGCCATGCATGCACAAACCATCAGGCACTGCTGTTATACTGGTTTAAACTGAAATCCCAGAACCTCTCACTGGGTTGGGTCCTGCGTGTGGCCCTCAGGACTGCCACTGCAGGGTAAAAATGAAGGGAAGAGCTGGATGTCTGCCCTGCACAAGGCTTAGAGGTTTGGGTTTGTGCCTTCTCAGGTTTGGCCCCACAGGTTGGAAGCTCCTGTGTGGCCAGAGAGGCTGTCACCAGCTCCTGGTGGTCATTGTCCTGTCCAGCACTGCCCAGAGGGGTCATTCCTCATGCACAGCTGTGCCTGGAGCTGGGGATGAGCAATAAGGAGCGGCTGAGGGAGCTGGAAAGGGGCTCAGGCTGGAGCAAAGGAGGCTCAGGGGGGACCTTGTGGCCCTGCACAAGTCCCTGACAGGAGGGGGCAGCCGGGGGGGTCGGGCTCTGCTCCCAGGGAACAGGGACAGGAGGAGAGGGAACGGCCTCAGGCTGGGCCAGGGGAGGCTCAGGGTGGACACCAGGAGGAATTTCTCCATGGAAAAGGTGCTCAGGCCTTGGAACTGCCATGGGGGGTTTGGAGTCCCCATCCCTGGAGGTGTCCAAGGGAGGCCTGGAGGTGGCACTGAGTGCTCTGGGCTGGGGACAAGGTGGGGGTCAGGCACAGCTTGGACTTGACCCTGCAGGTCTGTTCCAACCTAAATGATTCTGTGATCCTATGGTCAGGAATGGTCAGGGGATCTGCCTGGGACACACACCCCTGACCCCACTGATTTGTAGGCACACACGAGGCTCTGCACTGTCTGCACTTGCCTCCAGCTGCAGCATGAGTTAAGTTGGCTGCTTAATCATCAGTGTCATGTTTTATTGGGGCAATCACTGTGCTATCAGCAGCTGGAATGCTCTGAGGACAGAAGCACAGCAAGTTCAGCAAAGACACTACTTTTTATTAGATCAGCTGATATAGCTGAAAGAAAAGCAGACAAGATCTTTATTTCCCACGGGAAACTTTTTTGGATGTGAAATAGAGGTCTTCTGTTTCCCATCAATATACTTCCAGAAGTTAGGGGTCCTGGATCTGGTTGGGTGGGCAGAAATAACTGAAAGTTAAATAAAATGCACAACAGATGACTGTGGAGGTGTGAAATAGCACCTTTATAAAGCCAGATTCACCTTCGCGTTCCCTATGATGTGATGTTCACATGCTTTTACCTCCCACATGTGCCAGGCAGGAAATTGCCAGATGCAAAGTGAGCCACAAACTTTCTTTGAGTCATTTGTGAAGGTGCCAAGAGACAAAAAAGTCCCCTGCAACCCTCAGGAGAAAGGTCATGGTTTTGTGTTACCAACTCCTGCACACAGGGGTAGAAAGGCGGCGCTGAGTTATCCAACCTCGTGATGTTTTCCCATTAATTAAAGTTATTGCACTACATAGATTTCAAAGGCAGGAGGGTGTAAGTTACACCATACACAGCCAGGAGCAGTTTTCCACCAGCTGTGAGGAATCATCGCTCAATAACAGTGAGAAGATCTTACTCTTTGCTCGTTGGCAGTAGCATGAGCTGCAGCAGTAGGAGAAGAAAGTTTCTTGAAAAGGAATATAAAAACATTACTACAGGACCTCCCTGGTTTGGTTGGAGAGCCTGAGACAACCGATTTGCTTTATAAAATTTTTCCCTCTTAATTGCCTGAAAACTGTCCAAAAATAAAACAAATTCATTTTTAAGACTTCTTTTTTGGCTTGGTTTATTAATCCACTTGCTACTTGCTGTTCTTCCATGAATATTTCATAGAAGCTGGCTTCAGCCTGAGTACTGTTTTTTCCTCTCCACTGTGAGGATTCCTTTAAGCATTTATTATTCACCATTCAATAGTGAAAGGGGTTGATTTGACACCTGGGTCAAATGAAGGCTTCAAGGAGCCACAGACCACTCTTTCTCGATGCCAGTCATGACAAACATCCCCAGTTTGAGTTGTGGCTGTGAGGGGTCAGCAGAAGCTCTCAGGCTGGTACAGTTCAGAATATTCTGCTCTGAGAGTGAACCCAAAGCTATTTTGGGCCAAGGAAAGGTCCCCATTTTCTATGGATGCCCCTGCATGAGGGTATCCTATAAGAGAAAAAACCCCTGATGTTAAGGAAACAAATCCTGATGCCACAGGATGGAGGGGCCAACACACCTCGCTGTGGGATCACCTTCCCTTGACCCCACCAGGAGCTTCTGCCTTCTTCACTCCCTTGTTCTGAGAAGGGAAAAAAGAGGACTCAAAGGAAAAACTGGATTTCCTTAAGAGCCAATGTTCCTTTTCCTGGCTTCTTTAAAAGCATCAGAAGTAACTTTGCTGGCTGCATGGCTCTAAAAAAACCAGCAGGGATCAGATAAAAGGACACTTGCTTTTAATTGTCTCTTTCCCTTCTCTCCATCCTTATTTCAGAGCAAGATTGCCCAGCAGAGTGGTTTTTTTGTTCACATGATTTTTTTTCTCTCATTCTGGATCGCAGTATATTATAAATCCAGCAATCTTTCCACTTTCCTACAGAGCAAGTTAAAAATGGAAGGAAGGCAGAATGTGCAGAATTAGTGAGCTTGCTGTTAGGCCTGAAGTGCAGGTGTGTGTGTGCCACGTCTCAGTTTTGTGCCTCTGTGGGGAAGGGGCACTGGAATAACCAGGGAATGCTGCTGTGTAGAAAAGTAGGAAGCTGCCCAAGTTTTAAATAAGAGGAAAATCAATGCAGTCCAAAGGCTGCCTCCAAGGAACCAAACCACATTTATAACTACGTCTGTCTTGTTTCTTTTGCCTGCAAACTCTGCTGGTTTGGCTAAACTCCTCCAGGATGGAGGCTAAACTCCAACATGGATGGGAGTATTTTGGCCAGAAGGCATTGCCTCTTCACGTCCTGGCCAAAATACTTCCATGTGCTCTCTACAATGAATTTTGGCCTTTCTGAGATGATTTGGCTGAAGCAGCAGGTAGGAAATGGTTTATTGGATCAGAGGGAGAAGGTGGGGCAGGGAAGGAGTGACCATGGGGGAGACCCCACTGCCCCACGCATGGAATTCTTCAGCCATCACACCCCACAGGATGACAGGCTGCACAGTTATCAGGGATAAAAGGATCCCCACATCCCTCAATCCCTCTCTCTGTCATCCCCTTTCCCTTTAGACCCCTTCTCCCCAGTTCTGGGGATAACTGGATGCTGTGAGCTGGTTTTAGGCTCTGTGGTTGCTGTGTCTTGGGCCACCCACCTGCGAAAGTTCACGGTCATGGTTGGCTTCCCTACAGATTTCCCAAGGGGGAATGAAATGTGCTGGAAACTGAGAAACCCAATATCAATTTCCTTCTATCCTTTTATTTTATTTGATTCAAGATTCAAGGACTGTGAAACATTTCTCCGTTGTTTGGCCTCAGAGCAAATTTACATTTTATTACATAGATCATATTTTTTCCCTCTGTGTTTATGACCATGGACAGCGAAAGTGAGAGAATAAAGAGAGAAATAAATATGGATACACGAGTAAAAAAAATTGCATCGTTCACTAAAGCAGCCTCAATGCCACAGCTGAAAACGGGCCCCAGTTCATATGCAGCTCACAGGTAACACAAATTTTCAGAAGCATTTTTAATACAGATGATGTATCACCTAATTGCATAATCACAGGATGCTTTGTAATGGCTCAGTGATTCGGGGGAGATAAAAACTTCTCTGGCAAGCTCCGTGTGATCATAAGCTTTAAAACTCCAGAGGGGATTGCCAGGTTCTATATATGTTTTTGTCAGCTTTTTAATTTGATATTTCCCTGAAATCATTAGACTATAATGGGCTATAAAGGAGGAAACATGGTTTTTCTTCTTTTTTTTTAAATGCAAACATCTAAAATAGATTACCAAAATAAAAGTTAGCTAAATTTGATCTAAAAGGCCAAATTCATCTTTCTCTGTGGGTAAATAGTTCCAAGATAGTAAAGGTGTTAGGGCAAAACAGATGAAATGTAGTAAATGCAACAAAGTCCATCAGAGGCAGAAATTAATGGATTATGTTGTGGTACAAATTGGCACTTCATTTCAGCTCAGGATAAGAGCAATGCAGAGGGAGGTGGTTTTGTAAAGGTCAGGTTCTACCTTTGACCTTCTTGCTCAGCTGTTCAGTTGTGTGAATAACCCCTCCAGGGCCATGGGCTGGGCGAGCCCCAAGTGCCAGATCTGTGTCCTCCAGGTGTGGCCAAGTCTCTTCTGGGGTTTTAGGGGTATAATAATGTTGGTGTCTTCGTTGACAAATGGGATGGGGAACCTGGACAGGTGCTCCAGGAGCCTTTTATTATTTTATTCCATTATCAATCTCACACACTGAATTGAGACAGAATTGGTACAAAGCTCGCGCTGCTAAGGTCATCTGAAAACTTCTTGGTAGCAAAGCATTCTTAAAAGCTATTTAGCCAATTAGCATGCTCCTAAAAGTTACAGACAGCTGTCTTAACCAATCATAAACAGCGCACATACAGCTATCAAACACAGCTCTGGCTTGTTATGCCTTAGCATAACAATATTCCATTATAAGGCTTAAACTGATCTATCTTGCTAAGCATATTTTTTGCAACTTCAAAATCTCTCTAAGCCAAACCTAAAAACTCTAACCATTGTTTCTAAATGTCCTTGCTGCTGCATAACTGTATCTTCTATCTTTTCACAATCAGAGCTGAATCCTAAATTGTTTTGCTTCATTTTCTGAAACCTACTCTTATTTCCTAAAATCCTTTCTACCTTTTGTGTTTCCCCACATAATAATGCTGCTTTTCCCATGTCACACTGTGCTGTAGCACCTCTCTGCTGCTGGGTCACAGCCCTAAAGCTGCCTGAAGAGGAGCTTCCTGTATCCTGTGAGTAACTGACTTTAAATGGCACAATGCCTTGGAATCAATACTTTTTACAGTATCATGGAATGACAGAGTGGCTTGGGGTGGAAGGGACCTCAAAGCCCACCCAGTGCCACCCCTGCCATGGGCAGGGACACCTCCCACTGTCCCAGGCTGATCTAAGCCCCAATGTCCAACCTGGCCTTGGACACTTCCAGGGATCCAGGGGCAGCCCCAGCTGCTCTGGGCACCCTGTGCCAGGGCCTGCCCACCCTCCCAGGGAACAATCCCTTCCCAAAATTTAATCTAACCCTGCCCTCTGCCAACTGAACAAACACATTTGTGTTGCATGAGCCTACAAACATGACTCATTCTCATCAATAGGAGAGCATACAGGATGAGCATCTCCAGAAATTAAGCTCCTTGGCCCTGATAAGGACTCAGGTCACTGGGACTCCCGGTGACCCTGAGGGGCTGCAGACAGCATTGCCACTGGTGTCCCAGCATGTTTCTTCCAACAGGGACATAAATAAACAAATAGGGAGGTAGATGTTGAATTATCTCTGTGGAAGATAGTTGTTATCTGCTTTGACTGATAGGTTAATTAACACTGAAATTAGTGGGTTAATTTGGGGAGGGAGGAGAAGAGAGCTCTGATTAATGGATTGATAACATTGAGGTATATACTTTGTTAGATACTAGCTTGCATGAAACCCGGAAATGACCCAGTAAATCATGCCTGATCCTAAATGACTGAAGGTCCCTCCTCCTTTTGAGAGAAGCTAAAATCAACATGCCAGCCTGGCAGACACCAGGCCAAGCCCCCTTCTGTCCCCTCCGTGACGGGAATGACACTGTTCACTGTGCAGGAGCACAGACAGAGTTCTGGTGCTCAGATTCCTCACTGCTGTTACACATTTGCCACTTTAGCACAGCTCTGGGAGAGTTTGAACGGGTTGTTTAACTGAAAACAGAAAAAAAAGTTGGTGTGCAGCTGGGAAGTACATTTGCAATGAATCTGCTACCGGAGGAGTCAAAGGCCTGGCTCCTCAGCAGATATTAAAATGCTGCCACTTTCATGGCAAATCAGGAGAACCTGTTCAGTGGAGCAGGCACGGGCTCATTAATGCATGGGAGCTTAATTTGCTGATGGATGTGCTGCAGAGCCCTTTCTGCACCGCTCCCATGCCTTCCCCATCTCGGCATGGCAGATCTGGGAACGAGAGGATGGACTGTGGGACACCCCTGGAATGAGGAGTGTTCACACCAGAGACACCACAGCACACACTGAACCTGCCTCTGAACCTTGCCAGCACTAAACCTTTAAGAGAATTAAAAGTGAGATATTGGAGGAGTTGGATGCTACTTCATCACCCAGATGCATTGCTGCACATAACTGTGAAACACAAGGCAGCAGCCACGATAATTTCTTCAGTTCCTGATATTAAAGGATTTCTGGGTTCATTAACCAGTCAGGTCTGTAACAGTGTCTGATAAATTGAGTTGCCTTTTGTACAGCTGCATTATCTTCATGTCTTTTCCAGAAAGCGGAATTTTACTGACAAGTGCGTGTCACACTTCCATATCTCCCATTGATTTTCCATTAATCTGCATTTCCTCTCGCACTTTGAGGGGAGTAACGCAGAGCTACACGGTGTCCTGATTAACACCTGAGTGCAGCAGCGTTTGTGGCGTGCTTGATTATTAATAGAACAAGTGCAGGTAATTGCACTGGTCGAATCGTCCCTGTCACTGATTAATGACTATGTGCACTTGTCATGTTTTCAAGATCTGAGGTGGAAAAGGAAAAGCACAGAGATTCACGTACTGTCTGAAAGGATTTTTTTTTGTGATAAAGACAACTGTTTGGAGAGAGAACATTTGATATCTTATTATAGATTGTAAACATATACCATCTAAAATTAAACAATTTTAGTCTTGGCTTTTGTTGCAGTCATAGCAGAGTGTGACTGATGCAACTCAGTGTGATACAAAGTGCTTTCTGAAAGATTTAATATAGTGCTTCTCCTCTGACTGAATTTAATCAAACTGCATTTTAAACAATACCTTGCCGGTCATGAAAATCACTGTAAAATGTAGGAATAAAAGTATTCCATGTGATGCATTTATGCTACAGCAGCCTTCTTATGCAGCCTCCCTCCTCAGTAGTTCAGTATATGTTAATACCATCATCTCTCTTTGAATTTTAAATCTCAGGGAAAAAGAGGTGGGTAAGTTCCCCACTGTACCGCTGCTATTTTAAGTTGTCTTCTTTTGCATTTTCAACAATTGCCTTCACTCCTCAATGGCCTTTGTACAGCCCTGGCAGAGTTAAGTACTTGCATTTTTGAAGGTGAAAAGAAATCAAAATAGCAGTAGCAGAAACCTGAGTCAGAGCCCATAATCCTGTGATACGGGGCACCAGGTCCATGGAAAAACACTGCCAAATAACTGGATTCAGGATGGGAAATGCACTGAATGAAGGAAAATGCTGGCCACAGCTAAGGCAATTGCCACAGAAACACCCAAAGGAAAGGTGCCATTGACACAGAGCACGTAATTCAGGAGTTGGTGTGCGTTGAGAGCAGCAAACACAACCTCAGAGGGGTTCTGCCTGAACCTGAGGGACACCAGAGCCGTGGTGCAGCAAGATCTCCTCTTTCAGTGATTATCCTGAGCCCGCTGAGGAGCCATTTTTGGGAATGCTTTAGCCTTTACCTCACTCCACCCTCTCCAGGTGATATCCCTGCCCAGCAGTTATCCCTGCAGCACGGGATATCTTGGCTGCTTGATAACGGCTGGGAGTCATTTCATGGATCAAGTGGCCGCTGTCCTTGGTCTCCACGTGCACAGGTCAATTCCAAGAATATTCCATAACCTCTTAAAGCCAAGCTGCATTGGGAATACACCTGATTTCCCACTGCTGAGGAGCTGCTCATGCAGTGCTGGATCCTCCCAGCTGCAAACCCTTTGGGAATCCAGCATGGCTTTTGGCACAGGTCTCAGCAAGAGAAGAAGGTCCCATATTTAGGACACATAATGCCTCATCTCCCTGATGAAGGATGTGGGCTGGCAGAGGTTTTCTCCTGGTTTACACACAGCAAATCCTACTCCTGATGGCACAGGGTGGGATGGTTGGGATGTCTGCACAGGGCCACAATTTGGACTTGATCATCAGGGATCCCTTCCAACTCAGAATATTCCATGATTCTATGGCACTCATTTTCTCCCTCCTGTCCATTGTATTTCCAGGTGAGTTGGGAGAATAAATCTGGTTTTTCTGGCCGGTTCCTGGTCACCTCTATGGACATTCTTTAAGTGACAAACTCACTCCCAGAAGCTGTTGAAGTTCCTATACCAAAACCACCTCTGAGGCCCATTTGGTCCCAAACAGGAATGCACAGGCACTGCAGTGCACAGAAACTGTTATTTTTCAGGATGAAACCTAAGCCTCCTTTTTCTCTCCCAAGGGATACCCTTTCTCCATTTCATAGCATGGTTTGGGTTGGAAGAAAACTTAAAGCTCATCCAGTTCCAACCCCTGTGTGGTACCTGGATGATTCTGGTGCCTCAGCTCTGTGTGGTGTTATGGGAGCCACACGACAATGAAGAAACTCAAAATAAATGTCAAAAGCTCAGCAGAGAATGACTCAGAGCAGGAGAGTTGGAGGAAGTGGGTGGAGAATTACCAAGTTTCCACACATTTATCAGGCTTAGTCATAATCTCGCTGCTGAGAAGCTAAACCATGACAAAAACTGGGGGAAATGATGGGGGTGTGAAGTGGCACTCCAGGTGCTTCAGCAAATTGAAAAAAAACAGCCCTGGTGGCACCTCTGGAGTGCAGGTGAGGCAGGAACAGAAAACCTCTGTTGGAGTAAGGTCAGTCTCGTCATGGATCTTCCCAAAGGAAGGGTGGAGAAGAGCTTTACCCAGTTCACCTGGAGACAGGGATGGTTTGGCTTGGGATCACACACAGCAGTGTTCTGGTTTGGTTTCAGCAGCAGCAGGATGAATGCTGGCATCCCAAAAATCCCCATGGAAAATCGAATTCTCACAGAAAACCACATTTCACATTGAAAAAAGATTCTGTTCAGGCCAAAAAAAGAAAACTTTTGCGATACATTCCTCGGAATGTGGATTGGTCCTCATTGCTTTTTCTTCTATCCCTTGATACTTTTTTCACTGGCAAAAAAGATCTTCAGATGTCTGAAGGATTCAGATCTACAGCCACAGCTCCCATCTTCCTGCATAATTCATAGAATCATGGAATGGCTTGGGTTGGAAGGGATTTTAAAGATCATCTAATTCCAACCCCCTGCCATGGCCAGGGCCACCTTCTACTAGAAGGTTCCATTAAAACTAAAACTAGAATTCAACATTTTATCTCATTTTCTTCTGACTGATCACAGATACATTCTACAAGGAAAACTTTTTTTTTTCCCTTTAAAATCTAAGAGCCATCAAGATGCCACAAGAGGACAGCGAGCCACACTTTGCCTTTTCTTGGCCATCTGCCATGCCTGGGATGGCAGTCAATAACGAGCTGTCAAACAATTAACAGCTAATAAACACACCAAGGAACCTCCTTTGCCAGCCACTGGTAGCCACCAGTTGGAAAAGAATGTTCTGGAGCTGTTGGGTCCCACACCTGGTGCCCAACCAGATGGAAAAGGAACACGGAGTGGGAGATGATGATTAATGAGGAAAACGTGCAGTGATAATAAATATTTAGGCAGGACCTCCCTTTTTGCCAGGTATGGGGCGTGACCACTCCGTGCAGGTGACACAGGACCTGCCATAACTGCTGAGGTGCCACGTAAACCACGGCTCTCTTTCCACAAACCTTCTCTGGTGAAATCCAGGGATGTTCTGCTGGCACTGAAATTTTCATTTTCATCCTTCCAGCAAAAAGGAAAAGGGTGAAGAATACTAATGATCTTATGAAGTCCAGGATCAGGGCATCTCAAATCCTGCAGGATCTCCCTCTGATGGATTTTGGGCTGTTTTGGTTACCTGGTCGGGCTTTGTGAGAAGCACAAGTTGTAGAACTGCACCAGCAACTTTTCCATCAAGCCAATAAATTCTACTTGAGCTCCAGCATGACAGGACAATTTGGGAAATCAGCCCATGCATCACTCAGAAATTCCAGGCTGGTTTTTGAAGTCTGGGTTACAGTGACCCGAATATTTACATGTCCAACCTCACGCTGGCCCTGGAGTCCAGTTGGGGACAGCACCCACGAGTCTACCTGGGAATAAGTGAGGTTTTAAGGACGTGGTATGGAATAGACTTAATTCGGGGAGAACAGGAGAATTAGGGAACTGTCAATATTGCTGCTTTGCTCTGAGCTCTCTGCAGGGTTCTGAGAGCTGAGAGAGCCTCATTTGACCACAGCCACGCAAAGAGATCAGTGATTACTGTCGTGCCTTAAGTTCAGGGAGCCTGCAGAATGCAGGAGACATGCTCGGAAAGAAGGGGAAGCTTAAGCAGAAAAGAAAACTGGTGGGTTCTGGTTTTCTGAGGAACTCTTTAACTCTGGGATCAGACAAAACAGAGAAGTTTTTTGTAACAGTGAGAAAAGGAGTGTTTGTATCTTTTCTGTTTAGGAGCCTTTTAGGCTTCTCATCAATTACCCAAATATATTAATGAGCACAGACAAAAAAAATCAGCCCCAGATTCAGTCTCCATGAAACACTTTTGAATTCCTGACTCTCCCTTCCTGCATTCAGACGCAGACAGCTGCGGCTCAGGGTTGAAAGGATTCAGTGCTTTTGAAATTCATGGAAATTGAGGAGAAATTCATGGGAACTGCTCCCTCCTGTGGAGCAGCTGCTGAGCAGGAGCTGTTCCCCAGGGCCCGGGGTGGCAGCCGTGGCTGCTCCCATCACCTGGATGGTGGCCACCGCGTCCATCACCTGTGTGATGCCCAAGGTACCAGCCTGCCGTGGGTGGCTCTGAAATTCCAGTTGCCATTCTGGGAAAGGCCACCAGATCCAGGTGGAGACCCTCCCACAGCAGCACCCAACAGCAGGCAGGTGGGAAAGGGAAAAAGGAAAATGCTCATCACTCACGGCAGCAAAATTGTTTATTCCTCTGCAAGAATTATGTGAAATCCTCGTGTTTGCCAAATCCAGATGGGAAAGGATGGGGCAGCTTACACCTGTCTGGTGTGGTCAGAGCTGTGTGGGGCTTGTTCTGAGTTTTAAGGTGGGTTTTGCCTCATGAAAGGCTGGATAGAAATGGCTGTAAAATGAAAATGTCAGGTTTCACAGCACAGTTTTGTGCCATTATTCCAGTCCTGTGGAAGTGAGAGGGCTGAAACCTCAGGAGCAGGTGAATTGAATGTGTCCAAGGGCACAGTCCCCAGTGGCAGTGCTCTCTTGTCCTCCTATTTTGTCCAGCAATACCCTCTGCCAGCTCTGCTTTGTTCATGAGAATACACAGGAGCAAGCTAAAAATACCCTGATTCAGGGAGAAAAAAATTCAAATCACAAATCCAGAGTGTTTCCAGAGCTTTCCCACACTCCCTTAATGAAGGGGCTGCTTAGTGGAGTGGGACTGATCTTGCCATGGCAGCTGCTGCATCACAGTGTGCTCCACTCACTGAATCCCAGTTTACTCCTGCACATCCAGTGCTCCCACACTGCTGAGGGTGCTGGGACAGCTACATCCAGCGGGGACTCAATGCAGGGGCTGGACATGCTCATCTCCTCCTCATCTGCTGCTGTGTCAGCCTCCCACGGACACACTCCTGCCTCTCTCCTCTCAGTGAGCATCCTCTGAGCACAGTCCTGCACTTTTGCTCCCATTACTTGTCCCTGTGCCTGGGGGAACTGGGAATGTGCCACTCTCAGAGGAGCCTGGCAGGGAAAGCCATGAAATACAGATGTGCAAAGGTCACCTTCTCCCTCAGCAGCCCATCCTCTCTTATCACATTTCAGACTATGCCTGATTCCAGATGAGACCATTCATGGTGTAAATGTGTTTGAGGGAGGCTAAAAAATATCTCTGGACACGTGGAAGTTGTCTGATCACATTAAATACATCATTATTAGAGTTAACTTGGGTTTCATAGGTGCTGTGGAGTCTCATCTAAATCTGTTTTTTCCGCCTTAAACGAGCAGAGGATCCTGCCTGGGCAGGCTCAGGTGTGAACTGGGCAAGTCAAAAGGAAGGACAGGGGAAAAACTCAGTGAGTGGAAGCAAGGTACTGTGATTTTTCATTCATTTTTTAAATTATTCTTTCCAATTTCCCTCTTCTTTCTCTTTCCTCCCTGAACAGCAGGTAATCAGCACCTTTGAGCACTTGTTTCCTCCATTCCAGAAACTCTGTGGAAAGGTAGAAGTACATAGGGAGAAAAATAATAAAAAGTAAAATATATGCTATTGGCATGCCTGTGCCCAGCAGCAGAATTTCTGATGTATTCCTGCTCTTGTCAAACACAAAATGCAAATTTAGAAGGATGTGCAAGAGGCAGAAGAGATGAGAACTTAATAAAAATATCTTCTCAGAAGCAATGAAGAGCCCATCATGTCAATGTTCCCCAATCCAGTAAAATGGTCTAGACAGAGTTAAAAGGAAGCAAAGCAATTTTATATTCGGGATGTGGTGGGAAACAAATCAGCATAAACTCCTGGTTTTGGAGTGGGAGCTCTGACAGACCTCTGGGATAGGCTGAGGAAGCAGGTGCAGCATTGGAAAAAATCTTAAATGCTAGGGGAGGATTGCAATGATTTTGACACTTATAAAATATAATGGAATGATTTCAGAAAAAGGTGTTTGTTCCTGGGAAAAGTCTCAGTGCTCACAGTGTCTGAAAATGCCAGAAACAGGTGGGTTTTCAACTGCTGAAAGGAACCAAGGCTCAGTTCCCAGACCATCTGAATGGAGGGGTGGCTTATTCTTGTATCAGCCATGAAGTGCTGAGGAGCAAGAAACCAGGTGGATGGGGAGATTTCTGATTTTTCCCCCACTCCTGGAAGATTCAGGCTATTGCTGCTGATTTACCAGAGTTAAAGAAACCATTTCTCATTGTGGTTTGGGTTTTTTTGCTTGGTTGGGGCTTTTTGGGTTATTTTTAAATTTGTTTTAATGAAATGATACAAAACCACAAGCAGAGACAATAAGATACTTCTCATAAGCGATGGAATCACAGAATCCCAAAATTATTGAGGTTGGAAAAGCCTTCCAAGGTCATCAAGTCCAAGCTGTGCCTGATGCCCACCTTGTCCCCAGCCCAGAGCACTGAGTGCCACCTCCAGGCCTTCCTTGGACACCTCCAGGGATGGGGAAATGCTTGAAGCTGAGGTTCTGGCCAGAAACTTCTGTAAAAACAACCTAAAAGGGAAAAGTAAAAAAAAAAACCAACTAAGTAAGAACGAAATGTAGGTTGACAAATCTATAAATTCACAAAATAAATAACTCCCTGCAGACTGGAAAGGAGCTGCCTGACCCCATTATTTAAAAAATAAAATTTAAAATCCACCTTAGGTATATGCTAAAAAAAGATCAGAAAACTTTGCATCATTTTCGAGAGAAAGTCGCCAAAAGTTATTTGAAGATCACATAGGGAAGGAAAAAAAAAAAACAAAAACAGGAGAAAGTCTACAGAATTAAATACAGTCAACAAGATTTCAGAAAAGAAAGGTCAGGCTTCAGTAGGTTTTGCAAATTCTTCAAAAGCATGAATTGCCCTGGGGGTTGCAAGGACCAAATGTTCAGGTTTTCATAAAGACATTAGGAAAGGCTTATCCTGGGAGCTTGGGGAAGTGTGAAAGCAAAGTCAGAAACATTTGAAGCAGCTGCCATTTTCCAGAGCTCTCCTCTCAGCTGGGGGAGAGGCAGTGGCTGCCTTCAGCACAGTGACAATGACCAGGGGTGTGGAAAGGGAGGGATGAACCCTTCGAAATCCAAAATATAGCAACAAACTTCTAAAAACCCAGCGAATTTCCTTTTTAATTGCATTTGACAGGCTGTAGGATTTGCCTTAAATTTGGAATACCTCTGCATTCTGATCGAATGGGCACAGGGATCAGGATTTGTCGTACATGACCTCAGAACTGCATGGAAAAACAGCGATTTAGTTATGTTTTTACCGTACTGGATTGTGGCAAAACTAAATTTTAAATAAATAATGGCCTGGAATAAAACTGGATCATGTCAAGCATGTGGCCATCTTTAATTTGAAGTTTCCTTTACTCATCTGGTCTTTTCAAATTTCAACAGAAAAGGCAATTTAAAATTCAAATTAAATTTAAAAAAATGAAACATTTTACTCAGAGTTTGGAGTGGGATGATGTAACAGCTTCAAACCCATTTTTTTTCCTGGAACAGGGAGGTTTTTCTATGGTTGTTTTTTTGTGTCCTACAGAGATTTTTGATGAATTGGCACTTCTATTTTTTAAAAAAAACAGTGTTGGCGAGTTCTCAATCTGTTCCATACCAAAAATCCCGAAAGCCTCACACTGTGGCTGGCAGTCAGGGATCTGTTATTAGCTCCCAGCCTTCGGCAGAGATTTCCAGACATATGGGAAAATATTTGGCGGGGAGGAGAACATTTTGTCAACTGCAGGAAGAATAAACACAGCACGAAGCAGAGAAGTGAGCGCTGGGCTCCGGGATGCAACCAGGGAATTCAGGGAATGATGATGTCCATCATTCTTCATGGCACTGCTGGAGACCAGTGGGATAAGGACTCCTAAAGGCCAGGTTGGATGGGCCTTGGAGCAACCCGGTCTAGTGGAAGATGTCCCTGCCCGTGGTGGGGGCTTGGAATGAGATGGGCTTTAAAATCCCTTCCAAAGCATTCTGTGATTCCAGGATTCTCCAAATCAGCACAGATGTGGCTCAGCTGATCCACCAGGCAGGTGGGAAAGGGAAGAATATCCAGAGGGAAATGGTCTTCCACTCATTAAATCACCACCCAGCGGAGGTCGACAGAATGCAGGGAATAGCAATGTTCTTTCTGAGTGCTAAGAAGTGCCTTTAAATGCTGGAATCTACAGATGGAAACAGGGAAAATTTCAGCTGATGATGTGCTCCTTGAACAAGGACTAAAGAATATTTATCATAGTACAGCAGACCCCTGAAAAAAGCAAAAATTCCTCTGTTTCTAAAAAAAGATTTTTATTTATGTTTCAAATATTCCCAGCATTAATATTTTTCTTGGTATAAAGAACCACACAAAATATTTGGAGAATCATTTTCAAGGCACTCACAGTTTGGGAAGCAGCAGTTCAAAAGATCCCAGTGGGTGACCTCTTAGCCTGGCTTTTTCTTAAAGAGAAATAAAATAAAGCCAAGCTTGCAAAATGAAACTTGCCAGAAAAGTCCTTGGGAAGCAGGAACTGGTAAGAAATGCATGTGGATTAATGAAATGGAGCATTCCAAGAGTATTGCTGCCTCCTTCTTGACCTGAGCTCCTTTGTGCCTGCTCTGCCCGGCTCAGACTCCGTGTCTTTCCCTCTTTGATGGTTACACAAACACCAGCAAATAAAGGGGAACTTATTTTTGGGACTCAGATTGAAGCCCTTGAATGTAAATGGGTGATCACGTCCCTTGTGCTTCCAGGGAAACTGGGAATCACTGGATGAACAGAGGCAGCTTCTAGAGCTGGATGCTGTTCTCCTTTGTTTCATCCATGGCGTGGACACATGGCCAGCACAGGAGGCAATCTCAGGAATGGGAAGAGGAAGAATGTGCCCACAGCCCTTGGTGTCTGAGTGCTCCTAAGCTACTGAACAACCTGCATGGCAAAAGCAGCTCTGGCAGCTTATCCCACACTCATCCCAGAGCACACACTGGGCAGGATTTCATGGTGAGTTTATCCCAGACTGTCCAGCTCATCCCAGAGCACACACAGGGCAGGATTTCATGGTGAGTTTATCCCAGGCTGCCAAGCTCACCCCGGGGCAGGATTTCATGGAGATGTTGGCCCCAGAGCAGCTCTTTACATCCAGGCCTTTAGGGCTATGTCCAAGTCCTTTTTGTTTTCCTCTTGTTCTGGCTCTGGTTCTTGAAGCTCTTTCCTTTGTGTCTAAAAGCTGCTTTTGTGTGAAAGCTGCGGGGAGTGAAGCCAAACATCACCTCTGGCTGGGTCAGGGGCTCAGTGAGAGACACAGCCCTGACCCCTGTGGATTCTTCCTTGCCCAGGAGAATTCCAACCCCATCCCTGAGGGATTTGACGTCGGTAGGACAGCTGTGAGCAGCTGTTTGCTGTCTCTTGATGGCACACACATTTCTAGGAGGCAAAGGCTCACCAAGGTACGGCTCCACCTGGGAGCATTCCCTGGGGGCTCCATTCCCAACTGGACACATCCAAAATCAATAAATTTAACACAGTTCTACCTCAAACCTTTCTGCAGACTCCAAGCTTCGTTCTCCACAGCTGCGCCACAAACATTTCCTTCCCAATCCCCGCCTCTCCCATGCCGCCAGCAGCCGGCGGCTTCACCACCTTGTCCCAGGGATGACTGGAAGCAGATGGAGCAGGGCACGAAGTCGCCCTCATTTTCCATCTGCCTCCAGTTACTTTTAGCTCCACGACTCCTTGGCAGGTTGGAAGTCTCCTGGATGGCGCCGTCTGCTGTGGTGCAGCCGGAGCCCGGAGTGCCCCCAATGCCGCGGAGCCTCGTGCGCCGCTCTCAAAGCTCCCACAGCTCCCCTGCTTGTTTTCCTGCTCAGAGAAGAGCTGGTGATGGATTGAAGCCTGCTGCTCATGCACGTAAAAACTTATAGGAATTCCTGCTAGCTTTTATCAAATACATTTAATTAGACACGGTTGTGGGGCAGTGTAAGACAAGAAAAGCCCAAATCTTCTCCAGGGGAGATTCCTGCAGAAAGGCCCTTTTGGTTTTTGGCAGCCATAAATGCAGCCCTACTGTGCTGGAGCACCCTAAAGCAAAGAGCTCAGCCAATACAGACATATGGATTTCTAGTTCAATATTTACAAATATCCTTATCAACTAAAAATTGATGATAACGTGATGGGGCAGAGATCCTGCCTTTACTAAACCATGGCAGTGTTGAAATGCTGAGTTTTATTTTATTATTGTAACCCAGTGAAACATTTATTTGCGCTGGTGGGAGTGCATTCATTTGAGCAGACTTTCAGAAACATTGCAAACACGTGCAAAATTATTGTTTATTTACTTCTTTATCACTTCTTTACCTATTTATGAACTTAATTGGAAAAAACCTCTAATATATTTCTTGTGGTTTCTGCCAGCTAAGGGCTGACCCTTATTTAGGATGAATAATGATAAACACATATGAGGCTATTTTTTCAAATGGAAATAAAGACCATGAGAATAGAGAACATAATAGAGAATAAAATAGAGAATAAAACATCCGTGGAAGTGGCATTGCTTCCGGAGCAATGTCTGTGATGCCTAATTCTGAAGTAATTTACAATTCAGGACCTTGGAAGCAGGGAAAATGCAGTCTTGGTAGCCACTAAACATATAAAGCCCAATACACTTTTACCATGTAAAAAGCAGAATATTTATGAAGCCTGGATCCAGAGTTTGATTTGAACTTAGGCATCCTCCTCAAACTCCAATTTTCTCATAAATGTTCAGTTCAGGATCCATTTTCTGGTGGAGCTGGTAATACCGATTTATTTATTTATTTGTGGTATTTCCATCTCCAAATATCAAAATAAGTTCACCCTGGGTATCATTTCATTGGTTTAATAGGCTTTAAGGCTGAGTATGGCTTAGATTGTGTTGAGTATTACTGTTTTCATTAAAAAAAAAAACAAACCAGGAGAATAAAAAAGTATAAAAAGGGGAAAAAAAACCAGCTTCTCTTGATCCCTCCTGCCATGAATGTGCACTTTTGCAGGCTTTTGCTGCAGCATATTTCCCATGATTTAGTAAAGGCAACTCTTCCTTTCCTGTCCCTGATCCAGGCAAAACTGAAGGTGGGGAGCTGCATCCTCGAGCTGGGAAGAGCCTGGGCACAGATCCATGAACTCTGGCTCCTCTCCTCCTCCCAGGATGACCCTTGGCCAGTTGGTGACCTCCACAATATCAGGAATTTCACAGAAAACCTCGGTGTGTCTCTGCACATTCTCCAGCCCACAGTCACCTTTTGTGAGGTCTCAATAAAGCTCTTTTCCCCCAGCTTGTGTTTAATTTAGAAACAATGTGTTAGGCTGAAAGCAGAAGAAGAAATATAAAGGAAAAACAGGTTTTGACTTAAAGAACTTCAACGTGTGAAATTGGGCTCTTGGCTACAATAGGATATAAAATTTAAAATTTTCAAGAAGATGCATTTTAGTCATGTTCATCCAAACAGATCCACCAGAGACTCAGACAGGAATTATTGCTCCTGGCTGGATAAAACAAAAAGATAGCAGCTGTTTTTCAGAAGGGCTCTTTTTCCCCATTAAAATATTGCTTCATTTTTAGTGCCATGAATTAAAAAATGTGGTTTCTTTATCCTAATGAACATACGACTGCTAGAATTGCAGAGCTCAGTTACACTTCAAGAGCAATTCAAATTTTTTAATCTAATATATTTTCTTAGTCCGAGTTCAAGAGAGCAATGAAAATGTGAAAAAACAACAGACTGAATATTTAAAACTGATGATGCTGGATCTCATCAACCACACATCTGTTTATAACACCTCTCCGAAATGCTTTTGTTAAATTAAAAGTTTGATTTGAAAATAAATCTTCATTCTTGGTGTTTAAATCTGAGAATTAAGAAATTCTTTCAGTTGGGTTTCTTATCCTAAAAAATCTTTTCTGCAGATTAAATATTTCAGATTTCTCATGGTATGTGGGAAAGAATACATCCATTTTTCCTGCTTATAATTATGAGCTGCCTGGTATAAAGGCTATTTTTCCTACATTCTTTCATAAAACCGTAGACACAAAACAAAACCCATCATGAAATATTACAGAAGAATTTGCAGCTACTCCCTTTTGGGAAGGTTTACACCCATTTTCCTTTTCCTTATGTTCAAGCTATGTGAGAAACACAACAGAGACCCAAGGTGTCCTCAAGACTGTCCTCACAAATCCCTCAGTTGTGTCGTGGACCTCTTGGGGAATGATGGTTAAGAGTTGAATTCATTTCATTTTGTAGCTGCCTGACTCCTTATTCCATATGGAGGGTGTTTTATAGGAGCAATACACCTTTCAAAGAGCCCGTCTAATGGATTTGGGCCTGCAGGGTTCACAACAGAAAATTCAGGAGAGGTGGGATTGGCCACCCTGGAGAGGAGAAGCTTTGGGGTGACCTAATTGTGGCCTTCCAGTGCCTGAAGGAGCTACAGGAAACTTGGAGAGAGACAAAGAGATGGAGTGACAGGGCAGGGTTAGATGGGATATTGGGAAGGGATTCTTCCCTGGGAGGGTGGGCAGGCCCTGGCACAGGGTGCCCAGAGCAGCTGGGGCTGCCCCTGGATCCCTGGCAGTGCCCAAGGCCAGGCTGGACACTGGGGCTTGGAGCAGCCTGGGGTAGTGGAAAGTGTCCCTGCCCATGGCAGGGGTAGAATGAGATGATTTTTAGGTTCTCTTCCAGTCCAAACCACTCTGGGATTCTGTGCTGATGAAACCCAGCAGGTGACACATCCAGAGCAGGAATTTTCCCAGCATGGTGGGACAGCCTGGGGCAGGGCTGTTTGTGAGCATCCACTGAAGGATCTGGGATAAAAACAAATAATCCTGAAGACTGGAGCCAGTGGTGCCAGATGATGACTGCTGGATGTCCTGGGAAGTGAAAAGAGATTGAGCTCTGATAGGTGATGGTTTCTAATGGACATAAATGCAGGTGGCTTTTGGGAGGTGGAAAATGAAGAAGGACAAGTGCAGGGAACTGCTGCTGACTCTGAGGGAGGAGATCCAGGCTGAGCAATGTCAGGCAGCTGCTGCTTAGCGGATATTCGGGGAATGAAGATGAACAACGTCAGAGGAAAACTCCTAAGGAAATGTAAGTCAAACAAAGATATATAATAGCAGAGGATTATTGCAGAGACTATAGAGGGGAATGAAGATAAATAAAGTCAGGCACTCGCTGAGCAGATATTAGACAAACAAAACTGAGTAGAGTGAGATAAGAAAGATCTACAGCACAAACAGTGTCTACAAAAGATTCCTTTAAGTTAGGTCAAGAGAAGAACAATGAATCCTCTTTCCCTACATACAGATCTTTCCTTCCTCCCCCTCCTAGCTCCTGCACAGACTTTCATTTCACTTCTAAATCCACTAGTGTTTATAATTTTCATTCTCACTCGCTCCACTGCCCTCAGATATTTACATATTGTCGTATTTGGCCAGGAAAAGACCCATAACTTTGGACGGGATCCTTTTCACTCCATAGTAGCACCACTTGATTTAAGCCAAGATGGAACAAAACCAGAAGGATGTGGCTGAGGATGAAATTTGACACAACTTGTTTTGGACAGAAGTAATGAACGACACAAGATACATGAAGGACAAGAAATGCCAGGCAGTGATATCTGCTGGGAGGAAAACGAGGGAAACAATTCGGGATCCTGCAGTGGCAGGGAGGAGGAGAGAAGGTCCAGCAGGCAGGAATTGTGCAGCAAGATTGATTTATTTAATTATTTTACAAACTCTTTTATAGACTTTTTTCTTCATAGTCTAATTGGACAAAGGATCAGCCACCCCTTGGGGGTGATTGGCTAAAATCCTAAAACATCCATTGTCAAAATATTTTCCTGTTGTACCATAAACAAAGCTCTGCAAGGTCTCAGGGGTTCATAGCTTATAGAACTCTGCAAATACCTTCATGAGAGAGAAAAGTATCTCACGGGACTGGAAAGAAGCAAGAAAAATTCTTGCTAGCTGCATATTTGTATCCACAGGAAACTAATTACTGTAATTACAGAAGACTCCAAAACTGGAATTGCGTGGCCCAGCACTGAGACTGGATTCACAATCCCTTCTGATTACTGATCTACTTGTGTGAAAACTGCGGGTTTTCAGGGAAAAAAAGGAGTTCTGGTGCTCTTGAGAAAAAAAATGGAGCTACTCATTAGTTGTTGTCAGGTACACAATAAACACCCAAGTGAGTAATGGGTACTTTGCACCTCTGCTCTGAAATGAAGGAAACAGCGAATAAAAGCCTCCCTTTGTGTAGGGTTTTCTCCAACAGAATCATCCTTTCAAATGACTTTTATTATCACTGTCTCCTTCTTGCTATGACTCACTATTCCTGCATAGTTTTATCCATAAACTTGGGATTGTTTTCAATGTAATGCATTGCTTGGAATGAGGATTTGTGTGTTCTGTGTCTGTGTGGTCAGAACGTGGCTCGAATTACGTTCCTGCACTGTAACCAGTGAACATCCATGTTTTATCATCAGATCTTTATGTGCTATGGAACATGCATAAAAATAATCATTTTACTGGGTTTTGAGCTACTCTTTTAAAGTTAGGCAAAATAATGGGACATTTGGAAGAAATATGATTTTTTTGCTGTTTCTTTGTTAATATAGCAGAGGTCAAATATCCAATTTGTGTACCAAGCCAGTTATTCCAGCTGTGGAGGCATTAACCATGGGCACAAGCTCGTGGGGCAGGATAGTTCTGCTGACCAACTTTGTATAATAATTAGGACAGCAGAAATATTGGTTTTTGTTGTAATTTAATGATTCACGTGTGTTCACTTTTTTCTACCAACACTGAATACAGGTCACATAAAGATTCACCTATCCCAAACATAGATTGAGTCAATAAGAAATATTTTACCCTACCAATAAAAATTTGTTGAGAGAATCAGGAGGCTTTTCTTGCAACTGGAACTCTAAAGTTCCTCAAAAAAGATCCCAGGCTGTCCCTCAAACATGCTCAGATTCAAAGATGACTCCAAACAGGTAATCAAATTGTATGAAAGAATGAAGATTTTGGAGTGTAGGTGAAGTGAATGCAAGGTTTTTCTCCTGTATTTATTCCAAATTATATCGTTTTATAAATTCTTTTATGTCCCTATCAGCAACGCTGAATGCAAGTTCACACCTCAACTTCTGTGACAATTTGGGCTGAAATAAACTTCCCAAATCCTGTCCCAAATAAAATATACAGAGTTCAGCTCCGTCCTCTTCACTGCCAGCTTTTTAAGATTACTCCAAAAGCTGGCACAGCCCCACCTCCAAAGACAGAGAGAAGAAAACTTTAATTGTGGCGCAATTAAAAGGAACCATCCCCTAGAAGAGAGTGACTTTGAGTTTCTCATTGTTACACCACTTATCTCTTGAGGACTTTTCCCTTTCTTCCTCACCACAGCTGAAGCCTATGCAAGATGAACTTTTGAACTTCTGTTTCATGAAAAATAGAAAAGCTTAAGATATTCTCAGCTTCACTACAGGGAAGACAAGATATTTGTCTCCGTGCAACATGACCTACCCCGAGTGAGACTTCACAATGTTTCTGCTGTGAACAAAGTAGAGAAAGTAAAAAAAAGTGAGACAGGTTCAGGACTCAGTGAGGTTGAAATAAGATGGATGAAAATTGGTTAAAAGCAAAATGTATATTGGAGTTGCTTTCAATATACACCAATAAAAATGAGTTTGGAGCTGGAGCCTCAAGGATTTTTCTGTCCATCTCATCTTCCTGTCCTGCTGAATTGTATAAAGTAAAACAAAACTCAAGTCCCCCAACCCAGTGGTACCAAAATTGAACCTTCAGAGAGCTTGGAGATACAGTTAATGTTTAGAAAAATGGTTCCTTGTGCGTAGATAAGAAATACTTCATTGTGTGAATGTGAACACTGAGGGATCTCTTGCCACCAAACTCCAACCACCAACCCCAGGAGACAAACCACCCTGGGAGAAAATGCTTCCTTCCAGTGCCAGAAAAAGCTGCTACACTCCCTCCTTGCAGCTGTTAGCACCTGTGTACAAGTTTATCATGAGACTAAAATCCACATAATTGTAGCTGTTATTATGGAGAGCAGAAAGGCGTTTGTTGCACAAAGATGGGAAGAGAATGGATGCATTCAGACAGAACTGAGCATCAGTTTGAGGCAGACAAGCCTTTATTCTTGGCTTTTAAAGCAAGCTCTCCAGCTAAGTGGTAAATTGTAATAGTCACCACATCAAGCAACTACAAGGAGACATAATTATATTTATTCAGGCAAATACGTCGTGCCCACGTTAGTGTTTCTCTACTGTTGCTGCTGAAAAGGCATCTCAATGTGAGGGCCCAATGGTTGCTGAGCAGCACTTGAAGACATATTTAAAGAGATACATAAAAATAGATAGGAGCACATAAGAGCTTTGCAGATTTTTAGGTCCAGGGATTCTTGATGAAATACTGTGGCTCACTGCTCCTCAAGGGTGATTTTCATGTGGGATTGGATAAAAGCTGCTCGCTACCATAAAGCTTTGGATGTGCACGGTGTTGCAGTGTGTGCAAAAAAATGTTTGGGTTTCCAATTTTTAAAAAAAATATTGTCCCTGCTTAAAGAGAAGCCATAAACCCACTTCTCTCACTGGTGATTCCCTTGGAAATACAGTGCTTTTAGTTTTTCTAAACTCTCCCCTCACTGCCCATCCAACTCCAGCGCTTTTCTCACAGTTTGTTTGATTATCACACTCAGGATGAGCTTCCATGCGCACTCAGAAAAGGAAGGAATGATTTGCTGGTATTAATTAAAGTGGACTGAAGGTAGAACAGTATCTGCCTGGTGAGGTAGGCTTCAGGCACACACTTTCTCTACCAGATGGAAGAGAATGGCCTAATTAACTCCTCAATAGGTTCTTTTCAAAGGTCCTTGTAAGAGTGAATTTTACCTCGGAGCCTTCTCCTGTGTCTCATGTATTCCTCAAAGGAAGGAATTCAAATGTTGAAAGATTATGGAACCGCTGCAGAGTTCTTTGATATTTGCTCACCTTCCTTCCAAATCTCCCTTTACTCGAGGTTTGCTTGCAGGCAGGAGTCAGAGCAGGCTCAGGGAATGAATCCACAGAGAAACCCCTCGGATCCACAATAGATTGGGCTCAGCAGGATTCTGTGCTGGGTCTCTGCTCCAGAAGCTACAAACCCAGTGACCTCGCTTTCCAGCTTGGGTGTCTCTAGCTGTGAACCTGGACCTCTATTCCCATGAATAAATGCCTGGATGAGACTCTCCAGCACTGTTTGTCCATCACAAATAGGAAAGAAATCGACATTTGATTTTAGTGGCTGCCAAATCACATCGACTTTCCCAGAAAGTCTCAAAGTTTGGAGTCTATGTCTTGAAGACATCAATTAAATCAGATAGAGAGGAACTACTGTTTCACCAAAGTTTCATTCAAGTTTCTTTTGCAAACACCATTAATTTTCCTTCAAAACATTGGGAAAGATTTTCTGAGGATGTTTTTGAGAAAAACCCAAGATAACTGGTTACTCCTAATGGAGTTTTTATTTTCCCAAATAGAAGTTTACAGACAGGTTTCCAGTCAATGCCTCTGGTACCAAATGTTTCTCTGAGGGACTGGAGGGGTCTGCAGATCTCTGTGAAATTCCATTTCATTTTCAATTGGGAATATCCTGGTCCATGTACAGTCCACAGAGAACTCTCTGATCCATTACCATGGACTTCCCTGCACTTGTGGAAGAGGGAGCACTTTTCAGCTCTTTGTATCCCATCCATCTTGAAAGGATTACATCAATATGTCCCAGACAAAAGAGGGGATCAAGAGTATTTGTAGTCATTTTTCCTCACCCCTTGTTAACTGTGGCACCTGATTAAAAGATTATGAGACAGCATCTCATAATTTTTATTCAAACTGGTTGAATTTGGAATTGATTTATTTTCTTGTTCTGTACAGAAGGTTTTGTACCCAACAGACCTGTCTGTCACTCAGGGATATTTGATAAAAATCTCTCACTGTCTTGTCCATGCTCTAATCCCTCTTTCCAGGCTGTGCTAGGATGGCAATTCCCTCTTTCCAATTTGTTATTTGCCTTGTGTTTCATTGTTTACTCCTTGTTATCTTCTGGTTTATATTTCTTAGTAAGTCCTTTAGAGGTTTCCACAAGTAGAGGATAAGACCTTGACAATTTGCTTTTGTCTGTTCAGATGTAATTCTGAGTTATTTTTTAACTTCTCTGAGGTTCTGTACATTTATTGTGCAGGTAGAGCAAACAGAGCTGTCCTTGTCTCCCTTTAGGTGAGATTTAACTGCTGCTAAATAAACCGACATTAAAATGACTCCGTGGAATCTGCAGAGGTTTAAATGAACCAGTGAACACAAAATGCACTCGATTATCTGAAAACAAGTAATGAAATTTGAAATGATTTTCTGGAAAGGCATCCAGAGGTCGAGGATAGTCTGAACTCTGAAGGGCAGAATGCAGGTTTTTTTTTTTTTGGTGTTTCTTTTTTCTTTCATGGAGAAATACAATTAAAACAAAGCAGTCTTTGGCATTTTAAGTGTTGATTCAATGCATTGCCTCGGTGCAGTATGGAAATGAAAGGAGTGGAGGAGCCTGCTCATGGTCTTTGTCCAGCCCCGGGGCGTGAACGAGCTCCGTTCAGCACACCCAAATCTCCTTCAAGGGTGTGCAATCCTTGTGACAGCGCTGCTCCTCCCCGCTGAGCTGGAAATCAAAAGCTGATGGCCAGGAAACCCGGGGAGTGGCTCTTGCACTGCTCCTTGGGGTCTCCAGGCAATGAAGCATCCTCGGCACGTCTTTGTTTGGAGTGTGGAATGCCAGAGGATGAGAGGAGCTGTTGGCAGCTTTCTGTGCAAAGTGTGGATGCTCCACACCTTGCTGGGCTGTGTCGGCAGTGCAGAGGTCACTGGAAGCCTCTCTCCAGCTCTGCTGAACCCTGGGAAAAGATGGATGTACCCAGGTACTGCATTTTACTCAACTTCGCTAAAATGAAGGATTCCCAAACAGTTGGGAAAGAAATTCTGGCGTTGTTTCAAATCTGAGTTACTCAGTGCAAAAGCAACAAGGGAACCAGAAGCTGAGAACATTGGTTGTGGTTTTGGGAAACACTCAACAAAGCAGGCTCTGAAACTTGACTTTGGATCCTAAAAAAGAGCAAAAGCAACTTATTACACAGGCAGGTGGTGATAGGAGAAGGGGAAAGTGTTTTAAACTAGGAGGGGAGAGATTTAGAGAAGAAATTCCTCCCCTGTGAGGGTGGGGAGGCCCTGGCAAAGGGTGCCCAGAGAAGCTGTGGCTGCCCCTGGATCCCTGGCAGTGTCCAAAGCCAGGCTGGATGGAGCTTGGAGCAGCCTGGGATAGTGGAAGGTGTGAAGGGCTAAATCTGGCATTTGCCACCAAAACAAAATTATTCGAGAATGCAGACCGTGTTGGAAGATGTTTTCAAAGAGACAAAGAACTCTTTAGAAGGTGGATTCAGATTTGAAAGTATTGAGCTCCTATTGGGTTTGATTTTACAATGTGCAAGTATTAATGAAAACCAAATGCCCCAGCCCTTTTCATCAAGAAATAAAATTTCATTACTTTAAAGCATTCTTCTTCAAAGGAGACAGAACAACTATGAAATTAAGACAGTATTATCAGTAAGTTTAAAAAGGGAATTGTGAAAATTGGGCAAAAATTATCTGCACTGAATCATTTGAATTGTTCATAATGCACAGACTTGTTTTTTTGCAAGATCCATTAATTAAACAGTTGTAATTAACAAAACAATTGGAAAACCCACTTCTTTGCCACACGGGTCGCAAAGAGAAAAACTACTAAATAACACATTATTTATTGCAAATTGTTCATTGGGGTTAGCTTTTTGTATTTAAAGGCTTCCTTGGAGGTAGCTCCATCTCGAAGCATTTCTTGTTTGCTGCCTCCTCAGAAATGGACACAATTTATAGTTTAAACCAAAGCTCAGTGCCCGTCAATATTTGTTTGACAGGAGTAGCTTCATTCTGAATTACCTCCTTGAAGTGTAAAATCACCTCTTCATTACTTACTTAAATTTACTCATAATTCTTCACTTTTCCACGCCCTACTTAATTACCTGCACATGGATTGAAAGAGGAACATTTTGAAGTTTGGGGCTCAGACGATTTTGGATGTGAATTGAAAGCCTTTAGCCACAGCTGAACGTCACTAACCAAGAAATTTGTGATTTAATAAATAATTAATACGGTGAAAACATTTCATTTCCTTCTTCCCCATTTATGCCAAAGATTCCTATAACATATTTGATGTAGATCAATTTTGCTTCCAGGTTTCTTTCGTGTCACACCAGTGTTTGTTTTCTTTGCTTTCCTGAAGTACCTTTAGTCCAATTTGATTAGAACCAATCCAGCTCTTTATTTTTTTCCTGCATACAGACATTAATTAAATGCCAAAAATTGGATGATTAATGAAGAAATGATGGTGGGATTCAAAGCAAACCCTCCTAACCTTTGCAGCCCTTTACAACGGAATATTGAAATGAGTGTTTTAAAAAGACCTTTATAAAAGCCTTCCATGAACAAACAATTCAGATAATATTTGTTGGCAGAAGAATTTGAGAGAAGTGGAAAACTAAATGAGCTCTCTCTGATTCCTCACCCAGTTTTCATAAAATGGTCATTTCACCCAAATAATCGAAGAAAAATTAACTCTGTTCTCACGTTTGTTGCATGAAACCTGTAAGACCTTTTCCTTTTCAGCTCATCAGAGCTATAAATCTTCTAAATGCCAAAATTCTACCTTTTCTCTTTACAAGGACTCAGCCATCCAAATTTTGACTCCTAATAACCATCGGAATGGGAGCCAACAGCTTTTATGCAGATCAGCTCAGGAGCTCAAAAATGGAATTGGAAATCTCACCAAGAAAAATAAATAGATACGGGGAGAAATAAAAGGACCAAAGAGCAACAACTCAGTGGCAGAGGGGTCACCCTGCAAAGCTCGGTTTTACTGCTGAGTGACTGTGCCTCCAACATCTCCATCAAGGATCTGTGGGAATTTGATGGAGATAAGCTCATGTAGCTGCAACCACGTTTTAAAACCATCCATCATGAGTCAAAACAGCAGCTCTGTGAAAGGAGGCAGCTCCAACGAGGGCAATTAGACACTTATTGAGCCAATTTGTTAACTGCAGTTTAACTGATTTGTGAGGAGGTCGGGGAGTTGGAACGAGATAATCATTGAGGTCCCTTCCAACCCAAACCAATCTGGGATTCGGTGATAATGCCCAGAATCTTGATGTTATCAGATAAATCCCCTGCTTAGGGAGACAAAGAGGTGCCGAGTGTGGCAGTGACACCTTGAGAAGGGCCCTTTGATAGTGCCTGGGTTGGAGTAATGTCTCCCTGTCCCCAAGAGCCCATGGCTCGGGAATTCCTGAGAGCAGCATCCAGGAATACCTGACAGCACCATCCAGGAATACCTGAGAGCAGCATCCAGGAATACCTGACAGCACCATCCAGGGATACCTGAAAGCAGCATCCAGGGATACCTGAGAGCACCATCCAGGGATACCTGACAGCACCATCCAGGAATTCCTGACAGCACCATCCAGGGATACCTGACAGCACCATCCAGGAATACCTGACAGCACCATCTGGGAATTCCTGACAGCACCATCCAGGGATACCTGAGAGCAGCATCCAGGAATTCCTGAGAGCACCATCCGGGGATACCTGAGAGCACCATCTGGGAATTCCTGACAGCACCATCCAGGGATACCTGAGAGAACCATCCAGGGATACCTGAGAGCACCATCCAGGAATTCCTGAGAGCACCATCCAGGGATACCTGAGAGCACCATCCAGGAATACCTGAGAGCACCATCCGGGAATTCCTGAGAGCAGCATCCAGGAATTCCTGACAGCACCATCCAGGGATACCTGAGAGCACCATCCAGGAATACCTGAGAGCACCATCCGGGAATTCCTGAGAGCAGCATCCAGGAATACCTGACAGCACCATCCAGGAGTACCTGAGAGCACCATCCAGGAGTACCTGAGAGCAGCATCCAGGAATACCTGAGAGCACCATCCGGGAATTCCTGAGAGCACCATCCAGGAATACCTGAGAGCAGCATCCAGGGATACCTGAGAGCACCATCCAGGAATTCCTGAGAGCACCATCTGGGAATTCCTGAGAGCACCATCCAGGGATACCTGAGAGCACCATCCAAGAGCTGTGCAGGCTCAAACAGAAACACAAAAACTCGGCCCGGAACAGTGGAATTAACTGAAGAGAATACAAATTAGCCCACAGATTTATTCCTCACACTGACATAATAAACAAATATTGCTGGTTTCCCGTGGTGTAATACATCCTTGTTCACTGCTTCACAACTCACTCGGAGCTTCATCATTTTCTCTTCGCTGCTTCTAAATGGCTGATTTATCCCATACTTCAGGAAATATTAGTCTGTTTACAGTGCTCAGATAGCAAACAGATTGTGCATCATTGAAGTAACAATGTGGAGACTTGCCATGGTTGATTGTTGTGCTCTTCACCTTGCTTTTCTTTACTTCATGCATCAGAGTTTTAGAGAAGAGAAGCAAACTGCATCCGCTCTGTAGTGAAGGGAGACGTGATTATGGATCTTTGTAATGACTTTTGGATAACTTCAGCAGCTCAGAGTGGCTCCTGCCTTTGGAAGAATGTGATTTCATCGGTGCATGACTCAAGAGAAGAGCACAGGTCTGCAAAGCACAGGAAAGATGGTGGGCCCCAAGGTGTAAACTGAACCAACATCCTGTGGCCGAGAGTAAAACCGAGCTGCAGGTTTTGAATGAATGGAATCATAGAACACAAAAGGGTTTGGGTTGGAAGAGAACCTAAAAATCATCCCATCCCACCCCCTGCCATGGGCAGGGACACCTCCCACTGTCCCAGGCTGCTCCAAGCTCCATCCAGCCTGGCCTTGGACACTGCCAGGGATCCAGGGGCAGCCCCAGCTGCTCTGGGCACCCTGTGCCAGGGCCTGCCCACCCTCCCTCACAGGGAGGGATTTCTTCCCAATATCCACTCTAACCCTGCCCTCTGGCAGTTTAAAGCCTTTTGCCCTTGTCCTGTCACTCCAGGCACAATTCAAACACAGAGAAGCCCAAACATTCCTCATGGAGAATTCACAATTCAGAGGAGAATAAACACTTTCTCCTGTCTTGGAGACACCCAAACCCTCCCTTCACACTTCCCAAAGGCAGACACAGAGAGGAATCAGTGCAGGAACGAAGACTGAGACAGTCCTGTTTGATAAACATTATTCACTGCTCTTCTCTTTGCTCTCAGAATGAGAAATACTCTCATGCATTAAGCATGCAATACTTATTTTTCATAATGAAATGCGCCAAATATTGAAAAATTCTCAGTAGAATTCTTGTAGATGGAATCTTCATCTATAGATAAGTTGACAGATTTTCACTATGAACTTTCCTAAGGCCAGGATCTCATTTGTGGGAATGAAGTGCCAGAGGGGTTCTAGGCTGGACTTGCACAATCCCACAGAAATTAAAACATTCCTAGTTAAGACCCACAACCACAAAATTAAATTGAAGGTCTTGTACTAATTCTGAGATTTAAAAAACTCTCATGAGATCCAGTATTATTAAAATTTAAATAAATAAAATGCAAGACTGCTGTAAGTTCTCTGTGCAGCGAGAAGAGTGCTCAGATAGCACCAGTGTTAGGGATTTCGATTGAAATTATCTGACAGACTTTATTCCACCTTATTATGTATAATTGCTTCTAGATTTCTGATTTAGTTTCTTGACATTAACACAGAATATAAATTAGAAGTTACTTTATAAAGTGAGCTCCACTGAGAGCTGAGAGTTTGGAATCAAACTCCATACAGATCAAAATACCCACAATTTGCTCCGTAGCACTTGAGTTTTACTAAATGAGTTAAAAGGCTTGAAAAGTTTCTTCCACACTTTCGAACTCTAGACATGAAACTGTGCCTAATTATGTTATTTTGTGCCGTATTCTAATATGTCTGTTAAGTTATTCTATGTAATATGTAAAATGAATCAAAGGCTGCCAGAAGGTTTAATTTGCTTTTGGAGCATTTTAGCGAGCAATATGTTAGAAAGTGTAATTCACAGTTTGTTTCAAATGAGGGGAAAAACAGATATATCAATGGAAAGTGAAACTATTTTACCTCGATTATTGATCTTAGAACCCAGAACATTTTAATTAAATCTCCCATTTGCAATTTAATGCTCTGGTTTTGCGTGAACAATCACTGGGATGAGATGAAGGATGTCTGTGAGAGGTGTGCAAATCAAACTGCTCACAAGTGTGGGGGCTTGAAGGGAGGAAAGGGTCACACGTGGCAAGGGCTGGAAGAAAACTGCTTCCCAAGCATCTGCTTGGAGTTCCTCTGGGATTTTCTACCTCGCTCCAAGGGCTGAATGATTTAGTCCATGGAGAAAATTGGAATTTGAGGTGGATTCTTTCTCCCCATTCCCATCCTTCTGCAAGACAGCAAGGACATTCTCACCAGTTCCTCTGCCCCGGCAAGGAGCCCAAAGTACAATTACTTTCCTTGTTTTCTTACTCCAGGTTACAGCAGCTGGTATTTCTGGATGAGTTTCTGTCAAGAAATTCCTACATCCATCTGTCTTGTGCTCCATCCTGGGGAATAAGGGCTGAGCTGAGGAGAAGCTGCCTTTCCCTCACCTCCCACCATCCATCGGCAGCTTCACATCCTTCTTCTTCTTCTTCAGCCAGGCAGCATTTCTCCCCTGGATGCCTTTGGGAATTCTTGAATCAAGGGAAACATTCCAGTTTTAATCCATCTGTGGCTCTGCCCAGAGCCCTGCTGACCCCTCTGATCTCCGCAGGGGGCTGGGTTGGAGCAATCCCATATTTCCATGCTCAGGTTGGAGCAATCCCATATTTCCATGCTCAGGTTGGGCAGAAATCTGCCCTGAGGACTTGGAGTCCTACACAACATCCTGTAAATCCCAGCAGTGGTTTTTTGGCCTGGCCAGTGCAGTTGGATTTGATGGCCCATCCCTTCCAAGTGCCACATCTCCTGCAGGAGATCCAGCACGAGCATATGACATCGATAGGATGGGATCTGTCTGTTGGAGATCTCTCTGATCAGACAATTTTATCTTCACCCTCGTTACATGCAGGAAAATCTGCTTACAGGAGAGGAATCCGTCCCTAAAACATTCAAACCAAACCTCTCAGGACACTGAGGTTGTTTAGGAGGAAGTAGAAAAGCCCCAGGAGTTTAGAGATGGGCAGGGTCATTAGCACCGGCATTAGCACGGAATCGTTCTGTTTGGAAAAGACCTTTAAGATCATTAGGTCCGACCATTCCCCCGGCTCTTCCAAGCCCACACTAATCCATTTAAATACCCGCACGGCTGGGGACTCCACGCTTCCTTGGAAAACCTTTTCCAACGCTTTTGGTGAAGAAATTTTTCCTGATATCCATCCTAATTTTCCCGTGGTGCAGCTTGAGGCCCTTTCCTCTTGTCCTATTGCCTGTTCCCTCCTAAAGCCTGTACAAACCACACCAGCTCTTACCCAGCTGATTTTTAAATTTTCTAGAGAAGAACTTAAAAGAACTCGATTTTTTTTTTTATTTTCTCCCATCATACCAATACTGCATTAATAAATTTAATGGGATTGCCAGGAGCCCCAATAACATCTCTCAGCACTTCTCCATGCCCACTGCTTGCAGGAGAAACATTTCCCCTCAAATATCTTTGCTGAACCTTTATTGCAGCCCTGTTATCTGACACTCCTGTAGCAGCAGATTGAATTCCACAGGTGCCACCAGAGGAGCAGAGTCCGTATCCATCACCTGACCCTGGAATCCGTGGACACTTTGGTGTCTCTGCTTTCACCCAAACCACCCAGGACAGACGAGCAGGGACATCTGTACATCACAACAAACACACAGCCCAAGCCTTTCCTTGCTCTCTCTGCAGGAAAACCAATCCCTCCCCACAAGTGCTGATAGCACGAAACCCCCGTGCGATCAAGCCCTTCCCTATCCCACTGAATTATTTCAAGTGGCTATTCCTCCGTGTGCTTTTCCATTTCTGCATAGCTGTAGATTTCCAGCTCTCCTGAATAGTGCTGCAAAACATAATAATCCTGCTGCTCTCCATCCAGCTTAATAACACCGAGAGATTGGCTAATAAATCTCATTTTTGAAAAAGAATACATTTGTGATCATTTTGATTTGCTTTCTGCTTTTCCGGATTCGATTTCTCCTGTTCTACACTGCAATTTTTCTTTTCTATATCAGGGGAGGATAGGAAAACAGTTGGTTTTTTTTAGTTCAAAACTGGGACCTAACATTAAAAATCAGTGGTTCCAACTACAAAGGCAAAATCACTTGAAATCATTAAAGCTATGGTAACATTACAGTGTTTTCACATTCACAGAAATCTTTTAATGGAATGGTGTTTCAACCCATTTGCAAGATCCATTCAAACCCCAAATATCTTTTTTTTCCCCCTCCTCTTATCTAAATCATAAACAGCCAGCTGAACTCATGGATTGAATCTTTGGAAATAAATTACTGAAGTAAATGAGTAATTTTTCTGCTTCTGATTTCTGTGATCTGCTCAGGATTGCTGCAGGTGTATTTATTATTAATATTTGTTAATCAGGTGTTAATTACTAGGCCAGGCCTCTCCCTGCACATGGCTGTTGGCAGCAGACTCCTGAAATTATTGAATATTTGCTATTTACTGTGAGGAATTGGTCATCTGAGTGACATGGGTTGTTTTTGTTTTATGGCAGACCATATAGGAAAATAACTAAAAAATGGGAAACGTCTTGGTTTGCATGGAAGTCGAGACAGATGAAGGAAGAGCACCCATATCTCAGTGATGTACGAAAAATTATTCATGAAAATATTAATGAATATTGAAAGATTAAAGGACTGGAATATAACCAAACCCAAATCAGTCTCTGGAATTCAAAGGAGCATATTCAGAATCGGTTTGCAGCAGTCCAAGAGCTACTTGAGGCTTCTCCAGTGTGTAACACCCCTTGTAAAATTAGTTACTGCATATGTGAGCTCATGTGCATCCAGAGGAGAGAGCGAGTCCCAAGTGAGCTCCTCTCATTCTCTGATTTGCTGTTCCGTGACTTTTCCTAAGGAATGGCACTTTATCAGCAGGCAACACACCAGGATGAGAGGGGGAACTCCCACCAGCAATCCCAGTGCTTCCCCACTCCCCCCAAATCTCATTCCTGAGCTCTTCCCCGCTGCTCTGCTCAGCTGCTGTGGATCCCTGTCACTGCCACGGCCCCTGGCCCCTGGAATTTAATATTCCAGCACATCCCTGTATTTATTTGGAGTTGAACACTCAAATCACACCTCTATTTTTCATCTGATTCTCCTGCATTGAGCTGGAAGTCAACAGCCTGGGAAGGAGCAAATCTGACCTCAGGTCTCCTGATATTCCCTCCTGGGCTTCCTCTGGGATTTCAACACGGTTACACTGCATTAATACTTGAAAAAAAAGCCAGATTTGGCTGGGATTTGTTTTCCTCTGTTGGGGAGGGATAGGGAGGGAGGTGAGTGATTGTTTTAGTAATATTTGAAAATTGCTAGAAATTAAAAATCAAATAACTTCCTTTGAAATTGAGAGCTTGGATTTTTCTGAGGTTTTTACTGGAAGATCTCATTGACAGCAGTGGGTCAGAGGCTGGCCCTGGAAAATGTGTTTTATACCCCAGTGAGTAACCCTGGTGTCTGGCTCAAAGCAGGACGAAACCCTGGCAACAGGAGTTGTCAGATATATCTAATCAAAAAGCAGGAAAAACAGTAAACAGCACTCAGGACCTCTGGGAACAATTCCTTCCCCTGAACTGCAGGCAGGGGAAAAATCTTTACCTGAGCTACATTCCAGAGCAAGTTTTCCATGGAAACCAGGTCCAGGTGAACACCAGCACCACACCTTGGAATCACTGAGCCCAGAGTAGAGGGCACCTGGAGCCAGGGTCACACTGAGAGAGGCTCTCACTGGGAAGTGAGATAAGCTCGACTTAAATCTCCCTAAGCACTCACCTCAGCAGTGTCTCTCTGCTGGTATCTTGGATCAAAATGTTCCTTTACTATGAAATTCTTCCTTTTTTACATTTCCTACAGTGCTTTTCTGGGCAGAATGGGAGGAAAATGCAGGGAGAGAATATTGGGTAAAATTGGGCCGCTTGCAGCTCATTGCAGAGCCCTCCTGGTGAAATCTGAATTCAGCACAGGAGAGCTGGAGAGGGACTTCTTCAAGGGAATGTAACGTTAGGACAACAGGGAATGGCTTTGAACTGCAAGAGAGCAGCTTTAGATGGGATATTAAGAAGGAATTTGTTCCCTGTGAGGGTGGGCAGGCCCTGGCACAGGGTGCCCAGAGCAGCTGGGGCTGCCCCTGGATCCCTGGCAGTGCCCAAGGCCAGGCTGGACATTGGGGCTTGGAGGAGCCTGGGACAGTGGGAGGTGTCCCTGCCATGGCAGGGGTGGGATGGGATGAGCTTTAAGGTCTCTTCCCACCCAAAGCATTGTGGGATTCTGTGATCCAGACTCGTTTGGCATCAAAACAAGGTTTAATTTGAAGACTTGTATTTTTCCAAGCTACCACCTCTGTGCAACCCCTAATTGGACTTCAAACTCATCTGATTAAGATGTCTGTCTGTTAAAGAAATACAAACCTAAATGTTTCTGGGTCATTTATTTGTGTTCATCGACAACACTAAATATGACCTCTATTCCTGAATGTATTTCAATGTGCTAAAATCAATATATCCAGAATCAATCCTTCCATTCAACTCTGAGCTGAAGAAATGCAGCTCAAGGTTGCAGCAGACCAAAAATTTGTCTGGTTCATTTCTTAGATGAGCTCCACTCTGCTGTTATTTCATTTAGGCTCTGCACAAAAGGCAGGTGAATGGCCCAGAGCCCACATCTCCCACAGCCACATGAAGGATAACAAACCCAGCTTAGAAGAGGTGATATGCAAAAAGTTAGAGGAGACAAATGAATAAAGATTTTTTTTTTTCCTCATTCTGAATTACGTACAGTAGAAATAGGAGCCATTTATTATTTTGTGGCTGAAATAGAGCTGCCAGCATTATCCAGGCAATACTTAGATAACCCCCAGGAGAGATAAGCAATAAAAAGTGCCCTGCAAGCAATATTGCCTCCTAAAACACCACGGCCAGATGGATCTACAGCTGAATTTCATAGAGCATCAGTGATAAATTACTTCCAATTTCATCTGTGATTTACAAATATCCTTTGGAGACTAAAGAATATCTCCTTATTTTAATTAACCACCATTGCTGTCTTCTCAAAACAGGGTGGAAATCTCAAGTGCAGGTGATGCAAACCCTTTCACCAAAATCTGAGCTATTAGCTCAGAGAAATTCAGAGTTCTGCCTCCTTATCTTCTCAAACTGGATTTGTTCTGGGCAAATTTCTAACAGATGGTTCCCAGTACCTAATGAATACAGCAGGCCATTACAAATGGGACACGAGATGCACTCAGATAAAGCAAAAGGAATTTGAAAGAGTGTTTAAAAATACTTCAGAAGTTCAGGCAAATGTAGCTAATTTAGACTCAGGTACAGCTAATGACTTGAATTAAAACAACAAGACAGAAAAGGTTTTCAATTTGAAATTAAACTCATTTATCATTTAATAAGCCTCCCTCTTGTTTGAGGGCTTTGCCAGAACTCCTGGAGTAGCTCACTTTGCTGTTCCATTAAATACTTTGTGTGAAAATGGACTAGTGACAGGGGTTTTTTGTTTCTTTTTTTAAGACTATAAACAGAAGTGGAAAAAAAAAAAAAGGAAACTTGAGTCATACAATCTATTCTTTAAGAACTACAGAAATAAAGATTTGGGGATTAAAAAAAGGCAGCAAAGTTGAGGAGAACTTCCCAGCTGCAGGAATAAAAGAGGTTTCTGAGCAGATGTTCCCAAAATATCCATTCCAGGCTCCAGGTGCTGAAGGTTGAATTGAACGGATGTAAAAATAAAGGGTGTGCTGGGAAATGGGGTGGGGTGACAGGGATGGGGTGAAGGATATCATGGAGTTATCATGGAATCCCATGGGATTTTCTCCAACTTACTCCAGACTCCTTCAATCTTGGCTCCTTCCTTGGCTGTGAGTACAGCACAGGATGAGTGAAAGGCGGCTGCAGGATAAAATTGTGTGCGAAGCAGCTTCTCTTCAGGCATCTCCAGAATATTCTGGGCTCGCTGTCGCAAGGTGACAACAGGATTGCCTGGAAACTCTCTGTTCTTCCAGCCGGTGTTAAAAAGACCATCAGAGGCTTGCTGCTCTTTTTCTGCCTGCTGTAAAGGAGAAAATGGGGAAGAAACTGAATTTCGTACCTGCCCCAAGGAGCCCCCAGCTGTCTCTGTCCCCTGTTTCAGGGCAGAAACCATTCCTGAGATAATGAAATGAATTGTTCCAGTGCTTGATAACCCTTTCCATGAAGAGTTTTTCCCTAATATCCAATCTAAACCTTCCCTGGCACAACTTGAGGCCACTTCCTTTTGTCCTGTTACTTGTGATGACTTTTCCTGGTCTTAAAATCAAGAGTCAAACACGGTTAGAAGGGAAAAAGGGATTTTACCTTGGTATTTATTTTAAGGATCCTTAGGTGCACCATGCCCAGGTTGAATGTTCTGAAATGCACACAGCAATGCCCACCCCAAAAAATCTGGTACAACATTATAGGTGTTACTAATTAGCAGATCTATCAAAGATTCCCCAGTGAGAGGCTCGAGTGAGCCCCCCCTCCCCAAGGAGCCTTCCCCTGGATGGTTCTATCTCAGTTTACAGAATATGTTCTGGAGGGGACTTTGGGGTCTGGGGCACACTGATCCCCAGCTACGAAGCTTCTGAGATGTTGAGTCTCCTGGCTGAACAAACAAGGCCAAGAATGTAGGCAAAAAGCACTAAGAATACAGGAGTTGTAAAAAGGTATAGCAGGGGTTTAAAAGAAAAGGCAAAAAATCATCATGGCATCACTTGTACAGGCCAGTGTTTGTGCAAGTGACAGTGTAAAAGTAACAACACCTGCTTAGGAGAATGACTGACACGACAGCTGAGCTGCATTTTTAATGACAACAAGTGTAATTTTCTAAAGAGATGGATGCCCAACCTGAGACAGGGAAAAAGCCAATACCGTCCTGTTTGTCATCAAACACTCTGAAATGTCTTCAGATGGGAACAAAATCCCAGTGTGGCGTGTGGGATGGGAATCTCTCATGGAGGTGTATTGACGATGCAAGTGGTTTAATCAGTTAAATTATCATTTTGTACAGAAAAAAGGCAGATTTGCTCAATGACCTCACTACTCTGGGGAAGGAAGAAGAAATTGTCAATAAAAGCAATTACAAGTTAAATGAGAGAGGCAAGCACAGTACAGAATGGGTCTTGCTTTTTTAAAATTTTTTTTTAAATTTGTAATTGCAAATAATTGTCCTGCCACAAAGCGTGTCTCACAACAGGTCAATACTGGAGGATAACCCTGGAGATAAATACAGTTGGGTAGAAAATTTAAGTGATGATTCCTGAGCAAGCTCTTCCTGTGTGATAGTAGGAAAGATTTAATTTGCTGAATTGGTATAAAAAGTGATCTTGATGGTGAAGTGGAAACAGAATTCTTGCAAGATTTCAGGCTCTACTATCAGCATGAACCCTAAAAAACTCATTTTCATGTGGTTTAGAGAAATTTTTACCCCGTGAGGTGCTTTCTCAGCAGGTCCATCCCTCCACTGCCCCGTGGGAATTCCCAGGAGTGACCAAAGGCTCGGTTCAGCGATGTTTTTGGGCTGATTTAAAGTGGAAAAATGGGCAGTACCATCCATAACATGAGATACCACAGTGGACAGCAAGACTACAAGGCATAGTTCAATTAACTCTGGTTTTGTCTGTGGGGAAGGATGGTATCCATATGTATGGATGAGAACTGGGTTGCACCATCATGGGAGACTTTTTTCTTTTTCCAGAAGTCTTAGTCAGAGTTTATTTTACTGATGAAACAGCATGGACTGCTAAGGAATATTATTTTTCATTCGTGCATGCATTCAGAGAGCCTTAGAATGGGTTGGGTTGAGAAGGACCTTAAGGATCATTCAGTTCCACCCCCTGCCATGGGCAGGGACATCTCCCACTGTCCCAGGTTGCTCCAAGCCCCGTCCAGCCTGGCCTTGGGCATTTCCAGGGATGGAAATAAAGCAAAGCTCCCCGTGGGTACCTGAACTGAGCATCTGTAAGCAGCCAAAAACAACTTGCAGGGACATCCAAGGCCAGCAGCAGCTGATTTCCTGAGGAGGAGAATAAATCTTGTTTACAAGTCACGGGGTGCAGTGTGAGACACAACTTCAGTGTCACAAATCCCCAATTTCCAAGTGAGCAGATGACAGGAGTGTCTCGAGTGCTGATGAGTTTATCTGCATAAAGCACTGGAGTGCAAATAATTAAGAATTGCATTGATCACAGGGCTTTAATGGCTCTCCAAAATGCAGGGCGAGGCTGCACAAACATTTGTGCCATCAGCAAAGCTGCTTTGAGCCTTTCCCGTTGGCTCCTGCCCTGCCTCCCGTCCTGCTGCAGCCTCCAGGGTGCAGATCCCAGCGTTTGGGGGTTTGCTGTGAGCAGGACAGATGGAATTATCCGGATTAAGGAACTCAAAGCACAACAAACCTTCAGGTTATATATTTTCTAACTCAGATCATTCTCTGATCCAATTTACAGAGCAGCCCTGGAGTTACAGTGAGAGTGAGGAACCAGCGGGGGGGGGGGGGGGGGGAGGAGGAAGGACCAGGAATTCTGATGCTTCAGCCTGAGAAAATGCTCTGCTGCTCACAGCTGTTTTGTGTTGCCTGCTGAGATTCCACCCAAACCTCATCTTAAACTCGGTGATTAGGACATGGATATTAAGGATATGGGGTTTTTTTTCAGTGGGTGGGTTTAGATAATGTCAAAGAGCAAAACTTCTCAATATCCAGACTCAGTCTGGCTCTTCAAGGTCAGGTTGGATGGAGCAACCTGGGATAGTGGAAGTTGTCCATGGCAGGGTGTTGGAAATAAATGAATTTTAAGTTCCTTTCCAACCCAAACCTTTCTGTCATTCCTAAATGCAATGTGGGTTTTTTTTTCCAGCTGAACCTTTCAACACATCCACGTGCAATGGTTGTTGGGGTCAAAATTCCACCCCTGTGGAAGCAGAAACCTCTGGGAATTTGGGGGAGCAAGGGGTAGGTGAGGTGGGGGGACCTTTGCCGCCACTGCAGCAGTGAAGGAACTGTGGGCACCGAGCACCAGAGCCTGCATTCAACCAGAATTTGTCCTAGGAAAATATGATTTCCAGGGTAATCCTCTCATGTGGCTCACAGGAAATGGAAAACAGCTTTGGATGTCTCAGATTCTTCTGTTTCCAGTCTATTCAAACCCACCCGAGGATTGTTTCAAAGCGCTCAGAATGAATAAGTTTCCATTCCAGGTGTCTCTTGGTTTTTTGATTACAAATGAGTTTTCAGTCCACCTGAAACAGATCAAACATTACCACTGGGAGCTGCCAGTGGGGCTTGGGCACTTCTGGAATTCCTGCTGCTGGGTGTATTATGAGAACAAGGGAGCAGGACTGCAAAACCTGATTGATGTTGTTGAACAGAAAACGGAAAAATAAATTATTTTTTAATAAAATTGGAAACGAAAGCTGAAAGAAAGCTGTATGTCCCTAGCAAGGCAAAAAAGCATGAGGAGAATACCCATTATAACAGAAAGTATTGAAAGCCCTGAATATTTGTTCTCAAAAATAGAAAAGATGAGCTAGCTCAGAGCTCTGATCTGGGCTCCCTGTTGATGGATCTGCCTGTTTCCTTGCTTTGTTTTCCTCTTTAACAGTTATTATCCCTTCAAATATCGAGGGGAGAGAACTTTTTTAATGTTTTATTTTTTTTACTTGAAGCCTCAAAGTAAGAATGCTTGGACAATTTTCACTCTACATCCGGAAGACCAAACGTTCTCTTTTCTTCATGCTGTGGAGAAACATGAAAATGGAAGGACTGGACTGGGATTCACCATCCCAGTTCTTCTTCAAGGGAATCTTCTCTTCCCAGATCCCCAGGGTTGCTGGTACTGGGATGGGGTTCCAACGCCAGGGAAGAGCCTTCCGTGTCTCCCCACCATCCTGAGTGTCCATCACTGCCGCCTTGGCAGAAATTTCTGCCCCTCCAGATCTTCCCAGTGCAGTCATTCCTCAACCCAATTCTGTCAAGGAGATCCAGTTAATTCGAGCACTTTTAATAGTAGAGGTTTCTGGCTTCCTTTTCTGAGCTGGGTGTTTTTGACAGACTGTGGAGCTGAGTGGGCAGGGAATGAGTTACACTTGGACAGATGGTCCCTGAATTCCCAGTGTTGTTACTACAGCCATGGAGGGGCTCGGATAATGGAATAAAGGATATTGGAGCTCTTGTGCAGGAGAGATGGAAACAGAGAGATGGACACAAAGCCTGGCCTGGAAAAACTCACCTCCTTATAAGACCAAATACCCAAGAGAGGTGAGAAGCTGAAATTCCATAAGTGGAATGAAGCATCTCCCTAACACCACAAGCAAGAACAGAGTCCAGATCCTAGAGGAAAACCCCCGTGATGGTAGGAGCTCCCAGATTTGTGGGCAGATTCAAGGGGTTTATCACCACGTTGGCTTATCCCAAAAGACATTCATAAATTAGGCCCTTTTGGATAATTCCCTGGGTTTCTCCTGGTGGCAGCAGGGAGGCAGGAGCTGCTAATGGGGTCCAGCCTGCAGAGATCAGCCCAGGCTCACAAATGAACCCTCTAACAAGACCAAGAATTGAACTCCTTTCTACTTCTGTTGACTTAATCACAAAGCCAACACTTCCTGCATCCAGCAGAGCTCTTCCAAGCCTAAATCCAGCCATTTCATTGCATTAATGGGATGCAAAGATATGAATACCATGGATAATATCCTAATTGTCTTCATTACACCACAGCTGGTTTGGGTTTTTCTTTTACATTTTCATGTCACCCACTGCCAGAATGAATAAGCCTGCCTTAATTGCTAATTGATCACTTTTCTTTAATTCACAAATTGGCCGTAGGAAAGAGCTCTGTGTTATCAGGGAAGAGGTGAAAACGTGCTTAGATAAGGTCAGGAATTTCTCTGACAGGTATTTGTACCTGGAAGCCCAATTCAGACACATCAGTGGCTAAAAGGGGAATGGGGATAATCACAACAAATGCCATATCCCAACTGCTTTCTCTGTGGTTTCAGCTGGGTTTTTCTCCGTGCATTTCTGTTTAATGAATCCACTGCTAGATGATGCTGTTAGCAGGGATTCCTGTTCTTTCTTTGATACCTCAGAGCCAACAAAGTGGGTTGTGGTGGTTCAACAATTATGCCATTAACAGCTCCACGTGGTTGGCAAGTGTTGCTAAGGAGATAAAATGGGTTTTTTAAATAGTTGTGTAATTCAAGGTGGATCCTGAAGTGAAATTTCTGCCTTGTTTGCTGTCATCCTGCTCTGGATGTGACAGTGAGAGAACCTTGTTCCTGTTGTTTGGGAGCACGAAGGAAGTGGAACAGAGTATTGAATTTTCACTTGTTTTTTTCCATCTTCCTAAAGCATTTTCTGGCCTTTTAAATTTTCTCTATCGTCAAGTTCTTACTGTTGGAGTTGTAAGATGGGCTCTATAAATGTCTTTCCCTCATTATATAATGCCTTCAGTCAGGCTGTCGTCTATAATTCAGTTCTGCTCTTTAGTCTGTAAACACCAACAGGAGATTTTTCTCTAAACTCCTTCACATTAGCAGGACTTTAATTTGATTTCCAAGGGGGATCAGCTGGACAGATGAAACACTCCTGCTTAGGATGGGACAGCATGGGACTGTCCATGACTCTTGGAATTCCTTAGGAATCGCTGTCTGTGACTACAGGTGGTTCAGGAATAGGGAACAGAGGTGATGCCACCCCTAAAGCTTTCTTCAGACACGTTCCTACAGCACTGCCCAGTGCCTTGGCTGGAATTTTGATTGAGGAACACTAAGATGAATCTTAAAGCTTAACCTTCCAATTTGTGCCTTTGTCTTCTGGCTGCTCTGAAAACTTTGGAGGAATCTAAGGAGGAATCCGAGGAGGCTCGGAGCAAACTCCCCTTCCCTTGACCTGCGCTACATTTGCAATTCCGCTCTCTCCATTAGCAGGGAGCCTCGGGCTGATGGCAATGAAGCTTTCAGCTCTCAGGGAATTGTTTTCCAGACTCTGAGGCTCCTGCTCAAACTATCCTGGGATTCCATGGTTTAATGACATCCCAGAGCCATAGCCCGGGGCAGCAGAAAGCCGTGGACAGGAGGATTCTGTGCATTTCACGTTTTCTAAAGATTTAGGGCAATCACGAAGATTTCCTGAAAAATGTGTCAGGTTTTCCAGCATGTAAAATTCTGACTTTTGGGAAATGAAATTTCTGTTCTCCCTGTAATCCTGGGAGACAGGGGAGAAAGTGAAAATGGATGTGTTTGGGATCTATGTCTTGGCAGGATTGAAAAAAGAGGTTGATTCCTCAGGAATAATATTAATACTAATAAATACTAATACTACTAATAATATTCAAACCAACATAAATACTATGGATGTGACCCTGTGGTTCCCCCTCACTTTTTATTCCACGGATGTGGAGAACATCAGGGATAGTATTCCAAGGTCAGGTCTGTGCCTGTGCTGCCGCACATCCCAACAAGTGGATTTATTTCATTTCAGTTTGTTCACCCACCTGACCAGGCTCCTGATCCTTCTATTTCCTGCTTCATTAATACAAGTTTAAAACCTATTTTTTGACAGTCTGTTTGGATGCTGCTGGCTGAAGCACCTCGAGCCCCAGATTTGCAGGTATCAGGAAGACAATCCAAAGGGAGATTTTGCTGATTGCCACAGATTGATCAGACCAAGCTGTGATGGATCCTGAAGTTGGGGTGCACGTTAGTGAAGCACCAGAATATTCACTGTGGTTCACCCACCACTTCAAGGTTTTCATTTTATTGCTTTTCTTCTTCTGGAGGTGCCAGAGAGACCAGAGGGAGGAGAATTGCTGAGGGATGATTTGGAATTTCTCTCAGGGATGTGGACAATGTGGAGATGAGTAATGCAGCTATTTCTGATGAAGGAAAATACATCCCATAGACAGCAAGGAGCCAAACCCTTGATTCTTTCTATCAGGGCTCTGTGGGTGCACAGGTCGTTGAGTTTTTGATTTTAAACGTCTTTTTTCAAGAGCTATGAGCAGAACAAGGCCAAATCCTCGGATGACGAGCACAATCCTTGTGTGGATGAGCTGCTCTGTAAATGACAAATGAGTCACATCATTTTGGCTAATTGATCTTGTCTTGTGTGTCTGTTTATTAACAGGAAACCACTGACTGCTGTTCCCAGTTTGCTTTTGTATGGAAATGAAGCTTGCAAGTAGTTTCCAGCCAGGTTCCCAGGGAACTGGGATGGCGAGGGATCACCAGGCATTTTCAGGTGGATTTGTGCTCATGCAATGGAAACGGCAATTTAGTTTTTTAAATTTTATTTTCCTTTTCTTTTTTTAATGGTAAGCTAAGTCATGGCTTGTTCCTAGCAGCCACTGTTTGGGCTTAGCAGGGAAAATAAATCTATGGACATGGTAATATTCCCAAGGTTTTGGACTATGTTTAGTGCTTCTATCTTCAGGCACCTGCAGCACCACCCCTGACTTTGGAGCTGGTTGTTAGAAACTCCGTTTTTGACCTGTATCAGCATTTCTCCAACTTCTGACACCTTAGAGCAATTTTTTTCCCCTGAATTAAAATTGGTGGATCTCCACTGGCCAAATGGATGTCCAGAGAAGAACAATGGAGCTGGGGAAGGGGCTGGAGCCCCAGGAGCAGCTGAGGGAGCTGGGAAAGGGAGTCAGCCTGGAGAAAAGGAGGCTCAGGAGGGACCTTGTGGCTCTGCACAACTCCCTGACTGGAGGGTGGGGTTGAGCTCAGCCAGGTGGGGTCAGGCTCTGCTCCCAGGGAACAAGTGATGGAATGGATGGGAATAAATGGCCTCAGGTCCTGCCAGGGTCACCATCCCTGCGGGTGTTCAAAATATGGTTTAGTGGGCATTGGGGCGTTGGCCAGATCTTGAATTTAATGATCTTGGAGGTCTCATCCAGCCCTAACGATCCTGTGATTCTGTGATTCTGTTTCTGCAGTGCTGGTACAGCACAGAAATGCCCCCGAGCTTTATTTCCCCACTGAGCTGCTGAGCTGCAGCAGTTCTGCTCTACTTGGTGTCAGACCCATCCTCAGAAATGGGATAAGAAAGCGAATATTCAGCTCCACTTGTCTATATTTCTAAGGGGGAAGTGACATTTCATAAATACTCGACTATGCTGTTCTCAACATCCAATTTTCTATATTGGATTCATTGCTCAAATCTACTTACTTTAGGAGGCTGAAATGTTAATCTAACAAGTCCTGCAGTTTTACAAGCAGTGTGTGGCTTTTCTTTTCATCTGACACTTGCATTTAAATGACCCTACAGCTTTAGGGCATTGAGACAACCATTATTTCATTACAACACTTCCATACAATAATAAATAATTCCATGCATGATAACTCTTGAGAGGAAACAACTTGTGTGTAGTACGGCTGGGATCAGCTACGGAATTAATATGTGCTATTAGGAAAATTTGTCTGTGGGCACGGCAGGAAACGTGTTCCCAGAGGCCAGATATCAACTGTGCAGCAAAACCGAGCTGCTCCTCACGCTGCCGTGCTGGTTCCCTTTTTGACCTCTGCATTGGAACTGCCAGAGAAAAATTCCAGTTAGTGACAGTTCTGGTAGATTTGAGCATTTGCAATTTTGCAGCCAGCGCCGGCTCTGCTTAGTGCACCACTGAGCACTTGTCAGCTGTTAATCAGCCGAAGTCAATTAGTGCTCTCACTATGGATTTGTTCAGGGTATGACAGCCCTGAGTGGCTCTGTGGGACTAGAAAGCAGCTGAGAAAGGGGAAAGAGACATTTCTAGAAATTCCTTGGTTCTGCACCACAAACTTAGGACACTTATGCAAATTTTGATCAAAGTTTTACCTTAAAGTTTTGAGTTTTAACCAGTCCCAATGAGCCATTTAATTTAGAATTCTAAAGCTTCTGGCCAGCAGGACAGGGCAGTTGGTTTGTCCTAGGAATGGTCACCTGGAGTTTTTCCCCTCAGAGGAATCTCCTGGATGGGGGATTGCCCAGCAGGTGAGTGTGGGGTCACCCCACTGCCACACCTTTGTCTCAACAGGGTTTTTGTGTGGTCGTCTGTTGGACCCAGGATTGTTCGTGCCCAATGACTACTGGGAAACATGAAGGGACTCCAACATTATGGATAACGTGGAATAAGGGCGAGAAATTCCTCCTTTTTGTGAGAACATAAATGCTGGGTGGGGTAAACTTGCCAGAGCTCTTGGATGAGCTTCTTCGGGCCCAAGGTTGGACTTGAGACCTCCAGAGGCCCCATCCAGCCTCACTTATCCTGTGCTCCCAAGAAAGTGGCAGGAGAAGTACAATTCATGACTTTTTGAGACTCTAAGAAGCTTTGAGAAGAAACATTGTCTTGACTTTTCAAGAAGATGCAAATTATCATGATTCCAAGTCTTCCCTTCCAGAGCGGCACACAGCTCAAACCAATTAACTTCATTCCTTCAGAATTTGAGGAAATGAGCTTTCACATTCAAAACAATTTGAAACTTTGGGTTGAAAGTTTTAATTTGGCTTCAAAGTTCACCTCTTTGCTCTCAGGAGATGCATTCCATGGAGCACTGAATATATGCATGTACATGGACAATAGGGATTCATTAACTGGGTGAAGTGTGGGGACTTTCCTCTGTTTTGTTGACACTTCCTTTCATATGGAAAATGCAGCGCCAAACTCTCATCTATTCATGTTGTGGCACCCCTTGTAAAAGTCGATATGTCACTATTTTCTGTGTGTCAGCCCAGACTGATGGCAGTGCTGACTTTAAAGACAGGTCAGGAAGGCACTGGGGAAAAAAAAGCAACAACCTTTGCTGATGCTAAATGTCACAGAACAAAGATTTAGCTGCACTTTCCAGAGCTGACACGCAAAACGTGGCCACTGTGGAGAGCAGGGTTTGCTTAAAGCCCAACAAAATCTGCAATATTATACCCAGATACCTCATTGCTTCCTCATTCCCCTCCAAAGCTCCAGTTTTAAGGACTGAGCTCTCTTTCAGCAGTGCTGCAGCTCTGCATCACCCAGGGCAGTGCTCGGTGGAGTTTTGCAGCTCTTGCTCAGCCTTCCCCACCAGCTGGGAGTGCATCCATTCATATCCATTTCAGGATATTGTCTCCTTTCCCATTAGCCCATTACTCCCAGTGGATTCAGACTAAAAGTTTGGCTTAAAACTGCTTTTGGCTACTCAGACCAGCATTAGAGCAGCTTGAGGAGAGAGCAGAGGCACCGGCTGGAAGCGCCTCAGACCCGGGAATTCTGTGCTGGCATCAGCCCCATTTCCATTCCCCGTCTCCTGCTATTTTTTAAAATTCATGCATTACCATAAGGCTGCAAAGCACTGCAGAAATCCATCCTCTGACATCCTCAACACGAAAAGTTGAGGCTGAGAGCTGAGCTGAGTCTTATTCACAGAAGCAATTGTCATGCCAGCGAGCCGCCCTCCCCGCAGAGACCGGGATGCAGGGGTTGGGATGCCGAGATCTCTGCCTGGCACTCTGCAGAGGTCACTGTTTGGGATCGATGGATTGGGAACCAGACAATCTGCCTGGGTACAGTTTAAGACCTGATTTCTGTCTGTTCTTGCCTGTGACCTCTATTGTGCTGCCCATATTGTTCCTTCAGTGCTGGAAATCAAAGGCAAGCGCAGCCTAAAAATACTTGAGCAGAAAAAAAAGAGCTTTAATAACTTGGTCTTACTTTTGCATTTCAAAGGGTCTGTCACATCACTCAAAGAGCCACATGTTTTTAGAGATAATGCCACCTAGACCAGAGACAGGATTCTATTCACACCAAAAATTATTGGTTTTTTAACTGAATTGGAGTGAAAATAGAGGTGAACAAGATACTCTCCTGTCCAGGGGTTTGCTGTAGAATATGTCAGTTGGAGGTCACTTGATTATATATATATATATATATATGGATATGAATCTATATAAAATGTGTACAGCCAAGCCTGGAAGCGGCAGAGCAGCTTTGTCACCTGGGTGTCATCCATTCCCAAAGTTTTCCTGGATATTAATGTAGGATCTTATGGGATCTTATTTATAGGAGCGTTAAAGAATTCCTAACAATCTTCTGTCATTCCTAGTTCCATGCTGCGCCTTACCGGGAAAGCATGAAAACAAAGCCAACCACTTAAAACCCAAATATTCCACTTTTAGCTTCTTCTGGTATTCCATTCCCAGGGAACTTGCATCTTATATCCAACATTTTAAGAACTTTGATCAGCACAACAACATCTGGGAGATTTGCTGGAACTGAAGGATAATTTCTAGTTGCAACTTGGTTCTTAATATACAACAGATTGAATAATTGTGAGTGACAGCCATAATTATTTAAACTATTGCACTGTGTAGCCCCCACCTCCCCTTTAATGGTTCAGGGAAGAATGCATGTATCAGATTAGCATGAATTTAATTTACTGTCTCATAGAAAATGCAAATCAAGAAGGCAAAACTTTAAGTAGCATTCATTTAGTTTTTCATGCAGCACAAGGATTCTTACCAAGGGTGAGGCACAAACAAATCAGCATAAACTTTGTGAGTAATTTGAATTTATCTGTGAAGGTGGAGTAGAGTGCTGAGTATTCCCTTTATGGTCTGGATGATGCTGTTCTGGGAATCCTGACTTGCTTGTTCTTTCTCTGCCAGTTTTCTCAAACATGCTGGGATTCATCCCCTCTCAAATTCTTCACTAAGAACCCTTATTTATTTTTATTTTAATTTATTTTGAGGTCAGCTCTTCAGCAACACCAGTGAGCTCTGAGGATGTGATTTCCCCAAATATTTTCAATCCAAGACCAAGATTTAGCTTTGCTTTAACTCTGATACTTAACTCTCAGTGGATGATCCATCTCCTTCCTTGGGATGATTAACCTGGAGCAGTTTTGAGGGATAGGGGGGTCAGCAGCCAGATCAACATCTCAACATCCCCACTCAAACCAGCCTGAGAGAGGCTGCTCTCCCATACACAAAACCTCCCCTCAGAGCCTTTTTTCTGGCAAGTCTGGGGAAATAAGCAGGCTTTGAAATACACCCTGAAATCCTCTCCAAACTGCAAGTTAAGTACAGCTTTCTACAGCATGACAAGATTTTAACATAATTCCCATGTTTATATATATATATTTTTTTTTTTTAAATCAGAGTTCCTTATTTATCATAGGATTTGAGAAACAAAGGTCTCCTGCCTTTGATTTCCTGGGAGAAAACATTTTACAGATGCCTCTAGAGAGTTCTGAGGGTTGTTTAAAGTCATCTGCTGTTTTTAAAGACGGAAGTTCAAGGGAAATGAATTCAAAGGAGCTCAGAGGAGAGAAGCTGAAGTTGGCACATCTTCTCATTTGTGTATTCCTTAGCTCTGATTTGAAGGAAGGAAAAATCTCCTTGTTTTGTAGAGACAGAAGGGCTGAAATTGTAAAGTAAATAAATCAGCCCTGAAGGAGGGAAGACTTTTTTTATCATCTGGATGTAAATCCCACACAAATGGAATTGTAAGCAGAGGTTAAGGGAAGAATACAAGGGTTGAAGGGCTGCAACCTCATCTACTCTCTATTAAAGATGCTGTTCAAAGTGAGGTATTGGCATAAAATCTCTTGGGGAAGCATCAAACAAGACTGAAATGTTTATGAAAAATGGTGAGAAAGTGTAACTTTCTTAATTTTCTTCGCAGTTTTCACTGTACATCCCCATCTGTGTTCAAAACACTCTTCTGACATGATCTCCCTTTTTTTTTTTGGAGGTGCTGGGAATGCCTGATAACATCTGGGAGATTTTCTAGAATTGGAGGATAATTTTTACTCATAATTTGCTTTTATAATGTACAGATAACACTTCTGAAACAGAAGAAGTGGGAAAGAGCATCCTGCAATCCCTTTCCCCAGGAATCACTTGACCTTTGGAACGGACCCTGTCTGAGAGGCTGCTGCTTCTTCTCTTCAGGGCTCTGTTTAGAAACAAATACAGCAAAAAGCTCCACCTTTCCTGAAAAAAGTTTCTTTAATTCACCTGCAGCAACAGCAAGAGACTTTATAAACAGCCTACAAGAGGCCTTTCTGATAATTTCTGCTTAGAACATCACCTTAAATTGTTGCATCACATTGAACTGGCAAAAATAAGAAAAAAGCTTAAGTTAATTAAAATAAATTGATTGCCTTTCATTTACCACTGGCGTGTTCGCAGTTTCCTCATCTGTGGCACCTCCTGAACTGCTCACAACATGACACAATAATTTCAGCGAGGATGCAGTGATTACATTATCTCATTTGGAACACCGTGGCATCACGGGAAGGCAGATTATCAGACAAAATGGTGTGTCAGCTTCATTCCTGAGAAAGAGGAATTCTAGAGATGATCTTTCCATCAGATCCAATATCTGCTGTTCACAGTAAGCAGCTGTATTTTCTGCTTGAGCATAGTTAATTTTTTTTCTGTCTTGGCCATATTTTCTTGATTACCACAGGAATATCTTTGTCATTCTATTTTCTATAAAGCCAAGACAGTCTCTCAATTTCATTTTTTTGCGTCTTTATTTAGCTCCACTTTTTTGCCCAACACATTTCGGGCTCAGTGACTTCAGAATCCTCTCCAGAGCACATAAGGCAAGGGTTTGACAGCTCATTTTAGACCTCTCTAAGCCAATCTTCTCCAGCCTGCACATCAGGTACCTCTTGTCCAACAGCCTGGATCAAGCCAGACCCTCGCTGGATTAAGTTGTTGAAGACAAAGAGGGCAGGAAGAACCTTTGACAAAAATTTGTGTAATTTAAGATGATGATCATAAAAGCAGCTTAAGAATTCTACTTTGCAAAGATCATTTTACTTCATTTTATCAGCAGAACAATGTCCAAGGAGTGTTTTTGCTTAGACACTTCACTCTTATTACTTTCCTGACCCCCACTTGCCATCTCACACTCTTGCGTGTGATGTTGATCAATATTGTGAGAAACCTGATCTGGTTGTCATTGAAACCACAGCAAAGCTTTCTTCCTTTTTTTTTCTGACTGGAAACACAACCAGGCTCTGATTTTTGTCTTTTAAATAACAAGACAGTTTAGAGATGAGTCTGTATGTGGCTTTATTTGATGTGGTGGTGCCTTTCCTGGAGCTCTCAGGGCCACATCTCTGAGCTCTTTCCATGCGGGCCAGAGAGAAAAGCAAGAGAAGGATAAAACAGCTCTGAAGATGTCCCCAAAATAACAAAAAATGCAACTAACTAAATTTACTTTATGGCAGTGTTTAATCTTTTCAAACGATTTGAGGTTTGTTTTCCAGCTCCTTCCCTGGTGGTTTCTCTGAGCTTGACATCAGTGAATTCTTTGTCCATGCTCTTCCCCAGACTGAATAAAACCCTGGTGAAAATGTCTAACCATGACTTTCATAATCCACTTTTGCAGATTAATATCTACACTGAGCTGTGCTTTCTGTCCAGCCTGCCTGGCATTCTCTCTGCTGCCTTCAGTACACCTTCAAATAAACACTGGTCCCAAAGAAAGGATTAATCTGTCATTTCTTATTTAAATCCTTTATCAATAAATATTTGAAATTAAGACAAATGTGATAAGTAAGGGATTTAATTAACAACAGAATTTTGGTGTTCTTTTCCTTTCAGGCTGGCTTTGGCCTTTATGCTTTCTGAAGTCTGTGGAGATTATTCAGTTTCTCTTGCAATCTTTTAATCTCTTCTATATGAAATATTTAAACTTTCAACATGTAATAATTATGAATAAGATCAAGATTGGATCTTACAGCTACCTAAGGTAAATTCTTTCATTTCAGCTGGTGATGGCCTGAGAGTATCCCAGTTACAAGATCCATGTTCTCCCGTTTCCTTTAAGGCAATATTGTTGCCTCCTCTCCTATTTCAGTGTTCTCATCATGTTTCAGACTTGCTGACTGAAAGAGCCAAATTCTACCTGCTCGATTTGCCTATAAAACCCGATTCTTTCAGTTGTTTTTTCTGAGATTTGGGTTTAGGAGGGACCTGAAGTCTTTGGGTTTCTTAGTCAAGTTCTAACTGGAGTGTGAAAGGGCACAGAAAATTCTGTTGCAGAAAATGGAGCTGAGGTCCTCAAAAAGAGTGAATTTCTCTCTTAATCCTGTCCATGTACTTGGAAGTGCTGAGTTGCACTCAAGGACCTTAAGGGTCTTCTCCAGCCTAAAAAAATCTGTGATTGTTTGTCCCTGATTTGAAATGGACTGATGATTGTGCCTAACAGGAATGCCTGCCTTCCTTCCTTCCTTCCTTCCTTCCTTCCTTCCTTCCTTCCTTCCTTCCTAATTCCTTCCGAATTCCGAATTCCTTCCTTCCGAATACCTTCCTTCCTTCCCTCTTTTTCCAGCTCCTCATGAACTGCCTGAAACCACATCATTATTCCAAGAGAAGCCTCCTTTGATTCTCCTTTTTATCACCACACAACTTTTTACAGGTAAGATGTGTAGATTGTTCCTTCAGCAGGAGCCTTCCTTATTCCAGCTCCGAGGCACAAACACATTGTTGAGTTTACACGGAGTTTTAGTTCCTTGTTTGTTCTCCTTTACCTTCACTTCAAACTGGGGATGTAAAAATAGAACGTCTTCGTTTTGTTGATGCCAATTCTGGCTCTATGTAGGGCAAATCCTTCCTGGTTTTGTGGCTTCATTTTATATCTCAGTCAACATTCTGCTGTTTGATCTTTTTTTGGTCAATAAGGAAAGCAGCTTTGGTGACCCTCTCTCTGTTCCTTACCATGTGCTGTTTAATAATTGGAATTATGTGGCTTTGCTGCAGAAAATGTGACGGACAAGGCACATTCAGAACACCAACCACCAAAATGGGGTAATGGGAACCTCCTGGAAAGCACTCCCTGTTCTGCTGTGGGCCTCACTCTCCCTTTGCACAAAAAGCAGGGGAAAAAATACCTAAAAGTTTCCTTTTTCCCCTTTTTTCGGTAAACTTTGTTTCTCCCTGCCTGGCAGGAGGCAGAAGCAGCTAATGTCTCCCTGCTGAAAGCATTAACTGATTGCATTGTTGCTTGAGCACAGCAGCTGTCCTTATACATTTAGACTCCCAGTGACAACAAAATTAAGGCAGCCTCCCCTTCTGTCAGGCAATAAAATGATTTTCTCAACTTCTTTATTTCTTCTGAGAACTTCTTAGTGCCTGCCTTTCTGTGGCTGTGGTGAGATGCTACATCTGAACTGATCACAATGAAGGAGACCTTTTACTTAGTGCTTTCCAGAAAAGAAGAACAAAAACCAATCTGTATTCCGGTGTGCCCTGAGGGCTGATTTCCTCCACTTTTCCATTTGCTTTGGCTTAGTACATGTGAGTGGGTGTTTAATCTCATTTATGCCACCAGTGCTCTGTTCAGTAATTGCCCGTGGCTTGCTGGTGTCTGATGAAATGGATCTTGCTGTGACACCCATGGAAAAGAGCAGATCCCTGGTTGGGAGGAAGGAGGGTGCTCCTGCAGGGGCTTAACTCTTTCACTTTGGAGTCTGGAAGGGTCCTAAAGCTTTCTGCAAGATGATAAAATCAAATATCCACTTATGTCTGGCAGGCTGTGCCAGTGACGCCAGCTCACCCTGGCACGGGAAGGGCTCCCAGGGGAGTTGGAGCCAAAGTCCGCCTGCTCTTGCTCTCCTAAAGGACACAGGGAAGGGACAACCAAGCTTTTGGATGTCCTGCAATGACTGTGTTGGTGTCCTGCTGCTGCTTTGGGCTCTGTCAGAACCCACGTAATCAGGCACTTTTGGAGTTGCTGTCAGATCTCCCGCAGGCAGAAGTTCAGTGATCTCAGGGAGGCAGACCAGGCCAGGCTTGGGCTCGTAGAGCATCTCCACATTCCTTTCCAACAATTTTATACCTCTGCTTTTCAGGGCCAATGGTTCACTCTGACTCACCCACTAATCTGGGCTTTTATTTTTTCATTTTGCCCTTTTTATCAGACAGTGATGTGACAACAAGGCCATCTTTAAAAGCCAGGGAGAAGCCCCACATAGTTTCCCCTGCCAGGATCTTAGGATGACATGGAAGCATAACAGAGTAAGAAAATAATTTTAAACTCGGTCTTTTCCTCTTTCAATGACCTATTTCAGATACTTCTCCTGCAGCAGCCAACCCACCTTCAAGAAGAGCACTGAAGGTGTCTCAGTGCTGCTGAATTGCTGATTTCTGTGATGAAGAGACCTCTGCATTCCCAGGTGCTGATGTTATATATATTCAAACTTCAATATGCTTTGTTTTAAATGGGAAAATCACCCTTCAATCTTTTAATAACTTCTTTTCCCCAGGTCTGATTGTGTCTCTTTACAAGCAGTTGCCAGTTCCAACTCAAAAAACACCAACTCTGCTATAACTTATAGACTGCAGGGTTAAAAAACCCACAGCACCAGGCTACATCATCCAAATTTGCCACAGCAGGATCCTTCACCTATTTTCAGAAACATTTAGTTTTATTTTTTTCCTCTCCATCTGACCCTTGCAGCTCAGCATTGGTAATTAGCCCCCTGCTTCTCCCGTAGCTACTAAAAACCAGGGAAAAATAAATGTTTCCATTTGAAACCATTATTGCAAAGGCACCGCCGTGGAACACTGGAGACTCACTCCTGATGTAAGGGAGATTTTCATAAAATGACACTCAGGCATTTGGGGTTTAGCCTTCAGAATTAGGAACAGTATATTTTCTTCTCTTTTTTCTTTTTTTTTTTTTTTTTATTTTAACGAAAACTTGAGGCAGTGCCATTTCTGTGCTTCAGAGTCTGAACTCAGCTGTTAAAATCTCAGCTTGAGATGCTTTCAGCCTAAAATCCCTAACAGAAACCCCTCCAATTTGAGATAATAAAAATTACTATTAATGTAAGCAACGAAAAGTCTTTGGGAACATCATCTCTTCCCCAATGGTACCCAAAGGAAAGGATGTTTATATGGAAGAATAGTCAAGCAATGATTTTCTTTTTTTAAATTGTTGTTGCAGGAGATCTGCAAAGCAATTTCCCATCACACGTGGTCCTAACAGTGCTTGGAGATTTTTGTAGCAGCTCCCTCCCCAAAATATCCTTCCAATTATTCCAACTGTGCCTCTCAGATCAAACTCAAAGTTTAAGGATGTGGGAAAAGGTTGGATCAGCTGCTCAGAGCTTTCTGCAGACAGATACAATTAAGCTGATATTTCACTGAATCATTAAATATCCAAATCAAACCAGAACTTACCAAAGCCTCACAGGAAGTACTGTTCCTTGTTAGCTCTGACTCTGCCACTCTGCCTCTTGTTCAATCTATGGATTCAAATTTAAATCCTATTTTCTTCCTTCTGCAAGGGACATTTTAGAACAGATGTTATTGACTGAGAGCCTAATCCTGCAATGACACTGTGGCCAACTCATCCAATTTTCTTATGAAATGTGATGGTTTTCTTTAAGCTTCAGCTGCTTGTATCAACCACTTGTTTAAGGAGCTCAGCCTTTCATTCATTCCAAGGGAATTTCTGACAGGATTGAGGGCTTGGGCTCACACTGAAGGTTTAAAAAGCCCCACATGTCCAAACATCAAAATTATTGCCTGTTTTGGGTAATAATTGTGATTTTTTAATGCTTTCATCCAGAAGTAACGGGGTGTGTTCACTGGCAGTGCAGTGCTTGCTGGATGGGGCACAACCCTGAGAGCCAAAGATGGGTGTTAATTCTTGGAGGAGACTGAAACAACAACCAGAAAATCATGATGGAGCACCTCTCCAATGAGGAAAGGCCAGGAGAATTGGATTTGGCCTGGAGAAGAGAAGCTCTGGAGTGACCTCATTGAGGACTTCCAGTGCCTGGAGAAGTGACAAGAAAGATGGAGAGAGACTATTGACAGGGGCCTGGAGTGACAGGACCCAGGGAATGGCTTCCCACAACAGAGAGTGGGTTTAGATGGGATATTGGGAAGGAATCCTTCCCTGCGAGGGTGGGCAGGCCCTGGCACAGGGTGCCCAGAGCAGCTGGGGCTGCCCCTGGATCCCTGGCAGTGCCCAAGGCCAGGTTGGACATTGGGGCTTGGAGCAGCCTGGGACAGTGGGAGGTGTCCCTGCCCATGGCAGGGGTGGGATGGGATGGACTTTGAGGTCCCTTCCCAACCCAAACAATGCCACAATTCCATAATTTTACAGTGACCACCGGCTTAGCTTGAAGACTCTGGTTCCCCCATTTCTCTCATCTGCACTTTAGATTCTCAGAGACAAATCCAGAACTAATGTTTGTGTGTTTTATTGAGTTCCCCTTTTCCTATAAAGGTTTTATTTACTCCACTCCTGTCTCGATGCCGCTTTGCTTCAGAAATTCTCCTCAACTTTGACTTTTCTTGCAGCACAAAGGCAGCAGGAGAGCCCTTAAAGACATCATCAAAATCTTTATTTTCATGCCTTCCAAAGCCCCTGGAAATACAGATACTACACATCATTGTAAATAGCATTTCTCTTAATGCAATGATCTTGTTCTAATCTTCCAGTGGTGTGAATATGCTTAGAGAGGTGGATGCTAAATAAATTAAAATGAGCTAAGAGAAGATGCTTCATAACCCTAGAAATATTGCAGGCATTATTTAAAGCAGTTAATATTTTTACTGCCTCGTGAATGCTAATCTCTGAGAAATCTCAGGTACCAAATATAGTTTTAATTCTCAATTTTAGTTCTCACAAACTGGAACTGTAAATTAATTTCAACACTATAAAAAGTAATAGAGAGGTTTATTTTCTTAAGCAATCTGCCTCATTCAGCTGCAGACTGGGTCTGAATTAATGGTCCTGGCATGCTGAATACAAAATTAGCGATAATGTGAAATGCACGTAATGATAATATCTGCTGCAAGAGTTACAGTGCTGGGGTCCAAATTTTTTCTTGTTAATCTACTCCATTACTACTAAAACAAATGATACTGAGCATCCTCTCTGGCACTTGAGTGCTTTTATGAGGGCTTCTTTACAAAGACTGGCTCCTTTTGCAGGATCAGAGTAGCCCGAGCGTGCTTCATTCTTTTGGGAATGCTTTAATTGTACAATTAAGGTCCCTGTTGTATTTCCATAATCCAGTGTCAGGATAAGATAAAACTTTGGAGAAGTCACTGGATGTGACCCCAAAGTTCAGTCTGGAGAAAGAAAAGGAGTTGCTAAACTCTTCTTTTACTGAGAAAAATTGGAAGGAACAGGGATCCACAACGAAGCCACCTTGCAGCTCAAGGACAGCACCCACTTTCCCTGTACCACAAGTTCCCTGGATTATAGACTGAGGGTTTATATGGATCTGCAGGAACATTCACAGAAATGTCAGGACAAAAGGTGAGAAGCAACCCAGAGGAATGCATGAGGGGGTTGAAAATGTGATCAGGAAAGGAAGGGAAGAGAATCAGAGGCTGTGGGAAGCACACGTGAAGAAAAAGTGGCTTCCAGTGATCCTGTCGTGCATGAGAAACCAAATAAAAACCTTTTTATTTCCTCTTTTATTTTATTCACTTTGTCTTTTATATTTCCTGCCAGTGATAGGGCACTGCCAAAGAGATTTAGTGCTTGGTTTCTCTCCCTAACAGGAGCAACTCACGAGGCTTGCTCTGTCCCTTGGCTCAGACCACGTTTATCAATGAGCTTTATGCAATCATGGGGTTTATCTCAATGCAACTCTGACAGTGTCCAGGTGAGGTTGGGGGGGTTGGACCTGTGCAGACCTGGTGGAAGGAGTGGGATCAGGAGCCCAGATCGCCCCAGGGCGAGCTCAGCCCATGGTGCCCCCACCAGGCCCAGGGTTATTTGGAAGCTCTTCCAGCCAGGCTGTGAATCGCTCCGTGCTTGTGGCATTAAACAAAACTCAAAGCAAATAGCAAAGCAAGAACAAACTTCTGCTCCAGCATTAAAGGTGAGATGGTTAACCTAAGAGTGTGAAGAGAATCCCAGAATCCCAGAATCACTGAGGCTGGAAAAGCCTTCCAGGATCATCCAGCCCAAGCTGTGCCCAGTCCTTGAAGACTGAAAGCCACCTCCAGCCCTTCCTTGGGCACCTCCAGGGATGGGCACTCCAAACCTCCCTGGGCAGCCCCTGCCAAGGCCTGAGCACCCTTTCCATGGAGAAATTCCTGCTGCTGTCCAACCTGAGCCTCCCCTGGCCCAGCCTGGGGCCGTTTCCCCTCGTCCTGTCCCTGTTTCCTGGGAGAAGAGAGTGATCCCCACCTTCTTTTATTTTTTCTTGCTGTGGGAGGAGCTGATAGCCCAGAAAAAATCCAGGGACAGTGTTGGGGAGACTGGGCTGGAGCTGGGGACAGCTGCCTGGGGCAGTGGTGGCACCTTCTGCCTAGAACACAGTGGCTTCCAAAGGGTTTTATACCTTATGTGGTGAAAATGAAATATTTGGTGCTCAGCAGTGTTTATTTTGTTTTCTTTCCTTTGGACTAACGAGGCTGAGTCAGGAAACCATGCAGGGAAAATCAGTATGCAGAGTGCAAGCATCAATTTAAATCTACAAAGTTGCAGTGGGCTATATAAAGATTTATTAATCAAAACATTTGCAAAATATTGACTGTGCACGTACGTTGTGAGGCCTGAGAGATCATCTGCAAAGCAAAGCTTGAATTAATCACTTCTCATCTGTTAATCTTTAAAGAATTAAAAAATTATGTAGCAGATATTTGTGGGTATTTTTCGAACTAATTTCATTCTCTATGTTCAAATTATTTCCACTCAACAGTTGTCGCGTAGAGGGAGGAAACAACAGCTCGGGGCAATCAGCCAAATTTTGGCTCCCAGAACAGGGGGTGTTTTGGGGGGGTTATTCCTGGATCTTTCCCACCCTGAGGGGACAAGTCCAGAGCCCAAAAATCCTGAGGGACAAAACACAACCACAGCATCACACCAAGAGCATTTTGGTGCCTCTTTTGCCTTCAACAGCTCTGGGAAACACAGATCTGGGGAAATCTGGTTAGAAGGATTTGGCAGCACCTGTTTTCTGCAAAAATAGATGTATTACAAGGGAAAAACAGAAGGAAATGTGGTTTTTTTGGAGGAAAAAACCCTCATGTTTTAGTATCCAACCAAAGAAAAGTTCCAATTTTTCTTTTTAAAATGGTGCTTTGTTTAGACTTTAAAGTTTAGACTTTAAAAAGTCTATCTTGAGTTAGCAAAATGCAAAATATTATTCAAAACCAGTAATTAATTAATTGAAAAATTAAAGAAGGTAGTGATAGGACAAGGGGGAATGGCTTTAAATTGACAGTGGGCAGGGATAGATGGGATATTGGGAAAGAATTGTTCCCTGTGAGCGTGGGGAGGTGCTGGGATGGAATTCCCAGAGAAGCTGTGGCTGCCCCTGGATCCCTGGAACTGCCCAAGGCCAGGTTGGGAGCAGCCTGGGACAGTGGAAGGTGTCCCTGCCTATGGCAGGGGTGGGATAGGATGGGCTTGAAGGTCCCTCCCAACCAAACCATTCTGGGTTTCCATAATTAAGTCAATGTTAAAATGGGAAAATTCTCTCGGCTAAAAAATGAGCAATGTTTAGGTTATTCAGAACCAGAAAAAACCCCCCAAAGCAACCCAACAAAAAAGGAAAGCTGCAAAGGACTAAACCCCAAATTTTTTGGGCACCTCCATCTTGCCAGCTCTTTAAAACCATGAAGGCACCCAAATTTCTGCCTGAAAGTCTCTGTAAACCATTGCAGCTCTTCGGTTACCAGCAAATTGCTTTAATGAAGGCCTTGCCTGGAAAAACAGGAAAATCTGAGGGTGTTTTGGTGTCCACAGACCTCAAAAGCAGAGCCATAAAAGTCCAGTCTCTCTGATTAAGGCGACTGGGACAGAGACGTCCCTGCCAGTGCCTGCCTGGCTGGGAGCAGCCCACGGATACACAGTCAGCATCCTGCCCACTTTGAATGCTGCTGAAAGCCTTGTCAGCCGCTGGATATTGCAGTGATTAAAACCCAATGCCGTAATTTGGGCTGGGCTCTTTAATTGTATGGAATGCCCAGGTAGGTGCCAGCACAGCCCAGAGTGGCTGTGAATCAATAAATGCTGGCAGGCTTATTTTACTCCAAGTTGTGAAGTGCCACAAAGCAGCCCTGCTGTCGTCGATGGCTTTAATTTAAAAAAGAAGAATCAATTTGTAGGGCTGGCATGATGGGGAGCAACGGCCATGATTGTATTTCAGGTGTACCTTTGAGTGGCTTTATGAAGATGTTTTATAAACAAGGTTTTAAAGTGCAAGGCAAGTTGTTATTTTATGTCCTCCAACAAGCAGTAAGTGAGAGAGCCAGGGCTGTATTTATAGCAGGATGGGTTTATGGAGGAAATCTTGCAGTGGCTGGAGGAAGGAATGCACATCTCCTAATGCAGAGGGAGGATTGGGAGCTCCTGCTTGGGAATGTGGTGCCAGAGCTGAATTAGACAAATTATTCTGGGCCCTGGGCAGCAATGTCTGTGCTGTACCCTGCCTGCTAGTGCAGGAGCACTCCTGTGATTCCCCTTCTCAGGCAGAGAGGGACAATCAGAAATGTGGTGCTGTTTTCATTACACAGCTCTCTGTTTCCTGCCCCTCAAATATACACACCCACTTGGGAGTTTGCATGTACCTGTATTTCATAGATCTGTAGGAAAGATCACTTATTTGCTAACCTTTAGTTTTATACTTTTATTCTGAATTTCCTTTTTGCTGAGTGCACTCAGCTCCCCTGTGTGGGCCAGAGTTGGAGGGGGTTGTGCCCCGCATTGCCCCAGGTGCCCAGAGCTGCATTCCTTCCTTGGGGACAGAAATTCCTCCTGAGCAGAAGCGTGGAAATGCAAATCCATAAACCCAGACTGTTCCCTGCCTTAAATCCATTGTTTGATGGAATCAACTTCATCTTTTGCCATAATTACAACAACAGAGCACAGCTCTCCTAACAGATAATTGTGATGCTTGGATGTTGGGAGAGAGGTGTGTGCATATTAAATAGGAGCAAAGGTTTATTTTATGAGTCAGACTTAAAGAGAAATTTTAAAAGCCTTGTGAAACTCAATGGTCTGGAAGAACTTTTCTATTAGAGAGTATTTCTGAACTGCAACAGTGTGGGTTTTCATGGATGTTCTCTGTAGAAGCTGTTTATTGATCTATATTAATTTTATTTTACATATTTCACCAGAAAATGCAAATATACAAACATGTAAAATATATAAAAATATAAATATAAAAAAAATCTATAAATATCTATTAAAAATATATAAATATAGTAATACTGATTTGTAAACTGAAAGCAGCACAGATGACATGAAATAAAAGTATTTCATCCTCTAGCCTGGGCGCTGGGATATTTGAAGGGCTGTGGGGAGGATGCAGCTCTGCACCCCAGTACTTGTTAAAAAGTGGAATTTCCTTGGCCTGGCGGAGCAATTCCACCAGGAGAGAAGCTCAGAGTGGCTGTGATTAACAGCCAAGTGCTGCAGGAGCACAGGGCTCTTCCCTCCTACTGGGAAAGCCTTGGAACAGCCAGGATCAGTGGCTGTTAGCTCCACTTTATGGCGCTGCAAAGCCACGAGGTGCTACAAGAAGCTCCAACTGCAGACAGCACCTGCCCTAAAACAGCAGGAAAAGCAACACTCCATCCTCTGGGGAGACACCTTGAGCCCTTCCTAGGAGCCCACCCGAAACCCCCAATGTCTGGGGAAGGGGACAGTGACATCAACTTTAGGAGCAGCTCTGACAAACCCGTCCAGGCATTGAAGAGAGAAGAAGAAGAGCAGGTTAATCCTCCTCCTCCAAATCCAAATGCCTGCCTGCCTTTTTACCATCCCAGCCTTCCAGCCTCTTGTCTGCCTAAGGCTGGGGGTTGGACTTAACTCAGGCAAGGTAATTCTAGAGGGGTTAAGCCTTGGAACTTCTTTCCTCCGCTCTGCAGCAGTGATTGTCTGCTACTTTTCTCTGCTGGAAGCAGGAATACAAAAAAAAAGCACTTCTGGCTCAGCAAGTGGATGATTTTTATCAGCTCATTTTAGTCAATAAAGAAAGAAGTCAATCACTGCTGGAAAATAGCACTTTCCAGTGCTGTATAAACCTGGCCAGTAGAATTGCAGAATAAATCAATAACTGCATTAATCAATACGATGTAAACTGCTGATCTCTGTGGATAAATTGTACTGGTGTAAGAAGGCTTTCAAATAAATTCCAAACCCACTCAAACTGCACAGGCTTTAAATCTACTGAGGGCACTGGGATCCGGGCAAGAGTTGTGCTGTTTCTCTTTAAAATCTCTGGGATAGCAGGGCTGCAGAGTAATGTAATTAAACATGGTCGCAGTGCTCCCACAGACTACTGCAGTGAGAGCTCCAGAAAAGATCCCTTCACTCAAATTTGCCACAAAAAAGGGATTTCAGGGTCAATAGGGTGGGGAGGCCCTGGCACAGGGTGCCCAGAGCAGCTGGGGCTGCCCCTGGATCCCTGGCAGTGCCCAAGGCCAGGCTGGACATTGGGGCTTGGAGCAGCCTGGGACAGTGGAAGGTGCCAGGGCCATGGCAGGGGTGGCACTGGATGAGCTTTAAGGTCCCTCCCAACTGAACCCATTCCATGATTTCCATGATTCCTATTTCTGTGATTCTGAGAACAGGAAGGGGTGCACAGAGAAGGGAAGGCTCCTCTGCCACCACCTTATTTTACAGCCCCAAGAGCTGCAGGAGGTTTGGCCTCCGTTTTCTGTAAAGCCCCACATTCAAGCATCTCAATTTTTATTTTACCTCTTGCCATGACAGTAACCCAGTGCAAGGCTACTGGCAGGGCCTAGGGACGGTTTATAAGGGAAAAATGGGATTAGGCCTGAGGAGCTGGGACCCAGGGAGCAGCAGAGGGGTTGGGGCAGAGGGGTGTGGCTGGGAATGTGGCTGGAAAAGCAGCACAAGGAGACAAGCAGGTACATAAATGAGGAAAGTTTCTGTTGGACATTTCACTGAAGGTGATCGGGAAAAAACAATTTTTAGGAGGTGATGGCCAAAGTGCAACAATTCCACCTATCTTATTGAACACACCTTACAAAAAACTTCTGCCCTTCTGGGATGCCTTAGCACTTCAGGATTATTCCAGCTCATTCCATAAAGATGACAAACATTTGTAGCTGGTTTTCAGTACTGAAATATATTGGTGTCTAGAAAATAGGCCAGGTAAAGAAACAATGCACAGCAGTATGATTAATATGACATTTTAATTGCTACCTCAGACATATTTTCAAGTAGTAAGTGCTAGGAACTGACAAAAGAAGTTCCTAATAAAAAAGCCTGGGTGATTTGAGCTATTTAGAGGCCCTCATTGTACCGTGCTGTCAAAATGTCCAACTGACCTTTCCTCATGGTAAATTTTTTCAAGGAAGATTTTATACAGGCTATTTTAATAGTGCTGATTCCCCACCCTCTCCCCCAGTTTTGGGATTAGATAATGGCCAGAGAGCGAGAAATGTCAAATCCTTACCTAGACTCTGGATTTGGCCGGGGGCACTCTGTGTGAAGTCTGTGGAACCTTATTTAAATTTTTAGGTGGATATTTCTGAATGCATCGTTTGCCATTATTTTACATTTTCAGATGGGAGCAATTCTGGAGGTGTTGTCCCTTCCATAAATTCAGTCAGGAGCAGAAGGAGCATATGGAAAATAGCTCAGTGGAGGGAGGCTGGTCCACTCCTTGGCAGGAATAATGCACGGACAGTGGGGAGGGTCCTGCTCTACCTGCACCGGGGAGAGCTCATCATCCTTGTGGGAATAGCCCAGCAGTCCTCTGTGACTGCCACCAGCCCTCAATCTGCTCCATCCTAAGGCCAAAACATCCCTGGCAGTGCCCAAGGCCAGGTTGGACAGGGCTTGGAGCAGCCTGGGACAGTGGGAGGTGTCCCTGCCTGTGGCAAGGGTGGCACTGGGTGACCTTAATGTGCCTTCCAACCCAAACTGTTCCAGGATTCTGCTCTTCCATGACATTGTGGCTACACCTACAGAGGCACTTGAAACCTCATTTTTAGGAGCACTGAGATGTAGCAGCCCTTGGGCACATCCAGGGCAAATTTGGGGGATGATATCTTGGAAATATCAGTGCTGGAGGGGAAGAAACACATTGGTTTATTCAAGTTCTGATGTCTTTTGTGTTCCCTGAGCAGACAGAAATCCATGGAGGGGGTCCAGAGGGAGCCAGGATCCCCTGACACCGCCCACAACACCCCAGTGAGTCCCCAAACCTCCGTGAGCAGGTTAATCCCCTCCTCCACAGGGGCCCTGCAAATCACTGGGGGAAATTCTCTGCGACTGAGGCACAGGCAGATATTAATAAAATCTTTTTTGCACATTTACAACACATTTGTTCGTGAGTGTGATTTAGAGCTCGGTGTCAAGGCGTCACCAGGGCTGCATTCCAACGACCCACAGAAAACAGGGAGTTTCTGCACTCCAGGATAATGTTGATTTAGGGGCTGGTACAATAACACACATGGGCTCTTTTATTTCATTTCTTGGCATTCCTATTCAAAAATTGCCCTATAAAGAAGGGAGAAGACGTTAAATAAAGTTTAAATGCTCGTAAATCACAAAGAAACATTGTGCTTGGAGTGAGCGGAAACATTTGGAGAGGCTCAAAATTGCTTTTTTCATGGAGAAATATTTTGTTGATGTGTTAAATTCAAAATGAAAATCCCTGACTGTGAGTCTCTTTCATGTTTTGGTACTTTGCTTAGGTTATCAAAAGAAAATAGGTATTATTTTTCCAGCTATCTGAAAACTTTGGCTGGTCTGTGATTTTCTCTAAAATCTGCTAAGACTGGGCCCAAAATTCCCTTTACTGGGCACCTTTAAATGGGGTTTTTAATTCAGGTTCTTGGCTGTTAAAAATCAGGAGCACTGCAGAGTTTTTCTGTTGTTTTCATTTCAACTTCTGGTTTTAGGGGATTTATGCTGTTCCTATTTCCAAGGGTTTTCCTGCAACTCTGAGTGACAAAACTCTTTTTTGACCCTTTCTCTTTTCTTTTTAATGAAAGCTGCCAGCCATGTGAACTCTTTCCATTTCAGCATCAGCTGCTTTAATAACATTTTCACATGAAAAGAGCTGGACTTTCAGTGCTTTGGGCAGCTCAGACTCAATTCGTCCTGGTGAAACACCAAAAAAAGGACTGGGGAGCTGAAGGAGAGAAAATGAACCTGCACAAGTTCTGCACAAGTGATTTAGGGAGGATGGGAGGAGCTGCATTTAAAGTTTTTCTCCTTGAGGCTGCTTAGTTCTGCTCCTGAGGCAGAATATTCACCCTGGAAGCTCCATCTCCGAGGGAGCTCAGCAAGGGAACAGATTCACTGATATTCCTGGGATTCCTCAGTTGTCCCTTTTTTGAAAAGGGCTGATCCCATTGGAGTGGCAAGATGGAGAAATGCTGAGGTTAAAGAGCCTGATTTGGATCTTCTACAGTGAGAAAAGAGCATCGGTGCTGCACAGAAATGAGAAGAAATCTGCAGAAGTGATTCATTGCTTTCTTCCACCGCAAAGAAAAATGTTTTTACTTCATTAAGGCATTATCAGGATTTTTAATAGCACATTCACTTGTTTCTAAAGCATTCTGCTCTTTTGAAAGCTGTGTTAAACCTCTTCCTAATAACTCCTGTGATTAGGAACTTTGTAGAAATCCCAGAGGACAGACTTCTAATAGTGGCATTTTATTTCCAGAGCCTCCCTGTAATTAAGCATCTCTCAGACCTTCTATTGAGCTCCAACTGCTCTGCAGAAAATCCCTTTTTGCTGGAATGAAAAGACGTTTTGGGTAAACTTAGCAAAGAATTCCATTTATGTTATGAAGTACAAGAATTTTAAGTTCAGTTTAATGAAGGTAAATAAAAAGTATCCATTGCTTAATGGACACAAGAAGGTCTGGGAGTGACCAGAGGTGCTGCTGGAGACCTGCTGGGAAGGGATGATGCAAAAAGCTCTTTCAAAACCAAATAGGGGTGACCTCTATAAAATATTTTATTGAATTCAGTGTGGGGGTTATTGAACATTGCCAGCTGTAAGTGATCTTTAATGTCCCTTCCAGCCCAAACCATTCCATGATCCTGGGAGGTGATACTTGCTTGGACATCGTTCTCTACCATGGGGCTTTGCAATGATTTTGTCATTTTGGAGTTTATTTTCTGCCAGCCCAGCCCGTGGGCTCTGTGAGGAATCAGAGAATCAGAGCAAGGTTTGGTTTGGGCAGGACCTTGAGGAGGGACCAAAGCTTTGGAGCTTCCTCTCTGAATCCATATTCCCGTGGATAACAGACACGGTGAATGTGTTCTTTGAAGGATTTTCATGCACACATGAGTTTCTATTACTCATTCATGTGCTGACACATCCTCACCCCCATTCCAACAGTCCTCCTTTTAAAAATATTTGGGGTATTTGGTTATCTATGTAGTGAAAAATGTTTACAAAGAAGATACAACATGGATCTGACAGTGGAGAAAAGAAAATAAACTTCAGAGCAAAGAGAGAAGGAAGAAAAGATTTCCCAATTACGACATCAGGCAAGAAATACCTTTTATCAGCTGCAGTTCAGGCTGGCAGGAGCGTGGCTTCAAGTGTTGAGCTTCATCTCCTGACTTGAAAGCCAAACTCTGGTGTTTAATTTGTCATTCTGGGGACTCAGGAGACTGCAGGGCTTAATTAGCTGCTTTTATTTATATTTCAAGATGATGAAAATCAATGTTCTTCTCATTTACCTTCATGCCCAACCCAAAGATGAATCTTCACTTTCAAGCCACAGCAAAGAATAACAAAATCAGGAGAGACCAGCTGATCCTGCTTAATGACAGATTTATTTCAATCTCCCTTAAGATATTCAGCTCCTCTGCAAGTTTTTTTGATCAGAACAGTCCTTGCATGGAAAAGTCCTTTGAGAATAGGCAAAATATCTGATGGTGTAAAATGTGCTGCTTTTTCAGCTCTGGTTCAAGGCCTGCTGATGTCGTTGAAAGTTTTTCCATGGAATTCCAGGAGTCTGTAGGACTCCTTTTATTTAAATTCCCCTTTTTCTGCAGAAAATAGCACAGGGCACTTCAAATAATGCATTTTATGACACCTCCTCTAATACAGACAAGTGCAAAAAGTAAACAAATAGCTTTTATTTAATTGAAAGTGAGGTTTCTTTTAACAGGTTACATTGAAGAACACAAGATAAATAATATCCACATCACAAGAGTTTTAAATCTCTTCTTCCCTCGGTGGTATCAGCTTAGCACAGGTTGACATTCCGTTAAACTGCTGTTCCAATAACAACTCCTTGGAAAAACATTGAGACCACCCACGTGCCAATCCCAAATTAGGTTTGGCACTGCTCCATTTAATTAATGCATGTTGATTTGATTTATCCTTTCATTTCCAAGCCTGGTTTTAAAAATTCATGGAATATTGATACCTAATATTTTCTTAATGATAGACCACTTCTACCTCCCTCCCCCTCCCCAGTGTTGATCTTTAGCAGGAATGGTGGTTATGGTGAGGAATTAAGATAAAATCTACATTTTTTATTTTTAAAAGTCCACAGCTGAGCATTGCTTGAACCAGCAAGGGAAAGAACTCAACAGCAGGATCCCAGATGTCAATGCATGATTTATCCTTTGGGATAATTTTACTGCTCCAGAGCTTAAACCTGTAAAAGTATAAACAGACAGAGGTAGATCTGTGTCAAAAATTAGTTTTTCTTTGCATTTTAGCTTAACAGCAATCTCTGTTCTATTTTCAAAATGAAACATTATCCACAAATGTTATTTCCGTTTATTTGTTTATTAAGTTGCAGTGGCCATTCCATGGAGTAGGGTTTTGGATCAGCTCCCCACCCTTCCTGTGACCATCCTCTTTGAGAGGATTTTGACTATTTGGTTGCAAAACTATTATAAATTTATATATTTTAATATATTTATGTTATAAAAATGCTCCCTTTCCTATGAATAATAAGTTATTTATGAAAGCAGAGGCTGCACCCTGGACCACCCCACCCCAGCCATGGGTCAGGGCTGAGCCTCTCTGTCCCAGCAGCAGCTCCAGGGCAGATTTAGGTCCATGTTATGTGTGAGTTCTTTGACTTTCACAAGAAATCTGCTTCCTCTGTCCTTCCTTGAGCTCTGCAGGCCGGGGCAGTGGAGACCTGCACTAAAAACAAGGTGTGGAGCAAAATCTTCTTTAATGAATGTGAGAGTATCGGGGACGAACTTATGGGAGCCAGCACCAAAAAGCACCAGGAGGGAGGATACCTATGGCAAGGGAAAGGCTGGGAATCTGTTGTGCTTAGAGGCACAGATTTCTTCTTATGCAACAGCATTCAGAGGAGAAAAAAATCTCTCACTTACTCGATATTTTTGGAATCCTAATTTCCTCACTGCTGCTGCCATCGCCACCATCACTGACGGTTCTTATCTCGATGAGATAATCTTCTTCGAACGGGACCAGGAGTTCAGCTGAAGTGTTGTTTGTCTCCAGGATATGGGCTTTGCTGTGCCTGTTCTGTCTGTACAGAATCTAAGCAGAAGGGGATTGGGAAACAAGAGTTATTTCATTTAGTTTTAAGTTTTAATGGATTTTTTGGGGGGCTGAGAGATTCTTCTGTTGCGTCCCAAAGTTTTCTGAGCACATCCTGCAGGGGATTAAAAGCAATTTAAAACAGGGGAATAAATTCTGTAGGATTTTGGTGTGGGTACCACAGCAGGTGGTTTCCTAGGACCCAAGAATAATCAAAGAATCCTGAACTGCAACCGAACTTTAAAATACATTTTTATTTCCTCTAGAAGGAGATTTATGGGAGTGATTTTTAGTTCATTCACATAGATCTTTGTGTGAGTATCTTCCAGTCTCCGTTCTAAAGGTACATTTATGAATTGACAGAGAGTGAGAATGTTTAAATGTGGTTTATGACTGTCTTTAATGCTTAAAAAGCTATTCTCTACTTCTTCTGTATATGTGAAACTCCTTCCCTGGAGATGTGAAAGCAAGATGTGTAAGTAAGATTACAAGGGGACAAGAAAAATCCAGGTTTGGGGACAGAGAGTCCCTGTGTTGGGATAATGAAGTCCTACTCTGAAAGAATATTTGCATAAACATCAGCCAAACATCCCAATAAATCCAGAAAACTCACCATTTTCCAGGTAATGAACACCTGCCTTTCTTCAATCTCTGTTTGCACCTCTATTGAAACCAAGATATCTGATTACTGAGGTAAAGAAATCACTTACTTTGTAGCCCAGCACCTCCGATTCATTCTCCATTGTTTTCACATGCTCCCAGTTCAGACAGATTTTGGAATTTGTCAGCTTCCAGGCAATATTTGCTGGAGGTTGACTTGGTGCTTTAAAAAAAGAAAAGATGATGATAATAATGAGATACAATTGAATATTAATTTTCATGGAGTAGCTGAAAGAGCTGCTGATATGGGAGTAGCAAACGCTTGGGTGATTCAAACCTAAAAGAGTAAAAAACCATTTTCCAGTCCGTCATTGCTCTGGTGTTAGTCAGAATAAAGATCTATTCATAGCACAGACCCTCTTGCTGTGAGACTTCATTTGCAAAATTAGGCACAGCCTGACACTGTCTGACAGTTCAAGTTATATTTGAGAGATTTTGTGGAAGGAAAATGTTGTTCCTCTCTGTATTTCCATGTCCTAGAGGATGTTTTGCTGTCTGGATCTCAGAAAAAGCTCAATCCGAGAGCAAACTACAGAAGCCACGATTTCCATCAGCCAGGACAGGTTACAAAGAGCTGCACATGAAAGTCTCCATGTGATGCACCATGAAACATTGTAGGATTTTAGAAATTCTCAGCACAATAGGCTGAGAGCAGCTTTTTCAAAGGCTTTTTATGCCTAAGTGCGAGGACTTTGAAAATTTGCCTACAAGTGACTGGAATCGAATCCCGTGTGAACATGTGAGGGTGGAACTGTGCCTTTGAACTGGAGCTCGGATTTAGGCCAGCACATTCTCTCCTGTTCCATGGCACGTCCTCCCAAGCCCTGCTGGGTGGTGGCACAGGAAAGAAGGATTGGAACAGAAGTAAAAAAAAGAGGAGAGATTTGGAGAAACACATTCCAGCCTGGACTTTAAATTGCTTAACTCTGGGATCCTTCTCTTCCCCCCTCTATGTTGGTGATTAATGGATGTCACTTGGAAGGAACAGTTGATTTGGTGACAATTCCTTTCATTTCCCACAGAGATAAAACAAATTGATGGGCCCTGCTGTTTCATATCCATCTGCCTCATGACTTTGGAGAAGTTGAATCCGTCCCACTGGTAGGGATTGAGGTGTTGAAGGAGCTCCCAGGTGAATATCCAGGGATGTCCTTCCATCAGCCACACTGTCAGTGTTGGAAAAGATTCATTTCATTATGAAGACATTTATCAACTCTCACATACATCAAACTGCAAATTTATTTAAATATGGCTTGAAAGCTCTTTGTTGCTTTCAGGAAATATTTTATATAAGGAATTGGATAACAAAACAGTCACAAGAGGCAAAGGATGTCAAATACTTCATTGGCTGTGCACTCTGAAGAGGTTTGAAATCACTCAGAAATGGGTGAATTACTGCCTTGTCCATAACTTTTTGAGATAGAAACTTAAAGCCATCTTAACTCATGATCTTGGGGATGAAAAAACACCACAGGAGGATCTGTAAAACAAAATTATCTGGGTTTTTTTTTTCAACCAAAAACTGGAATGAGTGGCAACAGCACTTTCCCAAATCCATAGGAATATCTGCAAGAAAAATAAAGAGTTCCAGGTCTAAGACTGGCAGATTATTTCCTCAATTAATTTCTTGTAATCAACGCTGTCAAGAAAAACAGAAATCCCAAATATCTGCTTAAGTTTGTTGAGATGCTGATGTTATTGTCATGGCTTAGGTAACACCTGGCTTTGTTGCTGTACTGAGCTGAGGTTTACCCATGCAAGTATTTCTAATATCTATCTGTAATATTGATGGATTCCATGTGTATATGTATTTATTTGTAAGGGAAAAAGAAGAGGAAAAGGAAAAGGAAAAAGAAGAGGAAAAGCAAAAGGAAAAGGAAAAGGAAAGAAAGAAAGAAAAAAGGAAAAGGAAAAGGAAAAGGAAAAGGAAAAGGAAAAGGGAGGAAACGGAAGAGGGAAGGGAAGTGGAAGAGGAAACAGGAAGGGGAAATAGGAAGGGGAAGGGGAAATGGAAGATGAAATGGAAGAGGAAGAGGACGGGGAAAACAAATTCCTAAAATCCATGCCATGTAGTTAAAGAAGCAAAAGAGAACTCCTCATGGAGCCATGTCCATGGTTTGAGGACATCAATTCCACCTCCCTAAGTACTTTTAACTTAAACCAGGATGCCACCTTAGACCTTACATGGATCTTAGAGAAGCACATTTCAATCAGAATTGCACCTCTTTGGCAGAAGGACCATTTCAGCTCTGCTGAGTCCCTGCAATAATGGGATGAGCAGGACACTGCAGGAATGCTGGATGCTGAGCAGGAAGACAGAGCTATTACTTTGGAACTCCATCTCCTGCTCCAGATGCACATTGTTTATATTCTCTTGACATATTATCTCTTCTCATATTGCAAGTGCTTGCATCTTCCACAGACAGAGCTTGAAATTTTAATCTATATATTTAAATATTAAAAAGGTTATTTTGACTTTAATTTTTAAATGAGCCATTAGCACAACCCTGAATTTGACAGAAGATAAAGCTGATGTAAAACAAAAGCAAATTTATTCCTTCTATGTTTTGTCATTTGACTGCCATGTCTTTAACTTGTCTTTCATACAGATGTACATAGGAATAGAGGGAAAAATTCCCAGAGATGAATTTCTTTTCCATTGAAAAATGGACTGTGAGAAAAGTCACAGAATGATAGAATGGTTTGGGTTGGAAAAGCACTTGAATTTCATTTCACTCAACCCCCTGCCATGGTCACGGACACCTTCCACTGCCCCAGGTTTCTCCAAGCCCCGCCCAACCTGGTCTTGGACACTTGCAGGGATGGGTCCTGTTTGAGCCCTTCAGAAATATATTTTCTGGCTTTATTTTTGATTGTTTTATTTACATTAAATATTGGTTTTGTGGCAATTAAAAGTCAATTCATTCTACCAGTTGTTCCTATCTTGCACTTGGAGCAATGGTATGGAACAGCACAGAGACAAGAGGAAAACTGGTGAAACTTGGGAGAAATATTCCCCTTTTATTGTAAAGTGGTGATCAGTAATTTACTGGGAAAATATAGTCCAAGGAAACAAAACAGCAGAGGGCTTTACTTTTAGTATTAAATAAAAAAATTAATGACTAAATTGCAATGATATCAATGCATCCCTTATTCTGCCCTCCACAGTGCAAAGTTTAGAGGTCTCAAAACCCCTCTGTATTTGGTGCATTCAGCAGTTTTCTTTAAAACCCCCAAACCAACACATCCTCACTCCAAAATCTCTCGTTTGACCTGTGGAACATCCTTCCTTTATTGACTCTGTATCTCCCTGAAATCCCCTGAAAGCAAGGGGGCTGCTATTCCAAGGAAAACAGAAATCCTTCCTCGTGGGCACTGATTTGGGACAAGAGGAAGCTTCTTAGCCTCAGATTTTGTTTTGTGATTTATGAAGCAATTTAGGATTTTGTTTTCTTTGCTCTTGAAGCATTTGGCAGCGATGAGTCACAGTGAGCTGGAATGTGCCTGTCCCAGGTGGGAATATGGGACACTTGTTGTACCAAATCCAGTACTCACGGGATTTTTTGGTGGTGATGTTCACCGGGGTGCTGGAGGGCCCTGTCCCCGCTGTGTTGTAGGCTCGGACTGTTGCAAAATACACCGTGTTAGCTCTCAGTCCCGTGATGTTTTTGGCTGTCACATTCCCACTGACTCTGACCTTCCCAGCTGTGCTTTCCTTGGGATCATCTGTCCAGTATAAAATCTGAAAAGCGAGGACAAGGAACAGGCAATTCATTGTTTTCCAGCAATTAGAGGCCTGGCTGGGAAGCAGACATGCTGACAAGGAAGATTTTGAGGAATACAGGATTTTTTGTACTCCAATCTAGCAGGATGTAAACCCAGGCATGAATATTTATAGGGAAGCAATAACATTTCAGAGACTGAATCCCAATTAAGGAACTAAATGAAATCCTTAAATTTACAGATGTCCAGAAGGAAACCTTTGATAAGGTGAGAAATGATAAAGCTTTGTTGGTTTTATGGTTGAACACAAGGAAAGAAAACCTTAAGAGATATAAAAGAACATTTATCTCAATCATCTAAGAGGTTTTTAATTATTTTGTGTCCTGGCTGTAGTTTTGATACAGTGACACATATTTAGACCTGTTTTTTTTTTTTCAGTGCATAATTGATTTAGGAGGGTTTGTGGACTGTACATGACTCTTATTAACTTCATTTATACATTGCAATGATAGGACAGAATTTAAAGTTTTATTGACTTTTTTCCTCTTATCTACAAATTAAAAAAAAAAAAAAGAAAGAAGAAGAAAAAAGAAATTGCTTTGCTGTGCAAGTAAAATACCCAAGAATCATATCTGACATTGCTTAAACATAAAATCACAGAATCATTTAGGTTGGAAAAGATCTTTAAGATCATCAAGTCCAACCATTAACTCAGCACTGCCAAGTCCAGCACTAAACCATGTCCCCAAGTGCCACATCCACACAACTTTTAAATCCCTCCAGGGATGGGGATGCCACCACTGCCCTCTTCAAAAGTTTGAGTTAATGGTTGGATTTGAAGTTCTTAAAGATCTTTTCCAACCTAAATGATTTTATGATTCTAAGAGGAGGGAGAAGTTAAAAGCCTTTCAGTGCACCATAGCACAAGCTCTGGGTAGCACTGGAGGACATTTATCGTGCCCTGTCCTTTAAGAAGTGCCACGTGTGCCTGTCCCCAAATCCGAGCACAAAAAGTCTGGGACAGAGCTGCGGTTCTAGGCTGTAAATCTGCCTGATCATCTCCGGTGAGATGTTGTTAATGAGAGTCAGGGGAAGAGCTCCACGCTCTGTTGACTTGGAAGCAACTGTTTGTTGATTGGGAGGAGGAGCAACAGGATTTTGGACAGGAAAGGGACACCTTCAAGGTGTAAGAGCCCCATATCCAGTAGCCTAGCCCCTCACCCCATAGCCCAGCCCCTCACCTCGTAGCCCAGCACCCTGCCCGTGTGCCGGTTCCAGGGGATGGGCAGCCAGGACACCTCCACGGCTGCCGCCGACACGCTCAGCGCCGAGGCTCCCGCCGGGGCCATCTGCGGCTCTGGGACACAGGAAAACACAGCTGCTGGGACATGGCTGTGGTCACAGAGACAGTGCAAGGGGAGGAGAGGCTGGGGGGAGCAGCAGGAAGAGCCCCTGCTGTAACCATGAGCTTTACTCTCCACTTCTGGTGGAACTTCAGCAAAACCTTTCAAAATTGATCATTTCCTGTCTTCTAGGGCAGATTTTTAGAGACTGGCTGCACTGAGTGGTCTGAAAATCCAAACCCTCTGAGAGCTACACCTTCAAGTGTCTCCTGGTTTTCGCAACACACTCAGCAGGAGCACCTTGAGAACAAATTAGTTGAAACAGGCCCTCTACTGAAAATCATTCTGAAAATCCACCCCTTGTCATTTTTACTTCAGCTTCCCACCCCCTGCCTCATGTCTGTTATAAATACTCAATGAGCAGGTTTGAGCAGGGTCCTTAATACCCCTGTGAGGTGTGCCTGATCATATCTGGGACCTGTTGCTGCTGCACACCCATTACTACTAAGAGTAACTTGTGTTACCATCCTCTCCCGAGTAGACGATGGAAATGGAGCTCAGGGTCCCTTCTCCCTCGTTGTTGTAGACACCAACTTTCACCTCGAAAGGAGAGAGGGGTGTGATACTATCATTCCTATAAACGTATTTGCTGGATTCCACCGAGGCCACCACAGCTTTGGTCCAGGTTGTCGAGCCAAGGGGACGGAGCATGACGATGTAGCCAAAACCTTCCCCATTTTGGAGTTCTTCTGACACTGGCTGTGGTGACAAGGCAGTCAACAAAGATTTGCATGTATCCACTGTTTTAACTGAATCTTCATTCCCTGACTATATTTTAGTGGTATTGATTTAGTTGGCTGTGCCTTGGAGAAGATAATAATGTTTGCCCCATCTGTCAATGTAATACTGAAATAAAAATCAAAACAATAAATCTATTGGGGCAATCAATTTAGAAACAAAAGATCTGATCAGCTCCATTAAAGTTGTCTCTTTCAAGCATGAAGTTTGCAAAATTAAAAAGCATTTCACTCAGTACAAGTTGTAGCTTGTAGATTTTTTTTCCCCCAAAGGGGCATAGGAATGCTAATTTTAAATAAATGATTTTAAAGGAAAAAAAAGAGTTGGGAAAGAACAAATGTATACAAAGAAATGTGTGTCAGTTGTATAATTGCCTGCCTGTGAGTACAGTACTGATGTATTTTCTTTTAGCAAAGAGAAAGCCTCGAGTGCATGACCATATTCTTATTTAAGTTTTCAGAACAGAAATGTTCCAGCAAGTCAACATGGCAAAATTAATGTTTCTATTAATAAAATCTCATGTCAAGATACATATGAAAGGCTCAAACTGAAAAGGCAATTACAGCAACACCGTGTCCAGCATGAAGTTTGGTTTTTCACGAGATAAAAATACTTCCACGTTGGCTTCTCAAAGCAAGAGGACATTTATGAAACAAAACCAGGATTACATGGAAGAAGGAAGTGTTTCTCAGTAAAACTGCATTTATTTCGGATACTTGCATCAAAGGAAGGGGCATGGAAAAGCAGGTATGGAAAATGGTGCAAAAAGGCAGAAATAGGGTCAGGAGCTGAGTCCTGGCTCCAACCTCTTCTGCAAACTCTTGGGAGCACAAACAGTGTGAGATGATGGGGGAAAACGTGGAAGCACCTCAGAAGATTTCAGGGCACTTATGTTGTTATTTTCATCATAAATTCCTTCTAATTCTAATAATAAAAATAATGATAATAAGCCTCCCCTAACATTTATAACATGTCTTTCCTTGAGTGTTTTAAAAACATTAATTCCCCAATATTCCCCTTTCCATCTCTTTTCCAGTCCTGAGAGAGTTAAATGTGAGGGATGGTGGCTCACTGGGGATTTATAAGAGTTCAAGCTACTTTCTAGAGCATTTAATTTGTTTTTGAGGCTTCCGTGACCTCAGATTTAATCAAGACATTTAGTGAGTTCATCACAGAAAGCTGCAGAGTTGTGTTCAGAGTTGTTAGCTGGCCATAATTAGGATTTCTTATGACTGTTTTTCAGGACACACTACAGAGTCCAATGGGATAATTTGTTTGAGATCACTCAGGTTGTTTTCAATTTTCATGTTCTTCTGCTCCCAAAGAGGAGACCAGCAGAGGAGAAAATGAAACAAAAGAGTGAAAGGTGCAGATGGAGGAAAACTTAGTTCAGGCAAAGTGGAATTTTGCTCTGTTTGCAGCACGGGAAGGGGAAAACATCAGCAGTGTTATTTATCTACTGGGGATTTTTTTTATTTCTCTTGATCTGATTTTTGACATTTTGACCAAGGAGCTGCCCCATCACTTCTCAGGTTTTGCCAGAGGCTCCCTGCCTTTATCCCAATGCCTGTGGGAAGCTGCTGGGAGGCTGGAAGAGGAGGCTCCTTCTCACAGCACTCACTTTCTACTCTCTGAAATGACCTGCACTCACCCTTTGCAACTTGTCTGGTATTAACTGCTCTGAAAATGTGTATTCTCTGCTCTCGCTGGAGTGCTGGAGAATTAAAGGGCTCATCTCCTTTAACGCATAATAGGATATGTCTTGTCAGCACAGTGTTCCAGAATGGGGAACATGTAAACAAAAGTAGGAAAAATGTAAATGCAGAAAATGGCCAAGCAGATTAGTGTGTTAAGCACCTCCTGTACAATGGAGATAAGAGGGTTATACAGACTTCTAAACATCTTTACAACATGCCTCTTAAACTGTTTATTTTTATAAATTGTTCCTTATAACACAGCAAACTTGCTGTATATCTTACAGGCTGCTTGCTCTCCTCATCCAGGGTGAAATCCAGGCTCCACCAAAGACAGTGACCGAAAGCCTTTGGATTTCAGCAGAGCTGTGATTTCACCCACGGATTTGTCCCCATTAGACAGCTGAGGTTAATTGAGCTAAGAGTTACCTCCCATGTGATGACCAGCTCGGAGCGGCCCCCTCCTCCTCCACTGATGTTCGTTGGTGCCACCACAGGAACTGGAGAAGAAAAGATGCTGGTGTTTGCAGCTGGTTCCCCAAGGCTCAGTCCTGGGGCCAGTCCTGTTTAATGTCTCTGTGGATGGTCTGGACAAAGGGATTGGAAGTTCAGAGGAAGTTCAGAGAGGGCACTAAGTTGGGTGGGAGTGTGGTTCTGCTGGAAGGCTCTTCAGAGGGATCTGGGCAGGCTGGATCCATGGGCTGGGGCCAGTGGTGTGGGATTCAACAAGGTGAAGTGCAGGGTACTGCTCTTGGGTCACAACAGCCACATGGTGAGCTCCAGGATGGAGTAGAGTGGTTGGAAAGTGGCCCAGCAGAAAAGGGCCTGGGGTCGGTGGTGACAGCAGCTGAACATGAGCCCAGGTGGCCATGAAGGCCAAGGTCACCTGGCCTGGATCAGCAATAATGTGGCCACAGGACCCAGGCAGTGGTTGTCCCTCTGCACTGGGCACTGCTGAGGCCACACCTCGAGTGCTGTGTCCAGTTCTGGACAAGGTGGTCATCAGCCAAAGGCTGGGCTTGATTACCTTGGAGGCCTTTCCAAATGGATGATCAGAGCATTTCCTACCTCACCTGCAGCTATTCCGCCTGTCAACAGGTAGAACAGGGATTACACTGCACAGCAGCCCGTTTGAAATTAACTGAAATGATGTTTACACGTTTTCTAAGGCTGAAGCCACAGATGCGTTTGATACATGAGTACCCTGGTTCAAAAAATTAATTAAAGAACTAGGAGCATCAAGTATCTGACATTATTATGCCTCATCAACTAATTGGCAAAATGATGTTCCATTCAGACTGTAGCTGCAACACTACTGATTTACTAATTATGCATTTGTTCAGTAAACATGTTGTTGGAGCAATATATTAATTTTTTTAATTGGTTGTATGTTTTTCTTAGCAAATTCAAAACTCGCAATTTGCTTTTCTCCTTCTCCCAAGAGTGCAAGTGTCCAAAAGTTGGTTGATTAGGGTTGGGTTTCTCCAGCATTCCCCAGGTGTGTGGCACCAGAGGTACAGGACTGAGATCAGGGAACTTTGTTGAGGCTGAAGGGGCTCATGGTGGAGAGGCAAAGAAAATATCAACATTTCCTTCCTCTTGCTTTATATTTCTTCTTTAAAGTCTCTGCCAACCCAAACCATTCAATGATTCTGCCATAGCACATTCTTTTTCAGCTGCTAGGGAAGTATAAGAGAAGAGGACATCCCTGGAATGGGCAGAGACAGGAACTTTCTACAGGACATTTGGACTGGCGCATCTCCGAACCCTTTCTTTAGAAATTTCAAGATTGTTTTGTCATTGCCTTCTTTCAGCTCTCACTGTCTGAAAAGCTGATGTGTAGGGTGAGAAATAGGTGGGGTATTTGCATCTCAGAAGGTTTTTTCAGAGATTTTGGGCAAGTCTTGACATATCTGCTTGTCCTTCCCATTGATAAATGCATTAGCCCAGCTCCAGGGGTGGCAATAAAAGCAACAGTGCTTAAGTTCACAGAAATTAAAGTCAACTCATTATCATTTCCAGATTCCCGTCCATGTATAAATCTTTATCTGCTTTCATCCTCTAGAAATGGGAGGAGTTGCAGGATAATTTTGCTGTGCAGCCATAAAAGTGAGTGCAAGTGCAAACAGCCCGGCTCTCCTGGAGGGTTTCGCAGAGCTGTTCATTTTTGTCACTCACAATCAATGTCTTTGGGCACATCAGAGGCAAATAATTTCAGACTAACAAGAACTGCATGGAAATGGCAAAACAAACTTTCAAGCCTGGTGTTTCACTGTTTCATGAACCAACTGATGCTCAATTAGCTCATGTGTTAAATGTGTTCAGTACTTACTACATTTGCACGGGGTAAATTTTGTGCTGCTGCTCAGCAGAGCTTCAGCTGGGTCAGAGTTGAGAAACAGATGAAAATTTACAGCTGAGTGCACCAACAGAGGCTGAATTAATTCTCAGCTCCATTTTAATGAAAAGAACAGTGGCTCATTTGCATCCACAAACCTACTAATGCTCATATTTCAGCTGGCAAAATAGTTATTACAACAGTGGAGCTCAAATTCACCCTTTCCTGGCCAGGTATTTGCTGTCCACACCATCCTGCTGACTTCAGTTCCCCATTCTGATTAAAAAATTAGGATAACTTGTTATTTTCCCACAACACTGTAATGTTTTGAGACAGAATTTACAGCAGTGAAGGGGGTGAGCAGCTAAAACCTGAAACGAGTCTTTCTGTCCTTTTGTTAAACTTCAGAGCTATGCTGTAAGGAAATAATCTTCCTTGTGTTATTGCCATAATAAATAACAATAATTTTATTGTTTCTTTCTCCTCTTGTGAATCCCTCTAATAAATAAATAAATAAAAGTTTCAGAAGATGAAAGGTCTCACTGAGTGTCTGGTTTTGAATCTCCCACTTTGCAAAGCCCCGCGGAGGTAACAGCAACAAAAACCTTCTCAAGATTAATTTGGGCTTTGTGATCAATCATGTAATGGAAAATATTTACTTGAGATACTCTGTTGGGAAATTTTAAAAGTCTGACCTTCTCTGGAAGGTGCTGGGGGTTGGGACTAGATGGTCGCTATGGTCCCTACCAATCCAAACCATTCTGGGATTCTATTCCCAGAAACAAATGGATTCCATGTTCTAAAAAAAACTGTATTTTCTTCTGTATAATGTACAATACTGTATTTTGAGTTCTGTCCTGAAATGCAGCTTGCCAAACTTCAGAGCTTGGCAAATGAGATAAATAGAGAAGAGAAAGTGGATTGTAAAAGCTGCTTCCATTTTACTGCTTTCCATCCTACAAATACTGATTTTATAGGCGGGAGAGAATTGATAAGCAGGGGGCTGCGAGAAACATAAAACAAACCAAAGGTTTGGGCTGCAAATAAATTGTACCAGATTGAGCAGGTCAAAGGATTGACAGTGTTGGTCACCCAAGAGTGAGGCAGCTTCCCGTGAGGTTCCAAGTCCCCGAAGATAAAAGAGTGAAGGTCAGACAGATAGCAAGGATCCCACTCTGGAGTCAGTGGAAGCTGTTGGCTTCACCGGGCTTTGGATTTATTTCCTCCAATATCCAAAGTTAAAGCCAATATCCTTTTCCTTACTGATGCTCAGATATCAAACACCTCTGCAGCCAAGGGATATTCAGAGAGTGGAGTTATCATTTCCTGTGAAAGTCCCTGAGCACAGTAAAAACTTGGATTTAATTGGGAGACCAAAAGGTGTTCTCCCCAATTGCTTGAGTGAAAGGTTGGTTGGGACATATCAAAGGGAGGAGCATAGGCTAACTCCAGCTTTTATCGTGGAATCCCAGAATGGTTGGGGTTGGAAGGGACCTTAAAGCCCATCCAGTGCCACCCCTGCCATGGGCAGGGACACCTTCCACTGTCCCAGGCTGCTCCAAGCCCCGTCCAGTAACGTGCTCTTGTGGAAGGCTCCCTGCCTATGGAACTGGGTAAATAACCCTGTAGGAGTGAGTGACTCTGCTGCAGTGAAATCCCCACAGTTGAGAGCTGGGAAAAAACTGGCAGAAAATAGGGCCTTACCTGCTGCTTTGGTTTTCAGCAGAGCTGATGGCCTGCTCGGCTCCCCAATCCCAACGCCGTTGCTGGCAACCACCCGGAACTCGTACTCAACCCAGGGGCTTAAATCCACCACTGTGGCCTTGTGAGTCCTGCCATTAATGACCTCGGGAGCTAAAGGTAATTGTGACACCAACAATGGATTTTTGAGGTAATTCATTGTATAAACAAAACAAAAAATCCAAGACAACTCCTGAATTGTTTACCTGTGGCAACCGCCTGCCATCCCACCGAGAAGGGAGTCCTGGTCTGCACACTGTAGATCTGCACTGGGCTGTTGTTATCTACTCCAGGCTTCCAGGATAACCCAGCAGTCGTGCTAGAAACATGTTCAACTTTAACATCTTCTGGTGGACCTGGGGGGCCTGACACGATCAGCATTTTAAGAGGAAGGTATTGGGAAGAGAAGATTCACTGCTGGAATGGGTTGGGCAACTCTTACTTTCTCAAGTCAGAGGAATTATTCATGAAGCTGCAGTGTCATGAAAGCAGCACAATCCCTAAAATGATGGCTCCACGCCTGGATTACATTTTTATGAGTCAGGAAAATTAATGTCTTGATGTCACTAACATGAAAACTACAAACAAAGGAATGATTTCTTTTTTGTGTCTGACAAAGAAAGGCACCCAATGTTGTCTTTTGTTGAACCATCGAACATTTTGAGAATTCCTACTGAATTTAATCAAAACTGAGGTTCAGGAAGAATGCAGGATGGTGCACTACACAGATTCCTGATTTCTCTTAGGGCTTACAGATCTGCTCCCATGACAGCATTTCCTCACTGCTGGTGGTAAAAAACTGAGTTAGAAATTATTATTTCATATTATCTCCAAGTAGGGGAAAGGAATGAGGTCTTTTGATTTTCCCAGCCTGCAGAGTGACCCAGAGATTCCTGGAGGAAACGACAACACTGCTGAGATCAGAAGACCTCCCTCTGACCTGTGTGGCCAGAAAATTTTGCAAATAGACCACAGCAGGACTGCAGAGGTTTCCCTGGGTTGGCTGAACACCAGGATCATGCTGGCCACAATTTTGGGGCCAAGAGTACAAGATATGAAACATTTCACTATTGAGATGTGGAATTGATATGCCAGGAGTCATTCAAACAGCAGCTGATGTTAAGTATTCCTAATTCCTCTAGGAGATGTGTGTGTCTCCCTTACAGACATACCTCTCACAATTATATCTGCTGTGGCAGATTGACTGTCTAAAGAAGTTTGCACCACGCACACATATTTCCCAGAATGATGCAGCTGAATATTTCTTATCATCAAATCCCCAGCAGATTCCTGGAGAGATACAAAAAAAAAATAAAAAAAACCCCAAACTAATCACTCACAACATGCTTTCCATACTGGGCATTTTAATAAATTGCTCAATATTAATAAAAAATTCAGCTTTTAAATTAAAATATTCATAGCTATCATCAGTTTCTTTCATGGGGACATTTTTATTATGGCTTCACAAATAACTCAAGTGCCTTTATGAAATTTAGGGAAGAAAAATAAATGGTTGCAGCCCTTGTAAAGAAACAGTGATTTGCCAGGCATATAAACAGCGAGGAAGGAATTATGACAAACATTTATGTCGTGTAAAGACTGTGGCAAAGAGTTTCATTTAGGAGTTGGGGAAACTCACTCTTCCAATCCTTTCAAAGTGATGGATTCCTCTGCTCAAATCAATTCTCTGGCCATTGAATGACCACGAGAACAGCACGTCCAGGGAGGGGTCGTGGGACACCTGGCATGGCAGGACAATGCTCTCTCCAACTGTTGCATCTGTGTCAGAAGGTGGAATAGTGATGACAGTCCTTTCTGAGGAGGCAAAAAAATTAGATCCTTTTCTGTTAAAATGCTTGTAAAAAGAGCAGCTATTGAGAGAGTTTTGTACCATTTGGGAAGTGATTTCAAATTGGCCCAAATGTTCTGTAATAAAGGGAATTCTCTCTAATCCAGTGACGATTTTAGACCACTCCTATGGCAGCACCAGCCCCACAACCGAGTTGTGTGCCTGAGAGTGAGCAGTTGTGAGAGGAACACCTTAAATGAGTTTATATTTATATTAGGAACCCCCTAAATTATATTACATCATACAGCCCATAATCAATAATTATGATTTCAGTTGAAAAGTGCTGATTTCTCTTAAAAACTCTTAAAAAAAGATTTGAAGAATTCTCCTGGCCAAAACTTGCAGCAAAACCAAAATTGCTGCTCATCTCCACTTACTTTATACATTGACATCCTTAACCTGTATTAATGTTAGCGGTAATTTACTCCACAGCACCACTCATATTACAGCTTCAAAGATGTTCCCAGGCAGGAAAATAATTTATTTGATCATTTTTAATCCATTAGATCGAAACCCAAACTTGCAGCTCTCATGAAGGGAAGTATCAGCTCACTGAAGGGGAAAGAAATGGGTTTATACGGCTTCACTTTTGTTGATATGACTGGCAGAGAGATTAGAGATAACAACCACTTTGTTGTAAGCAATTCCCTTGAATAAAGCTTTTGTGCATGGAAGTGTTATAAAGTGCTGAGAATTTAGACCCATGTAGAAAATGAGAGCAGAATCTCTTCAACAATATTAAAATGCTCTGAAAATAATGTGAGAGGAGGAGAAGGAAATGTGCACGAGCTGTGTTAGTTCAGTGCTCATCACAGCTTAACTCCAGAATTTAAGTGATTGTTAAATCACAGAATTCTGCAAAGATTTGGGTTGGAAAGGACCTTAAATCCCACCCAGTGCCACCTCTGCCATGAGCAGGGACACCTCCCACCATCTCAGGGTGCTCTAAGCCCTGTCCAACCTGGCCTTGAACACTGCTGTTATCATAAGAAATCTCCTTTATTACTGGCAGGCACCTGTTTACCTCCACCAAATAAATATTGAAAGCTGCCCTTTTGAGAAGTACATTGGGTTTGAGCATGAGGTGTGTTTTTTAGTAGTGATAACAAAAAATAAATTCATTTATTATGGTGTTCCCATCCTCTTGCACTTCTCATTGTATCCTCCTCGTACCCACTAATGCAGAATGTTCACCTGGGTGATATTTGCTGCTTCTTTTATGGGCTTGTACTCAAAACTTCCACCTCAAATACTTTTAAAAGCTTCTTAAAAGCGCTTGGTTCTGCCTTATCCATCCATCTCGCTTAGCAACAGCCAACACACATTATATGGCAAATCCCATTCCAGAGGAGAAAAGAGGGAAGATGTTGTGAGTGCTGGAGGTGTAATAAAGACTTCTCCCACAAAGAATAAACAACTCGATGAGCAGCAATAAACTTAATTTGCACATTAGCTATGCTTTCCCAAGTTCTGACATTTCAGTTGAAAATAATGCTGAAGCAATGAGGCCTATAATTGAACAGCCCAAACTTCTCCAGAGGGGAAACAAAACCAAATGTTCCCTGCAAACAAGATCATTTTTATACCATGTTGTTACTCGGTGTTTTAATAAACTTCATAAATGCCAAACAAAATAATTTTTTTTCTCATGTTTTAGTGGGATTTTCCCATATTGCTGCCATGTATGGGACATGTGAGAGGGGACAGAAGCTTAATGAAGTCAGAGCTGCTGAAACCCTGAAGTTCTTGGTGTTTTCATTGCTGGCTGTGCTGCAGCACTGTCTCAGGCCACACTCTGAGCTGTATCAGTGCTAATTGCTCTGTCAGAAGGTGAATATTAAAAAGATTTTTGCCAGATGCAAAGTTAGGGAGGAGGCCATCCTTCAGGCTACAGCAACCATTCTGATAGTACTGAAAACAAGGATATTAAGGAAAAAAGTTACAAATTCAAATCAGAGAATCCTAGAACGGGTTGGGTTGGAAGGGACTTTAAAACTCATCTCGCTCCACAAAAGAAGGAAACTTTGAAGTACCTTTCACAATCAGGTTCCCTGAGTTTCTGGCAGCTCCAAACTGGTTGGTGGCTACACAAGTGTAAATCCCAGCGTCTGCCTTGGAGATGTTGTAGATCCTGAGGCTGCCATCCTCCAGGAACACCACCCTGGGGAAAAACAAACAAAATGGAATCATGGAATCCCAGAATGGTTTGGGTTGGATGGGATCTTAAAGCTTATCCCATCCCCTGGCAAGGACAGGGACACCCTCCAGCATCCCAGGTGGCTCCAAGCCCCATTCTACCTGGCCTTGGACACCTCCAAGGATGGGGAATCCACAACTTTCCTGGGCAACAGTAGAAAAATAGAAATTGAAGAGTCTTCTGGCAGAGGCACAGTAACAGAAGTGCAGTGCTGCTTTTGATATTTAAATGTTTCCATTGTGATTTTTCTCTTCTCCAGCAAGCTGAACACGTGTTAACCAATTTTCACCTCTGCTGCTTATTAATTTCTATATTAGAAATGTTTTATTGGCAAACTGGGGCTGGTCATTCACTTTTCCAGGTGACTTTCTTACAACAAAATCTGGAGTCTCAAGAAAAAGTCGAAAGACTCAACTTGCTACTTACTTATGTTCTATTTTACCATGTTCTGCTTTTTTTTACAGATCCCAGTGCTCCTATGCCAAGATAAGGTTGTGTGTGAGCCCAGCTGCCCATGGAATTGTGTCAGGATTATTAAAAGATATTATCAGACTGGCTGAGATGCTCAAATGCCACCTCACCAGCCAAGGACCCAAATCAAATCCATCACTGTCTCACAGGGCCCTCGAACCACCTTGGAGTCACTGAGTTGTTTTATATCAGTTTGCAGAGTATTGGGAAAATTGCATTTAGTGGTAAATTCGGGACCACTCTTATGGACAGATTTCATTTTTAAGCTTGTTCTTATATTTTTTTTCGTGTTAATGAGATGCTTTGGGATGTAAGTCAGGACAAGAATTGGATATGATTTCCTTGGATCAGCTGTCACTGTGTGCCTGGCACCTTTCTGCTGTCACATACAAGGGCAGGACTTCAGGATCTGGGGGTTTTTCTTCAGAATCACACAGAACACACATCTAAAAGCAGAGGGTTTTAATATCAAAGCTGAATTAGCAATGAACTTTAGGTCAGAAAATATTAGTCTGTAATATTTTGGAGTGTTTTTTCCCAGTTCTTCAACATCCACCTGCTGCACCTGGTAAACGTGGAACTTCTTAAACAAATTTTTTTCTGAGTTTAAAGGAAATTTAGGACATGAAGGTCCTGGAATTTCCATAGAAATGGAGTCAGGGTCTCTATGTGCATCTCCTCTTGACACTAAGCTCAGTCCGTAACAGGCATCAGAGGATCTGCACCCAAATGCCACATTTCCTTACATTCAAAAAAATCCACTGTAAGCCACAACTCCACAGGAAACCAGGCTCCACTCACTCACAGCAGCACTGTATCATTTTTTATATCCCTCATTTAATTGATGTTTAACTCTAATACAAGGCTCCTTTCATAAAATAGAAAATATCTAATTCATGCATCACAGCTTGAGTATTTAATATTTATTACTAACAACATAAGATTGGGTGATGTACTGAATTATTAAAGGAAATGAACAGTCACAAGAGCAGAAGCTGGAGCTGGCAGGAGCATGAGAACCATTAAACACACAAAAAAACCATCACAGTGTGTTTCTGTTTCCCATTCTGGCATTCATACATTTGTAGCTGCAAGTGGAACACACATCAGACCTTGTCCTGCTTCTGTTACACCCTCCCAGCCTCTCAGCTGAAAAGCAGAAGCACTAAACTTGCATTTCTGGTGATCTTCTTGCTCACAACCCCCCAATCTCATGTCTCCCACACTCATCTGACCTTTCCCTGCACAAAGATCTGCTCCTGAGTAGGGCAAGGTGGGTTTAGGACCGGCAGAAGAACACGTGTTCCTGTGGTGCTGGGCATGCAGTCACTGGGGTGTGCTGCTGAGAGGGGAAGGGATTTAGGCTTGAATGAAAAATCTTTGTTTCCTTGGCAATAATCACCAGGTACTGCAGCACCTCCTGGTTTGCCACTGGTGGTACAGTGAGGAAATAAGTTCAGGTTTAAAAATCCATCGTATTGAACTGGAGCAGAGCAGAATAGGAAGCACCAAAGTCCCCTCCTCAATACAGTGATGCATCAGCTGATTGATATTTTTTGGATAAGGAAGGATGAATGAAGTTGTGCCAGGGCGGGGTTAGGTTGGATTTTAGGGAAAGGTTCTTCCCCCAGAGGGTGCTGGGCACTGCCCAGGCTCCCCAGGGAATGGGCACGGCCCCGAGGCTGCCAGAGCTCCAGGAGCGTTGGGACAGCGCTGCCAGGGATGCCCAGGGTGGGAGTGTTGGGGGGTCTGTGCAGGGGCAGGGGCTGGGCTGGATTATCCCTGTGGATCTGTTCCACCTCAGGATATTCCATGGTTCCGTGATCCCATGAACTGAGCTGCTGTCTCTCCTGTGGATCAACACAGGAGCCCCTGGGTCCTTCCTCTCCCTCTGTGTGGGGACACACCTATGACACTGTTTCAAAGGCAGCTTTGAAAATGAAGAAACATTTCCAAGTATTCCCCTTCTGCCTCTGCAATATTTTTTGCATTAACGATGCATTTCTTCACGTCAGCTTGCACCAACCACCAGAAGAACTGCTGGTGATAAAAGAGGGGATGCAATCGAGTGCCTGGGTGACATATGGTGTTCATCAAACAGTATCCAAAGAGATTCCAGTGTGAATCAGCAAATGTTCAGAAATTGGGTACCTGAATAATAATTTATAACAAGCCACCTCAGTGTCTTTCTCTCCATCAAATATTGACGACCTGTTACTTTTACTGCAGTTGCACCTAAAAGCTCTTAGGTGGAAATCGAAATCCAGAAGTGGCATAAAGCAAAAAAAAAAAAAAAACCTCCATTCCCACTCCATTCCAAAAAGCTTCAATGTAGGTAAATACACAGGAATAAACAATCTGTTAAATACAGAATAGCAAAGGGGAGAAGCTTTGAAGCCCCTGTGGATTCTGCTTACAGCTTTTTCACTGAAACTTGGTCATGCCTCAGATTTTTCATCCCTGTATTCTTCATGATGAATTGAGACCTTGATAATTCCCATCTCTCTCATTTAGTCACTAAGAGGTGTTTGTACGCACTCGAGAGCTGACAGTGTCACGTTTGATCTGAGGAAATGCTTTTCTGAAACAATATTTCAATGGCTGGGCAGGCTGGGGATGGAATGGCTCTTTCAATGGATCAAAATGGAGCTTGGCAGAGAGAAAATCTGCTCAATAAAAGCTGCAGAGTTGTTTGAAACAGGTCACACTACCTAACAACAATTAGAGTGAGCAGCAAATAAGATACTCAGGCACAACTTGTGTGAGAGCACAAAGGACTCCAGAGTAATTAGTTTAGTGGGGAAGGGAATGAAAGAAAATTTTTTTAAAAAGTGAGAAATTTCCAGGTGTCCTGAGGTGTCTGTCAGGAGAGGGCTGGGAAGACAGAGCGCATCAGAAAATCAAGACTATGCATTTCAAATGCCAGAAGAAAACCAGCAGTGCCCTGTGAGACACTGCCGCAGGTGCCAAGAGCAGCAAAGTTGCCCTAAACTCCCCCAGAGCAACGATTTTGTGCTGTGGGTGGGCTCAGAGGGGCTGCACTTCATCGTCTCCCATTTGTCTCTCAAATCAGGGAGCTGTGATGCAGAAGGCAATGGGAATATTGCCTTTAATGGGCTTTGGATCAAGCTCTGACAAGTGGTTTAGAAAGAAGCTGTGAAAGGCACGTCTCACCTGCTGAAAGGCTTGCTGGAAACCATTCCTTTTCACAACATTTGAGGCTGTGTGAAGGCTATAGATAATAATTCTCAACAGCTGCCGCACCAGACAAGGTAATTCCCAGTGCTGAGACGAGACAGAAAAGTTTAACTTGTCCGACATCATGCAGAGAGAATATTTTGTCTGCCAGGAAAACTGGACTTCTCTCAATAAGTAAATAAGTGCCTGTCAGAGGACCAAAAGCATGAGATCTGAAGCAGATCTGATAACTGCATGGCTGTGAAAGCAGGAGAAGGAAGAACTCAGGACCCAGCTGTTCATAAAGCCCTGAGGCAGCAAGGGATTGCTTAAGCACGGGCCTAACTCTAGACTGGCATCTCTGACTTACAGAATGCTTAAATCCTGATCAGAGTCCTGCTGCCTCCTGTGCTCCTGCCTGGTGCTGCCTCTGGGTGAACAGCTCAATTAACCCAAGCTGCTGTGAGGAAAAGAAGAGATGAAAGTCCAGTTCATGCAAAGTTCCTGCACACCAGGGCAAATTGGGAATACACGGAAATATCAATCCATATAGAATTGTGGAACGGTTTGGGTTGGAAGGGACCTCAAAGCCCATCCAGTCCATTGGGCAGGGACACATTCCATGATCCCAGGCTGCTCCAAGCCCCGTCCAGCCTGGTCTTGGACACTTCCAGGGATCCAGGGGCAGCCTCAGCTTCTCTGGGCACCCTGTGGCAGAGTTTTATCACCCACACTGTGGAATATTTCTTCCTGCTTTCTTCCTAACCTGACCCTCTTTTACTTTAAGCCCATCAGATACAAATATTGGAATTCTCCTCTGAGTGACTCCATCAGGAGAGGAGATGAGCACCATGTGCAGGAAGAGAAAACAAACAGCCTCCCCAGGTTCTGCTGGAGTCAGAGCTCTGTGTGATGTTCAAAAAGAAGAGTTTGCAAAGTTTGTGCAGAAGCCACGAGGCTATGGGGAAGAAGTGAGAGCTCATTAAAATTGTCACACATACTTTTTAAGTAAAGAACTTGAGAAATCAAGCAGGGATTTTACAGCTTTTAATTAACCAGGCCAAACAAACCATCTCCGAATGTGTTGTCTCGTGTGAACAAAAGATTGTTGATGGCTATTTGCTTTGAACTTAAGAGCATGAAAGAATAATATGTATTTAACAAGGCTGATAGAAGAGATAAAATCTGAGAAAAGAAAGAGGTGTCAAGTCATTAGATTTAAAAGTGCAGCAGGGGTAGCTTTGTGCACTGCTGCATCGTTCAGCCAATCTGTTTTCGGGAGAGGGGGGATGTTAATTCATGGATATGAAATGCATCCAGCATTCAATACAGCAAAGGTCTTTGAAATCCCCATCAAAATCTTGAGCTGGATCGGTGTAAAACCAGGGTGAATTCTGCAGGTTTCAGCACTGCCAGAAGGGCATCTCTCCTTTCATGGACCTAATTCCTTTCCAAATAGAGTAACCCTGATACTGTGTAAAGATTCCCTCTTCTTGTCTCCTGCCTGCCTCTAACACCTGACACCTCCCAGCGTTATTGCAGCCTCATCCCGGCACTGTGCTGATAAAAAGGGAGGAATCTGGATCTGATGGAATCAGAGGCAAAGTAATTTTTATTATCTGAGAAATCCTATTTGAAACCGTGTCTGCTCAGCCTCCCTTTGCTGCTCAGGAGCAAACCCCCTCTTTATTTCCAGGCTGTGCAAAGACATATTGTTTATAAATTTCTCCAGACACGCTGCCAGACACTGAGACAATATCTTACTCCTCTAATTTTACAAAGATTGAGGAGCAGCGGAGGCAGCACTAAAAACTACAGAGGGAAGAGAGTGAGGGGCAGAAAGACAAGCACAGCTCCCAAGTGACTCGGAATTAGCAGAGATTTATGCAGATGGAAATGTGAGTAAAGTTTGACTGAGTGAATGACTTGTCCCTGCTGCTGACAGCCCTGGTATTTTTGAAAAGGTCCCACTGAATCCCATCTGAGATCTGACTGTCTGTATCATATGTTAATGATCTTTGTACCTGTTTATTCTATTCTGAGCATAATTTGTATGCTAATGGTGTTGCCATTTAATAAACTGTGCTTAAAAGATTTTCCTTATCTGCATGCTGATATAAATGAGCTTCAGGGTTGACTGACAATTAACTGGAAATCAAATAAATGCTTTGGATCAAAACAAAATTACACAATCTGGGTGAACATTCTTATTAAAATATTGTAGAAAAAAGTCTTATCAGAAATTATAGAATGTGACGCTAGAAACGTTCCTTCCTATTTCTTAAAATTCCCCCCTATCTTCCTAAAAATAGAATTACTTCTGCATCAAATCCCTGCAACTGGGACCACAAATATTTATTTATGTAAATATAAACAGACATCTGAACTGAGCTAGGCTCCATCATACAGATTCCAGAGAAAACACAGGATTTTCAGGAGCTGCTACTGCCTTTAACATAAAATAGCCAAAACTGGTTTGCCCTGTCTGTAACACACTCAAGGATTAAATGTGAGGCAGATGTTCCCCTGTGATGGCCAAAGAAAAAAGTGACAAAAACATCCTGTGGCCAAATCTCTTGTAGTGACTCATCCCAGAACTCGCAGCCAGGGAATACTGGGCAACAGCACCTCTGTGTGCATGGGAAAGAAAACCAGAAAAGGAACTGAATTGCCAAATAAAACAGCTGCCAATTTCTCTATTTGCCAAGTTCTGCTGGTTTTATGAAATCTTTGTAACTCTGCTACATCAGACAAAAGCTCTTCCAGCGCAGGGTGGGATGTCCACACTGTCACTATTCTAATCCCACCATTAATCATCATTTTCGCGATCCAGACACTACCAGGGGTTCTGACTCAGCCCTTCACACAACCAAATTCACTCCAGATGTAAAACTAAGCCCTTAATATGGGATTAAGTGGAATTTCAACAGTACAGAAGGCCCTGAATTACCCTCTGTGTGGGAGTTTCATTCACTTGCAGGAAGCTGCTTCCCTCTCTACTTGTCAAAACACATTCCAGGAGCTCAAGAACAATAAAACCTGCTGGTAACATTAAAGAATTCTGTCCAGACAACAAGCACCTGACACCAGCATGGCCCTGGCTGGATTTCAGAAACCCTGGAACTCACTCCCAAAATAGAATCAGAGAATCCCGGGATGGTTTGGGGTGGAAGGGACCTTAAAGCCCACCCAGTGCCACCCCTGCCATGGGCAGGGACACCTCCCACTGTCCCAGGCTGCTCCAAACCCCAAACCAGCCACGTCTCATCACCTCTAATTTCTTGTGCCTGTTGGTTGGACTCCCTGTGGGCCTGCAGGAAACCTGGGACAATCCTCCCTGGGCTGGTGAATTTATGCCCAGTTTGAGTGACAGTGATGGGCACTTGTGGTTCACTGAAGCCCCAGCCCCATACCCTTGCTCAAAATACCACAGAGCACAGGAAGGTTCTGTCTTTTTGATGTGTGAGGCACATTCTGCCACTCATGTGTGTCTCTTCAGCTTTTCCTTTCCTTTTCCAGATTTCCCTTTCACTGAAAATCCATGGAAAGGGAGCGATGAAAGAGCAGCACTCCTTTGTACCAAAACGCCGTGGATAAACCAGAGCTGTTTGTGGCCTCTTCACAGATCTTTCATGTTGGCCAAGCTTCAGCCACTTTTTCAAGGTGCTGTTTCTGTGCTCTCACTCACATGACCCTTCCCACTCCAAATGATCCCAGAAATCCCTCCCTGGAAGACTCTTTCTCCATCACACCTAGAAACTGCCTGGCCACAGTCCCTGTGCCCATCATGTGTGTCCTGTGCAGGGCCAGCAGTTGGACCTTGATGCTCTTCATGGATCCCTTCCAACCTGAGATATTCTGTGATTCTTTGTAAATCAAGATCTCATTTTATAGCAGCTCCTGAACACACCCTGCTCTGTTCCCTCTCATGCTACACCTTCTTTGAGAACTCTGGGGGTCAGAATCTTTGATTTGGTGCCTGTGCAGAAAATTTGGTGCATGTTTCCCATATCTGGGGCATGATTTCCAAATTTGGTGCATGTTTCCGAAATTTGGTGCATGTTTCCCAAATCTGGGGCATATTTCCCAAATTTGGTTCATGTTTCCCAAATTTGGTGCATGTTTCCCAAATTTGGTGCAAGTTTCCCAAATTTGGGGCATGTTTTCCAAATTTGGTGCAGGTTTTCCAAATCTGGGGCATGTTTTCCGAATCTGGGGCATGTTTTCCGAATCTGGGGCATGCTTTCCACCCACGCTGGCATTTTTGATGCTGCAGCAATCCCCCCAGCAGTAATGATGTGCATGGCAGCACAGCTTGGACTGGAAGAGAAGCACAGAAGGTTGCATTCTCTCATTACTCTTTTTTTTTTCTGCAAACTCCTAATTAGGAAGCTTGATTCCCAGCCTGCTCAGTGGAAAAAATCCAATGAGATTAGCTGCCTTTGGACGGAGTCCTGAGCATCCACCAGAAAATGTGCATGGAGCAGAGACAGGACACGAGCTGGAAGGGGAAGAGGGCACAGCACTGACCCTCGCTGGGGTTTGGATTATCGCGATTCCTCGGGACAGGGAGGAGTGACAGATTTCCTGGGACATCTCAGCATGCAGGACAGCCCCTTGGGAAGGCTCACCTTAACAAGGCTGCCACGGCTCGAGTGGGAATGATTCCAAATTGTATCAGAGAGGTGTCCTGCAGAGGGGAGCTGCAATAAACCCAGCAGCACGAGGTTGCTGTTCTTTCCCTCTTTCACCTGAGAACATCTGCTTCATTTGCTTCCTCCAGGCTCGTTGTCTGCTGGGCCAAACACTGGCACTGAGCACTCAGCACTACAGGATGAAATTAGGTTTATTGACTTGTTCCGTTGTGAAACTCTCCAAGGAAAGAGAAAAGAAGGGAAAAGCCCTTTTCTCCTGTCTTCCCCTGCACCAGTATCCTCTGTCTGCTGCCTGGGTCAGCTAGCAGTGGGGGTCCCCTCCTGCCTCCTCGTTATTCTGCAGTGCCTTGGCTTCAAACAGAAAAGAACAGGCAGAGAAGGAAGGGGAAAACCAAGGGAAATAAGATAAAGGAGGAAAAATAAAATATTGCCTTTTTCTTCCCATCATCTCTGCTTGTTCTTCCTTCTCCTTATCTCCTTCCTCATCTTTCAGTCAGGTTTTCCATTCCCCTGCCTTCACCCTCAGCATGGGGAGCAAGAACAAAATAACCAGAAAGATGGAGAAGAAGGGAAGACTGAAGGTACTTCAGGAGAGTTTGGGGTGTTTTCTGATAAGCCTTTGTTGTAGGACTTCTCTTCTGCCAGTATCACCAGTTCTGGTGATTGGTGTGGGTGCTGCCATGTGTGATGTTCCTCCCAGACCCAGTGGCATTGTTCAGGAGGCAGCACTGGAAAAATCAACCCCAAAACCAGACAAACTTCCCTGCTGAATGCGAATAAATCCTCAGTAAATACATTGGAGCTGCCTCTCCCAGTCCTCTGCAACACCCTTCTCTTTCCTGTTCCCCCTGAAAGCAGGACCACTGTGGTGCCAGCAGTGGATATTTTTAGCTAGAAAATACTTTCTGCAGCTCTCAGCACTCCCTCAGGAATGGTGTGATGGTGGGGTTTGTCTGGTTAGCACCAAATGTGACACTGGGGCTTCAGAGATAAAAAACACTTCTGAACAGCAAGCCCAGGTTTTGTAGGAGTTTTCACATCTTAATGAGTGACTTCAGACCAAGCAGACCTGCTGGAAGGCAGGCAGGTAAACCTGTGCTTTTGATTCCTGTCAATCTGTTTGTATGCAAGGAGTGGAGCTGAAGTGATTAATCAAATTTAGCAGATGTGGGATCAATCCCATTGGTTCTCCAGGCAAAAGTGGGATTTCATCAACAGATAAGCTTAATTTGTATTCATGTTGACTTTCAGCAGTGGTGTCTGAGATAGCTGGAATTGCTCTGATTGCTGATGCCCACATTTCAAGTGCTCTATTTAAATACTAAAATAGGAAATGAACTTCTTTACAAGCACACAAACACTGATAAGATAGAAGGGTTAAGGCATCTCATCAAAGCTATGCAAAGCTCCTCGTGGTAGAAAAGCAAGGAGGATAAAACCAGAGATACACTTAATCCAGGCTTCAAAAACCAGCCTTAAAAAATAAAATAATAGTAAAATTAATATCCCAGTGCTATTCACCCAACTGCAGTGCTGTAGAAAGCTGGGAACCGAAAAGTAAGTGCTGGAATGTCATAAGAAAAATGGATTTTATGTGCAACTTGGTACCTGCAAGCGAATATCTGGGGTATTTTATGTGCAAGCAGTGGGTGAGGAAAGCAGGGTGGTTTGTGGCACTGAGCAGCCTGACAAGCAAAGCTCCTCTTTGCCTGTGCTACTCATCTGCTTTGACTTCAAGGCAGCTGAGGGTTTTTTCAAACACTGTGGATGGGTTTCATTCTCCCAGCTTTGCTTGTCTAAGTTTGGTGTCTCATTTGAGAGGGAGGCACCTGCCAAGTAAAAGTAAATAACTCCTTTAGGCTGCATATTGACTTCAGCTAAAGAATAGTCAAGTGCCATCAATCTCCTCCTTTGTTAGCAGACTAGTGCAAATTTTGGAATTTTCTATCCATTTGGTCTTGATTCCTCCCCAGGCAGATTTTTTAATTTATTTTTAAGGATAATGGATATTCTGAAGCTAAACCAACAGCGCTGACATTCTGGTAATTGAAATGTTTCCCTGAAGTTTGCTGAACTGTCCTGACACATTTCTGCTCAAATTGGTTGGAGCTGAAATGCTGTTTCACAGATGATACATTTTGTGTGTTGTATTTGATCAGGGGATTGAGGACTTCTTCTGTTTACCAAATAATCACAGGATGAGCTGAGCTGGGAGGGACCCACAGGGATGATCCAGTCCCACCCCTGGCCCTGCACAGACACCCCATCAACCCCACCCTGGGCATCCCTGGCAGCGCTGTCCAAACGCTCCTGGAGCTCTGGCAGCCTCGGGGCCGTGCGCATTCCTTGGGGAGCCTGGGCAGTGCCCAGCACCCTCTGGGGGAAGAACCTTTCCCTGATCTCCAACCTAAACCCCCTGACACAGCTCCAGCTGTTCCCTGGGTGCTGTCCCTGGTCACAGAGAGCAGAGATCGGAGCTGCCCCTCAGGAGCAGCTGCAGACCTTTTAACTCCCTCTTTGTGTAATTCCCTCCACAGATACGAAACAATCCTTTTCCCAAATAGTAAAAAAGTTTAAATATGTTAAAATGCTCAAGGTTTTGAAATCTGGCTATGAGCAGTGGAGGAGCAGAAGGAAAGCACCAGCACGGGGTGGCCCAGAGTGCCCAGAGAGTGGTGGGAGAACAGACCCTAAGGAAACCTGCTGGGTCCTGGCTGTTCACGTGGGAGCAGGAGAACCCCTTGAGTCTGAGGCTCCAAGGGGTAGCTCCAAGAACTCAGCAATTCCCAGATAATTCCCCCACCCAGCCACAACCCCTGCTCCGTTCTCTTTCCACAGTGTTGATGAAATACAGCTTTCCATGTCGTCGTTTGCCCACGTTTCCTCTGAATAACAACTTGAGTGTAAAACACCAAAACCAAGAGTGCCACGGCACACAGAATTCCCCAGCTTTATTTGTGACAGAAGATCCATTCCCATCCTTCACAGAACTGGGACTGAACCATGTCCTACAAGCAAGTCGTGGAGCCAGTAGGTATTGAGCATATTTTATGATCCCTAAATGTACTTCTTGCCCGGGCCCCAAAAAACAATTTAAATTATGAATATTTGCTTATTACTGATTATTAATGCATGGAAAGTGCTGTATATGACTAATGCATTCTTCCAGCCTACCTCATTTCTCAGTTTTCCCTCAGCTCTCCTCATTGAAATTCCGAGTGAAGTGAATCACATATGTTTATGCACATTCACTGCGGTGCTTGGGGATCTTCAGCCCAGGCTGGGGGAACAGCACCTCTCTCTGGCAAAGAAAACAAGGGCCAATTCCCATTTATTAAAATGCTTCCATCAAAAGGAATTTTTTGTAAAATAAGTTTTCCACGAGGGTCCCGAGTCTGAATTCGCTGAAGGTACGAAGACAGACTTTTGTGACGAGATCAGTGTCTAGACTTGCAAATTTGTTTTATTTAATATATGAATTGTTCCTTTCTTCTCCTTTGTTTCCTCGGTGGATACGACGGGATAGAAGGGAGAAGTGAAATGAAAAAACTCCTGTTGCATGCACTGATGATGTGACGCCCATGAAAACAGCTGAAATCTGTGTCAGACTCCACAGGGAGGGAGTTTGGAGCATAAAGCTCGGGTTTTGTTGTGTTTCATTCCTACACTGAGCTAAAACCCACAGCACATGCCAGGGAAAGTCCTTTATTCCACAAAAACCAAACTGTTGTCCTTTGGAGAAGTGGCATTGCTCCCAAAACCCCATTTCTCCAGACTTTGACCCAAAGAAGGAGGTTAAGTGCCCAAGAGAGCACCTGAAGGTGAACTGGTGGCTATCAAGTGAGGAGGGAGCAGGAAAACCAGCCAGGATGAGCCAACTTTGAGATTTCCATTGGATTCCTGCAGCAGATGACCTCAAATTCCCTCTCTAAGGTGCCAGCAGCATGGCCCATGGATAAATCCCAGTACTCAGGGGCTGAGTCCTGTCAATAAGAGTGGAATGGAGTTATTTCCGAATATTTTGAGGGAAAACAATCAATGGAGAGGGCTGGGAACATAAACAGATCTGGAACTGGTATGTCCAGGATTTCCTCACCATCTAATGTGAAAAAGTGATTATTTTGGCATTTTCTGCAGGACTTACATGTCTTCATGTGCAATATGATTACAATAATGACTTACATGACTTCAAGTGCAATAAAGTATTTTACAGAAATGAGAGCAGCCAAGCTGCTGAAGAGCTGAGCTATGGTGGGTTTGAGCCACAGAAAGGATGGAGAAGACAAGTGGGTCTGGAGGAAACTCTGCCCTAAAAAGGGGACTGAGGGCTGAGGACATTCACTGCTGATCCCTGGCAAGAAAATTTCCCTTCAAAGAACTGTAAGATATTTTTCAGATAGCAGGGACCCAAATACTGTAGCTTTGTAAACTTAAAAATGACCTCAAGAACTCAGGGAAATCTAATTAAAAATATTTAATTGTGCATTTGTTAATTTGGATAATCTATTAATTAGTGTTCCTATTTAGCACACATCTTTGTAGCCTTACAAACTGAATGTAATATAGAGCAGAGTTTTCCTGTCTTATCAAGAGTTCAGATGATCAGGGAGAGTGGTTACCACATATTCAGCACAATCAGGAATGAACTATTATCAGGAGTGAAAGGAAAAAAAATGAAAAAGAAGGAATATTCTTCCCCTTTGGGTGGAATAGTTCTGGTTTCACTACTGCTTTAACAAGAGATTAAATTCGTCTAAATAATTTAAAAGAAGCTGCGTGATCTGACTTATTTAGGAATGAGCCCATCACAATTTGGCTGCCAGAACTGGAAGGGATTGGTATTTCCTTTTTCTGGCAACTATAACCCCACCAAATATTTAAAAAAAGGCCAATGAAGGAGCCCATAAAGGTTATAATTGCAGCACGATAAAAAGGGAGCAGAAATAAGGGTTTGTCAGGGTTTAATCATATCAGTGGAGAAAGGCAGACCACGTTCCCTCTCTTTTTATGTGTGATTTCAGCACTTTAATTAGCCATGTACTTTACAGCCACACAAACCCTTCTTTCATTTTTGTTTTCTGTCAGAGACACCTCCCGACTAACACTGATTTATTTCCCCTCCTTTTGAAGCACAGCAGCAGCCAGTTTGTCATTTAATAATCAAACAGCCTCCTAAACTCCCCTTTGCACCAGTGGCCACACTGGCACCGGCGTTGTGCACGCAGGGAGTTTAAACACTGTCTCCCTCTGTAAATCCTGCTCCTGCTGTTTGCTCCTGCCCAGCAGCAGGAGCCTTCTGGGATGCTCAGGAATTATTGTTAGTAAATTAAAACAGCAGCACAAGTAAATACTGGACAGAGCGTGTAAATATTTTTTTAATCAGTAAATCAGGTGGGGAATAGCAGAGTAGTGGAACCTCAAGATCCAGGCTTAGCTCAGCCTCTGGAATAGGCCACACAATCAAAATACAATCGGAAGACAAATAAAGATTTGATTAAACACTGGTTAGAAAAGTATTTTTCATAGTGAGTGGTAAAAATGGAAATAAAATTGCCACTACTAAAGGTGGGGAAAGTCGTTGGGAAGCTCTTTATGGCCATGGGATTGATTGCTCACCCAAATGTTTCTGTTCCATTGCCAGCACCTATGTAAAATTCTCAGATCTGCACCTTCTTTCATAAATACTCCCGTGATTTTTCTCTATTGTACATTCCTGCAGCATGGCATAGGGAAATAGTTATTTTATCAGAGTTTGGGATAATGTTTTAGAGAATTTTCTTCATTTGAAGTCTGATGTGACCCAGAGTAACCTCCTCGAGCAACTGGTCCTGTGTGCAAAATCTGGTGTTCAGTTGCCAGAGCTTTAAGAATTACTGATTATAGATTTCCAAGGCTGACAACAGAATGTGACAAAAGAGGGTTGCTGTTATACTCGTGAACTGAAAGAGATGCTGAGAAGGACTCCCAGACATTCCCAGCACTTCTTAAAGACACTGCTGCCCATTTCATCCATCTGTCTCCATTTGTGTATGGAAATATCCTCAGGGCTCTATGTTGCATATAATATCCATCATTTCTGCCAGTAAGACTCTTTGATTTTAATATTTCACCATTTAATTGCCATTAGTGAAGAATCACAGGATTATGGCATAGCCTGAGCTGCAAGGGACCCACAGGAATCATGGAATCCAACCCCCTGGGCATTGTCCACCCCAACAATCCCATCCTGTGCCTGAGAGCATTGAAATATAGCAACGGAGATGGTTCCTGGCAGGTCAGAAATAAGGAATTAGTCCTCACCAAACCCCCCAGCACCCACACCAGTTGGTGTGGGCATGTCCCAGGTGCTGGGCCAGCAGCTAAATCCTGCCTAAACAGGAGCGACAGGGCAGGGAGGCTGATTGTGCCCGGGGTTATTGTACAACCTGTACAGCTGCAGAGCAATTATGCCTCAGCCTGGGGGCACATCCTGCTTCCCTGAGCCTCCAGGGCTGTGTCGTCGTGAAGCTGATTCCCTCCAGCTCCGTGGCTTGCCATGAATTAAGTGCTGATGAGCACAAACATATGGATCACACATTTACCCGCGTGGGCTCGCTCAGGCTCTGTGCTCATCCTGCTTTGCACCCCCAGAACTCCACGGCCGCTCTAAAGACAAAGAGGCCTCTGGCATCCAAGTTTTCCATCAATGAGCTGCCCAAAGCAAACCTGAGCCAGCTGTGTTTCAATGAGCTTTAAATGATACTAAAACAGAGAAATCACACGGCCCAGTCGCCGCTTGCTGCCCGTACCTTTTGTTCCGGCGCAGAACCTCCGAGCCCTTTCTCCAGGAAACAGCAGCTCTGGGAGAAGCGCTGGGTTTACACCCAATTGTAACTTCCCCTCCAACTTGAACAACAGACAGCTTCTTCACGGGATTTCTGGAAAAATCAGGGGCTGCAGCTAAAAGGAGAGAAGGAAGAAGAGACATTACTAAACTTGCCAAAGTCTTCTCTCGGTGAATTTAATAATTGCTTGGGTTTTGAGATTTCTGCAAAAGTAAATCTAAATCTAACATTAAAAATGTATCTAAGTATCAAAAAATTCTAATTCTGTTTCCAAAGCTCTCTATCTAGAACTGTGTGCTCTGACAAACTTTCCTGAGGAAATCTGAAGACTGGGAGAACTGGTCTATCCGTGATGGAAGACAAGATTCGCGAACAGGATAAACTTCACACTCCTGATCCAGCCACATATATTCATCTGCAGAGAGTATTCTGTCACAAGCACAGTTCTACTCCGGCTTTCTTTTCATAAACCTACTCTGGTTTCTGAAAATAGGTTTATTTTTCCAGCAGTTTATGTGAAAATTCAATCTTGGAGAAGGAGAAAACACAAGACATTGAGTGCTCCTAAAGTCTGTGTTTTACTAGGTTCACTGATATTTGGCTCTTGAGCAAACTTTACATTTTGAAATCGAGAACAGAATACTTTTATAATATACGAGCAAATTCCATTCATGTCCATCTCTGGTTATCATTAATGAGATTCCTTTTTCCATGTTATTTATGTCCATATTTGCCATATGCTCTTTGTTTACAGCTCAAACTATTTCCCCTGCTTTCTGAAATCACTTTGAAAACCTGCAGAATAACTATTAATAACTCAAACAAAGCAAGAAACAGCATTCATTAAACTGGTGTATATGAGATAATGAAAAAAGGCCACACATGGATTAGATTCTTCCTACGAACAAGCCATGAAATGAAACTAAAAAAACCACATTTCCATGTGGGTGTAAAGCAAAGAAATATCAGGTTTGAACTGCCAGGTGGGATTTCATCTCTTCTTCTCTTAAATTCAGTTTATTTTCAACGAGTGTCCTTTTTACTGGGTTCTTGCTCATTTTAGTGACATTTACTCACCGATCACCCTCAGCTCAGCATTGGCATAAATTGCGTCATATTTATTTTCTGCCACGCACTGATAGAGGCCAGAGTCTGACAGATTCAGCATGGGGATGAGGAGAGTCCCATTTTCTATTTGAATTCTTTCCTGATAAGAGGAAAACAAGGAAAACATTGGCAGAGCTGATGAGTGAACAAAGAAAAGGTTTTTTAGCATCACACTGGCACACCTGATCACAATTCAGAAGCAGAAATGTTATTTTCTTGGGAGCAATGAGGATGGATACATCAGAAATAGGATGTGCACCTCACTGTGTGGTGGTGGTGGTTGTATTTTCAGCCCTCTGAGCTCTTCCAGCTTTTCAGGAAATCCAGGCACATGTCGCAGTAGTGGCTCTGGGCAGGTTTGTCCAGGTTTTCCAGGTGTTTCCCTGCACTGCTGAGCTGGGAATCTGTGGTTATCCTTCACCATGAAGGTGGCACAGAAGGAGCTACCTGTAGGGATGCTCCACACTGGGAGCCTGGGGCATCTTCCACCTGGATCCTGAGAAGCAGCACCTCATCCCTGGCTGGTGAAACATCATTCCATCATCCCATCAGATAAATGTGATCAGAAAAGCTCCACAGGAGACAGAGGTGCTCCAATAACAGGAACCTTTCGAACAGTATCGCAGCAAGAGTTGCAGAAAAATGAGCCACTGGAAAAGCTCCACTGAAAGCCAACACTTAAATTCCAATTGGAAAGCCCCAGGCAGCTGCTCAGACACAGGGAGAGCATTCTCCTCCAGGCTTGGATTTCTACACTCACCAACTTTCTTCAGCTATCCTGCTGAAGCAGGGGAAGCTGCACAGTGGGTATATTTGGACCAGAGCTTGGAATCTGGTGTATTGAAAGAAGTTTTACTTGCTCTGTTTCAGGAAACAGAAAAAAGCCTTTTTCATGCTGCAATCGTAACTTAAAGCTAAATATCTTGTGATTTTACAATTACTACTCTCTGGAGACAATAATAGCTGCACTGCAAAGTGTAGCACTGAGGAGGAGAAAAAAAAGTATTCCTCAAAGATGAGTTTGGAAGATACCCACAGGGAATATAAATCCCATCACCAAGTGCAAGCCTGAACAGCAGATACCACTGGTAGGATGCTGCTGCTCATTCAGTCTGGCTCTCCTGCCTCTGGAGCAGGAATTGAAGAGTTTGGAGCACATTGTTAGGGGATGCACTCCAACGTTTGATGAACAGCCGCAAGTGTCTCAAATGTATTTGTGAAGTGCTAAACATCTTAAACATCTGTCATAAAATCCCAGAAAGGTTTGGGTTGGAGGGATCTTAAAGTCCATCCCATCCCACCCCTGCCATGGTCAGGGACACCTTCCACTGTCCCAGGCTGCTCCAAGCCCTGTCCAACCTGGCCTTGGACACTGCCAGGGATCCAGGGGCAGCCCCAGCTGCTCTGGGCACCCTGTGCCAGGGCCTCCCAACCTTCACAGGGAACAATTCCTTTCCAGTATCCCATCTAGCTCTGCCCCTGTCAGTTTGAAGCCATTCCCCTTGTCCTGTCACTCCAGGGCCTTGTAAATAGTCTCTCTCCATCTTTCTTTCGAGCACAGGAAGGCCACAATGAGGTCACCCCAGAGCTTCTCCTCTCCAGGCTGAACAATCCCAGCTCTCCCAGCCTTTCCTTCCTCTCCATCCCTCCTGCTCATCCTGGTGCCTCCTCTGGGCTCTCTCCAGCAGCTCCAGGTTCTCCCTGTGCTGGGCCCCGGGGCTGGGGCAGCTCTGCAGGTGGGGTCTCACTCTGAGCACAGGGGTGCAGGGGCAGAATCCCCCCTTTCCTGCTGGGATCAGCCCAGGGCATGGGGGGTTCTGAGGGCTGTCACCCACAGCTGGGACAAGTTTTCCAACACCCCAACTTTTCTTTGGAGGTCTCCCAATCACAATGACCCAGCCCAAGCTTGTTTAGCTTGGAAACGTAATGAGAGCACGGCCTGGGGCTGCATGGCTGGTGTGTGGCAAACTAATTAGCAACATTACTTAGCCACTGATAATTTTTTTCGAGGCTTTCACTACAGATATCTTTTGCATACTTAGTTTTACCTCCAGGCTGTTTGCTATCCTCTCAATGCATTCTATTTTTACAAACATCCTTTGAATACAAAACCCCTCTCTGAAGTGAGGCTCGTGTTCCATACTTGTCCCAAATTCCCCACCGTTCTCTGCCAGCTCTTTTGAGCTGTCCAGACAAAGGGAAGAATAAAGCACGCCGTGTACACGAGCAGGAATAATGCTGGGATGACCAGCCAGGTGGTCAGGCAGAGAGGTTTGACAAAGAGGAGACAATCAGAATCGGCCCCAGGGTGAAAAGCATCTGGATGTTATTCTTCCTGGGAGAATTCCGACACGCAGGGTGCTGCGACAAACTGAATATTTTATTACATCTCCCTTGTACTTTCCCCTCCGAAGTGTCCATTCTGTCCCTTGAGCAATAGCATCCAGCATTTTGTTGCCTGAAGAACTGCAGTTACAGCACACTGTAAGTGCTGTGAAAATGCTGGTTGAAAATGTGTCTGTCGAGCATTTCATTCCTCTTTATTGAAACGGTGCAAGTGGAGAGTGACAGACTTTAAATATTGCTGCCTTCAGAGTGAGAGAAACAAGATAATCTTGCTCAGAAAGAGGTGACAATGAGTGCAATGAGCAGGTTCAGAAAAACTGCAATCCAGATAAATTCTGGCTGTTTTGTCCAGATGCAGGTTGGGTCTGTTTAGGACTGATCCAGCAGAAAATTATAGGGAAGATTGGACCCCACTCCAACTTCTTTAAATAAATACAACTAAATCAAATAAATGCTGGTTCTGCAGCCCAGCAGGTGCTAATTTAGCCCATATGTTTTGGAAATTCTCCTGTATGTGCTCTTGCTAGACAGGAATGAATCACAGTATTATTTTTTTCCATCCAAGTGCAAATGCCTTGAGGATGAACCATCGTGTGCCCCAGAGAGGCTGGATGGAGGCTTGATTAAAAAATAATGGAAAAACATGGCCTCAGCAGAATGCAAAGAGTCTCTTGTCACACCTTCTCCATGAGGGTGCCAACAACTGGAGGCTGGAGGATGGATGTGCCAGAGCTTGGCAACCACAGGAATGCAGGGATTGTGCCTGGAAGCTGGGTTCTCAAAGACCTGGCTGGTGAAGGCTCTGCTCGTGGTTCTCAAGCGTTTAAGCTCCAAACTTCCCCTCTCCTCCCGCACTCCTACTTCCCTTTCCACTTGGTCATTCAAGTGACATTTTGCACTTATCCTTCTTTTCCTTATACCTTTCCATGGCTTTCCTCGGTCTATTCTCCCTCTGCAAAGCACAGAAATCATCCAGCTCAAAATCAGCTGATTTTCAGAGCTGACTGATTAATTAAGGTAAAAGATTAACTCAGCAGGAGAGCAGCCACTCTGCACGAGACCAAAGGCCCACCCAGCTACTGATTAAGAACAGAAAGAGAAGAAAAGTGCAATTCAACGCTGATCATTTTGCAATTCCAGCTCTGGAATCCTCTTCCAGTCTTTTGGCATCCTACCAGTTCCCCAAACTGCAGATTATATCTACAAATGCATTTGGTGTTTCTTTCACCAAATAGAACTCATATTTTTAAGCCCTTCTATACCTACAGTCATGTCTTGAAGCAATTAAATATTTCACATGAAGAAATTGGTGTTTCTCTCTCTCTAAACTGCAATTTCATACATTTCCAGTAAAGACAAAGGCCAAAAACTGAGGCTCTGTGTTGCAAAGAGTTTGCGGTATTATGTTTATTTTGATATATGAATCTTTACCTATTTTTTCTTGAAACTAATGTACTGTGAATTGAATTTTATGACTAAATCATGAAAAAAAATATGAGTGAATAATCAAAGAAGACAACAGGAATCTTACCTCTGACACGAGGGGCTGGCCATTTTTTAACCAGCTGTAGGAAGGGCTTGGTTTTCCTCTTGCCTTACATTCCCAAAATAAACTGTCATAGAGAGACAGAAAGGCATTTTGGATTTTTTTATCCCATTCAGGGGGTGCTGAAAAGAATATGCAAAGCATTTTAAGCAAGAGAAAAGTGATTTTGCTTGAGGTATGCTGCCATTAATTAATGAACTGAGCAGGGCTAATTAATATCTGTTCAACACATTTTTATTATGCTGCAAGTGAATTCTGTACAACAATTTCCTGGCATTAAGCTTCAGGACAAGCTTGGGAAAATAGAAATCAAGTGGTTAGTGGGTAGGCAGTTTGGTTAAGATTTTATCCATTTTTATGGCCAAAATGTGCAGGAACAGTGATTTTAGATGCCTGAAATTCAGGATATGCTTGATAAGCACCAGGACCCCTAATTTCTGCAAAGACTTCCTCTAAAGAAATTCACTGAGGTGTAAAAGCAGAATTTGCAGGAATCACACAGGAGCTCTGTAGACAACTGAGACTCAAGGACTGAGCTGAGCAGGGATTCTCCTGGGGAAGGCTGACATTGAGAACAGTTGTCAGGACGGAGGTGAAGGTGAGACCTGGGGAGAATAAATAACACCTCGTTCCATGGGCAGGGACACCTCCCACTGTCCCAGGCTGCTCCAAGCCCCAGTGTCCAGCCTGGCCTTGGGCACTGCCAGGGATCCAGGGGCAGCCCCAGCTGCTCTGGGAACTCCATTCCAGGGCTTCCCCACCCTCACAGGGAAGAATTCCTTCCCAATATCCCATCCATCCCTGCCCTGTGGCAGTGGGAAGCCATTCCCTCTGTCCTGTCCCTCCATCCCTTATCCAAAGTCCCTCTCCAGTTCTCCTGGAGCCCCTTTAGGTGCTCTAAGATCCTATAAGGATGGAGTTCACCCTGCTTAAAAATGCTTCTAATTACATGCAATTTTTACTGCTCTCAGAGCCTGAAGCACGGGCTGGAGGGATCACACGCAAAGCAGTGTCCAGGAAAGAGTCCCTGCTTCTTGGAGACAACCTTCCTCCAGAGAAAAACCCCCAGAGAACAGAAAAGGAGCAAGAGGAAATCAATTACAGAGATAATTTACCAGCACACTACTAATATGGCAAAAAAACCTCATGCCAAGGCTTCATGAGCGCTGTTTATATGTTTCACTATGAGCTGCTATTAATTAATGTACAAAGCACAGTTAATAAGCACATTGTTTTAGATTGAATTAACTGATCATAATTTTATAATTGCCTGTGCTGTTATCAATCACGTCCAGGTAATCTACTGAACTTAATTTTAATGGAACTGCTTGATTGACGTGGTGAAAAAAATTAGTGTGCAATGAGAGCAACAAGTACCCCCTGAAAGCAAGGAAATAATGAAATATTTAAACTAGCAGAAGACTGTTCTATTCCTGGCATATATCTTGATATTAGCCATGGCTGCAGGAGCCTGGTAGCTTATCAGCAAAGCCTGCATCTCTTCATTAGAAGAGATTTACTTAAATAAAAAAAAAGGAAAATACTTGCCAGAGTCTTCTCAACAGATGTTAACTGGAGGCTCAGTCTCGCTTGCTGTGATTTTTTTCCCCTCACTGTTATGTTTCCTTTTTTTCTTTTTGGCTTTCTCCTTTGAAAGATTTATGAGCTAGAGAAAAGATCTCTCCTCTTATTCCTGTCAAAATATGTTGCTTTCCCTGGGTGTTAACAATTGGACTACAGAGATGTAATTCACCCTGGCTATGAGGGACCATCCTCTGTGACCGGGACTGCAGGAAATTAATGTACATGGGAAGGGACAAGGAAAGGGAGAAGAGCTTCCCAGATTATTCTCCACTTTTAGCCAGGCTGGAAGGAGAGGGAGGAATGGATGAGTTCCCCCTGCTTTGTCCTCATCTGTTTGTGGGACAACAGAGCTCAGCTCAAAGAGGAGGTGAAATCACCTTCACTGCCATGAACTGAATCCTTCCCTGCTCTGCATCTGCTGCTGCACCCTGGCTCCCTCGCTGCCTTTAATATTTCACAGAAATGTACTCCCTCTCTGCCTTGTATTAACCTTTCCAACTTCCCACATTTCCTATCCGAGCTTTGACGCAAAATATCTTCATTTGCTGAGGCTGTAATTCACTGAAGGTCACTGAGAGCCCCCAATCAGTTCTTAATCAGCTTAACCTGACCTGCACTTTCTACCTCCAGCAAGGGGCTAAGAGACTTCATCAGCAAAACACAACGGAACACCATCCTGTTCCACACTACAAATCAAAATTCAATTAATCTGCTTACCATAGACAAATAATTGACCTCTTGCAATGTTTATTCCTCGAGTGTTTCCTGCGATGCACTCGTAGGAGCCTTCGTCTTCCTGCTGAACATTGGGGATTTCAAGAACTCCTCTGGCCCTGCTGTGTTGGATTTTCTTTGCCAAGGAGTTTCCATCAGACCTCTTCCAGCTAATACTTGGGACAGGACTAAAGAATTGTATTTATTAGAGAAAAAGAGAGAGCATTGGTTACAGCAGCGGAAAAAGAATGTAAAATCCTTTTTTGAGAGTAGCAATTTTTTAAAAAGAAATAATTTCTAAGCATGACATACAGAGGTTCATATAAGACTGAGATTTTATAACATGTCCAATTTATTCAGGGGCACAGGTCCAAAGTGGGATGAAATCCTCAGTCAATTCTATGATTTTTCCTTAGGCCAATTTGTATTTTCCCCTTAGTAACTCTTACTTGGGTCTCAAACCTGCTTTTAAACCCTGTGACACTGAAGGAACAACTTTGCAAGTCCAAAGAAACACCACAGAAGTCCTGAATTATTGACTGATTCTTCCAGTAAACAAATTCCCTCTAGCACTAAAGGTATTTTCACATGCCAAAATAGGAAATACAGGCCAAGATTTCAAAAGATCTAAAAATACCAATAAATCTAAATATAAAAACCGGGAGCCAAGGTAGAGGAGAAACTGAGAATTGAGTGAGGAAAGAACAAAATATTGAGGCTGGAAGGAGATAGGGACAAAAAGGAATATTTCTTTTTTCATGTTTCTGAAGTTTTCTATCATTTTCATTTATATTTGGATTAATGTATCCCATACAACAAAAAATAGTGAAGTGTGAAGGCAGCTATAAATACATCTTGGATTTCTGGTAATATCACAAACCATAGGATCCTCACTTTCATGATCTATTATGTCACCAAAACACTTTGAAATATTAATAGTCTTGGATTTCACAGTTGTTTGCTCTATCTGCAAACTGAACTAAGTTGCTTTTTCTAACAAATTCAGGTTTGAGCTTTTTACAGAGGCTTTGGCTAAATGCTGACTTCTTTTCCATTGGAAGTAGCATCAACAGCAATTGAAAACACAACTTTCACGGAAATTAAAAGTCCTTGTTTCCAGTCTCCAAGGTCTCTGCCTGCAGTGCTGACTTACAAAGGATTTATTCCTTTTTAGCACAGACTGTAACTGCTCACACCTTAAATTATTTAAGTTCGAGTCCTTGTTGATTGAACAATGAAATCAAGTCACAAATACAGTTTGGATTAATTTCTTAATAATTCAGGAAGTTTGGGCCTGATTTCTGCATTTTGAGTCTGTGTAATGCGCTACAATTTTCCTCTAAGCAAGAAGAACCAGGATTTGGGAAAATGTGAGTTCTCTGAACAATTTCCTACAAACAGGAGTGCCTGGGATGTGTCAGATATTGGAAACCAGTGAAAGAGCCGCAAAGAACAACAGAGATTTTATTCTGCTTTTCCCCATTTTGGTTCCAGTTGTAAAAATTCCAGATCTTTCTGAACAACAGCCGCTGTCACCACCACCTTTATTAACTGTCCTCTACAATGAGACCAAAAGCTATTTCAGATGTTGTTTAATACCATTCCTTCCCAGGAAATTTATAAGGGTTTGCTTTTCCTGAGTGAATTGTTAAAAGGTGCTGTCTCCTCCAGAAATCTTGGCATAGAATCACAGGATCATTCAGGTTGGGAAAGACCTCCAAGATCATCAAGCCCAACCTTCCACCAACACCTCCATGCTCACTAAACCATATCAGGAGGTGCCACATCTACTTGTGCTTTGAAGCCTTCCAGGGCTGGTGACTCCACCGCTTCCCTGGGCAGCCCTTCCCAATGTTTATCCACTTTTCCAATGAACCATTTTTTCCTAAAATCCAATCCAAACCACTCCTGGTGCAGTTTGAAGCTGTTGTCCTGTTGCTGGTGGCCTGGGAGAAGAGCCCATCCCCACCCAGCTCAAGCTCCTTTCAGGTGTTTGGAGAGAGCAACGAGGCCTCCCTTGAGTCTTCTCTCCTCCAGACTGATCCTGCACGACAGCATTCCTGCAGGATTTCTCCACAGCAAGGTAGTTTCAGTTCTTTAGGAAGCCAGACACTTTGAGGTGTTTCAAAGGAGCACAGCTCCAGTGCAGACCGAGTCTGGCTCATGAGTGCCATGCTGCAGGCAGGAAAACAGCCAGGGGAGCTTCCCAGCCTGGTGTTGGATTGATCCACATGAAGGAGAGCACGGCTGGCTTTGCAAATCCTCCTGCATATTAAATACTGGGTGAGCAGCGACTGTGGAGCAGCAGCCTGCAGAATGCCAGGAGCATTGAACTACTTGCTTTAAAGGCATCTCTTCTGGATTTAATTTTATCTTTTTTTGATGTAACAAAGAGATTAAAGGGAACTAACAGCCGTATGGGAGAAGAAAACAATAATTAGATGCATTCTGCCACCTGAAAGAGCTTCATCTCCATACTTTTTATTGTCTCAGCCATTTGTTTTCTCTCAGCACCGACTATTCATGAATGAGGGATTTCTGTGCTGACACCAAGGCCAGAGGCAGTGCTTGGTGGGGAAAGGCCCCTTCTGTCAACTTGGCAAGTCAGCTTTGCCAAGGTTGGAGCTGAAGGCGCTCCCCCATTCTCCTTCTCCACACCACAGACTAATAATGACATCCTTGGGGATGTTTCAAGGCAAGCTCTGCTCATTTTTGGCCAAACATGAGGCTGTTTCAAGCTCACTCCTGGTGTCAGCCGAGCAGGACAGAGAAACCTTGGAGTCCATCAGCTTCACTGTGTTTGAAGACAATAAATAGTTAACAGCGCTTTGTTCTCCTGCCAGGGAGCCTTGATTTTATCAGAAAAAGGAATTCCTTTGTTAGGACAGCAGCTCCACCTGAGCTGCAGGTAAAGGAGCAGAAACTGGGAGGATCCATAGCTCAGCCAATTCCATGGGAAGGACCTTCCTAGAGAATATCTGCATTTCTTCATTGATACCTCATTTATAGAATTCCCAGCCCCTTCAGTCACTGTATTTTCCAGAAAACAGGGGTTTGGGTTGGTGTCACCTTTTTCTGCTGCTAGTTGACATCTTGATAACCAAATCTCTTAACAGTAACTCTCACTTGGGCCATGTGAGAGTTAAGTTTAACCTTTCAAGGTTAAAAAAAAACCAAAACCAGTTTGATTAAATTGGATTTTGGAACAAATCATCTATTTAGAAATTGATGTTTTAAGGAGTGTCCTTGAGGTGTAGGTAAATATATAGAAAACCTGGTCCAATAAATATGGCCTTGTGAATTTTTGTGGAATTATTTTGCATGTTCATATTCCTTGGAAAATCAGGATTTGACATTGCTCCACAGACCAGTGCCTGCCCATGTAGGTTTGCAGTGGCCCTGCCCCTCATGGGTCTTTCTGTCACTTAGTCCCTCCGAACAACCAGATTAAAACCATTACTGCTTGGGCCTAAAAGTTTTGGAATACATAAAGAAACAATGAGCGCACTTCCCAAATTTATTACACTTCATAGACAAAGTCTAGCTTTCTCCTGAGTAAATAAGAAAACAGTGCATAAATATGAGAGTGTCTTAGTACATAAATCTGCAGTTTATTTGAAACCTTCAGAGCATCCAGGAGCACTAATTTAATTTATATTCCACCATACAGGCGGCAGAATCACAAAACCATAAGTTACTAACTGGGAAAGAAAAGGAGATGGAAAATATTTTGTGGTTGGTGACAAGTTCTTGTCACAGCAAACGTGAAATTAATTTGTCTGCAGAATTAGAACCCACACCAGGAGGGAGGCTTCACCTTCTTCAGCAAAGATGATGCATTGGGACCGTGCCTCATCTTTTGTCCTGTGCATCTGGGGGCCCTTCAAAGGGAAATTCAATCTGCATTTGGGGTAATGAAGCCTGTGGTTCGTTAGACAAATGAGCCTGAGCTGAGCTTTGAAAGCTGCATCACTGCTGACACCAGGAAGAATTAGGATCCGAGGGGCAGCATAATTGAAGCATTTAATTTTGGATCCTCCTGATGGATTACCTGAAAACAGTGGTTTTCTGCAAGGTGCTGAGTCTTGCTCTCCTGTAGGCACCACCTGAACTGTGTGAGAGGGGATCTGCTCACCCCTGAAAGAACAAATCCTCAGGCCTTGGTTTGATCAGGGATGGAGGCCGAAAACTTCACCTGTAGTGCCACAGGTCATTCCCATCTCTATGATTTCAGAATCCCGTAATCGACCCTTTTAAAGCCTCCCACACAAACAACTTGAGAATATACCAGAGGTGAAGCCTGGGATTCTTATGTAAATTTAGTAAAAATAGTTATTTGGAGCCCCCTTGGAACTGTGTGATTATCTACTTATTCCAAGTGCTGCGAGAAAAACCCCTTCCATTAATACATTGAGAGGAATAGGTGGGATCTTCCCATGAAAAACAAATATTCTGGGGTGAAAGAAGTCTTGTTTTATATTATTCACATATGCTTTGTACAACCTCAGCTGGCAACAGCCCATCTACAGGGATTCTGAACTGATTATTTCCCTTTCTTTGAGAAGGGAATGAAGAAAAATATAAACCACGGACACAGTTTAATAAATATGTGCACCATACATGGAAACTACTTTGCTTATTTTTGTTCCAGGGACTACTCTTATTTGTGCAACAGAAAAAGAAAAAAGTTATTTTGAGACAAATCTGCAGAAAGCAGCAGCACAGTATAACTCAACTGAACATAATTCTTCCCCCTGAAAGACAAGGAACAATAATTTGGATATATGGCATGATTAATAGAGCTTGATCCAAACCGGGACTTTTAATACTGGCATAATATTAAACACTGTCATCGTAATGAATATTGGTGCAGAACACAAAGTCTCATCTCTTCTATTAAACTGCCACGGGCTGCAGGATTTGAAATAGTGGAGCCACTATTTCATATTTCAGATTTCCCTCTTTTAAAGGATTAAGTATAAGTGCAGTTTTTTGTTTAGACTCATCAGAGAGCTGCACTTTTTCTTATATTTCCATTGCAGCGAGCACTTATTTCCTTTCTGAAATCTCCTCTAATATTTGTGGTGTCTGCTCTACGAAATAAGGTTCAAAGTCAAGGACTGGCCTGAGATCCTTTGTCCATTTGGGATCCATCCCTCCTAACCCTCTTTCCAGGGATAAATTCTGCCATTTGCAACCCTTTATTTTCCTCAAAACAAGAAGAATTTCTGGGGCTAGTAGATGATTTGTAAAAATCCTTAGTGATATTTTGATGTGAAATGCAAAAAGAGCTTTGCAACAGAGCTATGTGGAATGTACCTACCCCAGGGTGTCCCACAGGAGCACATTTTGGGTGACTTTGAGCTCCCCCATGTGAAAAAAATGCATCTTTAAGACGTTTTAAACTGAGTTTTAAATTCAGCCGTGAGTCGGGCCTCTCACAGCTGCGTTTGAACTGCGGAAGTGCAGTTTTTGAGGGAGGCCCAATTGGTGTGATTTGCTGTTCCATACAGAAAAGAGATGCTATTTCTCTAAATACCACAAAACTACTTTCATTTAAGACTTTTGCAGACCAAAACCCCAGCGGGTTGCCTATGATCCGCCTTCGGTGTGAAAGATTTCTGTTATTCACAGTGCCCAGGTAGCAGCAGCCGTGGCATTGTCTGAGCCAGCGGCCTAACAGTGTGAATATAGAAAATTATGGATAATGGGGAAGCAGTTCTGAAATCCAAGTGAGATAATAACCACCAGTGCTTGTGGCAGATCAGAGGTACAGCTCAACGAATGCTGGGCTGAATTGATTTTAACATAAACAGACAATAGCAGGGGCCAGGGTTTTAGTGGAATTTGGGAATCTGGAGGTGCAGGCGGCCACGCTGCTGCATTTAGATGGTTCTGCCTGCAATTGTAAACAGTTGGAGGCAGGAAACTTCCAGCGTTTCACAATGCCACTAATCACCTGCATGCCTTCAGAAAAATGGACTCATCTAATAAGTTAAGAATGTTTCACCTGCAATGCCTTTCACTTGCTTTATTCACATCTGAATGCCAGCTCTGAAATAAAGCTTTTCCACTGATGGACATGTTGGTGAGAAGGTGGTTTAATGCTCTGTTTGGAGAGCAAAAACCTGAATGAAACCTGTGCGGTTCTGTACGAGACATTGAACTTGGAGAAATAAAATTTAAGAGGAGAAATTCTGAGAAATTCTCCAGTATCAACACCAAAGAGCCTCTGCTCCCAAACAGCACCTCCAACACATGGTGCATTCAGCAGCTTGATAGCAGAGAGCGTGTGGAAAATGGATTTTGGCTGGTGGATCCCTGGTATTTAGGCAGGATAACTCCAGGGGAGTATGGCAGCACTGCTGCAGTCCTGCCCATGAGGAAGAAAATCGACATTAAAGCTGCATTAACCCTCTCAGCCATTCCTCAGCACTGCATAGAAGAGTGTCCCTGAGGGATCTCATTATCCTTATGTCCTTCCAGTCCCCTGTTTTCTCCTTGTGATGTTCTTAAAATGGCCAAATCTGTGCATCACACTAACATGACCCATCTTTACCCCTTCCCTAAGATGTCACTGCTTTGTACAGCTCATTTACTGTTTTTTTCTCTGTCATTGCTCAGTGCTTCCCGTGCAACAGATGGAAATAAGAAATGACAACTTGAAATGTAAAGCCTGCATGGAATAACACACAATTAAGGAGGTATTTCAAGAGAAGTAGCTTGACAGTATTTGGAAAAGAAAATCAGCTTTAGCAAGAGTGCTAAAGTCTGGTACTGCTTTTGGGCCAAAAAAGTGTACATACCTTTAATAAAAATTAGCTCTAGTATTAGTTTGTATAAGAATCTCATCTGAAAGGCAAGGCCATTTCAATCTTATTAACTTTTTATTTGCTTTATTTTTCTACTTCCCAGGGTAGGTTCCAGAGGAACATTTGATTAATTTGTGCTGTCTGCAAGTCAGGCTTTTAACCTCTGGGAAAGCTCTAAACACTTCAAAAGCTTACAGCCTTGAAATGGATTGTCAAAGTGAACTTAAACTAAATAGAGGTCAACAATCTAAGGGTTATTTGGGCTTTTCCAGGGAAAACAATGCTCATTGGAAAGACGGGTTTGTGGGCTGGTTACAGTGATTCAGTCCCCCAGCTGCTCCCTGAATGCAGGGCAGCTGCTTGAGCCACCACTGCAGCTGGGAACAGGCACAGCAGTGCAAGAAAACTTGGAAAAATGCAGGAAAATGGATTTTTGGAAGGAAGGGCTGCTGCTGGGTCTTCCCAGGGCCCTTCAGCATTGCTTGGGAGACAGGAGGGTCAGGAGATCCCACATGTTCTTCAAACATATCCTAATTCCCCACATTTGATTCTTAGCAATGAGAGAGTCCAGAGGAGACACAAAGGGGATCAGAGGGATGGAGCAGCTCTGCCAGGAGGAAAGGCTGGGAGAGCTGGGACTGATCAGCCTGGAGAAGAGAAGCTCTGGGGTGACCTCACTATTTACAAGGGCCTGGAGTGACAGGACAAAGGGGAATGGCTCCAAACTGTAGAAGAATAAGTTTAGATGGGATATTGGGTAGGAATAGTTCCCTGTGAGGGTGGGCAGGCCCTGGCACAGGGTGCCCAGAGCAGCTGGGGCTGCCCCTGGATCCCTGGCAGTGCCCAAGGCCAGGCTGGACATTGGGACTTGGAGCAGCCTGGGATAGTGGAAGGTGTCCCTGCCCATGGCAGGGGTGGCACTGGATGACCCTTAAGGTTCCTCCCAGCCCAAACCATTCTGGGATTGTGTGATGTCACCCAGGCAAAAAACCATTCCTATTTGGACATCTATCAGGTGTGACTGTGCAGTTACACTGAGTGCTGTCACCTGGGCTCGGGCCTCATCTCTCAAGAAAGAAAATCTTTGTTCCAGTTTTCCCTCCTCTTCCCACATTCCTTCCCTCTGCTTCAAGCTGCACCCAAGTGAGCTTCAGTTACAGCACAGTGTTCTGTCTCATTTCCTTGGGAACACACGACACAGAAGCAATCAAAGTAAAAATATGAGATTCCCAAATCCCATTCTGACCAGAATAATTCCAACGTGCAAACGCAAAAGAAGCAGTGTTAAACCCCACATTTAATAAAAACAAAACTCTTACTTTCCAAGGGCAAAGCACTCCAGTCTGACAGAGGAGCCCTTCGCTGCGTAGGTTGTCTCTGGAAAACGCACCTCAATCTTTGGCTCGTACTCCCCCATCACACCTGTGGAACATCAAACAGCTCGCTCCAGCTGAGCCCCAGGCCTGCCTTGTGCAACAGAATTCCAGGGTGAAAGGAAGGGTGGCATGAATCACTTCAGAGCCTTATGTTCCACCCGTGGCGAGCAGCACATGATGGAGCAGGTTGAACCTCCTGGGTGGAGTTCAACCCTGCGCTGACAATTCTGTGAAATCTCTACATTCCCTGCATTTAGGAGTCAAAGAGCGTGACTTTATACAAGTTTTACATCACAAGTCTGCTGTGCATCAAGGTTTTAGAGACAATTTTGGGTTCACACCTCTTTTTGCCACTAGTCACTCTCAGGATACTGAGTTGATCCTGTGTGCAAGAAAATTAGAAAATTCCGTGTCCAAACTGCTTGCAAAACACTTAAAAGTTCTTTAAAACATCCAAATGTGAGCTGCAGACTTGAGGAAGGCCGATGTAATTAGATGGAATTATCATATTTGAAAATCTGGCTGAACATCTGATAAATCACAGCTAATCCAGTATTAATTTAGGGCATATAATTTTGCAGCAGGTTTGGGACGGATTTAGGAAACTAAACTTTTAGCTGAACTTCTTAAATGTCTTTTATGTGTCTCACAGTGAAGCTCATTCCAACAGTAGGGATGAACATAAATCAGGTATTTTCCTGCAGTGTCTTTGCCTGCATCTCACACAGAAAAAGAACCAGTTCTTGTTTTATATTTAACATAATTTGGATAATATTGCACATCCAACTTCCACTGTTGCCTTAGAGGCTGCCAGCGTTGGAAGCAATCCAGAGGCCACCAGAGCGAATGGGAGCAGATAAAGAGACTGATAGAAGGAATCTGAGAAAAGGAATAGAGTGATGAAAAAAAAGAATCAGAAAAGATCTTGAACATTTGCAATCACAGTTTGTGCCAAATTATTAACGCTGGAGCTGAGGAAGTGCAGCTTTGCTTTGTGTGATCTGCTGACGTTATTGAACGGCACAGCCTCGCAGTGAAAGCGTTATTCCACAATGCACAGCTGAGCTTTGTTTGTCCTCCAAATCCAACTCTGCACACACTTTTGTCAGTGACTGTCGCCACTGCTTTGCAAACAGCACGAGTGTATTGAAATTTAGGTGGGCAAGTGCACAAAACAAACTTCGTGTACAGATTTGCAGGTCTGTATTTCTGCCTGTGAGCATTTAATTACAAGTGTTGCCGGGAAGGCATTTGTACATGTGCAGGGGAGTTTCTCACCTCGGCGGCTCGATTTGAAGCAGCTCTCTGGATTTGCTATTTGAGCTATACTTAGATGATAAATTTAGAAAGATTTGTTGGATTTAAACCTCAACACGGGCACAAGGTGGGAAATATTAAAGTGCCACGTAACATTCTCTTGTTGTTCAGTGACACTGAGAACTTTCTTTGCGTGCTCATCTCCTCACCCCCGTCCTGACAGCCCAAACCTCACCGTGGGGTCGTGCCCCGCTGCACAACCTTCACTGGGGGGATTTTCCCTCAGTGGGGACAAAATCCCAACAGCTGCAGAAGGAGCAGCTGGATGTTTTGGGGCAGCCAAGCCCTGTTGTTGACTCACCATCGCCTCGGAGGGTGAGGGCAGTGGGGGGCCCCCACACTCGGCGCTGTGCCGCGGCGCTGCTCACGGCACACGTGTAATTCCCAACATCCCACGGCTCTACCTTGGCCAGGTACAGGTTTCCCGTTGCCTGGGAAATGAAGCGCCGGCTATCTTCCTGAAGATACAAGGTGTTATTGTTGAAGATCCACGTGTAGGACAAGCCTAGAAAACACGAGACACACGTCACGCATCCCTTCCAGGGGAACCCGCTCCCCGGCGGGGCCGGCGCAAAGAACGAGGCAGCTGCAGGGAAAACCACTGGGGATGCACAAATTAGCACAGGCCAGGTAAGCATTGCTCAAGCTTTCAACTCATTTCAAGCCACTTCAGGAGGTCACAGCAGATTCTGTCCCCTGCTACTTCTCATTTTCCTGCTTAGCCTGCTCCTAAGCAGGAACGGCAGCGCTGCGATGGCGTGGGAAAGCTGCTTTAGTAAACAATTTCTGTTTATGGCGCTTTCCCCCCCGAAAATCCAGAGGGCAAATTGCTGCTCAGTGCTGCAGCTCCTTTCCTCACCCTCAGTATGGAAAAATTAAACTGGTAACATGGAGCGTGATCATTGGATTTTCACGGAGGGAGGAGCTGAGCTGCACACAAGTACTTTGGAGATTAGTATTTGATCTCATGGCATGTTTGATAACGAACCTCCCCTTATCTTCCATACTTCTTGCCCTGTTCTCACTTCCTGCCCCGCTTTTTCCCACACGATGCTCCATCATGCAAACCTTCACAATGTAGATCTAGAAGACCAGGCAACTTAAAACTGATTTTTTTGGCCAGCCCACCCAGAAAAAACAGATATCCTTGGGAGTTTACCGTTCCCTGCTCTTGGGAGAGACTTTTGGGCCAAGCCTTGGGTGCTGAGGAGCAGATTCAGAGCTGATCCCCCAGTGTGGGGTCAACCAGGGTGTCCTGCCAGTCCCGCTCTGCAGCTGCTCCACACCCAACAGCAGGAGCTGGACTCAAATCCTGTCTTTTACAAGCCACAGTAAATCAGAACTTTCCAAATCTACCAGTTTAGCTCCCCTTAATTAAATGCATAATTCATAAGCCAACAGTGTTCTGCCAACAGCTTCATTTTTACACATTTCCCCCATCAACAACCCCATTCCAAAAAGATTATTTATGTCTCTTTCCCCCCCCCAGCTCCGGCATGGGAGCAGTATGGTAATAAGTCTGCAAACTCCAGTAGTTTTGTGGAGTTTTACGTTATCAGCTTGCAGCATTTTAGGACTCTCATTAGAAATGATGCATCTCCAGGGAGCAATCAATGACACTTTCTATACTTGGCTAAATCCTGCAACAGGCTCCATTTTACTGCAGATAATGCAAAACTTTCCCGAGGTCCGCAGTAAACCTGGGAGATGCAGCAATTAATTCTCAGTGTAACCCAAGGTGTGTGCAGGTACGTGTGCTCACCCACAAGATTAAAGCCCTACGCTGGCACATTTACCTGCCCATGCACTTTGAGCATCCATTTACAGGGGAAAATCTGGAGATGGAGGGGTTTTCCTACAGAAGAGATCCGAAATGCTCTGTCTTGCAGAGATACACAGACACTTTTCCTGTCTCAGGCACCGGTTTTGCTGATGCACACTGTCTGGGCAAGCAGACCAAAGTGTGCAAAATTCGGATTTCAACTCATTTCTTGAAGGTCTCTAAGCTGCAAGATGGGGAGTCTACAGAAAACGCTGAAGATTTGCGAGGTAAATACTTCGATCTATGTTCAATTAAATGTTGTCAGCATTTCTTTGGAAGAAATACTTTGGATCTGCCGTCTCCCCAGATTTCCCAAAGCACTGAGGGCTGGTACTCCGATGTGCTTTTCCTGCCAGCTGGAATTTTTGCCTTCCTCCTCACCCAGACCTGCACTAAGGCACCTCTGGGCAATAAAACCACTCTGAGTGGTTGAACCTGACATTTGGATGCCCAGATTTCCATGCCAGGATAGTGTATCCAAGAGAATCTGGAAGTAATTTTGAAAATGACTAATAGGGAAAAGCAGTTTGGAAGTTTCCCTGCCAAAGTTCTGGTGGTGGAAATTACAGGGCTGAAGAAAGCCCTGACCCTGTCTAAGGGCAGCCCTGTACCTGCCAACACTCCAAAAGGATTCCCAGGAAGGTTCTTTAAAACATTTTGTGTCATGGAACCAAAACCCAGACTCCAGCCCTGGCAGCAGGTGATGCAGCTAAATCTTCTGTGCAGGATGGAATAAAATGAAACAAAACTCTAATAAAGCCAACTTTATGCTACACAGGCATTCCTCAGGAGGTCAATCTGTGAATTAATTAATCACTAAAAGAGAACCAGACCTTTTCTGTCCTGATTTCAGTTCTCAGGGGGTTCCAGCTGACTTCATTTTCTGGAGTTTCTGTGCCTCTCTTCCTCTCTGCTCCCCACCATTGCTTTGGGGACTACTGATGAATTTTCCCATTAATGGGGAACAAGCACAGACCCCTCTTAGTCATATTTAAATCCCTTTTCCCCCAGTATGAGGGATATAAACACTCCCCCTCTCCTAACAGCAGGTTCCTCATCACCCATCCGCAGGCCATCCTTGCCTACAGCCTAATTCAGCTCCACTAAAGTCTGTAGAAACCCTAATTTTAATTGACTTCAGTGGGAGTTGGATGAAATCTCAAGAGAAAGGAGCCAAACTTAGGAGACTGAACTTTTTCTCATGCTTTTAAGGCATAATACCAGCAACCTACTCCCTTACTCAGTATCTTTCCTTGAAAAGTTACTACAGCAACAGGTAATAGAGTAGAAAATCCAATACTGTGTTACAAAACCTTCCATTTTGGGTCACTTGGATTAAATCAGAGGAGCAGATCCACTGATTGAGCCAAAGAAAGGAGAAAAAGCCCCTTGCTCCCACTTTTATGGCAAAGCAGGAGCTATTTCATAGTGCTGCAATATTAGGGTGTGTTTATTTGGGGCCTTTTTAATCCAAGGGAAGTGATTGTGGTGTCAGTGTCCCTTCTCACCCCAGAGACCCCAAAAAACTGGTTAATCCACCTCACCTTCCAGGTGGGAAATTCCTGAGCTTGGCCAGGCTGGAGAGCCTCTCCCAGCCCTGAGAGTTTTCCTTTAGAGCTCACCTGGGAAAGAGGAGGAGCTGATAATCATTCCTGATATACTGATCTGGGGAACTGAACATTTCAGTGCTTCCCTCAGCCCAAGCAAATCCCAATGAATCCTGCTGGATCTGCAGCAGAGCAGCTCCAGCCAGGCTCAGGGAGGGGACTCTCCCTCCCTCCCGAGCTGTGGGAAAGCTGGATTAAAGATTCATAGGAGCAGAGAGAAAGGGACTCTCAGCCCACGACTCAGGCACCGAGTTTGATAAAGGGAGAGACACTTCAAACCTTCCCTTTCAGACTGTGCACTTTACCAAGTGCAGCGTTTAATATAAAATGCAGAAACCAAAGGCCCTTTCACAGCATTGCTCATCTCATCCCATTCCATCCTCTCCAAAGCCCAGTTTCACCTCCTTTCCCAACCTTCTGCAGGCTGAGGATTGGGGATTTTTACCTCCCAGGCAGGTCCATAGGACTCCTACTTCCTTAGGAGTGTTTTGGGGTTTATTTAGCCTCCCTACAGCAATGTCAGCACAGAGGAAAGCCCAGAGCCTCCATCCCACTCCTGGCCCTGGGCAGCTCTTCCACACAAATAAATGCAAATGCAGAGTGATCCTGCTGCTCCTAACAAGATTAGCAACTTCCTTAAAGCTCTGCAGGGAGCCAGCTCCAAGGAAACAAGCTTTAGATCAGGCTTTGCTTCTAAGAAAATAAATGAACAACAGTCCACCCCACAGTCTTGTGTCAAGTATTACCATTTAGGCAGCAGCTTCTTAAGCACAGGCAGGTCAAGCTCATGTGTAGCTGCAGAAATTAAGGCTTCTTCCAGCCTCCTTCCTCCATGCCTTTCCCTACCTCAGAGCTCTCTATAAACGGCTTTTTTTCACTAGTAAAATATTACCTGTGTTGATTGTACAGGGAAAAAGGGCTGACCTAAAGAACTGAAAGCAGAGCAGGGATCTGGTTCAGGGGAAAAAATGCAGCTCACCTGGTCGCCCCTGCCCTGCTGAGGGTCTCTAACAAGCAGAGGGATAGCACAGCTGAACTTTATAAGGTGTGGTAATGAGCCTCATAAATAACAACAGAGCCACCTGTGCATAAATGGGTGAGGAGGAGCTGGTTGAGGGAACAGAGGATTTGGAGTTGGTCTGGTAGCCTTGGGCAGCCCTGCTCTTGCTTTAAAAGCTAATTAGAGGCTGTGATTTTGTGTTCATTTACTGTAATTTTTAATGGCTTAATTGATCTAAGAGATAAACTTAGGTGGGTCTTTCTTTCTTTCATGCTCGTGTTTGAAAATCCTGAAAGTCCTAACATCAGTTTACAGCAATATGGAATTCTCTTTTTGTTCTCTGAGGTAGTTTAAAGCTGATGTGAAAGCTGCTGGAGCAGCCTTTTTGTTCATTTGTTTGTTTGCTTGGTGGGGTTGGTTTGTTTGTTTTTGTTTTAAGCTGACTAATATATTCTTATCCTCTGTTTAAGTGAGTCACTCATTTTTCTTGTACAAAAATAGGTTGGCAATGCTCTCAGTCAAGAAACCAGCATACAAAAAAGAAGCAGCATATCTTTCCTTGTCAAATGCATTGGAAAATCAAACTTAATTCCAATTAAACTTTAAATATTGTAAGTATTTTTGACCATGGATCAACACTTGTGGTGTCTAATAAACAGCTGAATGTCCTGGTGAGCCCCGCAGAGTTTTCCTGCGAGCAGGAGGTTTAACTCCAGTGCTGTGGTGCAGGACCAGATAAACCTGGCAATGTGAGGGGTAGAAAGAGAAGTGAGACACCTCCCTAGAGACCACAGGTGGTAGAAACACTTCTGGAGCTCTCGTTCCATCTTCTGGGTATTATATGGTGGGAATAGAATTAATGAACCCTCCCTGTTTTCCATTCTATTATTTCTATTCCTCTTCTTCAATTGTTATACTGACTTTTACAGGTTGGCAGGAGGTTTTACCCTGTCTTTCCTATTTCAAATTTCCTATATTAATAGCAGCTGCTTCAAACAGCTGCTGTACAGAGGGTTCCTGTCTTCCTTCAAGTCATTGCATCACAGGAAAGGCAACTCTTTTGCTGCTGGTAGGGCTTATCTTCCAAATTCCTTGACATCTCTCTAATTCCCAATGCATTTAAAGTGCTTCACAGAACGCTTGTACTGTGAGCTGGAAGCACAGTTAGCAATCCTTCCTCCTGTAGGTGTTGTGAGGTGGACGCAAGGGTTTCAATTAAAAAAACCCAAACAACCAAATATACAATCCTTTCCAACAAAAACAACTTCCCAAGCATCCTGAAATAGTCTGACTTACCACGGCTCACACCATGCACTTCATCCCCCTGTAAGATAATTTTGGATCCTAAACACAGTGTTTAGGGATGACAAAAGGACTCAGGCTCTGCTCTCTGGAGACTTGTTATTTCAGGGAATGGATTTTCCAGGCCTGCTGGTCAGCAGCTCCCAGCCCCAGCTGTAGGAACACTCTGGTAAAGGCTTTGCTCATGGATCCCATTAATCTGGGGGTAACTCACCTGGTAACCATTTATTTGTTCTGAACGTTTTCTTTTCCTCCTTCCTATTTGTCAAATCATAATTTTACCCTACAGCAGGAAGAAAATGGGTAGTTCACTGGCTCTAGGATGGATGTGTTGTCTTTCTGCCTGTCCCACTAATACATTTGAGGAACTCTTTGAAGCTTTCATGCCCTTAAGGACCAGGTTTCACTTCATCTCCTTGATTATATCCTCCTTTCATATGGCTGTAAACACCCAGTGAACCGACACTTCCTCTTGGTAGGACTGGAGGCTTTCTATTGATTGATGGGTTTTTCTCCCTCTCTGAAATCCTGTGTCCTCTTTCTAGATCACTATTTACCTTCTCCTGGGAGTTTGTCTTATGCCTCTGTTTCTTTAAGAAGAGTTGAGGATTGCTGGGAGCAGGACATGGAAAACTGCAGCTCCTGTGGATGTGCAGTCTCTGCTGCCAGAAGCAGGACGTGAGTCATCCAAGAAGTGCTGCTCTTTAAGTCCAGAACAAGATCATTTGGTAACTATTTCATTGATATTTCCTCTTTATTAATAGATATTTGCTTTACTAGGGTAAAATTTTCACCTGGATTCACCGCACCCAGAAAGGAAGATCTCCAAGGTCTTATGGTGAGGAAGCAGCAAGAGGCAAAGGCACCCCCAACTCAATTCCTCAGCAAACTCCTTTTCATTCCCCATCTGAAGCACTGATGATTCCTAAGAACCCTGATGTGGGCAGTCCCCCTTTAATCAGGCAGTTCACCTCTCCAGAAGCCCCTTCCGATTTAAATTATTTTATGACTATTAGGAAGGAATAAAATCGGGGATTCAAGAGCAGAAGCCAAGCCTTCATGACAAATCCAATGTGACTGGTGCAGGATTGAAATGAGAGCATTGCAGCAGCAAGCACTAAAAGAGCCATTCCATGGAGACCTGGAGGAGTTCTGGTGTAGGAAGAATTGCTGAGGGTTGCTCTTCTGCCATTCCATGAGGACCAAGGCCCTGGGATAATCAGGAATGACAGCAGAGAGTCTTGCAGACCTTCATGCTGTTTTTCCTGTGTCCCAAGGAATGGGAGGTTCTACTCCCTCACAAAACAATAAAAAAGGGCCCTAAACCAGCGTGAGCCCAGTGTCTTTTAAAGAAACAAAATCCAAATTTGTTGTAAACCCGGTAACTGATGCACAAGCAAATTCCAGTGCTAATCCCATAGGGAATTCTGCTTTTCCTGAGGCAGAGCAGGGGTGGCTCGGGGTGTCCCTCACTGTACCTCCGTGGTGGGGGGGAGTTCCACAGAGCAGGACCACTCCTTGTCCCTCTCTCACTGACACCGGGCTTCTCAGTCTCGTCTCGAAGTTTTCCAGGTCTTGAGGGAGAAGGAGAAAACAAAGCCTGGTTATTGTCAGCAGATTTATTCCCAGCTGCACCCCGATCTATCCATTTATTCACTCAAGAACAGTCACATATTTGCCAGCAGAATATAATTTCATTGAGAAGTTTTATGGGAAAATCCCTTGTCCAATCTGATAGCACGGAACTACAGGATCATTAAGGCTGAAAAAGGTGTCCCAGATCATCCAGTCCAACCATTACCGAGTCCTTTGGCATGCACAAAGTATTAATTCCTACAGCAGTTCTACTGCAACTCTGGGAATTTGTGTTTACAACTTCTACTTCCAAAGCCAGTCTATTATTCCATGACTTTTCCAGCACCAGTTTTTGGAACTTGCAAGACTTAATCTACATGAGTTGGGAAAAAAAATGCATTTGGTAGTGTTTCCTTTTCTATAGGAATAAAGAACAGCTGTGGTCTAGATATAAAAGCGATAATTAAAGATCAGCAGCACTCCCACGGAGTGCAGGTTTAAATGATGATAAAAATGTGTTGTTTTCTTAAAGATTCTGTTCTGTCCCAAACTGGCTGAAATACTTGGATATGTTTTAATTGCCTTGAGCTTTAGCACTGGTTTTAAAGGGGAGAAAAAGGGGACTTTCAGTGGGAAATCTCCTGTATAAATATGTCCATGCCCGTCTCCCACAGGTGATTTTTATGGCTTTTCATATCTATTTTTTACCCAGCCTAACACCACACTCAAGCTGCTGCTTCCTCACATTTCACTGAGATGTTGAAGAATTATCAGCCTGATTTGCTGTAATTCAGTTACAAAACATGACACAAAAGTCGTGCTTTAAAAAAAAAAAAAAAAACAACAAAAAAAAGACCACATTATTTACTTTTTGATCCAGTTCTCATCCTAATGAGAAGCCTTCCCATTTTGCCAGAGCCATTTGGGAAATGATTGCTCGAAACACATTCAAAATATGCTTTAATACAACAAATATCAGCTTCCCTTTTTACCACAGAGCTGCAAACTGCCTGCCCTAAGCCCATTTTTTTTACCTTGCTGCAGATTCTTGTTTCAAACAATTGTTCCATTTTTCATCAGCTGAACACCAACCTGAGCCAGAGTTCAATAGAGAGAAGCAGCCCTTGCTGGTCAGAGCAATAACGATTACTACCTGTACAGCCTCAGCTATTTATGTCAATATATCAATTTTCTCCCCCTTAGCTGAACTTTACACAGTTAATTTTTCTTTTCCTCCTCTTCATCTCCTGGGTATTGGTCTCCTATGAAGACATTGTCTGCTCAGAAGGGGCTGGATTGAATTAAGCACCTGTAGCACCTCCCGGTGCTGTCATAGCACAATAGATGGGGCCTGTCAATACATTGGGAAAGGGCTTTAAACGCTGATGTTCTTTTAATTGCCTGCTGGTTACAGCTCTGCCTTGGATTATGGGTAGTTCAAGGAGGAAAAAGACACAAGGAAGGCCAAGAAAAATAGAAAAAGAATTCATTTATTTAGTTGTTTTCCATCCTGTAATTCTAAACAAAAGAGAAAATAGTAGATGGGTGTAATATGATTAACTAGAGTTTGGTTTCGTGCTTAGGCTTAGGCCAGTCTCTGAAATTGTGTGGATTTATTTAGTCATTTTGAAAATTCCATCTGAGGAAATGTACCACATTTTCTTTCTTTCCTTGGAATTGTTCTCTGAGAAGAAAAAGGCCAGCACCAAATATTTCTGTGGAAAAATGGTCCCTCGAACAACCTTCAAGATTTGCTTGGGGTGCCTGGTCTGAGGCTTTGTGCTCTGGGAGAAGGGGAAAAAAGGCCTTCAAATTCTCTTATTTATTGTATTAAATGAAAAAAAAAAATACTAGATAGCTGCAAAAATTCAGATTTTTTTAAGATTCAGGCACTGACAACAAAATGGTCACAGTTCCACTTCCTATCTCTTTCCCTCAGCTGCTAATAGGAGCCAAACGGCAATTTCTATTTAAAAATAGAGTTAAACCCTCAAAAAACTCTTGGACAGTATGGAAAATCTGTGCAGTCTAAGTAATGCTTCCCAATATTTTCACTGTGGTAAATCAGCCCTGGATTTTTTGCTGAGAACAAAATTTCACTTCTTATGAGACACCCGAGAAAGGAGGGGGGGAGGAAACATAAAGGAAGCGCAGAGCAGCAGGAGGAAAAGGTTTTCCTGACAATTGAGAATTAGCTGTGTAATACCTCGCTCTGAAATGGGAATAGATTTTGGAAAGTAATGAGCTGCTGGTAGCAATTTTTAGTTTAATGGCACAATATGTCATGTTATCATTTTTACTCTCATTTTAGGTGCTGTGTCACCTGTCTGTGTCTCTCCATTAAAACCGTGACAAGTGTCCCTGACTGGAATAATTAAAAGTATGAGGATGAGATCTCTTGGGGATTCACTGTTTTATAGGAATAAGGGACCACCTTTGGTTGTATAATGGAATCATGGAATGGTTTGGGTCGGGAGGGACCTTGAAGCTCATCCAGCTCCACCCTGAGACACATTCCACTACCCCAGGCTGCTCCTAGCCCCATCCAACATGGCCTTGGACACTTCCAGGGATCCAGGGGCAGCCCCAGCTTCTCTGGGCAACCTGTTCCCCTCAGAGGGAAGAATTTCTTCCCAATATCCCATCTGAACTCGCTGCCTTTCAGCTGAATCCATGTGGGGAAAAAGTTGGCTGTGCCTTTTCAATCTCCACTTTTCAACCTTGAGGATCAAAACCCATAGGCAGGAGTTTGGGTTCTTTCATGGCACATTTGTAGTTTTGTTTTACAAAGCAACTCGGATTTTCCAGTGCAGGAGAAAAGATTTCCATCCCTTTATGCTTATTAATCATAGGTATAAAAAAGCAGCTGTGGAGGCACATAAATCATCATTTAATCTCTTCATCTCACCCATGGCAGGGACAAGTATGCAATGCCCTTATTTAACCCACTTTTTAAAGACCTTTAGAAAAAGACATTTTCTTTAGAGAATCCATTCCACTGCTTAACTCCAAGGTCTTCATCACTCTGCATCTTTTAGAAACCCTCACCTCCCCAAAATTTCACAGGCCAAACCAGAAATGATCTTTTGCTTTGATTGATTTTGATAGATAATTGTACAAAGGGAATTTATTCAGTGTCTGTCTCGGTAAAAAAGAATCATTGAAGAACAAAAAACCCCGAAACCTCTGCAAAAGCAAACCAAGGCAAAATAGATAAAGAGAATTCATTAATGGAGTCAGTGTTGCTTCTGTTTCCATCTTTATTGGACTCTTCCTCGAGGCAGGCACCGTCTCCCATGGAATATTGTGACAGCTCATTCAAATGGGTTCAATAATGAACTATAAAATAATCTACTTTTGCTTTGCAGTCCAGGTGGGTGAGAGGGGGACGAGGTGGACCCTCAGAAGTCATGTTTGTCTTTGCCACAAAGATTTCTCCACCCATTTTCCCACCTATGGGGTTGTATTTTCAATGATTTGTTGCAATTTGGAATGCGTTATGTGCATATATAGAAAAAAAAATAATTACCTGAGGATATAAATGCAGATATTCTACTTTGCTCTTGTTATTCTGAAATTCTGGCTGCTGTCAAAACCACTTCTCTTCGCCCTGGGTGTGCATTTACACCAAGAGAGCACAACCACTGTGTTCTCCCAGCTCCTGTTCCCTAGCACAGCTCTATAACATAACATGACATAACCTAATAAAGCAGAATGTTGCTTGTCAAAAGGAGTATCAAATGAAAAGGCTAAGATCAGGTGTTTGGCACACATTTAGATTGCTAATATGCACTTAGGAATAAGATGACTATTTAACAGATGGTATATTTGCTAACTTCAGTGTTTCTGCAGAGATCTATAAATAAATTATCACCTAGTTCCTACATAATTCCTTTCATTCTTTGTCTGTATTTATCTCACTTGAAGAACAACGAGTTCTCTCATACTCCATTGCTCTCTCAACTGTGAGATTTAACAAAAAACCACTATTTTTTCCCTGTGATCCATGCATATTGGCAGACTGCTCTTGGTAGAGCACGATTAATCAGTCAGATGTGATAATGAGGTGATGGAGGCCAAGCAAAATGCTCAGATGCTCAAGCCATTCTTCCCAGGAGGAGTGGGAATGTATGGACTCAGCTGTGGGTGGCACGGCCTTGTCTCTGGCTGTGAATGTTGCAGAGCTAAGCGAGGAGGGGCTGTGCTCACAGCACCCCAAACATATGGCATTTTGTGGCATGGAGCTAGGGAATGGCACGGCTTTCTCTGATGGGAGCAGGAATTCTTGAGGTGGAAGAGGCTGTCAGCTCCTCGCCAGGAATGAAGGGAGGAATGGGGAGAAGGAATGGGCCAGAGCTTCTTTCAGCTGGTGCAACCCAATTTTACCTGCTGGTGTCAAGGATGTTATCATGGAATTACAGGGTGGTTTGGGTTGGAAGGACCTTGAAGCTCATCCCATTCCATTCCTGCCATGGACAGGGATACCTTCCACTATCCCAGGTTGCTCCAAGCCCCGTTCAACCTGCCTTTATCCCGATTTATGGCCTGAAAGTCTTCCAGGTAGATTTGAAACAGAATAAAACCAGAGGCTGAGAAGAATATGAGCGTTGGATGAAGGTGACCATCGGTGTCACTTTGCTGAGCACAAACCTGCCAGTGAGAGAAGCAAACCCAGCGTGGGTGAGGTGTTTGCCTGGAAAAATGGCCTCTGGAGGCAGAAGCAGAATGGCAGTGATGGACAGAAATCTTTCCTCCTGAAGCACTTGTGTTAGCTAACAGGTTAATTAATAGCTTCAGCCATGCATTACTTTTTCCTTAATGTTTTAAAGTTCATAATAATAGAGATAATCATAATTCCCAGAGTGGTTTGGGTTGGAGGGGGCCTTAAAGTCCATCCTGTTCCACCCCCTGCCATGGGCAGGGACACTTTGCACTGGGCCAGGTTGCTCCAAGCAACATCCAATTGCTGTTCATAAATATATTTATTCTAATTTCCCCACCACCACTATTACCCACACATCTGGGGTTTTTGTATGTTTTTTTTTTTAATATAAAACTGCCCTACAGGTGCCAGAGTCACAGATTTAACTACACAACAGAGTGAACACAAGGTCAGTTTTCCTGGGATTAGGGAGCTGCTTCTTAAATATGTCTGATAGGAACAAAAACCTAATCACAAGCAGCAACTCATTCATTTCAACCTCCCAATCACGTGTTTGAAATTCCTGAACCTGCTCAGGGACAGTCCATCCAAACCAGTCCATCCAAACCAGTCCATTCCAAACCAGTCCCTCTTAAGAAGGAGCATAGAACTTCTCCAAGGAAACCAAGGAAACTTGGGTGTTTTAATATATGAAATTGTTACAGACAATTAGAGAAACTCCAATTTATCACCTTGCATAATTACAACAGTTCATCTGAATTAATGTGATTTCATGCTTTCTTGAACTTTTGATTTTTTTTTTCCCCCTCATAAATGTTTTGTCATTTTATAATCCCAAATATAATGGCTGTAATTACTTGCTATTGAAATGTGCAATGAATGTTAAGGCATGAGGAGTAAGGGCTCCTTACAAATTAGCCACGCTCCTGGGGACAAATCAATACAATTCCTCACATTTCCATGTGGCTGTGTCAAATTGTGATAGATCACTTCTGTTCCTTTTTTCTGGGTCTCTTGTTGCCTGTGATGTATTGCAACAGGAGTGGTGCTCCTGCAGTGATGCAGCACAACAGGGATTTCCTCACAGGGAAGAGGGATATGAAGGACAAGCTCAGCAGTTTTCCAAGGAAGCTCACAGATATGATTTGAGTATTTCCAGCACCTGTGTTAGCACCTGACAATTTGTTACCTTCCTTTGCTCTGACTGTAATGAATCAGGGGCCCCATTTTGGGTCTGAATTTGATGCCTGAATCAGAGAATTTAGGTCTGTTTTAACCACAGATAATAAAAATTAAGTCTACTGGATCTTTAAAATTATCTCAAATTCTGGAAGAACCTGTACTTGCAGATTTTGGGTTTGTTCTGTCTTCTCTCACATAAAGAAAGTCCCAAAAAATTTGGGGTTAAAGCCCTTTTAGCTACAGTCTGTGCCTGTCCAGACCACTCCAGAAGCCCCCCTGTTGGACATCAATCCCTGTTTTTTGCTTCTCCTCAGTATTTTTGTACTGAATTGCCTTCTAGGAGGTGAGCACCAATCTCTTTCAGCCTGGGTACTAGAGGGTGTGTTATGGAAATATCCTTCTTTCTCCAAATACCCAAATATCTCCCAAAGGAATGGCTAATCTCCTTCCCTACAACTTCTACTGCAAAGTAAATTCTCTTTTTCAGCTTTCCAAACTGCACTAAACTTGCTGAACAAACCCTCTGACAGTTCCTTTGTCTTGATAATGCTGTCAATACATTAATCTTTTCCCGTTAGCATCTAATCTCAATTTTTTAAATGTTCTAATTGATTTTCTATGAATTCAATTCTGAGATTAAGAGCGGTGTTATCTCTAATTAAGGTGTCTGAAAGCCGCTTAGTATTCCCCATTTCCTGCTTTTTAAGTACTTGGATTTTCTCCTCAACACCTGCTGAGTTCTCCTGCTCCATTTGAAGCACTCGTGAGCCTTTAACACCTCAGGTCTGGAAGATTTGGAGCTGAGTCAGCCAGGAGCAGCCTGGGTAGTGCCTGAGTATCTCCATTCACCAGAACATGTTAAAAATCCATTGGAATTCTCACTTTTATTCTCATGGGGAGCACTGCATACCACTGTGGGTAAAAGGAAAGCTGTCCTGTCCCCCAAAACTCCCTGACGGAGTTGCTTGTCATAAAGAGAGGGAAAACCACAACCACTGGGTCCTGTCCTTCTCCAAAGCTGTGTAATCATCCAAGGACCTTCATCAGTGCTTCCTTACCTAGCTAAATTACTTTGGAGCTTCCAAGGGAGAGGACCTGTAATTTACACTTTAGGAGGAACACAGGCCCCGGGTCCTCAATTCAGCTTAAATGATCTGAATGGCCAATCCAGGCACTAATTTTCAAGGTGGGGAACAATAATTCCTGCCAGAGCCTGATTGTCTTATTCAATTAAAGAGTGAAAATGCCCTTTACAAAGTAATACCAAGCTTCTCTAGAGGGAAAAAGTGGAAGGTCACAATTAAATTAAACACAGGGTGAGTTGAGGCGGGGGGGGGGAACCCTGAGCTGGCTTGATTTTTGTTCATGCACCAAGAAACCCAGAGCACAGAGACATATGCTGGGAAGCGGTAGAGCTGGTCTACATCTGGCCTTTGTTATTTTTTGCCTTGCTTTTACAGAGTTAGCAGCATAAAATATTAAATTTCTCTTCTGAGCTGAGCACAGGACTTGCTCTGAGCAGTAAGTGTTGATGCAGCCTTAGGGCTCCTGCTCCAAAGCCCATCTGCAGGCCAGAGGCACAGCTGAGGAGCTGCCCCTCTCCCAGGGAGGGGCACAGAGGGAATATGTGTTTAATATTTTATATTCCCAAACAGTTTTCTCACTTGTCACGGCACGGTTCATTTGTCACCTGTCATCACCAGAGTCACTTCGCCGTCTGCAGGAGTTTTCTCCAGATTGGAGAGCTCTTAAACACAGATTTCTCTTCCTGGGCTGAACCTCGAGGGCCAGATTTATCCCTGCCACGACTACACTGATTTTGCCCGACTTCCACGGGAGATGGGCCTGGCTGCTGTGGCAAGTGTCCTTTTGGCAGGGGGGTTAATTCTTATCCAAACCCTTTCTCCTTCATATTTCCCACTGCTCCCACAGCAACGTGTTTTTAACTAAGTGGAGATGGGTGAGGAACTTCTCCCTTCCCTCAGACCTTGTTGTTGAGGACCTGTAGCTGTGCCCTGGTCCTGCAGAAAGTTTCTCTTGCATCCCTGTCCTGGGTTCTGATGGGTACAGTCCCACTTCAGGCAACTAATTCTCTTTATAATGTTTCTACCAACAAAATAATAATCAAGGATTATAATACATACAATAAAAAATGGCAAGGAAGAGAGGAAAAGTGGCAAGGAAGAGGGGGCTCACACACTGCTGACAGTGTCTGTGCCTATTTCAGCCCTTCCCAAATTCCTGCCCAGCCCTTTGGAGATCCAGCACAGAATTACTTCTTGTAGAATTACCCTGAGTTCCCCTCAGCCACCACTGCTTTATCTCCCTCATTCCAGCTGCAAAGCCCTCAAAGAATTCCTTCCAATGGGAATTTCAAGATTTACCCGAGTGATTGATGTAGGGGATTTTTGGATGTGAATCTTGTCAGTGGGATTTCAGGTGTAGGTTACACTATTTGTTGTTCTTGCTGTAGCATTTAGAAATGGATATTTACAGCTCAGTGGATTCTCTGTGCCAGATGTGGTTTTCCTGTTGAGAAAAGCGATGCATGTGACCTCATTCCTTCACTCCACGAAAAGTCCAAATGTTACACACTGATCTCCTTCTTCAATATAAGCTACAGAATAGACAAGTTTATCTGACACCTTAAAACATTTACACAGGATCAACCTTCACTGCAAAATAACTGATCAATTAATTTCATTGTTTTGATTTTTAAAAAAAGCCAATCATTTATTCCAAATAATTTAGTATTTTTTTTCCCTTGCAACCCTGCACCATTTTTGTCACATGAAAAAACAAAGAATCTCATGAGAAAATCGTCGATATTTCACTCAACAATTTATTGGAATCTACATCATCTTGTCTGTAATGAAAGGGGAACAGATAAAATAGCAAATCACCCAGACTGCAAATGTAGACTGGTTTTATCCTTCCCAAGTATTAAATTTTATCAATCAGAATCTATCAGCTCCGGGACCTGTGGATGCTTTGTTCCCCACCATATCTCAATCATGTATATTGCTTTTCCAATACAACTGGCAATGGGTTGATTTAGGATAAACACTCTTAAAGGAACTGAAGAAGAGTAAGTAATATAGAGCTAAAAGATAATCTTCAAATACTTCTGTGTTCCCTGTTACTACTTTATCTGCCTGGTTCACTGCCTGTAATGCTCCTTACAACCTCTCTACAATGTAGATGTCTGTTTCATAGATAAAAAACCTCCTTTTATAATAAAAGTCTAAGGAACTAACCTGGAATAAAGCAGCCTTAACCAAGTGCTGATACAGCAGAGCCTTGAACACAGTGGTTAAGTACTCTGGGAGAGAGGTTTAAACCATTGGAGGGGCAGAAAAGTGGAATTTCTGATGCTGTCTGGTCTGTTACAACGTAAAATAAACAGGGAATGTTGCTCCCATGAGCTACAGGACGTGTTTAACAGGAGAGAGGAGGCTGTGGCTGCACTTGGTGTTGATGGACATTGCATGGGCTCTGAGAAAGCAGAGAAGACTAAAATAGGGGGTGATGGAGAAAGCAAAGCCCTTCCTTATGGAGACACGCCCCTAACTTCTGGTTTTAAGATTCCAGGCTGTTCTCTGTGTCTTCAGGAATGTCAGGAGATTTGCATAATCTTATTCTTGTGATCTCAGCGCTTTAAAATAGAAACTCTATTATCACCCTGCCTTGTCCTGTCAGCAGGCAGGTGAAACCCTTCCAGGCTTCCTGCTTCCTCACTGCTGAGTGGTGGTTCCTGCTTTTCCTGGAGCCTGGGAGAGGCTCTGTGTGCACAGAATTCTGCAAAGAAATGAACACCGGGAAGTTCATTGGAGATACAGGAAGGCGAGCTGAGTGTGATGAGGTCTTGCAGAGGTTTTGGTCTTGGAGTGATTAAATTGCATCACTTTAGAGGGTTCTCTGCATGTGTTCTGCTCAAGGTGGCCTTGAAGGATGCCCAGTGCCCCCATTTGGGGTGGGTAGAGCAGGATAGAGACCCCTTAGAGATCCGTCCCTGTTGGAATCAGCCCAGAGGAGGCCACCAAGTTGCTCAGAGGGCTGGAGAACCTCTCCTGTGAAGACAGCTGGGAGAGTGGGGCTGCTGTCCCTGGAAATGTCATATTCCTTACAACAATGGTTCTCACCAGGTTTTTCCTGATTTTCCGGGGAAACACTTTGAAATAAAGGGGAAAAGAAGAAAACATGCCTGAGGCTGCTGGGTCTGCTCCACAGAGAGCATCCATTAAGCAAAGACCTTGATGTGGTCTCCTGCCATGGGAACTGCTGCAGAGAGAGCTGGAACATTGGCACAGTGTCCATAACAAACAGAAGTGATAAATGAAAGTTCCCTTTCTTTTCACTCCAAGCAGAACTTTGACAAAATACAGGGTTTATTTCCTGTAACTCATTCTGCTCAGAGCCTGGCCCTCACCTCCCCACACCAGGGAGGGTAGCTGCTGCTGCTGCTGCAGTGATATTGGATTCTGTACCTGTGCTTCAAAGTCCAAAAGGCAATTTTGAGCTGTGAGCCTGTTCACTGACATATGGAAGAGATGACAGCAGCACTTCCATCCTCCAGACAGGATCGATCCACAGCGAGTGTTCCCATTGCAGGTTGCATTTTTTCCTCACTGGCTCACAGGAAGATGCAGACTGGGAGGTGTTACCAGGACCACCAGGAGGGCTGCCCAGAGCATGGAAAGGAGAATTTTATGGCTGATTCTCCACATATCTGCAGTTGAGATGTGTTTCTGCATCAGAGGAAGGTGTCCCTGCCTGTGGAAGTGGGGTTGGAATGAGATGAGCTTTAAGGTCCCTTCCAAACCATTCTAGGATTAAATATAAGGCCACCCTTTTAAAGCAGAGAGGTGGGGTCAGTGCATTACTCAGCACATGTAGGGTAGAGAATCATGCTGGAGTGAGGACAGAGGCTTGGGGCTGTTCAGCCTGGAGAAGAGAAACTTCACAGTGACCTAATCGTGACCTTCGAGTGCCTGAAGGAGCTACGAGAAAGATGGAGAGAGACTTTGGAAAAGAGCCTGGAGGGACAAGACAAGGGGGAATGACTTCCAAACTGGCAGAGGGCAGTGTTAGATGGGATTTTGGGAGGAAATTCTTGGCTGTGAGGGTGGTGGGGCCCTGGCACAGGGTGCCCAGAGAAGCTGTGGCTGCCCCTGGATCCCTGGAAGTGTCCAAGGCTGGATGGGACTTGGAACAGCCTGGGACAGTGGAAGGTGGCAGAGGATGGAACTGGATGATCTTTAATGTCCCTTCCAACGAGGCCATGCCATGATTCTGTGTGGATGTAGACAAGTCTGTGGCTTTACCTGATGTGTCCCTAAAGAGGAAAAGGGAATGTAGAAAACCAAGTCAAACTTTTGGGGATGTATTTTGTATTTTTGATGGTGGCCTTTTCCTGGCACTGGCAAGCTGAGCTCTTCCTCCTTCCTGCTCTTCAGTTGGTCATCCCTGAGTGCCTGTTGAGCACTGAACTGAGCAGTTTATACCTCCTTTTGGAAAAGAAAGGCACTGCCAGAGTTCATTCCTGCAATCCAACTGCCAGGGAGCCTGATCAGTATTCCAGCCCTCGTGTGCAGTGATGAATTAACAATCAGCTTAAAGACCCAGAGAGCTTTACTCCAGGTGGTAGTTACAACAGCTAGCACACCTTTTAATCAAATACAATTGTTGCAGAGGGATTTCTGGACACACACAGCACCACAACACAACCCAGCCAGAAGTGTAGGTGTCATTTAGTCTTAAATTCATGCATGTCCAGACTTTGCAAATTCAGCCTATCTGATCCAAGCCTATTGATTTTTCCATTTTCTGTTTCAAAGCATACACTGCCAGTGAAAAGGGTTATGACATCTTGAGGCTGCTGGATTGCTTTGTGATGTTTCTGTAATTTGTGTGCACTCGAAGGTAAGTAACACGATGAAGTAATCAGATGAAAAGTGGGCTTTCATGCTGGCTGAGCATCTCCCAGCCAGCCCCTCCAACAGGGCCCTGCTAAAGCTCAGCCTGTCACCATCCAGCAAACACTAAATGGATTTGATTTGGCTTAATATATTCCTCCCTGAAATGGTTAAACGCTAATGATGGACTGTTACTTTTGTGTTTCAGAATGGCAAAAACTCAGTCCACGAGGAATTATTGCCTCTAATTTATTATTTCAGCAAAACTGTGTCTTCTGTCTCTGACAAAGAGCACGTGGAAGCTCTTGGGAGCTGCAGATTTTATTCCAAGTGCTCCAGCAGTGTCACTCTCAGCCACATGGCTGTGAGCACATCATCACTGGCCAAGAGCGGGGAGGGTGGCAGTGTTGGAAAAACACTATTGAGAAAAAACACCAAGCAAAACCCTTAAGCACCACTTTGAAAACCAGGAGAATATGGTTGGAGCCCAAAAAGTCCAAGGAGAAATCCTTCCTGGGTCTGTAGCATTGTGGGGAACTTTAAAATATGGGGTCTAATGGCTCCACTGTGTGCCCTCCTGTGTGGTTCAAGGCAAAGTGACTAATTCTAAGCATGAATTTAGATTGTTGTCATTGTTTCTCAGAATTTCAGGCCTGAGAAAGCTGCAATCAGCATGACTTTTATCATCAAGGGTAGAATAATTTGACTGAGAATCGAATTTAAGATCCCTAAGCAGCAAGGTGCTTTCAATTAATACTGAATTTGCTGGGTTTATGCCCTGAATAATTATTAGGTTCACATGTGATTCCTTTTCATTGTGGAGTCCTTTTTTGTTCTAGTTTGTTTAATTGCACTCTTATTTCTCCTGCATCTCTCTTAATCTTCTGCTATAGATGCGTTTGGGAAGTAAAAGAACAAGTAACAGGCCTGGACAGGCTGTTTCATGCAGCCTGTTATGGGGATTTCCCTCAAGACTACTTGTTTGCACACAGTTATTTTTGCTTAAAACTGAGGAAATAATTAAAGCAAATCCCCTGTGTGCCTTTGGAGAAAGTTCTGGTTGGAGCCATACTGAAGCAGTTTTCCCTAACAGCTTTTTTGTTTGTCTTTTTTTAAGGCATGAAATGCCTTAAACAAAAATGCCTTAGGAAAAATTTCATCACTGAAAGAGTGGCCAAGCTTTGGAACTGGCTGCTCATGGCAGTGGTGGAGTCCCCATCCCTGGAAGTGTTCGTAAAACGAATAGATGTGGCGTTTTGTGATGTGGTTTATGAACAGGGGGGATTTGGGCAAAGGTTGGACTGGGTGATCTCGGAGGTCTTTTCCATCCTTAATCACAGAATCACAGAATTAGAGACGTTGGAAAAGAGCTCGGAGATCACCCAGTCCAACCTGTGACCTGAAACCACCTTATCAACTAAACCATGGCACTGAGTGCCTCATCCAGTCTTTTTTGAAACACCTCCAGGGACTAGACTCCGCCACCTCCCTGGGCAGCCCATTCCAATGCCCAATCACTCTTTCTGTGAGGAATGTTTTCCTAATGTCCAGCCTAAACTTCCCCTGGTGCAGCTTAAGACCGTGTCCTCCAATGATTCTGTGATTCTAAATTGTGTGAAAGCTGAAGGAAAACCTTCCATGTCCTCATCTCTTCCTTCAAGCTGACTCGTGCCTAGTCCCAAGATGAGCTCCCCAGGCCTTTGACTTCCCTTTAGGCTGAGCTGCAGCGTTCCAGGTGACCTTGTGCTGGACATCACCACTGAACTGGAAGGGGAAAAGCCCCGTGGGTGGCAGGCCATGACCCCAGACTCCAGCCTGGATGGGGACCCTGCTCCTGTGTTTGGCTCTGGCTGCACAAGCCGAGGCCTGACACCAAAGCTTTACAACAACTTCCACCTCAACAACTCCAGCTCCTGCAAAACACACGTGGGCTGCTCCAAGTGTGCAGCAGGCAGGGGAGCAGGAGATGTACAGGATTTATAGGGAGCTTTCAAGTTTATTTATGACAAAACAACCCTTGTGCAGGAAGCAGGGATGCCAAGGGCCTGCCATCCTGTGTATCCCGCTAATGCATTTACGCGCTCCCTCTCCCTGACGCTGTCTCTCATTTTCAGCTTGTAGCTTTAATAATCTATGCCACTGCCTTCTGTACAATATTCCTCCTGCAGCTTTCCTTTGACAGCTCTGGTTTTAATAGAGGATAAGCACCAAACTCCAGCTGAATCTGAAGACATATTTCTAATCTCGTCCTGCATTTATTTTGCTTCTCGGAGAACTTCCTATCTCGAACAGAGGAAAAAAGTATTTTTCACATATTAAGTTGACATGTTGAATAGGTTTCTGGAGGTATCATTAATTCAAACTCCAACTCAGAGTTAGTTACCTTGTAGTAAAGAGACAAATACACATAAACCCTGTTACTTGGATAATAGGTTTGATTCAATTCTTTATCAGGGAGATCGCAATAATATGCCAGTCATTCCAGTCCAGGGAAGAATCCCATTTTGTGAGGTGTTGAATGAAAGTGTCATAACAGCAACGTGCTGCCTGCCTGGATTTGAAGATATAGCCTGAAGTATTGGTTGAAACAAAGAATTAAATTGGATGGCAACATGAAAATAAGAAACAAGGAAATGTTGACTGTGAAATAAGTGTTTCAAGATAATTTGTTCCACTATTCTCATCAGGTCATTATGATGTTTTCCATGTACTGTGGGGTTTTTTCCCTATTGTAAGATGACTTAAAACTCACAGTTCTGCAGTGATGCCACTAAATTGAAGCATTTTTCTGTAAATTTGAGTTTGTCAGTGTAAATAACAGCCTTTGTCTGTCCTCTCTCTTCTGCATGGGGAAGGATGTAAATATCTGTCACCACTACTGGAAAAGTGCTGTAGTGCTTGATTATGGGATAAATTTAGCATTCCATGGTGCTGTTAGAGCTGGAGGACTGGAGCAGGCTGAGAGCTGGGGCCAAACCAGACCCGGCTCTGGGATCTGCTCCCTGCAGGAACTTTGGGAAGTGTTTGGGTGGGGGTATAAAGCTTAAATAAAGGAACTGCTTGACATGAAATCCTGAGTAATCACCAGAGCCTTCTTTCTTTTGCAGATATTCCTGGTTTTCCCTTCTCCCCCCTTTTTTAAAAAAATTGTTTTGCACCTCATTTGTGCCTCCATTTAAGGATATTCCCTTTCCTTAGGTCTTTTCCCAGCTCCCTCCCTGGCCTGCCTTGGTTCCTTGGGGATTACAGACTCCACGGACAATTTTGAGGTGGTTGTCTATTCTTGCTCCTTTCTAAAATGGCATTTGTTCTGTCACTAAACAACTTTCACCTCCAAATCTTGAAATAATTTCCCACACAGAAAGACTGGCTTGTAAAAACATTTCAGCACAAAAAGTGGTAAAATAATGAATCAAAATTTTATTCTTTTTACATTTGACCCGCTCTTGGAAATCAAAGCTCTTTGAGAAATTCAGGGTAAAATGTTATTAAATGAGATACCAGTGATACACCTTTTGATCAGGTCTGCTGAAAGACACTCTGTGAACCAGCCTGACCTCTGATGTCTCCTTTGTGTAACCCCTGTGACACGAGGTTTGCTATGAGAAATGGAACAAAATTAATAATTAATCCGTTTGCTGGTGTCTGAAATAGCGACACAAGGTTGGCTTTAGACACATGTTTTATTAATGAGCTTTGAAAACAATTGCTTTCTCCCAGCAACAGACTGCTCTGAGTTTTAGACTGAAAAAAGAAAAAAAGGCGGGAGGGAATATCTGGAGTTTTTTGGTTGCCAGTGTTGTTCCCCCTCTCCCCTGGGCATTCACAGAACTCGGTCACCGCGTCCAAACCTTGTGAAAAAGGTTGTGAAGTTGTGAAGAAGTGAAACGGGGAGCAAAGATGAAATAAATTTTAAATCATCTCAAGACAGACAACGTGCTCGACCTGAGGGAGCTGAAATATGAAATATCTCAGAGCGCAGCTCACACTTTTACACACTGTGTAAGGAAAAAGAGAGTTTCTTTGGTAACATAAGGAAGTATCAGTGTGGCAATTAGGGGAGCAATGCTTTTGTGTCTCAATTAGACCTCATTATCTACAGAAAACTCAAAGCACAACTTTTTGCAACAATTCCCTCCCTGCCCCCCAGCTGTAGCTACCTGTGGGATAACAACAAAACCACTGTCCTGAAAAGTGGAAACACCTTTATAAAGTGAAAATAATTGTGCTCATCTTCCTTGACCTTTCAATTTCCTGATTTTTATTCTGCCTCCCGAGGGCAGCAGCCATCAGATGTCTGGTTTTGTTATTAATATTTTGGTTTTTTAGGAATAAGCAGTGGCGAAGGAAGTCAAACCTTTTGGACAGAATCCCCAATGATCCTTTAATTACCCAATAAATTACAGTCCATGTGCAGAATTAATAGGAAAATAATGCTCTAATAAATATGATCTTCCCAACTTACATGCAAATTGAAGCTTTGCCTTCCTGCTCAGAATTGTTCCAAATGAATTTGTGGCCAAACACTGGTATGTTCCAATATCCTGATTTTTATGTGGGTTATTGATTGCCAAGCTGCCTCCAACCAACCTGTAGTGATAACTCATGGTAAGATCAATATCTGTGCCATTTTGCTTCCACCTTTGAGGGGAAAAAAATCAAATTATGCTTATAATTTACAGAGCCTATTTATCTTAAATAGTGTGCTGTAGCATACCTGTAATGATAAAAATGTAGTTAAATATCACAAAATTAGATCATTTTTTACGCACGACTGCTTCTTACATCAATCTTAACGATAGCAATAATGGTATTCTTTGGAAAATCTTTACTTTAGTCACCAGTGTTCACCCAAATGTCCACCAAAAGTAATTATAACTTATTCACACGAACTTATCCATTCAGTCAGGAGGGGGCTTTATACCTTGTCCACAACAACATTATTTTTGTTCTATGAATGGTACCTGAATGTGCTTTGCAAACGATTAACCATGAATTTGGCAACAAAAATGCTTTGGCGATGTAGATCAGGAAGGATTGCACTTCAGAGGGCAGAACAAAAGCTGGGAGGGAAGTTTTTGTACAGCAAGTCTGAGACTGATCATTTAGTGATGAGAGCACTGCTATTTTAAATCATCATTTGTCCCAGTGGGTCCCCCAAGCAGGAAATGGATTGCGTCTGCAACATTACCCAGCTGTTTACAGATGTCAAAATACAATTTCTCTTTCAAAGAAAATAAATACTGTGTTTTTCAGGAAGGGAAATTTTGGGGCTTTGCCATTAGTCACATTAGGGTTGAATTTTCCTTGCTCATGTGAGGGCCAAAGGAAGGATAAAGGACTCAGCCACTGAGGCCTTCAAGTCTGGGGTCTGTTAATGCCACTTCTTAAGTGGTCAGCAATCCTAAAACTACACAACCAGGTATTTTCTTCTCCTGATTTTATATCCAGAGCCATCTCCTCAGCCTTTATCATTTCTGTTGATCCGTGGGTGTGATTCCGAGCCCTCCATCGGATGGAAGGATCACACAAAGGTTGCCAGTGGCTCACCTTGGGTTCCTGGCAGTGCCCAAACCAAGGGCAATCATATCCTTGTAAATTATCTGAAGGATCACAGCAGAAAAAATATCCATTTCTGCTTATGTGCAGAGTTCCTGACAGGGAGGGCAGTTTTCCCTGGTAACAAATTGAAGCACACTCACACTTTATCCCTGGAAATCTGACCTGGATACACAGCACAAGATTCTGTCAGTCACCCCCAGCCCTCTCTCCACACGCTCACACTGCTCAGGGGTTGTTTTTGTGCAGGAGGGTTCCCACACTGAGCTGTGAAATGCAATTCTGTGCTCCCAGGGAAATCTCCACAAATGCAGGGAGTGCCCTGACCTTCAAGTGAGCACTTGTTGTTTTGAAAGATAATGACTGATTAATATGAAATCAATGGAATTCTGTGAGCAAGGTCTAATAACACAAAATAATTTCTCTGGATGCCTCCCCTTCCATGAATTCATCCACACTGAGAGATTTGGATGCAACACTCAACCCTCAGGAATTCTTCCTACAAATTCCAGCCTATTTTTTGTGTTTCTGTACCTCTGCTGGATTCCTTTTTTTATATTTGCTATAGCTGGTCTAGTTTTTGCTGTTATTTTAGTCTATTTGGGCTATTTTTTTTAATTTAAAAGCAAAAGTGAGGAAGCCTTGTCTGGGTTTCTGAAGGGATCACATCCCAGCATTAGGATTCTGCCATATTTCAGGATTTACATTTGCTACAAGTTGTCTAAAGCTTTCCATTTTCTAATCTAAGATATTCTGGTATTTAATTTGCCAGTTCTCTTTAATTTTGGAATCAATCACTGAAATAACTGCTGTCATCATTGCATGGCTCCCAATTAAGATCTATAATTGTTTTTCCAAACAAATGCAAAGATGTTGGCTTAGTTGCTGCAAATGAATTCTTCACAGCATCCCCATAATCATTCTAATCACCATGGTACAATGATTATTAAACTTTGCATATAGATCAGGGTTCAGCTCCTGGTGTGGGCCTTTTCCCTAATTAATATGTTTACATCACTGAAGGAAGCGAATTAATGAATTCATGTGGTAGACAATGATTTAATGGCTTTGTGTGTTCTGCAGTGTATTAATACACAGAAATCTGGATAATTATTTTAGGGAATTTTTAACATAAGCCCATTAAGGCAGGGATCATCTACATATTTTTGTGAATTTTTTCATGCAACCATTGGAAAATACTTTTCCTCAGTTGTAGGAAATGCATCCTGGATTATTTTTCTTTCACCAATTGTTTCAGAACCTAAACTTTAAAAAATTTCCTATATTCTGATGCTGAATTATCAGTTCCCCGGGAGCCCAAGGACTGTGAGTGGATGTGTGCTCACATGATTGAGTAAATTATCTTTTCAGTGTGCTGCTATAATAAAAATATCAATATTTTTAAGACTTCATCGTGTTCTATACTTCTCAGATTATTTGCATTCCAATGGAAATGTCCTGCCAAGCCACCTGAGACTTTCTTGTAGTTGGGAAAAGGATTTGCAAAACCCCCCTTCATGTACAACACTTCCAGTGAGGAAGAACACAGGAAGTTTAAAAACTCTTGACTGTGAACAAGACACCAGAGGGTGAAGGAGTTTTTCATTCCACTTTTGAGGCAGGATCTGCACTGAGCCAAGGAACAGCATTCCAGGGAACAAGGACATGAGAGTTGGGCTGCAATTTCTTATTCAAGGGTGGACTTTTGGGATTGCTGGGAATCACTCTCCACTTTGATTTGATGCAATGGTTATGAACATATTTGATGTCGCTTACAATCCTTGTAGGTTTGTGCTCTGTTCCCTCCCTCACATTTGTGTGTTCCAGTTATCCTCGTGGTGCTTGGATTTGGATTGGATTTGAATCTCTTTATCTCCTTTTAGTGCAACACTCTGAGTTGGGCTGGAATATTAAAATGTTGTTCTAATGAATGCTGCTTATGCTGCCCTTGGATTTATTTATTGGTTCCATTGACTCCTCTCTGAGAAGATTATTGAGGGGAAAACACCCTCAGTCACCAACTTGCATGAAAATGCAGGATTGTGGGATTGCTCTGGATATTGAGTGGAAGCACAGGAAAAGAGAGCACCTGAAATCAAACAAAAGGTGTCAAAATGCTGCTGGAAGCACTGCAGGGTGTTCATGCATAGGCTGTAAGTAAAAAAAAACCTACGTAAAATTCACTGAGTTAGTTGGTGATAAACCCTCTGGTGACTATAAAAAGCTTAGGTGCAAAAAATGATAAATCTAATTTTAAAAGTTGTGTTTATTTACCAGCCACATCACACCAGGAAACACCTGGAATCATGTCCCTGATATTATAGGCAATTCTGACTTTATAAAAAAGACATAAGGGACAAAATGATATTTCGCAGAACATTTATAGAGATTTCTTAATGATTTTAGAGATGCTTCCATCCATATTTTTGTCTCCAGTGTAATCTGTGTTCTTTGTTACTTCTAACAGGAAAACTGTGTCTCATTTTTATTACTCAGCCCTTCCACCTACAGTTCTACACAATTCTTGCACTGTGCTTCGCAGACACACAGTATTTTGAGGAGGAGTTGCAAAAACATTATCCCTATATTTGACAAGTTTGTAAGAATAAAAGACTACCCAACAAAATAAAACTTTTAGAAAATGCTAAGCATTTTTTTTTATTTCAAGAAAAGGCATTTATCAGCATATTTCTTGATGTAAAAAAATGCTAAATAGCAAATTAACTCGTCTCTAACTTTCTTCCTGTTGGAGTGGTTCTGTATTTCTGAATCAAAGAGAAACCTCCAGCAGTCCTTGCTGTTCTCAGCCATCACTCAGCAAAAGAAATGATTAAAATTTCATAGTGGGCTTGATTCCTCAAAAATTGTCAGAACTTTAAATATATGGGCTCAATCCTTATCTGACAAAGGCAGCATTAGCTGTGGTGAAATCAAAGCAAAGTGAAAAGCTCCCTGTTCCCTCCAAATTGTGGTGTAATTGCAGCAGGGATAGTCTGTTAACTTCTAATTGACCTCAGGGCTCCAGGATCCATCCCCAGATGTTGATCCCATCTCCCTGGAGCCACTGAGGCTTTGAAAATGTCCTTATGGTGCAGAAACCCAGGGAGTTTAATTAATGGGTGGGTAGAAAAAAGTAAAGGTAAAATGTGGATATCAAATATGCGATGGGGGAGACTTCCCAGCTCTCCAGCCTGATGGAAGCTGCTGTCTCTGCTCTTTGTGGGTGGGAGGAATCCATGGGAGGACACGAGAGTCCAGGAATTTCTAGGAAGCTGCTTCAATGGATGTGAAAGCAAAGGGTGGATGAACTGGAAAGACTTGAACTTCATGGCCTGAACCAGTTGATGTTGGTGTTGAGAACAGGGAGAACAAGTGGGTTGGGAAGTAAGTGAGGATTTCTACTCCTAGGAGGAGAAGTTGAATTGTGAAAAGGAAATTGAGGGTTCCTTTCATAAAGGAAATTAAGGGTTTCTTTCATAACACAGTGTCTGGAGACAAATCAAGCCATGAAGTCCTAAAGCCAAGCTGATATCCAGTGGTGGCACTCTCCAGGGGAGGCTGTACTGGGAGCAGTTAAAAGTTCTCCAATAAATATTCTCTAAGAATTTGATAGGATACGATTTTCTTTCACGTCTTGCATGAATGATTTATTTTTTATGGGTAATTTTCCTTCACCTCAACCATTACTTTCCCCATTAGTTTTTGAAGAAAGCACAATGTCCTTTTTTTTTCCCCCTAGATTCCCCGCTTTTCCTCTTATCCAACTTGGATTTCCAGATCCTTGGGGCAATGAGTTCTATTATAAATGGTGAGTCCATAGTTACTGAATAAACAAAAAATTCTCTGTACCAAGGTTTTATGAAGGGAGTCTTGGAAGGTATTGGAGATAAACAAACACCATATATGTGTACATGAAATGTTGGAATTAGAAGAGGGGAAGGGTGTTGCTTTTCTGCTTTCCAAGCATTTATTAATGTATGGAAAGTTTTATCAACTACAGATGTGCAGCACTTCCATTTTCCCATTTTTCACAGCTGTTCTGTGGATTTAGAATTAATTCTGTATATTTTAAAACACTTTGGGGGTGATTTTCAATTATTTTCTTTCCCTGTGTTAATTTTCTTTACAGCAAAGCAGCAAAAACATTTTTTCTTCATTCCTAGAATTTACTCTAAACTTTGTCTGTTCTTGCTGTGAGCACTCAGCACATTTTAGGGTGTTTATTTATGGTCGTGCAGTGACTAAAACACACTTCAAAGAGTGACAGTGGGACAATATTTCCCCAAGGTTGACTTCACCTGTAGTACGGCAGCGGATATCCCTTGGCTGTGCAGTTCAGGAGGATCTCTGGATTTGCTGAGCCCATGGAATAAGTGATATCATATGGCTCTTGGATAAAAATAGGCCCATGAAGGGTTTCTCCCCCTGTGAAAGAAAAACAATAATTTAAGATTAGGTGTCTTTAGCGTGTCCTTCCACATAAAATTGTCCTTTGGAGTCCTTTGCTTTCAGCTTCAAGTTAAGGTCTGCTATGATATTCAGCAGAGAATCCACCTCCAGACACTGGACTATTAAGGAAGAAATATTTCAAGGCTGATTGATAATAAAATCGCAGAGCTCAGGTGCTGGTGATTTATTCTGCAGGTGACAGTGAAGCCTCTTTGCATATTTCCCATGGAAGCTCTATGGGCAAGTGCTAAATGCGCCCATCCACCTCATCCTTGTGTTGTGGATCGGGTCTGGCAGCAGGAAAGGACAGAATTGTGGACCTGTGGCTCTGTGTTTGGTGCTCCCTGGTCACAGCACAGTCTAAGGGAATCACTCACCTCCTTCTCCTCTAACCCTTCCCATCCTTTGAGGTATTCTTTTTTGTATATTTTATGTATACTTCTTTTATAGTGGCCTGGGGTTTTTGTTTGTTTGTTTATTGGTGTTTTGGGCTTTTTCCCCTCCCTTTTTCACTCCTTTTAAAACAGGAATAGCATTAAATAATCAACCTTTATTTCACATGCAAAGTGAAATGATTAATTGCAAGGCAAACAAGAACTATTTTTATTTTTCGTGGTGATCTTCCTTGTTCTGGGGAGCAGGGGAGAAGACAATTTGTTCAGCAAACCACGGGGGCAAGGCAGAGCAGCTCTCTGAGATGGTGGCTGGGTCTGCTTAAATAATCTTTGTTTCTTTTCCTACTACTCTTCCAGGTTTAATCCCTTGACAAATTTGAAGGTTTCTTTTTTCACTGTTTCTACAATTGACCATTTGACTTGTCTTTACTTTGGGAGGAATTTTCTTCCCTTCTGGGTTCATTTTCTCAGCCTTTCTTGTTACCTTTGCAGAACTGCCAGGGAGAAGTTTTTCTGAAGCCCCAAAATGACCCAGGGATCATCATTCTGCATTTTAAATCCATGGACCTGGCTGGGCTAGGGGAGCTACCTGATGTACATAAAAATCCCTGCTTCACCTCATGAAAATGTAAATATTTTGGTATACTTGGAATTAATTTCCTGTGATTTTTCCTAAATGGAATTTGGACTCATTTGTCATTTGCAGACTATTGAATATCCTAATTTTATATCCCCTTCCCATGTCCTTAGTGCAGCGGGCCCTCAATGTGTAGAATAAGGACATAATATTTTACAGCTCCTTTCCAGTGGACATGTCACAGTCCCTGTCACAAAAATCCTGCCCATGAATTTTAGTAGAGGCAGCTTCTTGCTGTTGTTTTGTTTTCTCTTTAATATCCTTTTCTTGCTGGCTGATCTGCAGCAGAGAATAACATCAAATTTGTGAGAAATGATGTGCACTCTCAGAGTCAGTGGTGTCCTAGGAGTCCATCTCTTATTTATAGAGAAGGTCAGGCTGGTCATTTCTAATTTCCTGATGCATCCTTTTGTGTTTCCTATAGAGAATGGCTGTATATTTCCTCTCCATCCTCCAGGTTCAATACAATCCCCATGATTTCTCCAGAGATACACATGACAAATGCATTCTTGTAGAGCTGTTTGCTTTTGTTAAGATTTAAATAATTCAGATTTTAAAAAAAAACCTATTGGAATACGAATATTTGATTAAATGCATGGTTTCTATACATAAAAATCATGTGTGAATCCTCAACATGGTGCTTGAAAGAAAATATAAACTCTTGTTATGGAACGTTTGATAAGAAGTTAAAATGTATTTCTTTATGGTGGCAAATCAGTTTGATCTCCATAAAGACCATAATTATGCCAGCCTGAATTCAAAGCCAAAGGAGGAAAATGAATCAACATTCCTTCATTCATTACTTGGTATTGTCTTCAGCCAATGCAGGGATTAGCACAGTGCCAATGGAAGAGGAGGAACGCTGGTTTTTCCATAATTATGGAATCAGGAGGGAGTGTCCCAGTGCTTCTTGTCACTGTCTCATGGGCAGTGGGTGCTTCTATCACACCCTGATATTCCTATCAAATGGAGTTAAAGGGGTTTTACTCAGCCACAAGAAATATTTAAATATTTATGCTCTGCCTCATCCAGACAGGGAGAAAGAGGCACAAATCTGGAGTTCACACTTAATCAACCTAATTTCCAGCCAAATCCTGCTCCCTGTTCTTTCCTGTGTCTGACTCTGGTTGGCTTCATTTTCAGCTCCTTGTGAGGCCTCTGCCCGGCTGCAAATGCAAAGGAGAACAGCCCAAGAGCAGTTTAGGCTGGCCCAGGCCCAGTCTGTAATGTGAGTAAAGATAACTCAGTAGGCCAATATTGTAACTTAGCTGACTTTTATCCCTTTCCTACACAGATCTTCCTTCCCATTAGGGGTTTTTTTTGCAAAGTGGAGTTGGAATAACCATTATTCCAAACTGAGTGGTGACAGCAGATGAAAACTGTTTGGTGAAACTGAGAGTGTCCCAGAAGCATCACCCTCCATTTGCAGGGAAAGGTTTTAGGTTTGCCTGGGAGAAATCAACTCCAGGGAGACAAACTCCAGAGGATTCCCTGCTCCAGGACCAGAAATGGGGAGTTCTGGTGGGCTGAGAGCACAGAGCAGCTGTGGCTGCCCCTGGATCCCTGGAAGTGTCCAAGGCCAGGCTGGACACTGGGGCTTGGAGCAGCCTGGGACAGTGGAAGGTGTCCCTGTGGGGTGGCACTGGATGAGTTTTAATGTCCCTTCCAACCCAAACCATTTCATGATTCTGGATGGACCATATCAGTGAATCCTCACGGAAGATCATAAGAAGAAGCTTCTAAATGCAAAACTGCCGTAATTCACATAAGCAAAGCAGATAAGGAGGAATTTATCCAGGCTATTAAGTTCCAGGAAGGCTGTAAATTCCAGGGGTAGTGAGTTTCTAATGAATCTTTCTTAATGTGCCTTAGATAGAGCTTCATATCTGATCCAAAACATTAATATGACTTTATGGGCCAAAGCTGACACCTGATTAAGAGGCCTCTTTTAAATCAGTGTGATAGTAAAACACCTGTCAGCTCCAGCAAAAGGGATGGGATAGGTGAATTAGACCCTTCCCCTTCTAATGACAGCAGAAAAGTGATGCAAAATCCAACTTATTCAAAATCTGTTTAATTTTTCAGCTGAAGACATTGGTAAATTTTAATTGGAGGACAGGGAGTTTATGGGGTCCACAGATTTTTAAATGTCGTGGAGGGTTTCCCTGCAAAGAGCACTGGGTTTTTTGATTGAATCTTGTCAGAAGCAGAATGAAATGATTATTTCCCTCCTCAAAGGCCTGGACCAGGGAGCTCAAGGACTTTAGAAGGAGCCTGACAGATGCAAAATGAGAGGTAATGGATGAAACTCTGCTTGGTACCACCTAAAGTAACACACAAGTCTTCAAGGAGTCAGATTTTAACCCTGAAACAGAAGATGGGAGAAGAGGAAGCAGAAAAAGGGCCATGAAAGTGTTCTGTGGAAGAAAAACCACTTGTCAGGAGCACAGGCAGCAGAGGCAGGATTCCCTCACTCCCTCCCAGTAACACCCAGTGAAACAGCAACACAGAGAAAGGGCCATTAGATCTTATAAGTTTGAGCAGGAAGAAGCAACCTGAAACCTGTAGGATTTTCCCAAAGGGCCTTCAACTTTCATGTGCTTTCTCCCTTCAGATGTTGATGTGCAGAACTCTGGAGACACAGGGCTCCTTTCAAGTCTCAGATTCTATTGTCAGAGTCAAATTGGGAGTACTGGTGGAATTCCACAGTGTCTCCGTTAGCTGACACCAAACCAGGGAGACATTTAGCTCCCTGTGATGTTGGGAGAAGGGGAGGCACTGAAGAGGCCCATGGGAGGAAGCCCTGGCACTGATGAAGTCAGAAAAACTCTCAGTAATGATGGGAAATTTGGCACTGGAGCCCAGAGTTTATAAATGAAACTGTCTATAAAGCGACAGCCAAGAGTACAAGGCCTCGCTTTCACAGAATCATGGAATCATTGCATGGAAAAGACTTCCAAAACAACAAATCCATCCACTCAGCACCACCACCACCACATTCAGCACTCAACCATGTGCTCAAGTGCCACATCAACACTTCTTTTGAACACTTCCGATGCTAGTGATGCCACCACAGCCCTGGGCAGCCTTTAGCAATCCTTTAGAACCCTTTCCATAAAGAAATTTCCCCAAAGAAATTTCCCCTGATATCCAACCTAAACTTCCCCTGGCTCAACTTGAGGCCATTGCATCTGGGAAAATGGTGCCCCCTCCTTGAGATTTGAAAAACAGTGAGGGCAGGCAGATGAAAGGAGGCACAGCTGGAATCTGGCATTTCCCAGGAGCTGGTACTCCAAGTGCCCCTTCCTTTGTCCCCTCTTCCCATGCACAGTGGGTGGAAGTTGCCTGTGGCTCACTTGGAGAACCCCACTCTTGATTTCAGTTTGGAGACGTAACTTTTATTTAATTAAGGCTCCTCCAGCCCTAAATGGCACAGAAATCTGAAATGTTTGCAATAAATGGATTCTGCATCCTGTCAATTGTATTCCTTGAGAAATGAGGCAAATATTCCAATATTTTCCCTGTTATTTAAACAGGCTCTCTGTGGTGGGCCAGGTAGGGTGAGCTGAGGCTGATGTGGCAAAAAACATGTTCAGGTTATGAACTGACTGCACATTTTCCTTGGGTGTGAAAACAAACAATAAAACTCTAGAATATGAATTGAATTCCTAATATAACCATTATTGTCAGAATCTAGCATAGAAAATTAGGGTGTAATATATCACAGGTGATAGTTAAGGAAGTATTATGCAAAAACTGTCATATTTGTGAGAATTATGAGCCTTTTTCAACTAAATATATATAGGGACAAAAGATTTTGTCAAAATGTGACGCTCCCAACATTTTTTAAAAGTCCTCCTGTGATAACCAGTATCGCTTCAGCACCTTCTGGGAATATTTTTGGGTAGCAGTGAATTTATTACCCATCTAACAGATACACACGTTGTAATCCCAAAATAATTTCGGATGGATCCTTAAATGCCAAGATGTGACGTTTTCTCATCACGCTGAGTGCAGCAATCAAGCCTCAGATTTACAGGATACCGTGTTCCCTACAAACCCCCAAATATTCCCTCAAGATTCCAGAGCAGGAGTTCAAGTTGCAGAGAAGGAAAATTGCTCCTAATGGATGGGTTGTGGAGAGCATTCAGTGGAGCTGCACTGATTTAAGCTTTCCACTGGAGATGAGCACAGATTTATGACCGATTCATTGTGGGGATATGTGGAAAGGTGCTCCAGGAGAGGGGCTATAAATACACCCATGTGTCACCTGTGTTAATAATGGAATATTTTACTGAAAAATAAACAAACATGTGAGCAACAGTGCTGAAATTCCTACCTGGGCCTGACTCTTTTTTGCTTTATGAGAAGATTTTCCAAAGACTTTGTGCAATTGTGGGAGATGAGACAAGTGAAATAAGAGGTGAAAATCACCTTTTCATTAGCGTGGGTGATTTGTTTCATGTCATGAACTTGGGCACGTCCTTCAGATGGAGAACTCTCGTGGAACAGACATCTAATTATGGAGACAAATATCCCTGATGAAGTTGGAGGGATGTGCCTTGCTGATGGATACTAATGCTGACGTGCCCCCTTCTCAATGAAATTTCATTAGTTTTTTGTGTTACTGGGCAAGATGAATAAATAATAATGAACCTTTTCCAATCTAGTGCACAAGCATTTTGTTCGCTGTAATTTCGGTTCTAAGGGAGCCCTAGATTCGATGACAGATTCTGTTTGCTGCATTGTACTCCTGTAATATTCATTTGGCACTGTTGCCAAACTGATTGAAGGCTTAATTCAATAATTTATACTGCAGGAAGTGATAACAGCTATAACATTTAATATCCTGCCACTTAAATAAAGCCAGCACTTTGTTTCTCTCTAACTTTTCTCTGTTTAAGATACAGCTGTGCTTTGCTCTCTTAGAGGATGGGGAGTGATTAAGCTCAGATGATTTTTGGCATTGGAATTTTGTGTGGTGACTCCCAAATTTCATGGAGGAAAGGGAGTGAAACAACAATTGAATAAGCACATAACAACATGAGAAACGGCAGTTCTGCTTACACAGAAAACAAGGGGAAAAAAATGAAATTTGGGGAAATTTCAGACCCATTTGAGTCTTTGCAGCCCTTCGTCCCACCCAGTGACTCTGGAGACAGAGGGGGACAAAGGAGAATTGCTGCACTCAAAGATCCAGCCACACTGGAATGGAGAGAAACCATGGAAAGGGCCGGTTTGCAAACAGCTTGAATTTACTAAAGCAAGCAATGATTCCTCTTTGTTTCCAGAGGCCACACTTGGTGATTCCCACTCATGCTCAACAGGAAAAGTGTTGTAATGTGAAGCTGTGTTTTGGTTCTGCAGCACTGTGAGTCCCAGACCTCATAGAAATCCAGATACAATCTCCGTTCTACAGCACTGCGATGCAGGTGGGTGTTTATCTCCTTGTACAAATAATTTAAATCTTGTTTATTTATTTTGAATAACTGGAACAAAATGGCTCCTTCCCAGATGCTTGTTTTTCTCACCAGGGCTTAAATAAGAGGCAGGAATGAAACCAGTCAGGAATTAGTGGTAAGAACTTGACATCAGCAATGACTTTATCTGTAGATAGCAAGGTTTATATCCTGGGATAACACTTCGAAATTATTGAGATCATGGAGATAATAGAAAAACATGTGGAGACCGCTTATTTTTGTAGCCCAAATTTCTGCCACAGCAAAAATTCCTCAGGACACAGAAAGATCTGATATAGAAATTTCAGGCTGCCACCCACTTCTTGCTTTCAGATGATTGATAACTCGGGAAGAAAATCTTGGGATATAAATCATCTCAAGCAATGATCGAGGCAAGATTAAAACACTCTTTATTTTCTTACATATAATTGAAGAGGAATGCAAGGGATATTTAAAACATTTTAAACCTAAGGCAGGTCCTGATTTAAATTAGATTATTCAGGCAGGATATTATCAAAATATTTATTGTACTGACTGACTGATTTGCATGCATTTGTCATCACAGCACTGGCATCCATTTGAAGGACCAAAACTAAATTTGAAACTCAAACTTTTAAAAAAAAAATAAAATGGTCTTTCTTACCCAAAATCAGGATGCAAAATTGACAATTGGCCAGTGAAGATCTACCTGGGGTAAATCAGACCTGGTGTGGCTTTGTTGTGGCTGTTTGGGTGAGATGAGTTTTCCTGGCCAGCAGCACCTGCAGATGTGCCTCATCTTGAGGATATTTAATTCTTATTTTGGCATTCTGGGCAAAAAAAAAAAATCCCAACTATCATGAGCAGCAGAAGGGAAATAGAGATTTAAACAGCAAAATGTGGTTGGGATTTCACGGGACATGATTTTATCCTTTGACTCCTACTGCATTCCAGAAACCTGCTGAAAACAGGGAGGTGCAATCACTCCCCAGGAAAAGGCAGCATCATCCTCTGTTGTGGAAAAGATCAGGCAAGGAAAATATAATTAGCATTGTATATTCTGCTATTGTGTCTAGCGCACTGAAAGCTCCCAGGCACTTTCAAAATAAATAGAATAAACAGAGATGAATGAAACTGAACTCTGCTAAATATCATCAATGAGGATCTGCTTTATTACTGGCAATTAAGAAGGGAAAGTCAAAACACCAGCTCTCATTATCACTCATTGATTAAAACCCAGTTAGAACATTGCAATCCCAAGCAGCCCACTGCTCTGCTCGTTCCGCACTTCAGCACAGAAAACAGCACAATATTTCAGAAATAATTAGGAACACAGAGTTAGTGATCAGCCTTAATGTTCCCCAATAAAATTGCCAAAGCAAATGATTATGGATCAGCCAAAAGACACTGTTTGAAGCCATCATCTTTTGTGGCTGTTTAATACCTTCATGATGATTTTTTTTTTTTTTTTTTCTGAGCAAACGTAAATGAAGTTAAAATCCTTCCAGTAATGGCAGCCTGGAATTTAGCAGAAGCCACAAGCATAACTTTGCAAATGCTCATTTTTTGGGAGATAACTGCCAGACATTGAGTTGCTCAGGCAATTTTTGTCTCTAGTCTCTATTTTAAAGGAGCTAATATCAACATTTCTGATGTAGAGCAAGCTGGGAATGTCTCACTGTCAAAATTACTGTGCTCTTCCATTCAAGGAAAAATGACCTTTATCTGATGTGTTCTCCGAAAAAAACCAAAAAAGAAATGACAGCATAAACAACAAAACAAAACCCAGCTGAAAGGAGGGGGGAAATGCAGGCTGATAGGGCTGCACTGAAGTTCTGCCTTGAGGCAGAGATGGAAAGGGAAGGGACCAGCAGGAAGGGCTGCAAGCCAGGGACATGTGGGGTAGAAATGTTGCTGTCCCTGTCAGCAGGCTGAAAATCCAGGGAAAATTGGAAGTTATCCCATTAAGACACTGCCTGTCCCCTCCTGATGTCTGTGTTTGACACCATTTGAAAGCTGCCCAGAAACAGCAGCAGCCCCAAACCCTGGGGCTTGAGGTGTCCCTGTGAACCCTTCCCAAGGCTCTCACTCCACAGAGGAGCCTGGAGAGCGTGGGACAACAGCCCATGGGAAGAGTTTGTACCATTTGTCCTCCTGTAACTCCTGTGCAAGCTTCCAGAGGGAAACCAGAACCAGGAATGCTTTCCATGAGCAGATATGAAAAATTCCATAACTCTGGCACCTGTTCCATGGCCAGTGCCAGTTTAGCTGCACCATCACCCTCTTACTTCCTCCTTTTTAGCTCTACTTTCGTTATTGGTTAAAATGCAACAATTTTAGGAAGCGGGAATGATTTATTCATAAAACGTGCTCCTATTTTCATCCACTTTTACAAGCTGTAATTTCCAATCAAGCCTTTACCAATTCTATCATCAGAATTATTTCTCAAACCCATTTTTTCCTGCTGGGATTTACATTGATCCCTCCACGCTGCTGTATTTAGGGCACACTTTGGTTTCTACCCTTGCCCATTATTTCACTTCAACTCCCTGGTTTTTAAGAAGCTCTAAGAAATTAATTTATATCTCTTTTCCCCCATGGAAACGTTCAGAAAAGCCACAAGTGCGGGAGAAAAAGTGAGTCCAAGTTTAGGACTTCTCAGTCCATTGAGTTCTCTGTGGTTTTGTAAAATTTCACTGCTTGGGCTGGAAACAGAAATAAAGATCAGACAATCTACAGTCAAAATGGCCTGATGGGAGCTTTAGCATGGGGCCAATAATGGAATGCAGGGAAAACATTTCATATCTATTACTTTGGGGTAATTTTTCTCTAATCCAAAAATCACAAAACCGCTCTAATTCTGTGGAAATCTTGCGTACTTGGCTGGCATATTTTCCCCGGCTGTAGTAGGAACTGATAACAGGCTGCTGAATTACTGCTTAATAAACCACTAAATGAGTACCATCCAAGATAACGGGGCATTAAATGACGGCTATTCAGGGAAAAAGTAGAAGTGCAGAGAGAAATGCAAGAGGGCTCTCTGCATAGAGGGAAATTGGTTTAGTCATCTCATCTCTGCCAGTGGTGAAATTCAAACTGCAGCAGATTGGGAAAAATAAAAAAAAAGGAAAGTGTTTTGATACCAGTGGAAGGAGGACACTCAATGTAGGGGCTGCTTCTCGTCACCTGAGCTGGGACAGAGTGTTTAAAGTGGGGAAGTGGGGGGGGGGGGGGTAAAGTGAGCAGTGAAATGTAATAAATGGAAAGACAAAATAAAATGAAATGAGAAGATAAAATCCAAAAAGTGAAAATAATGTAAGGATGAGATTATAAATCAAAAGAAATCAAGAGATATAGAGGTGGTGGAGAATTTCAGGCTGTAAAGACAAAAGGCCTAGTGTTGGATTCAGTCTGGATCATAGAATCATTGAGCCATGGAATGGTTTGGGCTGGAAGGGACCTCAGTTCCAACCAGCCCCACCCCTGCCATGGGCAGGGACACCTTCCACCATCCCAGGCTGCTCCAAGCCCCAATGTCCAGCCTGGCCTTGGACACTGCCAGGGATGGGCAGCCAGCATTCCCCTTTTTCCCTGGATTTCTGTGGGATTTCAGAGTTGAAGTGCCTGTCCTTCCCTAAGGATTAAACTCTGATCACACCACAGAGGTGTGTGAGGAGCTGCCCTGCTCCTGCCCATCCATCACAGCCTGGTGCCATCCGTCTCCAGCAGAACTTGTCCCACAAGGCTGAGAACACATTTGCTTGACTTGTAGTCGTTGGGAAATTGTATCCTCCTGAGTGATGGCTGCCGTGTCCACGGTGCAGCATCGCCAGCAGAGTTATGACAAATCTGCTCAAGGCCATATTTCTGGGGAATGACATAATCAATGATGGATTCAGCTCTAATTTCAGCAGGTTTAGACTGCAGAGTTTTAAAGCAAAGAGAGGAGGGTTTTCCATGTTCCCTCTCCTCAATAATTGCATCTGACTGAATTTACAACACATCCCTTTTTACCACACTCATTTTCTGCATGTTTGTGTTTTCACATCTCTAATATCTTGAAAACTATGCAGGCATTTGAGTAAAATGTCCGTGCAATACAATAAATGTTTATTATTTTGACTTGCATTGGACATCCACCTTTGGGCTGACAACAACTCTCTTGTCTCAGTTTCTCCAGTAAATGAGTTGTGTATATGCACAAGCATTTTACACATATCAAACTGGGACAGAAATCTTGATTCAGGTTTGGTTTCCTTAAAATGTGCATGCATTTCTGTTGATCACGTGGTTCAGATTTTATCCAAAGCTCCTAACCCAAGTTATTTCAAGGCACAAAACGTGAATCAGGCTGGATTCTGTTCATAGGGTTTCACTCTTTTCCATAAAAACTCCAGTGCTCACCTTTCAGGTCCCTGTTAATCTGTAGATCACAGTAATAGCTTTTAAAAATAAGAAACTTGGGCATTTCCCTGGGAATGAGAGGCTTAATAACATCAAGATATTTCTGCTCTCTCCATCTCACTATGCACTTTTAGTCTTATGTGATTATTCTTAGATTCTCTGAAGAAAAGACATTGTTGTTCCCTGCCAGTGAGCACTGAAAGTCAGTGGCATCACTGGCAATAAACCCATTTTAATTTGCAGTCAGACTGGTGGGATATTAATGAGGTTTACCTTTCTTTAAGGCAAATTTGCGGAGTACATGTGCAGCACCATTTTAATTGCAGCACCACACATAATTTCGTGTATCGCCAACTTATCTCCTAGAGAGGCTGGGGGTTAATTGAGTGAATAAAATAAATGTAGACTAATTAGGACATGACAAGTTATAGCTGATAAGGTCACTTGTCAGACAAATATGAATTCAATATCTATTGCAGAAATGGTTACATTTTCTCTGGCCTAGAGCAAACAATTTGTGTTTTGCAAACTCACAAATGTACACGGAAGACACAGAGAAAAGTCTTTCATTTCTACCCTATGCAGTGTAAATCAGAATAAAATAGAAACAGCAGTTGGAGGTATCACATTATATTTGGATTAAAGTTGTGTTAACCCATCAGTGATTTTAGTAGCTTTAGACTAATAAGACTGAAATATGAATCTGATTAATGCTCAATAAATTACTAGAGATTAACCCCAGCAGTTTTGTTGACATTGTATTGATACCCTTATTTTTTTATCAGCTGTAGGAAAAGTAATAAATCATCAAAACCGATTTGGCATAAAGTGTATGAAGTGAGACAATGTTAGAGGCCGAAGAAATTGCATTTCATAAATCACTTTGGGGCTGGGGGAAAAGGCCTTCTGAGCGTGTGGGCCAAAGTTTGGATAGATTTTACTCTGAAGTATTCTGTATTTTCCAGGGTGAGCTCAGGGCACTGAGATGGAGACCACCCCAAGGTTTGGGAGGAGCCTGGGTACCTGCTGGGCGGTGAAACAAGACAAACCCCAATCTGGCTGAGAGCACCCAGCAATTCCACAGAGGGGAAGTCAATCCCAAGGGACAATGTGCTCTGATTTTATAGCAGGCTGCTGTTTCCCCAGACAATTCTCCCAAATGATAACGAGCTTTGCATCTGCTTTTCAGGAAATCCTGTGGCAAACAATCCACCCAGACTGCAGATCAATGCACAGAAATAACCTCTCATGGAAATAACCTTCCACTGGCTTTGGAGTGCTGCCTGAATCCTCAGAGCCTTCCTCCCTGGGATACGGGGATGCTGTTGGTGCTGGAGGTGCTGAGGCCCTGGCACAGGGTGCCCAGAGCAGCTGGGGCTGCCCCTGGATCCCTGGCAGTGCCCAAGGCCAGGCTGGACATTGGGGCTTGGAGCAGCCTGGGACAGTGGGAGGTGTCCCTGCCCATGGCAGGGGTAGCACTGGGTGGGCTTTAAGATCCCTCCCAACCCAAACCATTCCATCATTCTCTGATTCCATGATCAAAGAAAGGTGAAGCTGCTGCAGGTGTGTGCAGGTGTGTTTGCAAAACAGCTCCAGCACAACTTCAGCACAAATATCTGCACCTTTTTTACATCTTTTTTACATTCCTCTAAAATGGCTGCAGAAAGAATTGCACAGAAATAAATCCTTTTTTCTGTTTTTCCTCAAACTGTTGTAATGTTCAGGCTGTGTCAGAGGTTCTGTCACTAAGAGAGAGTCCTGCTAATGCCAGACACACACCAGGAAGCTCCCTGGCCATTAATGTGAGTTTTCACTCATGACTCAAGCATGACCTTTGTGTGTCTTCTGTTTGTTTGGCAGCCAAAGTGAATAAATTTCCCAGGCAAATAATGAAGTGATGTTGCTTCTTCAGAGGAAATACTCCCCCAGCAAACAGTGTGACAGATCTGATCTCACAAACGTTTAGTGCTGAGAAGACAATTTAAAGCTGCAGCGATTTCCTTGCTGATACTTTGAAGAGTTGGATTTTTCCAGTCATCTTTCACTTTTTTCCCTTAGAACTCTCCTCCTTCTATTGTGTTTGGAAGCACTGAGGACAATTATTCTATTTCTAAAGAGCTCCAGGGCTGCAGTGAAAGGTGCATTTGTCATCACAAATATCTTTGTCCATGAGAACTTTTCATTCCCACCAAGAGCAGCTCCCACCATGGCAGAGCTTGGAGGAGTTTGATTAAAAGACCTGATTTCTAAGTAGAAATGAATGAGTTACAGGTAATTAGAGCAGGCTGAAAAGCAGGATGATGATGCTTGGAGCTAAACAATGTCACACACAGTGCCTTAATTAGCAGCAAAAGTGATTTAGCCAAGTAATATTCTAATACCAATCCAATTGCTACAAATTATTAATAACAATAAGCATGGAATAACCAAGATCCACTAACAATGAGATGCAATATCTGTCACAGGAAAACATAGGGCCCCTTTAATAATGACATTGTAATTAGAATAGAACAATAAAGCAGATATTAATACTGAACACAGAACAAAATACTGGTCATGCTGTGCAGAAGGGGAAAAAGGCTATTGCTAAAGCTCTAAAAGGGTCTAAAAATCAAATATATCAAAATAAAGTTTATACATTTTCCTCTTGCTGCAAACCAGGCGGGACTTTCGCCACTGTCTGACCCACAGGACAAGGGTTGGCACACAAGGGTTCCCTTGCACACGAAGGGAAGCAGAGAGACCCAGGGAAGTGGGGGCTGAAGGTCCCCTCTGTGCCTGAACTCTGCCTCCACACTCAAAATTTGCCCTCTTGTTCCCCTCTTACCTCCTCTAAGAGAAGCCTCAGAGAGCCTTATTTGCCTTTGGATGCTGACTGTGATAACTGTGCCAGCAACCAGAGCAACTGCTGCCATAAATCCCCACATGCTGCTTGTGGGGTTGTTTTTCCAGCTCCTGAAACTGTGCAATTCCATGACAATTAAACATTGCTTTTAATTTTTAATTTCTTTTTTAAGAGTTTAATCCTAAATATGGATGGAGTAATAGAGAAAAGGGGTGTTCTGGAGGGTGAAAAACAAATGTAAGGTAAGTTAAAAGAATCCATTCCTGTTATTATTGGCTGGTTCAGGACTAGAATTCAGTCTCCTGGGAAATGTGTGGTTGGCTTGTGATTCTGAAAGCATTTGGAGCCAAAACTGGGAAAACTGTGGGATCTAAATACCACAAGAGCAATGAAAGGAGTGCTTTACACATGGCCCAGCTGTGACAGCTTCAGTCAGAAAACCCCTCTGAGCGATCCCAGATATTTCCATCCATCCAGCCCTCACACATGGCCCCACTGGACTAATCCATCCCTATATCCCTCAGATCGTCCCAGAGCTGGCTTCCCATCCAAACTCCACAAGCAATTTTCATGGCAATCACAAGATTTCCTCCTGCAGATAGGGATGAAAAAATGCCTCCCAACCCCAAGAGGTTTATTTTTGTAATGTAGGCCTGATAACCACGGCCTAAATCATCCTGAGGGGTTGGAAATTACTCTGGGCACTCAAACCCTGTGACAACCACATTTCCTGTCCCAGGCAAGTGCCAACCATAATAATAATACATTAAAAAAGCTTTTTGTATACAACTTTTTTTGCTGCCAAGAGACCAGAGGAGAAAATGCCGATTTTTGAAACCCCCAGTTGGAGTGGGAACGTGGCTGCAAGATTTCCCCAGGAATGTCAGGCAGGTGTGAATGCAGTGAATTCCAAGAAGTTTTCAATGTTAATTCCTGCTCAACAAGAAACACACACATAAACAGCGATCAATAGGCGCTAAATGAAAAAGAAGTAGCGAATCAATAACTCCAGACGTTTTATTTTCCCCTTCTGCAAACAATGGGAGGGATGATCAGCCTGTGATTACGTGGCAGTCGCAGATATTGTTGCAGCACTTAAAAGTTTGTGGGCAAGGTCTTCACCGGTGTCAGGGTCTGCAGAGCTGCTGGGTGGGAATGTTAAACAGCAAGGAAGTATGGTCTGGGTTTTCATTTCAAAATAAAGCAGATTTAATTATTTTTTGCATTTCCAAGGTCTGATTTCTGGAAAAAAAAAAAAAGTTCTCATTTCTGCTGGTGGAAAATTAGACCACAGGTAGGTTTCTCTCCGTTTCATGTAGGATGTGGAAGTAGATGATCCTTAAGGTCCCTTCCAACCCAAACCCTTCAGTGATTCCATGATTTTATGGCCATCATTCTCTCCATAATAAAATCTAAGGTTTCACGTGTCAGTTCTTTAATTGAGGCATTGGTTGGGGAGATAAAAAGGGAGTGGAATTGGCTTTTAAACTCCAAGGAAATCCATGTAACTCTGAAATGGGGGAGCTCAAAATTCAGCTTCTCTGAGCAAGCTGTGCCAGGGCCTCAACCCCTTTTAGGGAACAATTTATCTCTAAATTCTGATCTAAACCTACTCTCAGTTTAAAGCAATTACTTAAAACCAGCAATTTGCCTTGAAAATTTTGTGCTTCAATAAACTGTTTCAGTAATATATTATTGTGCCTTATAAGTTTAATTTTTTTATACTTAAATTTGCCATTGTTGATAATAGAAAATGGTCAAAATATTTGAAGTGCCTAATCACCTGCTAATTTCAACTTCTTGGCAGTGATAATAAAGTAAAATTGAATTGTCTTTGAAGCTGTTGCAAACAAAAAAAGTGAGAAAAAAATGTAATGACTTCTAAAGTACCAGGATGTTACTTTACAAAGTTAATGAGCCTTTTGTGCTGGGAGATGAAATGGTTTGATATGAAACAGTAAGAAATCATGTAAAATTTAAATAAAAGGGGAAAAAAGAATGTAAAATAGCTAATTGAAAAGATTAGGAAGCAATAATTATTTAAACCAGTGTAAAAATAGACAAGGCCTTTCAGACTACAGAGCTTAGACACCAGAGCCATACAGAAAACATAAACCTCTGGTGATGACTTCCATGAATTCCACCGTCTCCACTCACCCCACAAACTGTAAATAACACTTCCCTGGCAGAGAAACCAATGCAGGCTCCAATCTCAAAGTGCACCCTCAAAGCAGCACCTGAGCTCTCACCTCTTCTCCACCACATGTCCGTGCACTCAGGGGAATTCAAAAAAGGGTTTTTCTGGGACATGAAGCACAATGAGGGGGATTCTTCTGCAGAATGAGTCTAGCCCATGGTAGGGAATATTAAACTATCCAGTTCTATCCATCTATCCAGGTTTGAGGTGGTGTGGAGTCCTTGGGAAATACGGCAGTGTGGCACTGGTGTCCACCAGGATGAAGCTTTGAGGTGGGTTAATGTCTGTCTGGTGGGAAGCTTCAAACCCCCTCACATTCCCTGAATATAAAAGTGCATCTTCAGGGCATTAGGTTCCCCCTTTTGCTGGCTTTGTTGCACCAGAGGATGGTTGCTGTTCACTGATGTTGGGGAATGAGCTGAACCTCCTGGCACCCCACAGAATGGAAACAAAAGTTCTTCAAACATCACTCCTCCCTCTCCTGGGAAAGTCATTGCAGTATCAGCCATGTCCTGCCACAGTCTTGCAAGTCACTTACAGAGTTACAACTTTTTATTTCCCAAACCCATGGAAACCTCCATGTTGTCTAAGGGACACTAATTATCATCATTGTCTGACTCATCAGCAGATCTCCAAATGCCTCTGGTTGTTCAGAGAAGCCTTGACATTTCCAGGCTGGACTAGTTCCTCTCCACATTTTGCTGTTAGAAATAGCAAAGATGTCACTTGTCTTAAAATATATGGTCTGCTGTTCCATCCCTAAAGGTGCTGTTATGCTAACAATAAATCTGCGAGAGACTGCAGGCAGAGCGTGGGATGTGATGTATTCAATATTCATCCTGCTGTGACCCAAAGGAGGATCAGGACACTTTACATCAGGAAATGTCTCTCTCTAATTTAACAGTTTCAAAATGATGGGCCTAAAATCCAGCCCGGGAGATTGCGGTTGCATCTTCGATTGATTTGGAGGCAAGAAGCCAAAGGGCTGTGTAAAAATACAGTTGATGCCTCATTTCCAAAATGCAGGTCAGACTGGCTGTCAGGGCTTGGAATATTTATATTGTCCAAACAGCCTGATAGAATTTACTGCCATTCTCCTTTTCCTTAGCTTTAATCCTGGAAAACCCCTTTGCTTCCACGGTGGGGTCGAGACCATGAGCAGAACAAAGGAGAGCTGCAAAGGCCACCTCTCCGTGCATGGATTTATTTGGAGGGCAGAAGCCACCAGGAATCAGGGCAAAGAGGTGCTATTTCCCTTTAGGAATGGGAGGAACACAGAAAAATGTGGATAAGCTGTCCAGGAGGAAGACAGGCTCTAGAAATAGTCAAAGGTAGCTATTTATTGGCAGAGGAAAGAATGCAGGGACCAGAGAGATGGAGACATGAGGAAAATCCAACCTGAAGGAGAACCTGACCTGGCACCCACACGCAAAGAACAGCCTGAGGTGCATCTGATGGATGCTTAAGACAGAAATATGATGTTAAAAATGAAAATAAAATCTTTCCTCATCAAGGTATTGTTGGCAACTTGCCTCACTCATCAACTCCAGAGGAACCAGCACAATCCAGGAGCAGCCATAGGAGGAAAACATGAGAGAGTTTTGGTGTGAAGAGACAATTATTTTATTTTATTGAGCACTTTGGACAGGTCTGTTCATTTCAACTTCCCAAAATCCTGTCTGCATCTTTAATCCAGACAGTGAAGGCTCTTAACATATTCGTATCAAATAATGTTTAAATTTCAACGACATCAGGAGATGGTTGTTGTACATCCCTATAGCAAGTACACAGAATTTAAAGTAATGATCTCTGAGTTTATCTTCATCACCCTTCTTGCCTCTGGTGCTCTGCTTAGATCAGATTATCTCATTTAAATAGCAATGGCTTATGAAAAAAAAAATCTAATCTGTTTCCTCGCTGTGTCACTGTGCATGCATTACTTTATTTTATTTTGTCCCCTAAGGCACTGCAAGAAAACCCTAAAGACCCTCGTTGAGACACATAAAAAAGCTCTACTGGAAAATAAGAGTTGGAGGGAACATTATTCTTTCCACGATTTTTCCCTATAAAGAGAATATAGAGGGCAGTTTGATTTTTGAGTAATTGAATTGCCATTTTGGGGGCTAATAATACCCAGCTCTTCTGCACAGCACATTTAATCCTGAGATTTAAAATTAATTTATAGGTCAAAATGATTTTCATTCTACATGTCAGGTAGAAACAAGGAGGAAATGAGTGACCAATGCCATCTAACACCCTGAATTACCTTCCCATGCCCAGCCTACAAAACTGCTCTGCTCAGCACAGGGACTGGTCCCTCATTTTCCCTCTCAGCTCTATTATTCCTAAATGGATGTGAACCTTCCATGTGATAAATCAGAGAAGTTTTGCCATAAGTGCAATTTGACTGTTACCATCAGGCCTATTTCAGAATGCCACGGAGTGAAAATCAGCAGAGCTCCGCCGAAATCAGTGGAGTTAATTTACACCCAGGTATAAATTAACTCATCCCAGTGAAGTCAGTGGGACATTTGCTGCTCCTTTAACTGAGAGCAGGAGCAGGACAAAAGTGCCGTTGTGAGCTGCTCTTGTTGCCTGGGGATATGGAACATTTACATTTTAAGCTATTTTTAAGTCTTTAAAAGCTGAACATGTTCATCTAGAAGTGAGCTCCCAGTACCTTTTAACTCAGGTTTAGAGCCCAGGACCGGGCTTGTTAAAGATGATCCTCTGGCAAGAATGATGAAGATGACAAAAAAGCTTCAAAAATGAAAGCTTTGGGGGGAAAAAAAGTGAAGGGAAATGTTCTTTTTGGAGATACAAATCATGGGTGTCCCTCACGCATCTGTCCTGCTCCTCGAGTGATTCAGATTCCAGGATCTCCATCAATTTCCCAAGAATTCAAGGAATTACAGGGGAATCATGTGCTCTGAAAGATTGGCACAAGTCCTTTACTCAGTAGTAAAGAGGGGAATGATCTGTGAGAGGTACCTGAGAGGGCTGAGTGGGTCAGTGGGAAATTAAAGGGAAGGCTTGGGTCCTAAACATGTGGTTGTTGTGATTAGTTCAGCAAGGCTGGGCTTAAATGAGCAACTGCTCACCTGAAATATTTTATATATTACAATATTTTATACATTCCAAGATTTTTAGTCCTTAACATGTGGGTTGTTTGCTACTGAAATAGAAACTTTATATTGATTTAACAGAAAGTCTGCTCCCAAGATTTACATTTTTGTGTCCTGAGGTTTATATTTTACATTTAGATAAAACAGCATCGAGTTTCATTTAAATTGTATTTTAAAACGCTACTGAAGCCTGCCCTCTGCTCTGTTTCTTCACTTCAAACAGCTGCTGACTCATGCACTACATAATTAATTTAAGTATCATTTGAGGTTACTTTAATACAATTTCCTTGTAAGTACATGAGTAATATCCTGGCTATTTAGAGTTCAATACATTAATTGGAGACAAAAGCCAGTTGTCATGGTTTCTATCACAGCCAAGTGTGAAGGGTCAGTCCATCCCCAAATTCATTATAACCTCAAAGAGTTCAGCTCCCATTCAGTGCCTGTTTGGAGATGAGGCTCTAATGAGCCACAGGAGTTAATCCCATTTTTATGGGTATATGAAGCAGGATTGTCAAGTTATATGCTTTTAATTAGAAGAAAGGTTCAGAGAAGGAACGAACTCAGAATACCAAACCCTCACTGTGAGCAATGCCTAGCCAGGCAGAAAAGAACATTTTACCTCACAATATGCTACAAACTGTTGATATTTTAATTAAGCACAAGGGGTATTCAAGAAGGAGAATGGGGGAATGCAGTCCTGCTTCCTCCAACCATACTTTGTCCTTTGATTTCAGCCTCAGGAGTGTCAGGATGCCAGGGTGGGAGGATGAGGGTCCATCATCGCTCCAGCAGGAGGCAAAGAAGGAATGTCTGCATTTGCTCTGAGTTTTAAGCAAGATTTTCTTTCCTTTTTGTGTATTTAGATTGATAGTCCTTGTGATTCTCACCCATTTTTGGACTTCATAAATAAATGCTTTAATTTGCCTTTCTGTTAACTGTGATTTAAAGACACTTCACTTGTATGGAAGCATTTGAAGGCTGCGATATGAAATGTGGAACCCAAACCATTCATTCAGTGCTCCTAAACTGGCCTGGTTTTCAACCCAGCTTCATTTGCTGATGCTGTGGCCAAGAAATATCTTCATGATGTTGTCACCCAAGAAACAATTGTTTTTCTTTCTCACTGTTACAGCTTAGACTATTTTTTAAAGCTATTGCCTGGATTCCAGCTTTCTTATGATCTTGCAAAGTGTTTTCCTGGTTCAAAGGCAGCACCTGGAGTTGTTTAAAATTAAAGCGTGTCCTAATGAAAAGCTCCTTAGTCACTTGTTCATGCAAAGAAGGATTGTTAATTTTGGTAATTGCTTCTCTTTTCTCCCAGAATTATGACACTGATAGAGATTTATCAATCACAAACACTAATAGTGGAACATTTACCTGTGCTGCAGCTCATGAATGGCAGCAGACTTATTAGTTTCCATAGCAACACCATCTCCACTTTCCAAGGTCAAAAATTCCTCCCATCCAATCAGTGGAAGAAAGTAAAGTGTGTCTTCCTGTGACTACCTGGGTATTCTGCAAAAACAGGAAGAGATATTGGGCAATTAAAGTACAGACTCCAAATAAATACCCCAAGTTTCCCCAGGTACAAACACATTCTACTGCACCGATTGGAGACTCAGACACTAAAAATGCAATAAATAGTCTGGATAGGATCATCCTGGCATAAAAATAATTCCAAAATGACACAAAGTTGGAATGAAAAACATAGGTAATGTTGGGGTTTCTCCCATCCACTCCCTGCCACAGAGATCTCTGGGATGGGAGGGAGTTTCTCCAGGCAGGAAAGAAAAATCTGCCTGTGGTCCCTCTGCCAGACAGTGCTGGGATGGAAGAAAAGGTGTTTGGAAAAATGGGCTTTTCCCAACTCCTAAATGTTCATCAAACTTTAAGATATTTCTTGTTCCATCATAGGCGGCCCCTCTCCACAGAGCCAGGCTGGCAGAGCTGAGGGTGTTCACCTGGAGAAGGGAAGGCTCCAGGGAAAGCTCAGAGCCCCTTCCAGGGCCTAAAGGGGCTCCAGGAGAGCTGGAGAAGAACTGGGATCAGGGACAGGACACAGGGAATGGCTTCCCACTGCCAGAGGGCAGCAGGAAATGGGATATTGGGAATAAATTCGTCCCTGTGAGGATGGTGAGGGTTTGAGATGGAATTCCCAGAGAAGCTGTGGCTGCCCTTGGATCCCCAGAAATGTTCAAGGCCAGCTTGGACGGGATTTGGAGCAGCCTGGGACAGTGGAAGGTGTCCCTGCCCATGGCAGGGGTGGGACTGGGTGATCTTTAAGGACCCTCCCACCCCAAATCTGTCTTTAATTCCATAATTCCATAGTGGTGTGGTTCTGATCCCAGACAGGATCCTTTGGTAAATGTGCTGTAACGTGAGCAGATCCCGATGCAAACGATTGATCTGCCACAGCAGGAGAAGGGATCACAATGTCACGCACACCCCATGTAAAGGAAAAAATCACCTTTTCTGTGTGAAGTTTTATCCTTCAGAAATGAACCATCCACCCGCAAGGATTTACATAACAATTTCCTTTAATTTCCTTTGACATTTCAGTCAACAGTTGATGAATTAAGCCAGGAAAAAGTATCTGTTTGGCCTATACTCCCAAAGGGCAAGCGGGTAATTTACTGTTGGGGATCAGTTCATAAAGCAGCTGAAACCAGAAATCACTTAATAAAATGAGTTTGCAAAATTGTAAAATCATTCCAAACCTTTTCAGTGCAGAAAATTTTCCACTGAGAAATTACAATTATGAGCCACACTTATGGATCCATATTCTCTCCTCACTTGTCTCATTTTTCACAGCACTGTGAAAAGATTTCATACAGGGCTGCCCTGGAACTCATTGCTGGTAGGAGTGAGAGAGATGTTTTTTAGAAAATTAAGAAATCCAGATCTTCTGGAAGCCATTCCACTTCTCTAAGGGGCTTAATTCTGTTCACATTTTCTATAAATTTCACCTAAAAATCACAGGTGGTCTCAGAGGAGACAGAAACCCGAGGAATGATCAAAGCTTGAGAAGTTTCTAAGTTCTGGAAGAAAAGGATGGAAAAAGCCCAGAGTATCTTTTAGCCTTTCATGATGTCCTACTTCGCACACAGCTGAGATCTACTGAAGAACATTTGCAAAATTTATAAGTGTTTGAAAGGAAAAGGATTAAAAAGTACTAAATTATGATTCTGTCGAAGTAGAAACAGAGAAGGAGGAGCTCGGTTGTACCTTTATACATCAACCCTGCCCCGAGCAGCACTAACTGCACCTAAATACCCTCAATCAATATTTCCTTTCTTTTAAAATACTTTTTGGTGCTTTTTTTAAAACACTTGCCTTCAGTTCAGGTTCCACTCCAACCCCTCCTTTAAACCACCTGTCGATACTGAAGGTAGGCATTGATTATTTCTGCTTCAGTGGAAAACCCGGGGCTTTTCCTTATTGAATCACATCATATTTATTTCACACCCTTTCTCCTGCTTGCCAATATTTGTCTTGAAGCTCATGTACATATCTGTGATATTTGAGACAAAAAAAAAAAACACTGTACATTTGTTTTCCCTTGTCCTTCCTGAACAGAATGTATCCAGAACAACAAATGTAAGTTAGGATTTTAATTAATTACTTAGATGTCATGGTAATTCCTCCTGTATTAATTTTGTGACTTTACCTGTGTCCCAGTTTTAGGTTTTTTTCCCTGATTATAGCTTAGCAAGAGGGAAAAAAATTCCTCGAGCACCCAGGACCTGTGAGTGCAGCAGCAGCACGGGGTGAGGAGGCCCAAATTGCCCGTTTACTGACAAATCATCCTGGTGGATGCCAAGTTGGCTGTTAGCAGATAACAAGCAGTGTTTGGCTGCAATTTATCCCCTATTGCTGAAGTTATCACCACGAATTTTGCACATTCCCACGTGTTTTCCTTGGCATTTCTATTTGGATTCTCCTCTCCTGCTGGGTATTTTTCTGTGGTTGATTTCCTCGGACAGGGAGCACTTTCCAGTTCTGGTCCCACCCAACTCCTTTTCTTCAAGGTCCCTCAAATATATCCCATTTCTGGTCCTTGCACATTTGGTGTGTGAGCTATTTAGTGCAGAAATCCCTGCTAAAGGTGCAGGAGTTACCAAAGAAAATTGGAAATGGACTTAAACCATCCAGAGTTACTCACATGCTTCCTGGTATTCCAAACAAAAAATATTCCAAACCAAAAATAGCCAAGAAAAGCCAAATAACTGGCCAGACCCTGCCTTTCCCAAGAGGAAAGATCCTTCTTTTGCAAGGAAATCTCCTTTGAAACCCTCCCTGCTTTCTATTCTCCTCTCGTTGGGTTAGGGATGAGTCTTTTGGAATCCTGAAACAAGAACCTGCAGCTGCCAATATCCAGAATATACAACCCAAACTCTTTGTATTCATACAAGGTATTGATCAATCCTCAGAACTGTAATTCTTCTGCTCCTAGGACTGCAAATTATGGGGTATTACTGTAAATACACACACACACACACACACACATATTTCCTTTAAGTAACCCAACTGTTTTGCTCCCTTCACTCTGACAAACACAAGGACCGAACTGGCAAGCAGGCACTTAATAATTTTTACAACATCTTTCCAACAGCAGCTTCCATGGGATTATTTACTGTCAAACTAAATCAAGAATAAATGAAAAAACTGAAATATTTATAGCATAAGAAAAATCTGGTTCAGACCAGAAATCCCAGACTGGCATTAAATCAAGAAATGTAACAAGATAAATTCTGCCATCATACCCTTTGTTTTCTGGATGTGCTGCTATCACTTATTCTAATTGTTATGCCACAGTTTGAGCAGAGAGATAGATGGAAAACAAAATATGTTAAATATGATCATGGGGGAAACATTACACTTCCCCCTAAAAATCCTGATTGCGTGTCCATTTGTCAGCAGGATGTAATTTATACAAATATGTTTGTTACAGAAGTAGGCAACATCATTTTTTGTTGTTTTCCCATTAGAGAAAACAAGTCCATAGGAAAGATCTCAGTCCTCAGATACTTTACACCTGTCATTTTTCCTTCTTATCTGTGGGGGAAGGAGAGATATCTGCTCCTGAGCCATCCAAATGTGATGTGTGGGACACACAGGGACGTACAGGAGGTGAATTAATGGAAAAAGGTGGATAAAATACCCAGGTCAGCAATGGCTCTGCATGGGTGAGTTGTGCAGCACCTGCTTCTCCTTGCAAACCCTCTGGGTAATACCACTGGTAACCCAAGTATTGCTGTCATCAAACATTCCCTCCTGGACATCTGGGATATTGAAAAATTCAGGCGAAAAGTGGGATTCGAGTACTGACTTGGCACTTAGCACACAGAGGGAAAGGCTGTGGTGCTGTGTGGATGAAGGTTGCAGCTGTGCTGCTGTTTTCCTTGGAATTTAGAAGGGGATAGGAAATGGATTCATTTATTAATTAGAATCATCTGATATATATTTAACACATTAACATAAATGCCAATATCTCGGTCTTTACTGACCCCAACCTGGTGCTGAGGCTTTGGCTTTCAAGACCCTTAATTTCTACAATCCCTTATTTTTTGAGTAGCAAAACCCTTACAAGACCAAATCTGTGCCAAAGGACAAAATGCTCTTCTGGTGTCATCCAAATTTTCATGAAAATAGGCCCCATTTCTCACTTCTGCCACAATCTTCTGTTAAGTTTTGTAAAAGCAAAACTTGGTTCAGGTGGTGATGTGACATCGAACTGGGGTAAAACCTGTCAGCCACTGGGAATGATGAGATTTTGCTCTCGGCAAAATTCCAGCAAATTGACATTTTTACCCATGGCAAAATGTAGCTGTGTTTGCAGAAAGAGCAACTTTTTGACCTGGTGGGAGAGAAAATGTTTAACAACAGGGATTTGGGGCCAAATTCCACAGTGGTGCTGGTGGAGGAGCTTCACTCCAGGCCTGATCTGTTGGTGTAACCACCTATGGAATGAGACCTGCTGTGTGTATGGGAGAAGAAAGGAACGGAGATGTGGAGAGAAAGGCTCTAATCCGGGGAGTGCATGCACAGCCTTTTCATTCTGCAGCCTCAGCTTTCCCTCCCACCAGCTTCCACGCAGCTATATTATCTTCTGAATTTGCCCTTCCACACTTCTGTATTCCTCCTGTGCCAGCAAATAAGCCTGTCCCAGCCAGGCTTGCATTCCTGGCACACCATTGCTCCTGATCTCTCTATTGTCTCCTGAGCACCTGATTTGAAGGCATCTAATGTGAATTTTCTCATGAATGCCAATGATATACAGCTACATTTTTCTTTTCAAACTTTTTATCCCTGAGGCGCTTTCTGCACTCAAACTATTTTCCAGATATCCATAACAGAGTGAATAGCAAACACTTGCAGCTACCAGAGCAGGAGCAGAAGCGCCCAGTTTTCCAGGTTCCAACAAGATTTACGTATGCTGTTGGAGTACTTACTGCTTATTTAGAATTATTGAACCATATTTCGAGGGAGAAAAGCACCCCGTGCTATTTAACAAAGGTTTCCGATACTGATCACTCCTATTTTTCCTCTTTCACAAAAGGACTTGGATTTTCATTTGGTTTTCACTCCTGACTGCTATTGCCTACTTTTCCCAGGGAAATGGAAAATACTGTGGCTCATTTGCAATTCAAATTCGGGGCATAAAGCCTTCGGGGAAGGTTTAAATCTTGTGTTTTCAAAACATTTTCCTAAATCTGACCTAACAGCTCGTTGTGTTTCAGGTGACATCGAGATCCTACCGGGTGGGACACTACAGAGGCTTTTGTGTCTTAAACTCCCCAAATTAAGACATTTGAGGGGAAAGGGGCTGGACTGTGCTCTGGTGTCTGATGAGGCCTCACTCACCTTCCCAAATGGATTCACCAGCACTGAAATGGCCCTGGCATAGGGAATTTGTGGCTGCCCCTGGATCCCTGGAGTGCCCAAAGCCAGGCTGGACACTGGGGCTTGGAGCAACCTGGGGTAGTGGAAGGTGTCCCTGCCCATGGCAGGGGGAGAAAAGATGAGCTTTAAGGTCCCTTCCATTCCGAACCATTTCATGATTCTAAGGATCCTTGTAAGGACTCATGTCTTCTTTAATAGTCAAGTGCAAGACAGAGCAGGATTTAAATATCTTTAAGATTATTTTGATTTTTTTCCCATGTTTATATTTTCACAGCAACAATTAGGGAGCTTAAACTTGGAAGCTGAAAGAGCAAGCCCTCCTCTGCCATCAGTGCACTGCAGAACGTGTCCATCTGTTTCAGGATCCCACTGGAATTGCTGGAAAGGTCTCAGGGAGTGCCACTCTTTCATTCACTCTTTCATGAGTATCTGAACTGCTTCAGTGCAGTAGCCAAACACTGTGTGGGCATCCCCAGCTGTAAATAACCCTGTCTCAACAGGCAAGAGCCAACGAGACATTTTTGCTGTATTTAACCCAAGCAGAAAGACTGAAAGATAGAAACCCCAGCGGGCTGTGCTGTTGACAAATCAGAATTAAAATGTCTTTCAACAGCAAAGTGCCTAAGTGATAATGAATATAACAGAGTGTAACCCCATCCCAGCCCTCGTGCTGAACCCAGGTGCAGCTATCCCATACAACCACGTCATTTGGAGCTGTATTTGGCACTTTTTTTTAAAATTTATACACTCTGAAATGCCAGTAATCAGCCGGAAAGGCTGAAACAATATCAGATTTTGCTTCTCACACTCACACTGCTCGTGAACCAACATTTCTGGTGGTGTAACTTAGGGATAGAGACAGCTTTTTATAGCCTACGTGTCCATATGTGTGTATATACATGAGTCTATGTACATAGGATACAAAGGGATAATTTGGTTCAATCATCTCAACTGTTGGGTTTGGGTTTTTTTAATATATAAAATTATGGTGCTATTCTTCTACCTGATAAATAAATACAGAATTATCTCGGTGTGGTGTGGTGGAATTAGTCTGGCACAGAAATTGGTTTTGTTTGAAGAGTGGTGAAGACTTTTCTGTTCATTATAAACCTGTCTGGTATGTTGGTCTCACTCTGGGACCCAGGGAGGAAGGATCTGAGTGTGGGGAATGTTGGGGTGCCAGTATCCTGGGATTTTGGGGTGTCTGCACACCTGCAGCTGTGCCAAGGGTTGGCTTCAGTCCAGATCCATCCACAAATCCCTCTTAGAGGATGAAATATTTTACCAGTTCAGGTTGAAACAGCCCAGAGTGGTTCATGGCACTGAAGGAAACTTATCCCACAGCCAGAACTGTGGGCCTGAATTCATCATAAATAAAATCCCAGTAAGTGCATTCCTCCTTATAATCCCTTTTCCATGGTTTCTGCATCCATTTATTTCTGGATTTGTATCTGAATGTGTCATGAGTCAAGTCCATCAAAGACAACCTAAAGTTATAATTCAGTATATTAGTTTGTAGTAATTTCTATTCTGCAGTCTCTGTCACATGCAGATTTACCCTTTGGAACATCATTTATATGTAAAAATGTCCAAATTCAGTACAAAATACTTGTCGCTTAATTAAGTGAGGCATGTCATTACATGCGTCCCTTAAAAAATTCAATGAACTGCTTTTTTGGTTAATTAGTTACACCATTTCACCCTATAGAAGGTAAAAAGAAACAGTTCCAGTTTAAGCAGCTTAGAAATATTCCATGACCATTAGTGTTCATTACTGATATTCCTGGAGGCAGCACAGGGAGTCAGTTCCTCATCTTCTAGACCCTGAAATGCAGTATCAAGGAACAAAAGGTCTCATTCCCTCCTACAGCTGTGCTCAGTGTGGCTCTGTTGTGATTTCTGCTCTGAGCAGAAATTACTGCTTCTGATTTTTGGAAGTGTGTTTTCTGCATTAAATTTGCAGCTGGGATAAGCACTGGTGTCTTTTACAGCGCATTTCTAGCTCAGAACTCTTTTCATAAACTAAACAGAAGTGAGACAGCAGTAGAGCGAGACAAAGCAGAGTAATAATTTATCTTATGTTGTTTGAGAGATAGAAAAATGTCAGCCTCAAAAGCTTCCTGGGGCAAAATGGAAAAGGTAAAAGAAAGATTTGCAGCAGTGAGAGCAGCATTTAGCATTGGCTCCCATGTTTCCAGCAACTGAGGGAAGGCAAATCTCATTCCAGCTCTGGAGAATCCATAGGAGATATGGAAAGTGGCTCCCCAAAACCATGTGCTGCTGGGATTGCATCTCTTTGTATTTGCAGACACAGATGCTGGAGGTGAGCTGGAAGAATTAACCTCAGATACTGTTTTCCATTTCCCTTCCCTTTTTTTGTGCAGTTTAAGTCTCTCTTTGTATGAAGTGCAACAGGAAGGGCAGAATTTATTCCGTATGTTACAGACCTGTGAATACATTGAATGTGTAACCCAGGGACAGCCTAAGTCCAGAAGGAGTCAAGATCCAGCTATTCCCCAACCTTTCACAGGGGTTATCACTGGAAAGAGAACTGGGAGCTTGGACTGGCCCTTCTGGAGCTGCTTCCTCACGATGGCAGCAGGATCTAATCCTACCTTAGCTCCAACACAATGCTTTGGTCACCTCAGTCTCTTTCCCTCTTATCAGGATGGAGATCTTTTAGTTTGATCCCCTTCCATGCCTCAGCACCAGCACTGGAAGTGTCACCTGCCATCAAAATGTTTATGGAAGAAAACCAGGAATAATCCCAGTTATTGGACATTTGTATAATGTTGAATAAGGTAAAATGAATTCTGTATCAGATCTGCCTAAAGCCCAAATTCTCACATAGAAGCAAATCAAAATGCTTAAAGACATGACAGAAATATGCTCATGTCTGCTACAAAGTGAAGGCAACTTCACAATAACTTCATCTAAAGGTTTGGATTAGGATTTCAGTACTCTTGGGTCATTCCAGTCATCCTGGTATGGGAATTTCCAGCTCTGTCAGGGAACTGGCAGAGCTGCAAGGGCCAAACACAAGAGCTTTGCTCATTCTTGGGCTAAAACAGTGCTGCTCCCATTTCATCCTGAAATATGTGGGAATGGACCTCCAACACCTGAGTGAAATCTGTCCTGGAAGTGTTGATAGGATCAAAACATCAGTGCAGTCCTCAGAGATTTGTGGGAACCACAGAAGAGAACATTTTCCATGTGAACTAGAATTCAGCAGTTTTCATCAAAAAGCTAATTTCCAACAACGAGAAGATTCTCTCCTAATCACTCAATGCATTCTGCAGGAATTACAACACTGAGATGGAAAAAGTCTGATAAAAAGGCTTCCACGGTTTGGCTGAAGTGGAAGTGTGGATCAATTTTCAATTCAATATGTTATGAAATAACATTTTTGAAGAGATCTGAAAGTGTTAAATTTACCAAACCTGAAAATATCGCTGGTAAACCAATTATCACTTTTCCTTTAACATGTTCACAAACACTAAAGCTGCAGATCCTGATGGCACCTAAATACTGGGAATGAAGAGTCTATATTATTCTTCCCAGGTGAAAAGTTTAATATCTACTTCATATTTATGAGTAAAAGCTTAAGAAAACCTCCTTCCAAATATTATCAGTGTAATAATGATTAAAAAAAATTGACTCTGTTTCAGCAGCGAAATTCCCATTTCTTCAGTAAAAAGAGGATCAGAAGTAGAATATCCTCAAAAGACAGTGTGCAGATTTCTTCAAAGATATGGAGGTTAATAAAGGAATTGTTGATAAACTTTTACAATGATATCTTGAAGACTTCATCTCTTTCAAGAACTCATGCAGCAGTTGTTTCTCTGTGAGCCTCATATCCCAGCAATGCTTTCATTTGTGCCACCCTGGAGTCTCTTATTTGGTGCTTGCAGTTTAATCTTTTGCTTCTTCACATCCAATATCCCAGATCTTTTTATTAAAATCTGTGTTAAAGGCATTGTGATGTCTTTATGGGGCTCTCCTTTCAAATAAAACAATATCTTTAGTATTTATTACTTTTGCTGTTGCATTTCTTACACGTCTGGTCCTCCAGCTGGTGGCCTTCACAACACCTTTAAAAAGAAAAAAAGGCAATTTCTCTGCCCACTGGACACAGAGAACTCACCAATCCACCAAACTTTCTTCCCAAAGGGAATGTGCAGTTGAGCAAAACACCCCTGGAGTTTTGGACGTGGAGCAATGCTCTTTTGAACCAGGAGGTTTGAGGCTTGGACAAACACCTGCAGAAGGGGACCAGGGCATTCCCTGCCACTCCTGCCTCAGAAATTTCTGGATCAGAGGTTAAGATTTGCAAAAAAAAAAAAAAAAAACCCAATTGAAACTGAAGCTAATTTTAGACAAGAAGCTGGAAATCTGCCAAATTATTAACAACTGGCTTTCAGCCTGTCAGGAAGTATTAATAGTACCATGGAAGGAAATGATGAACTGTAGATTTCCCCCGAGAGCTGTCAGGAAATATTTAGATTTTTTAATAGCCATCCACTGCAGTGCAGCAATAAATAAAGTGGCCAGGACTAGTTCTGGGCTGACCTGGGTGGCCACGGATTTAAACCACCATTAGGTGGAATTCTAACCAACATAAATAGGAACAAGCAAGGCTGCAGTTCCAGGGTGACCTTAAGATTAGCTGAACCATCCATGACCATTATTTTTGCCCAAGATGAAGCCTGTAATCATTTTATTTGCATATGTGCATGCAGGGGTGTCAGGAGGGAAAGTTAATTTCAAGGCTTATTGTTTAACAAGTAAATGATTCAGTGTGAAATGAGGATCCTTCCCACTCCCTTCCTCCTTGGTGATGCTGTTGCTGTTTATTGCTATCATTTAGAATCTCTTGGATAATGAGGAAAGGGAAGAAAATAATCAGTTGGTTTCTGGATGAAATTGGACTTAATTCGGCATAATCTATGTACTTTGAGATAGGGGATATAGCCAAGTGGAATAATCAGTGCAGCAAACAGATTGCTTTAATGTCTAGACGGGTTTCAAGATGATCTGGAGATGGGAAGAGGAATACAAATTATTTACCTCAAGAGCTGGGTGCTGGTGGAATGCAGCAGGAAAGGAAGAGGACGAAGTCCTTTAAACAACAGCCAGGGAGAAAAGCTGGCGTTTCCAAAGGATCCCCCACGGAAAATCCAGAAGGGGTTTGGGTGATGCAAGAGGGAGGAGCAGAGGGATGCTCTGAGCACAAGGCTGGGCAGGTAAAGGGGATGCACTGAGGGTGCTGCTCCACACCAGCCAAGGCAGGGAGGAGGAAGGACAAGGATTGGAAATTGGGAATTTCCTGCTCAACGGAGTCTGACCAGACTGAACAGAAAGTCCACTGTTCTCAATTAAAATTAATGAGTTATTAGGGTTTAATAAATATAAATAGCCATGTCTTTCTTTAACAACTTCAACAACATTAACCGCTGGTTTGATTTTGATAAGATGGTGTTTCAAGGCATGGAATAATTTACAGACTTAGGGTTTTTTGTATTTAAATTGGCAGTTTGAGAAGAAAACTTGATTATGAGCTGGGTATTCGAGTATATTGGAGAAGCACATGTTAGTGTGAGTTAAATAGAAGCACAACTTCAGAGATTCATTTTATTGCAGAGAACATTTTGGCACATTAAAGCAAGCCTAATCTATTTTCCTTTTTTATACAATTAAGTATGTTTTTATTTTTGCTACAAGTTCCCTATGAGCATCTAAATTCCTTCAAAGTCACTTCAAAGACAGTTTACATGACATAGATCAATTGCATCAAGTTGCTTGAAAATCATGATGTAATCCTAGGCCTAAACTGAATTGATTTGTGATTATTTGTTGTTTATTAATTAATTTCTTCTGCAGCTTTTCTAGAACTCCTGCATGAGCTGTTTTTACCAGTGGGTAAAAGAAAGAGATAGAGAGAAACATTAATCCATTTTATGACTTTAATTACTATTAGAGTCCTGCTTTGCACATGGCAGATGATTTGTTAGAAATTGATTTTATTCCTGGATAATTGCCCGGCACTCCAAACAAGTCACACATGCAGGGATTGATGCATTTGCATCTGCTGGATATGCAGCAAATTCCTACAGACTCAGAACAGGTTAGAAAAGCAAAATATTAGCAGGAATGGTAATCAGGATTTAGGAATGTTTTCCCTTCCTGGGCACACTAAAGAACTTGAACTTGCTATTCTGGAGGTGTTCTGGGTTTTTGACAGGTAAGCAGGGTTGGTTGCTCCAGGGTGGGAGCAGGAAAGCTTTGACCTTCATGGAGAAATGCAAATTTGCACCAGCTGGAAAGCAGGACCAAATATATTTGGAAGAAGAACTCCTTAAATGTATCTGGTTTATGATAAGAATAATAATTTCACTTAGAGTTTCCTAATACATAGAGAGATTCATTTGGGATGCACTTATTTATGTATGCAGTTATTTAAAATAAATCAATTCTAAAATTCAAAAACCTGAAGGGCCATGAAAGGCCAGGACTGGATATAAATATTTAGCAAGAGATTTTTCCTGGCAGTGCATTTTTTTTTTTCCAGAGGCAGAACTTCCTTTTAATCTCTGCTTTGTTTCCTCATCCATTAAACTGGCCATTGAAAGCTAACAGGACTTTCACCTGTTGCCTCGTAACATCAGCTCTCCAAGGAGCTTCTTTTATCCCCTTCTCTTCAGTGCTTTCATTCCCACTCTCTTTTATGCACCAAAATGTGTTGTTGAAATCACACAGAAAAATTGAGAGGAGCGTGCACAATGCCAAATGATCTGTTCTAATGCAGAAAAGAAAAAGTGAATTAAACACTCTGCTGTCTCACCCAAGGCTGTTCTGAGGAGCACTTCCTTGGCAAACTCCTTCTGCAAATGATTCTGCTGATTAAATGTCCAAATTACAATGGGGTGCTGGGGAATTATTCCCATCCCTCACCACCACAGTCCTGAGCACCCAGGAAAAGTGCAGGGAAAACTCAGTTAACCAGAGAAATCACCATGCTGCAGAGTCCTGAGGGTTTGAATATTGCTGTTGTGCCAATTAAAGAGAGATGGTGAAAATTCACCTCCATGTTTAGCTGGTTTTGCTTCCCTTTTCATCCCCCTGATCTGCATTTTCCATTCCACTTTTATACCCTGTTTCTGTGTACTTCCCAAGCAGCTCCTGCATCCTTGATCCATCCCCAGCTGTGTTTTTGTGGTGGCATGAAAAGTGAAATTTCTCTGGTTTCATTCCTGCATCACTGTTTGTCGTAAACTCCTACAGTTGTTGGTTCAGTGGAATTTAAGAATATCAGAATCTGTCTTTCTATAGCAAAGAGGATCTTTCCTCATCCTCTTATCATTCCTTTATCCCTTATCAAAAGCAATTGCCTTTTGGAGTCACTATTAAAGCACATGATTTCACCAAACCTCTTAGAAAGTTTGTCCTTTGTTTTAAGCCAAACCCACTACATTTAGAACATGAAAAAAATGTTCTGACCCAAGAAATCCCTGAGTGCATTTATTATCAAGGAATCGCACTTTCATTTTCCACATCAATAAAAACAAAGCAAGTAACATCCCAAATTTTTCCTCCATTTTTAAAGGTGCCCAAGATAAACTACCTTCAAAACTGGAGGCTGGCTATTTAACACTGCTAATATTCCAGAGAAAAAGAATGATTTGTTGAAGGAAACATGGAATTTAAAGGTTTTTGAGAATTTAAGCTCCCTGCTTCAGGGTCTGTCTAATACCAGCTTTGTGGAATGGCTGCTCCATAGCAGGAATTACTAATTAACATATTTTCAGATGTATTCTTTTCTGTAGTTGTAGAATCACTCTCATATCAACTGTAAATATGTATTTAGGTGTTTTGCTGAATTGGAAATTCAAAGGAAAGTTAAAAGGAAGAAATAAATCCTTTGAAATAGTTTGATTGGTAAACCTGAACAGTCAAACCCCTGTGGTTACAGCCTTCCTTCCCCTCTGGCGTTTCCATGGGACAGGGATCCAAAATATTTAATAATGAAGTTTCTGTTTGAAGTCTTTCCACACCCTTTTCTAAACACTCAGGAAGCTGTACTGGTTATGCCCCATTTCAGGAAGGTACGGACCAGTTTCACACCAACACTGATGCCAGTTTGGAGCCACCTTTGGAGCCTTGGCCAACCCCAACCTGGTGCTTTCCCAGGACTATCAAACCCATCCCAATGACTGCAGAAACAGCATTGCAAGGGCCTCATTTTCAGCCTCACATCCTCACAAAGCTGCTCCATCAACGAGTTTCTACACCCTTCCTCGGAACTGCAGTGGTAAAACCCCAAAATAGGGTTTGGTCTCTAATGGGCTTAAAAGTGTTTCTGGTTTTCAGGAGGAGACCTTGAGGAGGATCCCGAAGTGAAGTGTCTGTACTTTGTCAAGCTCATCACACCTTCCCTGGAGTTCTGCTGTTAATAATGCAGATTGTTTCCTGGGATACTGCAGCTCTTCCCCAGCTTCTTGTCATCCCCATGTCTGATTGTGCTCATAAATTCCTCTAATAACTCCTGCTGATGTCACTCTGTGTCACTCTGAGCCTTGGCTCGCTCTCTCTCTCGCAGCCCAGGCTGTGTTATAGGTTCAGCAAGAGTTTAGGAGATTGAATGGAGATGATAAGAAGGAGATGGCCCTGCTTTTCAGTCTTAAAAACATCCATTTACTGGTGCTGATCTAAATAATGGACTATTTCTCTTTTTGCTTGACATATAAAACAATGTTTTTACCTCGTAGTGACACAGATCCATTTTTTTCACCAGTTCTGTGCTGGGAGCAACACACAGAGTGTTTATATTCCTCTCTTGGTCTGCACCTCTCACACCTTTAAGGGAAATAGCAAGTTTGGGGTCTGAAGGGATCCACTGCCTTGAGCTTTTCTTTTTTTAATAGGCAAATCAGTCCCCATCAGACTGCAAGTTCATCACCACCTATTCCAATTCCTTTGCATAGCCCAATCTCTCAGCCACAGTTGCATCATGTGGAGGGGAAATCAGCCAGGAATTAATGGAGCTGATAAAAAGCATGCAAGGGCTGAATGAGTCCTGGGAAAGAGAAACACATCCCACTGATTCCAGCAAGATTTAGATCATCTTTCCAAAGACTTGGAGCTTCGCTTAACTTATGAGACAGCCTCAAAATAGGCTTTTAGTCTGTGTGTATCCCCAGGTCAGTGCACTCACACTTCAAGCAGGACCTACTGAGTAAAATCTCCTTTTATGTTTGTGTGTCTGGCTCAGAAAAATAAAACATAAAAATAAAGGTCACATTTGCTCCAAAGTTTTGCTCCTTTGCTTTGAAATTACACTGGGAAAAATTATGTTGTGTACAGGCCAAAGGATATTGCAAAGAGAAAAGTTGTATTAGAAAAAGAACATCTTAGTCATAAGCACAAGGCATTGCAGTGAATTTCCCTGCTAGGGTGAGGATCATTCTTCCTGAGAGCTTTTCCAGCCCTCCTGATCCAAATCACCAAAGCCATGATGATCCTTATTGGAGCAGCCCCCAGGCTGCTGCTCAGACTTCCTTCCCTTCCCTCCATTACTCATATCCAGCAGGAAATTCCTCCCAGGAAATAAGCACAGTGTGCAACTACTCCTGAGCATCTCTTCTACACTCACACCCTGTGGTGTGTGGGGTAAAACTCCCTTTCCCAAGCTTTAGAGCCTCATCCTTTTTGTGGATTGCTGTTTATGATATTATCTGATATTATCCACCGTGACATCCAGTCTGGCAAGCTACAGGCTTGATGGAAATAAAAGTTTTCCCTTCAAGAAAATTCCAGGCAGTTTGTTTCTGTTTCCTTTGGTCTCATTAGGCTGCCACTACAAGATAAATGGTTTGGGTTAAGAGTAATTTAGTTTATGGCACAATAGGTATGAAAGGTTATTCCTTCTTATGCCCTCCTCACATAAAATCTCCCTTAAAAAAAGCAAAGTCTTTATGTCTCAATAAACAGAAGCCACAGAGAAATTGTGTAACAAATTACATATTGGATAGCCATCTATAAACTTTTATTGGCTTATGAGGTTTGCATTGATTTGAATTTTACCCAAAGCATTACTGTTCCTCCAGAACACTGAAATAAAAGCAAAACAGAAATATCCATTACGGGGTTTTTTAACAGTGTAGCCACCAGAAACATCTCTGAAGAATGCAAATTCCTGGAAACAGCCTAGAGAGCCCCTTGTCCCTTCCTGTGTGTGACTCAGAAAGAGATCAGCTCTGCCTCCCACTCTCCCAGGTTGCCCCGAGCCCTGTCCAGCCTGAGGTGTAAGTGCAGAGTTAGGCAGGGCTTCAGAGGACAGCAACAGTTTAACCCGAATTTAGTACTGTCCATGGCCAGCCCAGGTAGGCTTGGGTACAGCAGTTGGGGAGTAGCCAAAAGTTGCGCCGTGACAGGAGAAACAACCCCCTCAAATGCCCAAAACTTGAGTGTGGCAGCACTACAAGTGACCTGAGAACCTCCCTGACACCCTCCTGCATTTCTGCAGAACGAGGTTAATTTTCAGTCTCTCATGCCTGGTCAACAACCACGGCCTAAAATAGATTTGTAGCTTTATTTCTGATTATTTTTACACGTAGTTTAGTGGCCCTTTTTATTTTGCATTAGGTTTAATAGCTGTACAGCCCATTACAAATGCTTTGTCACTTGTCACACCCTTCATCCCAGCTCATTTATTCTGAACCATCCCCAGCCCAGGCTATAATCCATCAGAGGCAGACACTGATTATTGTAGTGTCTAATTGCACAGGCTGTGGCCTGGTGACCAGCCCTGGGCAAGGCCTGGGCTGGGAGCTGGGATCAAACACAAGGAACGTGACTGCAGGGAAGGTTTGCTGCTCCTGGGTCACGTTCTGCTGTGCTCCATCCATCACCAGGGTACAGAGGGTGAAATATTGGTGCCTCAGCCTCACCTGCCAACAGGTGTGCAAATAATGCTGCTCCAAATGCACAGCTCCTACTGCCCGGCAGTCATAGGAGCCCAAAGTGGTTTGGGTTGGGCTAAGGAAGGGACCTTAAAGTTCCTCTCATTCCACCCCAGCCATGGGCAGGGACACCTTCCAGCATCCCAGGTTACTCCAAGTCCTGTCCAACCTGGACTTGGGCACTTCTGGATGGAATAATGCTAATTAACACCAGTAGTAACAGATTGTTTGTGCCTCACCTCCTTGCTTTAAGGGTCAGGAGTTTTTATTGCAGGTCTCTGTAAAGGATAAGCACGACTGCAGCCCTTCTGCTTTATAAAGTTCTTCTACTTTCAATATACATTTACATGCATTTGTATAAATTCAGTCAAATATAAAACTATGAATCTACCTGTGAATCCAATCCAGGGCCTTTCTCTGGCTGAAGCCTTCCTGCTCCTGGCTGCAAGAAGGGTCAGTGGGACTTTGTGCAAAGGCATGGAAAGACAGGACAAGGGGGAATGGCTTAAACTGAAGGAGAGCAGAATTAGATGGGATACTGGGAAGGAATTGTTCCCTGGCAGGGTGGGGAGGCCCTGGCACAGGGTGCCCAGAGCAGCTGGGGCTGCCCCTGGATCCCTGGCAGTGCCCAAGGCCAGGCTGGACATTGGGGCTTGGAGCAGCCTGGGACAGTGGGAGGTGTCCCTGCCCATGGCAGGGGTGGCACTGGATGGGCTTTGAGGTCTCTGTGTTCTCTGATTTTATGATCTCACAAACACTTTCTAACTTGCTTTTTATTCTCTCAAAGTGTTGCTTTTGCCTCTGGGGATTCAAGTGAGAGGTTTTATGACTTACTCATTCTTCAGAACCTAACAGGGCCCCCTAGTTAATCAGGGCTGGGGCTTTATTTTTGGCTATTGCTGCTGCTTCTCTGGCTGCTCAACCCACCCCCTCAGCATCCTCCAACAAAGCGCTTTCCTGCTAATTCCTTTCAGGGCTTAGATGGATTTGGAATCAATCTTGCTGAGAAAGTCAGCCAGACAAAGAGGTAAAATCGTGATGGGCTTAGTCATTTTTATTTTGCCTGAATCAGTGCAAAAAGTGCTTTCTCTCAGTTCTTGCACTTCAAACATAACTTTTATTCTGCTAATTTTTGACAGGAGTTTGATTTTGGGGATGCCTTACCTATGTCTTCCAGATCAATCCCCTGAATCCCCAACCCAAAGTTTAATATCATCCATTATTCAACACCTTCGGAAAGACTAACTTGAAAATGAGTAATCTCTGAGTAAGGCTGTGCAATTAATGCTGAAATACCACAAGTACAGAATAATTCCAAACAGCACTCCCCACAACTTTCCTCACAGCATCCCAAAATACCTGTGAAGTCTCTTGTTAGCAAGATCTCTCTAAGATTCAGTGGTGGATCCTGGCTCACCTTAGTGGGCATATTGCATTAAAGTGAAAAAATCTTTTTCCTGCCAATTTAACTCCACACCAGCTCTTCTTTCACTGAGCTTTTCCCACTTCAATCTATCATTTTTACCACCCTTTAATTTGCCATATCAATTATTCCATGGGTGCTGCTCCCTGTGGTGCCCAGCGCCAACCTCAGCCCCACCTCACCCCCACTGTGGAAGGGGCTTCAACACACTGCAGTTTTCCTTCTCCTTGAGGTATTTTTTGGGCTGCTTTTGGACAAATCTTTCACTCTGGCAGCCTTTCCATTCTTTGTAGCTTCAATAGTCTATTTTTATTTGGAAACATTGCATTTACTGCAATCTAAAGTGGTCATTATTGTTTAGCTGCATTCACCACTGTTCTCCTCTCCCTCCCCTCTCTTCCCAACTGTTTTCCCAAGTTATCCAGCGTATCCAGGCTCTCTTATCCCTGCTTGCACTAGATACAGCACAGTTATGTTTCTTCCCCCAAGCTCAGTGTCCTCAGAGGAGTATTTAGGTTAAGAACAGTTTATTCCCGGCTGGAACTGCAGCAATTGTGAGCAGGTTCATAAGCCAGGATTCTCCTTTGCTTCAGGCAGTGACTGAAAGCAGAGGTGATGTCTCAGATTGAATCAGACCTGGAGAGGGGCAGCAGAGGGGGATGAAGCAGCCCTGGCACCATGGCAAGGATGGACCCACAGCACTGACTCGTGTTTGGGGCATGGCAGCAGCACAGGGGGTGAATAATCCTATTAACAGGCAGAAAAATGTATGGAAAAGTGGCCAAATGGTGCTTTAAACCTACAGCTCTGTGTCCAGCTGCCCCAGCACACAGGGGATGGAACGGGCTGTGTGAGACCTGAGCAGGAATGCGCTGAGGACACGACATGGGCTCAGTAATGGGCTCAGCCATGGGCTCTCAGCCATGGGCTCTCAGCCGTGGGCTCAGCCATGGGCTCAGCCATGGGCTCTCAGTCATGGGCTCAGTCATGGGCTCAGTCATGGGCTCAGCCATGGGCTCTCAGTCATGGGCTCTCAGTCATGGGCTCAGCCATGGGCTCAGTCATGGGCTCTCAGTCATGGGCTCAGTCATGGGCTCTCAGTCATGGGCTCTCAGTCATGGGCTCAGTCATGGGCTCAGCCATGGGCTCAGCCATGGGCTCTCAGTCATGGGCTCTCAGTCATGGGCTCAGCCATGGGCTCAGTCATGGGCTCTCAGTCATGGGCTCAGCCATGGGCTCTCAGCCATGGGCTCAGCCATGGGCTCTCAGCCATGGGCTCTCAGCCATGGGCTCAGTCATGGGCTCAGCCATGGGCTCTCAGCCATGGGCTCAGTCATGGGCTCAGACATGGGCTCAGTCATGGGCTCAGCCATGGGCTCTCAGCCATGGGCTCTCAGCCATGGGCTCAGCCATGGGCTCAGTCATGGGCTCTCAGTCATGGGCTCAGCCATGGGCTCTCAGTCATGGGCTCAGCCATGGGCTCAGCCATGGGCTCTCAGTCATGGGCTCAGCCATGGGCTCAGCCATGGGCTCTCAGCCATGGGCTCAGCCATGGGCTCAGCCATGGGCTCTCAGCCATGGGCTCAGACATGGGCTCAGTCATGGGCTCTCAGTCATGGGCTCTCACTCATGGACTCTGCCCTCTCTTCTCAGGAGCCCCACCTGAGCAAGGCCATTTCCCAGAATCCCAGAATCACTGAGCTTGGAAAAGCCCTCTGAGGTCACTGAGTCCAAGCTGTGCCCAATCCCCACCTTGTCCCCAGCCCAGAGCACTGAGTGCCATGTCCAGGCCTTCCTTGGACACCTCCAGGGATGGGGACTCCACCTCCTCACCCTTCCTCACCACACCTACATTTCTCACCACTCCAGCCTGGGACAGGTGTTTTTCCTGGGAATGTTTGCACAGGTACCAGGCTGACTTTATCCTGGTCAAAAGCTACTTGGTACTTAAACAGCAACAACAAATATTTAGAGTACATTCAGCTCTACAAGAATTCCCTCCTTAAATAATGAGTCTGTTTATTTTTATGTAAGGTTTTTCAGAGAATCCCAGAAGGGTTTGGGTTGGAAGAGGCCATCAAGATCATCCCATTCCAAACCCCTGCCATGGGCAGGGACACCTTCCACTAGCCCAGGCTTTTGCAAAGGAACCCATGAATAACTATTCCTATTCCAATGATGTAGGAAACAAAGATTTTCCTTGTAAGTAGAAGAAGATCCCTCTGACAAGTCTTTCCCCTGTGGCTCTGGCCTCACAAACAGATGGGAATGCAGCTGTCCAGGCATTATAGTTGTATAGCAACTGTATTTATTTGGATTTTGGGGTGGGAAAATTAAGCCAGGACTGAAAATACCAACCTAACTCATGGATTTGATGGAATAGAGAGACCAGAGCATGTTCAGGGAAGAAATTAGACCTGCACCTCCAGTAGTTTTGGAGTAACACAGGAAAGGAGAGGGTTAAATATAATATCTCTGGCTTTCAATTTTGTGTGATAGCTCCAGAAAGGGCTGGGTGACCTCTGTGGAGAGGCTGCAGCAATGTGTCACCACTAACGCTACCAATGCTGAGGGAAAGGTGGCAGTTTAAGTGCCTTTAACAGGGGTAAAACCTCTAACCTGCTGAGCAGCCCGAGTGCTCCTGCTCAGCCAGCAGGCAAAACAACTTCTGGGAGAGGAATTTCCTCACTGGGGACTGCAGAGCTTCCCTGCTATTATCAGCTGAAGAAAAACAAACCCGTTTGGGGCTAAGTGGGCAAATTATGGAAATCAGCACAGTGTCATCAGTGCGAGGAGAGCTTAAATGCTGTGGTACCTGTGACAGTGCCGCGTGTAAAACAGTTCCCAGCAGTCAGCAGCCAGGGTTATCCCACTCTAGAGCATCAGCAATAGCTGGAATAGTGGCTGCTAGCTGATGGACCAGAGAAGGGAAACTGAGGCACAAGGGAGAATCAGCAGCTCTGCTGGACGTCATGGTGTGGATGCCCAGTGTGGCTCTGTGCTGGTTCTGGGGAGAATTTTATTTTTTGTTTTTTTTTCCTTGGCTCAAGGACAAAGCTCCTTGGAAGCTGCAACGCCCTGGGAAAGGCAGGGATCCACAGATCCACTGCACACCAGCCCAAATTCTGCCCTGACTGAGGGTTTTCAGCTGAGGGGTGGGATGCTGGGGAGCCCATGTGACACAGCTGTCTCATTTAGCTGATAACAATCTACACCTTATCTGGCTTCCTTTACAAATGGAGGGAGTACAATTTCCAGGGAGGTTTGCTCTGGTCCCGCTGGTTTTGCAATTTCATGGTAGGATTATCAGAAACCGCTCGAAGAGATGAAGTTGCAGAAACTTCAGTGCTTTTAATCCCCATTTCTGTCACCAAAGGTACCACTCGTTCTGTACGCGCCAAACTCTGCGAGGGAATGAATGTCTGGGAGAAATGGATTTCAATGGCTCAAGTGCACCAGGGTTCCAGAAACAGGGCCAAGCATTTTGTGATCCAGGCAGGCCCATTCCTGATGTCCAGACCTCACCATGGACCAGGCAGTGGGACATGGTGAAACATCAAATACATACACAAGGAAAAGGAGTGTTTGAAGCAGAAATAATCACTAAATGTCTGAAAATTCACTCATTTCTGTGAGAAACTTGGTGCAGAACTTCATCCCAACCAGGTTCTCTATTCCCAGTGTAAATCACAGGGATGGGAATTAAAGTCAGGTGCTGCTCAAAGGCACACTATTGATTTTTACACTACATTTTGCAGCAGAGGATCCTTGTTTGCCAGCCAATCTTTCCCCATTTAACAAGAGATAAGTTTAATAAGAGAATTTTAATAAAAGATTCCTTGCAGACACCACCATAAAGAGGGATTTGGGATCCTCATGTTTTGGTCACAGCCATGGGAGAGCTGAATTCATTACCAAATACCAAACAATTATATTTTTTTCTGAAGCATCTTGTAAAGAAAATGGATCTTATTGGTGATGACATCAGGGTGTCCCGAAGAAGAGTCAGGAGTTATTGTAGGGAAAGTAGGCAGAATGTTATTTGTTTGAGCTGCCTCTAGTGGGAGCTGGGAGCAGAGCCTGGGGAGGGTCGTTGTGTACCTGGGTCACTTGAGTTTGGATACAGCCAATAAAACCAGTTATTGGGAAGGCAATTAGGCTCCTTTCCATATTATTGTGTGGTGTAAAGAGCAAGGACAGGCTGCTCTCATCTTTCTGATGTTTTCCATCTCTTCTAACAAGAGCATTACAGCAGATGCTGTCAAGAATTTTAATAAAACAAATTGCCTTTCTGACTCACTTGATCCATTCCTTCTGGTCTTTAGAGGCTAAAAATACATCAGGAGCTCTAGGTGAAGGAAGTTACTCTTCTCCCCAGCCCCTTCCTCCCCATCCCTCTCTCTCAGTGTATTTTTAGCCTCTGAACTAACTGCCTGCTCTGGAGTTTTAACTCTTGCAGGAAACCCAAAACACAAAGACCCCAAAATGAATAAAGATATGAGATCATAGAATAATAAAATGTCTTGGGTTGGAAGGGACCTTACAGCTCATCTCATCCTACGGGCAGGGGCATCTCCCACTGTCCCAGGTGCTCCAAGCCCCAATGTCCAACCTGGCCTTGGACACTGCCAGGGATCCAGGGGCAGCCACAGCTGCTCTGGAAATTCCATTTCAGGGCCTTCCCACCCTCATTCCTTCCCAATATCCCATCCATCCCTGCCCTCTGGCAGTGGGAAGCCATTCCCTGTGTCCTGTCCTTCCATCCCTTGTCCCAAGTCCCTCTCCAGCTCTCCTGGAGCCCCTTCAGGCACTGGAAGGCTGCAACAAGACAGAAAAATCATTTTTGCAGTCCCAAAACATATAGCAAGGAACATGTGTGCCCTCAAGAATAAAAGCAGCAGGAAGTGCTGAGCAGCTGCACCTGATCCACCAGGAAAAGCTGGAGGAGCTTCCTGGGGGAGAGGAGATGGAGCTGAGAGCAGGAAGGTATGGAAAAACTCCAACCTTTGAAACTCATGAGTTGAAGTCCCCATGGGGTGTTTTAGTGCAAAAATACCTTGCTGGCTCTTTACTCTGCGTTGACCTGGGGTGTTTAGTACCTTCCTAGCACTGAGGTAGGGTTTCCATACCTCTGATGCTCTGGCTCACATTTGTGGGTGGTACTTTTCCTCCAAAAGATGGATAACTCTTAATTACAGTGCCCTTATCTGTTTTGATAGGGGTTGTTCTTATTTGCTGTGATTGAGGCACTTGAAGATGCTTTGTTCTCTTTTTGAGGTGTGTGTTTTTCCTTGCATACTCTGCACTTGTAGAAAGCCTTTGTGTAAATAAGAGATTTGTGGAGCCTGATAGGTTTTGGATGCAAATAAGGTCACCCAACCACCTAAATTCTGCTGTGTCTGGGGTATTTTTAGTGTCCCAGGGATGGCTTTTACCACAGAGGGAGCTGTAGTTGTAAAACTGTGCCTGATTTTCTTTCCATCTCCACTTCTGGAGAGATTCCCTCTTGCAAAGATGAGGCTACAAACTTGCCCAAGCACAGAGTTGTGACCAGCTCTGAGTGCAGCCTTTGGGAAGAAAGAATAAATGACTTTTTGGGCCAGACTTGCTGGTTTTCCTCCTCTGCACGAGTCTTCCCTGCTCCAGGGACAGGGTGGGTGAGAGGCTGGGGACAAGCAGGGCACCATTAAGATGTTTTTTGTGTCTCTCTTTCCCTGAGAAAGGCGAGCAGAGGCCGATCTGTGGTAATCTTCTGCAATAAACTCAGTTATGTTGTAGTAACATGCAGCTAACACAGTTTTGGGGGGAAATACAAATTTGATGCTGTTTTGCAGAGCTGATCTATTCCCGCATACTCACAAAATATCTTCTAATGAAAATTCTCATTCCAAACACAAATAGTGCTTTGAGCCACCCAGCTTTGTGTTTTAAGTCCCCTTGGGGACTCTGGCACCTTGTTCTGTGAGGGGAAACACTAGCTTCCATGGCAAGAAATTAATTTTAGGGTAGCTTATTATGCACCACAGGCCTTTTTAATAGTGGTCATAAAGCTGGAAGCAAAGGAAAAGAGACATGGCTCCTGCTTGATTTAAAGCACTTAGGTTGTTATGGATTATTTATAATTTTATCCTCAGCATGGAAGGTAAAACTTGCAATCCATGGCCAGCCGTAGCTCACCAGGATTTGAAACCCGCAGCTGCAAACATTGGGGGGTTTATTTTTCTTTTTTACACACTAAAATGTGATCTATGGTTGTTTCTAACTTCATAAAGGTACTGATTTGGGACTTTTTAGTGTCATAAAACCTGTGAAGCAGAGACTCCTGGAATGTGAAACACTGACACAGTGCCTCTGGAGCACCAAAGGCAAAGCTGGCTGATGAGGATGGGTTATTTGTGGGGATGTGGTGCCTGGAATCACAAACACCGCAGGGTTTAGTGGCACGCACAGAAAAATTCTCCAAACTTTCAGAACCTTGTGTGGAACTCACAAGGCTCCTCTCTTTGGGGGAGAAAAATAAAAGGGGGGAGGTGGAAATGCTACTTTGGAGGAGGAAATACTCGGCTTTTAACTCATAATATTTATCTGCAAAGGGTTGCAGTGCTGATAAAAGGACAAGTAACTGTTATTGACAGAGTGTTTGCATCTTGCTTGATCATTCAGCTCCATAAGTGCTGCAGGAAATCACCAGCTTGGAGCATCCTGCTTATGCAAATGCTGCTGGAGGAGCCCCTTTCCACATGCAACCACTGCCTGAATCCAAGGATTCACCCAAAAAGCACCATGGGAATACAGGATTTAACAGAAAGTTCTAGCCAGGCACTTGCTGCTGGAACCACAGACTTCCCAAACTTTTGATGAAGTGTCATATCCTTTAAAGCTGTGTCATGCAGTGTAAATAAATAACAATGTCCAAACCAACACTCCTGCAAATCTTTGGATGCAGACCCGAAGTGCAGTACAGGCTGTGAACTTGCTTTGTATTTCCCTTTGATGATTCAAATGAGCAACAGGGAAAAACTTTCTTTTTCGGACTTACCTACATTTTCCTGAAGATTTATGTTTATTGCTTTTCCACCTTCAGCTGGCAGAAATGAGGTTAGGCTCTCATTACCCACTTCAGCTTTTAATATGCTGTAGAAAGTCATCTGAAAGTGCCAAAATTAGCACTGTCATGCTCCGTGTTGCCCGTTTCACTGCAGCACAGAGCTGTGATAGCCTCAATAATGTACCTGTGGTGCCTGTGACCAGCACAGTCTGGGCTCTGTTTGCCTCAGCCTTCACACGCATACAAATCCATTCTACACGTCCTTTTCTGCCCAGAACACACACATTTGGAGCATCAGCCATTTCCAGACAGGCAGCAGAAATAAAGCAGCAAATTTTCCCCCTTCTCTCCCCCTTATGCAAATGCAAACGACCGAGGAAGGATAAAAACCCAGCCCGGCAAACGCAGCCCCAGCACCATCCACACTGCAGCAGCCAGCGTGATTCTGTACTTACAGCTCGGAGCAGGGAAATGTCTCAGGATCTTTACAATTTTCTCCAGGACTGTGTGGAGCTCTCAGCAAGGCAGAGTGTTCAGCGAGGCAGAACGGAGCCGTATGGAAGGTCTATGCAGCTGGGAGATAATGGAACTGTTTTCCCAGCTGGGACTAGGAGCCCTTTATCCGCTGAGCATTGCGTGTCTCTTCCCTGGTATTAAGCGTGAAATGCACTGCCTTCCCCGTGCTGCTCGAGCTAGGACCCACACAATTAGTGCCTCAATCAGATAAACAGCTCCTACAGTTTATGCATATCCCTGTCTGGAAATTTGGGATGTATAAAAATTAGCTCTGCCTGGCTCATCCTTCAAGAAAGCTGAGCGAGCGAAAGCGCAGCTGTCAGAGCGGAGCATGAAAGATTAAATGTGCTCTTGCTGTTCCTCTCGTACAAATATGAGCTCCTGTCAGGTAATCACAAACCTCTCTCCTCAAAAACTGGGTCACTACATGGGATTAGGTTTAGAACAGGAGTGGAAACAGTTTTGTTTGGTCCTGGTCCCCATAATCGCGTCCTGAGCTCTGTAAGGTTCACTCAAGGGGTGGGAGCTGTCACTTGAATCACATCCCAGCACTCACAGACCTCCTGAAGCACTTAACTGCCCCTTCCTATGTTACCAAACAAATTAAAAAAAAAAAGGAGGGGACACTTGCTTGTCTAAATTGGCACAGACATAAATTCTGATACGAACTTCAAACCTTCTTAGATTTCCATTTTCCCTCTTGGGACTGCTTCAGCAGAGAAAAGGCAGAGTCAGGCAGGGGAGAGTCTTTCTGATAATGAGGAAAAGTTACTTAGATTCATCACTGAATCCCAGAGTGGTTTGGGATGGAAGGGACCTCAAAGCCCATCCAGTGCCACCCCTGCCATGGGCAGGGACACCTTCCATTATCCCAGGCTGCTCCAAGCCCCAATGTCCAGCCTGGCCTTGGACACTGCCAGGGATCCAGGGGCAGCCCCAGCTGCTCTGGGAATTCCATTTCAGGGCCTTCCCACCCTCACAGCCAAGAATTCCTTCCCAGTATCCCATCTATCCCTGCCCTCTGGCAGTGGGAAGCCATTCCCTGTGTCCTGGCCCTTCATCCCTTGGCACAAGTGTCCCTCCAACTCTCCCGGAGATTTCTCTTATGACGTTGGAAGCACCTCAGCTGTCCTGGGCTGCTCTAGGTTTGTGAAATGGGAACAACAGGACATGGGAACTCCTGGAATGCCCACACAGGTGCCCAGCAGCCCCTGCCAGCCTCATTCAGAGCTCTCAGAGCCTCCTTCTCATTAACATAAACAATTTTACACTTCCATCCTGCGCACTTCTCAAATGAGTTTTACCGACAATTAATTAAGCCTTGCAGCACCTTCTAAAGGAGATAGGCATTATAATTAGCAGCTCTATTTTTAATTAGGAATAAAATTTAAAATGGAATTTTAGGTATTTCCTCATTAAATTTTCTTTTAAATAATTACAGGGCTTTTTCTAAGTGGTATCAAGAGTAAATAGACTAAAAGTTGCTCGCAACAGATTAACCCAAGTTTCTCATATCCAATTTTAAAAGTTTATTAAAAATTGAGCCTTTTCTATGTCAAAACAAAATAATTTCTTTATGCATTTCTTGTCTAACAAGACTGGGAACAGAATTTTTCAGTTGCTGACAAAATTAATACTGTTAAAACTTTTCCATTTCCAACTGAGAATGGGAAAAAAAAAATTTAGAAACCTCTCTTCAAAAGGTTAATTGGTCATTTCAAGATCTCTGTGGAGCCAGGATGGGAGAGGTGGGGGTGCTTACCTGGAGAAGGCTCCAGGGAGATCTTAGAGCACCTTCCAGAGCCTAAAGAGGCTCCAGGAGAGCTGGAGAGGGACTGGGGGCAAGGGATGGAGGGACAGGACACAGGGAATGGCTTCCCACTGCCAGAGGGCAGGGATGGATGGGATATTGGGAAGAAATTGTTCCCTGTGAGGGTGGGGAGGTCCAAGGGCAGTGTCCAAGGCCAGGCTGGACATTGGGGCTTAGATCAGCCTGGGACAGTGGGAGGTGTCCCTGCCCATGGCAGGGGTGGCACTGGGTGGGCTTTAAGGTCTCTCCCAACCCAAACCTTTCTATGGTCTCAGTTTTTTCATTCAAGAAAGACTGTAACACTTCAAGGGCTGAATTTTGAACTTCTGAACATCTGAATTTTCTTTTTATCAGAACTTGTAAAGTTCTGATTCAGATTTTTCTGAACTATCTTATACCCTATTAAAGATTCGACCCATATCTTTGAGAAACGACACGGAAGTGATAAATTTGAATATTAAAACAGTCTTTTCCTAGAGGTCAGGAAAAAACATTTGCATGCTACCCAAATGTTGTGGGTTTGCCCAATACTCTGTCAAAACAAAAATTTGTTGAGATTGACATTTCTTTGTCAAATATTTTGCTTTTAAGAATCATGATATTCTGTCAGAAAAAAACCCCCACATTTAAAAAAAAAGAAACAAAACCAAAGCAAACACTGATGATCAAAAAACCCCAACTGAACCTCTGTAACCTTGTTGTGCTTCCAGCTGTCAGAAATCCCGCAAACAAAACTTTTCCACCTTTAATGAAGGGAGTTTTGACAGTGTCAAGGCACGGACAACTCCTGCAAACTGGGGCAACCTCAGCAGCCTGGGATGGGCCTCCAGTCACCTCAAAAGTTGGCTCTGGAGTGACAAAAGTTTCCCTGTCTCAGGATGAAGTGCACGATGTCCTTGTGTAGCTTTCAGGACGCTGTCGTAGGCTAAAAATACCCAGGAGATAGGATCTGGTCTATAAAGCAGACAGGAGAGAATCAGGAGCACAGGCTGGGAGACAGGAGGGAATTAGAAGTTGAGCCAAGGTGTCTCCTGCAAAAACTCGGTCTGGAAGACCCTTTCTCCTCTATTTCCTCGGTGGAAATTGGAGATGCCTTGGAATGATACACGGGGGGTTTTGTCACCGTGTCTTCAGGAGCGGAGCCTTCCAGCTCCCTGGGGCTCTGTCAGCTTTTCTATCTCTCCTGTAGACAGAGGAGATAAACCCAAGATGTCTTTATAACTTTGTAACTGAGTTAGATCAAGGACTAACACGATCTAAACTCTCCACTGTGCACAAGCATCAGCTTGCTCAAGGGCAAATCCCTGCAACCACAAAGGCAAAAAGTAAGGCCCAAGACGAGGTTTTTTACCAAAGGAATATGATCCCATCCCATGAGGTGCTTTACTCAGTAGGTGCCACCTTCTGCTCTGAAATTCATCCATTAACCAACCTAAATTGTTCTTTGGTGTTTGCACCATGCAGAGGGGTTTGGTTACTCTAAAATTCTGAATCACAGAATTGCAGAAGGGTTTGGCTTGGAAGGGACCTAAAAGATCACCTCATTCCAATCCCCTGCCATGGGCAAGGACACCCTCCCCTATCCCAGCTTGCTCATCTTTATGAATCCAGGGCACTGCTCAGGTAAGATTGAATTAATTAATTTTACAGTGCTAATTCAGTAAACATTTCCCAAATTATTGGCTTTGTTTCCCCCCAATCCTGTTAGACATGTTGTAAAGTAAATTTCAACGTAATTTTTCATGAATGCAACCTTGCAGCTGTTTTTCAACACAGGTGATGTAATTTCAGATTCATGGAGTTACACCACCTTTGTCTTGTGAATATTCCTTGAAGTCTTGTCAGACACAGACATTGGAATCCTGAGAGCAAAAATCTATCCCAATTCACTTGCTTTGTAAAAACTAAGATGTGCTGTGAAGTCAATTGAGCTGCTGGACAAGCTCAGTAGTTGAACAGTGCAAGCATTGGGGAATGATCTGTTCTTGCAAAAAGAGGTCTTAAAATCCAACAAAAATGGATTAGCACATTCTGAATTCCCAAAAACGTTTGCTGCTGGAGCAGAGAAACAGCTAAGAAAACCCATCCAAACCAAACCAACCTGAATTCTTCCTGACTTCTGGGCCAGTGACCACCATGAGGAAGGGAGGTGGTCCAATCACTCCAGCAATGAAGCTCCTTATTCCTGCAGCCTTCCAGAAAAAGGAAAGGAATTTGTTCTGGAAGAAATGTTCACAGTTTTTACCTTTTTGTGTAAATATATTTTAAATTATTATTTTGAAATCCTTATTGTGCTCTTACCCTGTGGCTGGAGAGACAGCACTAAGTGCCTTCTCCATGTGTTTTAGCACCAGAGTTCTGGGAAAGGATGAGAATACAGAAAAAACAATGTCAATTATAGGAAATGCACCTGCATATAGAACAGCTGTTTCTTCTGCAGTTTTTGTAGATTTTACTTTACTTGTGACACATGCACACACGATGGAGACGTGACACTAAAAAAAGGGGATCTGCAGGGTTAACATAGATAAATGTTCAAACAGATTTTCTGCTGAGTGTAAAAAGACACCATTCAAAGTATAAAGCTCATTGGTCTTTTTATTTTTTCCATGCTAGATCCATCAAAGAAGCAGAATTAGGCTACTTTATCCCTTGTTTGTATCCCACAAAGCTCTTTCCTCTGCCTGAACTTCAGGCTTTGTCTCCATGTGGTTTGTTCAGGTCTCCATTTCACAGTGACGGAGCAGAGTTATGGACAACCCCAACCAGAGGCTCTGCTTTGATAATGAGGGGATTAATTATTTCCCAGCTCCACAAATAAACCAGAAAACAAACCCTCTGAACTGCTGCCTCTGCACCCCCCCTCAAAGATGATTAAAGAGGGAAAGAAGCAGCTCAGGGATGTTGTTAGTCCAGTGCTAAAGTGCCCCATTGATCTCCGTCTCTGGAATAAATGCCAAGGTTTAGTGGGTGTTAATCCTTGCGAAATGTGCAGCTTATTAATGATCCCCCCAGCAAAGGTGACCTCTGGAGCCAGGAATGATGCTCAGATAGGAGCAGGAATAGTTCCTATGCTTCCAGCTGCTCTGCTGCCACAGAAAAACAGGTTTCAAAACCTCGGGTCCTGGTTCTTGGGGTGGGAAATGCTCCGATCAATAGCTGGAGCTTTATCTATAATGGACCTGGAAGCTCTTTAACACCAGGACAGCCCCTCTTGGAAATGACTGGCCAAGGAAATTTAAAAAGTGCAAGCAAAAAGAAGTATGAAGATTTTTATTGGAGTTATTTTTGCTACAGCTGGTGGTGTTATTGGATGTGGTTTGTGTTTTGAAGCACAATCGCTGCTGAACAACCTTTGCTCTCCAGACAATCACAGTGACCTTAGTGAGACTTTTTAATGGCTTTGTGGCTAATCTTGCCATGATCTTCTATTCACAAAATTTGGGGAGCTTGCTTAGCTCTTTGTTTCTTCAGGGTTTTGTGTGAGATGTGGGTTTTTTTTGCTTTTATTTTTACGCCTGTGTTTCTTTTGCTATTTTTTAAATTTATTTTTTAAAGAAAAAAGCCATCTGAGGAAACACCAGTTGTGCATTTCTAGATTTTCAGGGTTGTGTTTGTGCTTGCACCTTCCTGGATGTGAAATATCAGATAAGTGGCACACATTTTGCATTGATTTTCCTCAAGGGAGAGAAAACTTGGAGCAGGGAGCTGGGGAATTGCAGTGTCCTTTCATTACTTCCCCTCCCAGTTGTGCTAAATGGTCACTGGATCAATGTCCACCGTCTGTGCCCTGTGGAGGAGGAGACCACAAAGAGAACCCTGCCTGCAAGTCCAGGGCACCAGATGTCACCTAATGGTGTCAGCTGCCAGGAGCCACTCAGCTGCGAGAGGGAGAGCTCAGAAAGCCAGACTGAAACAGAAAAATGCACAAAGCCTCTCCACTTACAGAAACCGGGGTAGCTGCAAACCAAGTTACTTCTGTCAAGTGTGGCTTTCTTTTATCTAACACTTGGCAGGCTCTTCAGAGGGGACAGGGGGAGAGGAAACGGCCTCAGGCTGGGCCAGGGGAGGCTCAGGGTGGGCATCAGCAGGAATTTCCCCATGGAAAGGGTGCTCAGGCCTTGGCAGGGGCTGCCCAGGGAGGTTTGGAGTGCCCATCCCTGGAGGTGCCCAAGGAAGGGCTGGAGGTGGCACTCAGTGCCCTGGGCTGGGGACAAGGTGGGGATCAGCCACCTCATGGATGGTGGAACTCTTTTCCAACCTCAATGATTGTGGGTTTCTGAGAGGTCACATTTTTGCAAGTGTTTCCAGATGTCACTTATTCCATCTCTTTGCACTGACACTGGTGCAAGCACAAGGCACTCTCCTGGTGGCACTGCCACCCTGTGACCCGTTTTCCATCACTCCCATGAATTTCCTGCAGTTTCTATAACACTAACACCATTCCTTTTCCCACTGTATTTATTTGTCCTTGTGTGTCCACAAGCCCCCAGGGACTCTGTCACCATTTTTCTAGTCCACACATGGATTTTCCCAAACCTCTGGGAAAACAAGCTGCCAGCAGATGACACTTTGTGCTGTTCAGTGGAGTCTGATAAAACTCCCTTCTGGTACTTCCTAACTCTTCCTCATTTTGCATTTTCCACTTTACATCATCACAATGCTTGTAAGAAATTTCTGTTCTAATACTGAGGGTTAATTCTTGAATTAATTAAACAGGGGGAGGATGAACAGTTCCTGCTCCATTTCTCCCTCAGTTTTTCCTCAGTCTGACTCCACTTCTACTTCCAGTTCCAGGGGGCATTTCTTATATCACAAATTGTTCACTTTCTCCCATCTTCTGCTCTGTGCCAATTTGACTTCTGGAAACAATGGTTTTCTGAGGGAAACAGGGAGAAAGAAGCCATTTCTGGCACTATTCAGCCTTCAAACTTTCTGCTTTTAGGGAAAATTGCTGTTCTAGTGCACAGAACCACTACAATTTATTTCCTCTGCAGTGCTGTCAGCCCTGTCTGCCCAACCTGAGGCCCCTGGCTGTGCTCCCTGTGTCAGAGCGTTAATGGTCCCCTTTCTACACCAAAATTAATTAACGCAAAAGAGTGTTAAAAAATAAAAGTGTCTGCAGAAACTGAGAAGTCTTGGCTGTAGAGTTTTTCTACTGAACTCAAATCGAGTGTGGAGTTCTTAAACTTCCCACATTCCCCAAGAAAAAGAAAATGTTGCTGTGTAAGGTGAGAGTTACCTTCGAGTAACCTGGGAATCCATTATTTCATCTTGATTTTTAATATGTTGGGGAGGTGATTAATGTTTAAAGAGAAAGAAAATTAAAGTTAAACGTGCAAATATTAGAGCTAGTGAAAATAGTAAATTATTTCATGCTTTTTCACCTATTTTTTTTTTGAATATTTAAATAATAAGGGCTTAATATCTACTTTGAGCAACAATCTCAGCTCCTCTCTAAGGTGAGGCCCTGTCAATCTCCTTCTCTCGAACCACTGGGATCTGACCCACCCATTTAGTGCAAATAATCATGAAAAAAAGGCAAAAGTGCTCACAAATCTGCTGTGATTGGATGGAATTCCCTGAATCCTGTTCTGTCAGGGCCCTGGGTGGGCAGGAAAGTCAAGCAGATTTTATTGGTAATTTGAGTAGATACTTCCTGAGGTTCTACAGTAAAGCTTTACACCTGTAATAGGCATTTCTAGGTGGCTCTGAATTTTCTTATTTTGATTTTCATAGGCCCTCCTCAATGAAAACATTATTAATTAGCAATAGGCACCTGAAGGGCAGAGACGATGCTTTGATTTCCAGGATTTCCTGGATCAGACTTGCTGAAGACATGAAAATCAGCGGGAATTGCATCAAGGAAGGGTCCAGCACCACCGAGATATCCATCCAAGCAGCTGCTTCCTTGCTCTCCATCTGGAGCAGGAGTGCAGGGAAGCAGGGAGTTGTTGATTCTGGGGACACAGGTTGGAGATGGTTAAAAATGGAAGAAATAAGGGCAATAATGTAGCTACACTTGGGCAGGTAATGTTTAAGTCTTATAGTTAATGGTAAGGTATTAGGAATTAAAATACATAAATGCTGCATCATAGGCACAGTTCTCACAGAGAGAGAGAAAAAGTGGATTAAAACCAGCAAATAAGTTCAATTTTCTCTATGATTTTTGCATCCTTTAAGGACTTGTGTCTCACTGCTCAGCACATTTCAGCCCTGCAAGAAAATGCTGGGTGTAGACTTTTAAAAAAACCATCTTCATTTGAAAGAAGAAAAGAAAAAATATGGATATTTCATTAGGAACTGTAGGGACAGGACAAGCGGGAATATTCAGAAGAGAGTGGGTTTAGACGGGATATTGGGAAGGAATTGTTCCCTGGGAGGGTGGGCAGGCCCTGGCACAGGGTGCCCAGAGCAGCTGGGGCTGCCCCTGGATCCCTGGCAGTGCCCAAGGCCAGGCTGGACATTGGGGCTTGGAGCAGCCTGGGACAGTGGGAGGTGTCCCTGCCCATGGCAGGGGGTGAAATGGGATGGGCTTTAAGGTCCCCTCAAACCCAGACCACTCTGGGATTCTGTGATACTGGTTTTAGAAAATGATACAAAAAACCCCTCAAGTGCTGCTGCTCCCTCCTTGCTCCTCTGGTTCCTTCATTTCCAGCCTGGTGCTAATGTCAGTGGGATCAGATCCATGGGAGAAGGAATCTCACCAGCTCTGTTTTTCCAGCCAGTCTCCGCAGGGCTCACCAGGATGATCTTTGAGCATCTCTGCCTTCATCACCACTTGGTGTCATTGAAAATATGAACAGGGCAGTGTCCATGGTTGAACAGTGGCTGTACTATCAGCCCGTCTTTTAGGCAACCAGTATATAAAATCCACTTATTGAAAATGTGCTCGTGAGAAGAGTGACTGGGATTTTATAGATCTGGTTTTACTGCAGAAAATGTAGTTATTTGGGGCTCACAAAAGCTGTAAAGCTGTACCTAGGTTTTTACAGCACTGGGTGAGCTTAGATGAATTAAAACATAACATTTTCCTGCGTCCTTCTTTGGATTATATTTGAGGACGTTTTTCATTTGGGTTATTATTTTTTTTAATTTCCAATGGCAAACCGAAACTATTCCTCTTTCCAGCTGCAGATAAATTTAATGAGGAATATAATATTCAGACGGGGATCATCTGTATGAAGTTGCTGGATGCTTTGCACAGAAATATCCTCGTGTTTTGACACACTGATTTCTTGTTCTCTGACAGGGCTATAATTTGCTCTAAGATTTGTTTCAGTCGTTCCCCAAATATTTCTCATGCTGTGTTGGGAAGAAATAATTGAATTTGGTAAAGTTATCCCAACTTTCATTACACTGAAAAAGAGCTCTCTTTATGTAATCCCATCAACTTCCTCCTCAAAAATCAGCTTAATTAAAATTCCACTCTCTTAAAACAGATCATTGCTTATGATTATAATGAAGTTGAATGAAAACTAGTGAAAATTAACTAATGCAGGCCAGTTTTTGTGTCCCACAGGATGATTCTGTATTGCTGCTGCTTGTAGAACTGTAATAAGAGGGGCTGTACCCAAGGATCAGCCTGGCTTTGTGTTTTAAACCCCAATATATTTCAGGGGTGCATAAAAGCCTACAAGAATAAACCTTGCAAAGGAGGCAGCTCAGTGAGAGGCAAAGCTCAGCTCAGGTAGGGGTTTATTTGCTCAGAATCTTCCCAAAATGTTGGGGAAACCTGCATGAGGCTTGCTCTGGATGCTCCTTGTCCTGCATCCTTGTCCAGGGATGTTTGTCCTTGTCCAGACATCTCCATTTGGAGACGTTTGCAGGGCTGATATCAGTAGATAACAAACCCAACCAAGAACAGCTTTACTGCAGCCAGGTACTTCCATATTTTTCACAGAATCACAGGACCATTAAGGTTGGAAAAGACCTCTGAGATCACCAAGTCCAACCTTTGCCCAAACACCACCGTGCCCACTGCACCTTACCTCCAAGAGTATTTTCAGAATGTTCTTTTACACAGCTTTAGAACACAATTTAGAGTGAATATTTTAGACTCTGATTTTCGTGTCCTCCTTAAAATGTGAGTATTTAGCCCATTCTATTTAGCTCTTACTCAAACAGTTCCCAGCAGTTTAACACCACATCACTCTTCCCATAACACAGCCATCATGTAAATCTTTCTAGGGAGAGTCCTCTCCACTATCCAAATCTTTGTGCATCTTTCACCCGTGCAAGGGATTTTATCAGACTATTAAAAATAAATTATGCAGGCTTTGTGCCACACAATCAAATCTCTGCTTGTTAAGCATTTAGTGCCAGTGATCAAACCCCCTAAATGTCAGCAAGGTCAGAGCTTGCTTGTGTTTCCTGCATAAAAGAAAAGCTTGGCTGATGTGCATTTTCCTGTACGGAAATGTAGTGGATAAAACAATTATGTGAAACATTCCCTTGGAAATTCTGGTGCTTCTTCCATAAACTTGCACTTGCAACTATTGGACAAAATGTGTGAGGAGAGGTTGGACTTGATGATCTTGGTCTTTTCAGGCCTTAAAGGTTCTATTAAATGAGGGACATTTTATGGGATATTTTCTATTCCTGAGACTAAGTCTAGACCTTTCCTTTTGGTTCCAGCATCGAACACTGAAAGCCAAAGGGACCCATGTCCTTGAACAATTTGCCTTTGGCCTGTGCCACTGCTATTCTGAAGAGTTGGTCCCCACATTTCTGCCCAATTTCATGAAATTTTTACATTTTGGGGAAGTCAGCCCTGTACCTGGTCTATTAAAAAAAATTTGCTACTTCAACCTGAAATGTTGAAGAGCCCCTGGATGGGGTTTGGAGCACCCTGGGATAGTGGCAGGTGTCCCTGCCCATGTGGAGGGTTGGAACTGGGGGGTCTTTAAGGTCCCTGACAACCCAAACCATTCCAACACTCTATGAAATGGCACAAGGAGTTATTACCCACACTTAAATCCCAAAAACATTGATTTAACTTCTATCAGCACATTAATCCTGGGTGAAATCTCCCAGCTCCTCAGCCTACTTCTGCGAGAGAAGACAGGGATGATTTACCAGGATCCTTTTCCACACAGAGATCTCCCTGTTATCTCCTGAACACCAGTTGTTTCAACTTGCTTATGGGAATTGTTCCACCAATTTTTCTCCTCTTGGTGCATAAAGTGTAGTGAAAAAACAAACATCTCAAATTAACTTCGCTGTAGCTCATTTTAATTTTGTCTTGTGCTATGAGAGAGCTGATAACCTAAATCAGCCTGATTGTTATTTCAGCTGGTAAACAGCGTATTTTATCCTCTGTGTATCTCTGGTAAAAGCTGGTGCTCAATCCTTAGGCTCAGTGTATTCCTCTGATTATTAATTTATTAATATCACCCTTGTTGAAACTACAGGAATGGTTTGGGCTGGAAGGGACCTTAAAGTCCATCTTGTTCCACACCTTCCACTGTCCCCGGTTGCTCCAAGCCCTGTCCAACCTGGCCTTGGACACTTCCAGGGATGAGGGTACCAAGCAGAGGTAGAACAAGAGGGGTCACTCCACAGCCCACGTGTCAAAATCCCTCATTAAGAACACCCCAGATGATTATAATTGTCTCGGGGAAATAATCACTCAGGCTATCATTGGGTAAAACCCCTTAAACCCTTTATTTGCACTTTCTGATGTCTTCCACTAAGAAGTGGAAGAGTGAAATTATCTCAGGAAAGAGAATTTTTATTGTGACCTTTCAGCAGCAAAACACTCTTTAAACACAGACCCCAAGAGTGTGGTTTGGGGTGTGGTACAGGAAGAGTAAAGAAATGTCAGCAGCTGAAGGAGAATCAAAGAGATTTCCAAAGATTTCCAAGGATGTTGATAAGAAAAGCCCTTGGAGGTCACAGATGTCAGCAGTGAACTCATGTGATGCCAGCAGTGTCCCTCATTCAGCTTCCCATGTTCTGCCCTGCTCCAGCAACACTCCTGGAAGTCACTGGCAAAGGATTCTCCAGATCCCCTTACAGAGACTCGTGTGCATAAAAGAGAAACTGCCTGTTATTACCCCCAGTAATGGATTTACTCCTTTATCTCCAGTAATAAATGTCTGTAATGTGGGCCTGTGGTTGAAACCTTGTTCAGAAAATGGTCAGTGTTATGGAGGTCATAACTGCCACCAGGTGGGGAGCCTTTAGCTGATATTGATCACTAGGTTCTCAATCTTCTTGATAAATCCAAGAGATTTTCCACAGGTTTTCACCAAAGCACCTCATCCTTTCCTTCACTGGAAGGGGGACATCTCTTGGTTACTCAAGCTTCCTCTTGTACTTGTAGAAAATCAGAATGAAATACTTTAAGTGGAATTAAATCCATTATTCTCAGTATTGCTAAGGTCAAAAATGATGTTTCTGCAGTTTTGTGTTGGTGAGAATAAAGACAAAGTTCAAACCCCAGTTTGGCTGACAGTAATGGTGGGCTGGAGAGCAGTTAGGGCTGGTGATACTGGTATAGAAGATTTTGGGTTATTCAGTCCAACTTGGAACATGAATGGACAGGAGGGAGGAAATGTGTGGCTGTGTTATTGCTGTGTTCATGGAATTAAATTCATTATCTGGCACTGGTTCCTGAGGAATAAATCTGCTTAAACATCAGACCTGTGCCCAGGTCAGCCATCAGCACCAGGCAGGACTAAATCCTGGGAAATATCCCGCTAGGGATGGGAGATGGAGCCTTTTGTGAGTGCTGTGTGTGACAGCCCTGCAGCTGCAGCTGCACAAAGAGGCCATTCCCATATGGAGCCACGTTGTTCCTCAAGTGCTTGCCATGAATAGGTTTTATCATTCTCAATCCCACAGGGGACAAAAAACCCCAAATGTGTCTATCAATGCTGGTGTGAAAAGCTGTCGTTTGACATCCAGCTCATCTGGCTGGAGCTCCAACCAGCTGAGGGATGGCTGCCATGGCATGCACAGGGATGGCTTTTCCCTTTTCCTGGGCCCCAGATCGCTGGTTCTCACTGGGATCATCCCCGGGATAAAACACCCCACTCTGGAGCAGCTTCCTTTAGGTGCAGCTGTGGGCTCTGTGCAGTAATCCAGATGTGGGGCCAAATTCAGGGGCAGCAGTGCTGGCTCTCACCTGCCAGGGGTGCTGGGTTCCTGGTTGTCAGCCCTGGAAAATCCCTTGGTGACCAGGGATCATCCCTTGGGATCATCCTACTGCTGGAGGGCTGCCAGCTCTGCCCTTTGGTGACTTCTTATGAAAAAGAAACAAGACTGCCACAGGGTCCCCCCGTGCCCAGGACTTGATCTTACTTTTGTCGCTGACAAATCTGATGAATTCGGAGGTTTCAAGGTCAAAATACTGAATAAAAATCCAAACTCTGAGCCTCATGTACTGCTTAGGATTTTCCAATCTCGGAGCAGTGCCTTTTGGGATCATTGATAAAGCTGTGGTCTTAGGGAGGTCAAGACTACTCGTGAAATGTTGATTAAAAAGTTGATTAGTTGGCTGATTAGATGTGAGGTTTAGATGTGGATTATATTTAAGGATCAGCAGCAGTTAAGAAAAAAATTATAGCACGTCCTAAACACCTCAGTCATAGCAGCTAATGATATTTCAGCCATAAAACCTTCCTTTCAGGTGATAGTCCTCACCATTAGAACAAAAGTAGAATCAAAGGATTTAAAACTCTTTCGTCTTGGTTTACGATCCTCAATTCTTTTTTCCCCTCTGGAAATCTTAAAAAGAACTGCAAGAAATATAAATTTTAGGAAAGGAAATCAAGCTCCAGTTTGAATCCCAATGAAATTACTGAGAGCATTCCACGGTCTTTATCCATGAGCACAACAAAACACCGTGTAAGTGTTATTTATCTTCATGATACGCCCATGAAACAGGGGTCTTCCAATTTTGCAGGAAAACCTGGCCCTGCCAGGTGAAAGACTCAGGGTCTGGATCTTTAGGAGGCATTTTTTCCCCAAAGTAACCATGGCAAAGTGTAACCAGGCAGTGAAGCACCAACATTCAACCACCCATGGAATGTTTTCCCACGGTGGTTTGGCAGAGCTGCAGTCACGTGTAATTCATGCCTCTGCTCTGAGCCCACTGATTATTTCCTCCTCTAAAGATCAGGAACAGTTTAAAATACCCCAAAATATTGAACGGACCACGGAGTGAAAGTTAAAGGAGGTTACCAGTAACAAATTCCAGTGAGTTATTTAGGTAAATCCACTTTTTACTCTAGCAAAGCATCACTTCCCTCTCAATAATGCCAAATAACGTATCAGCACATCAAAATGTCTGCTGCCTCGTGGAATAGCCATTTGTTAGTGCAAATGGGGCACGCTGCTGATTTGGAGGGTGCTGGTAGGTGAAAACCCATTTCAATTCTTTTATTGCAAATCTACATTTGCCATTTTAGTGTTGCAGGATCGTTTAACTTTGTCACTTGCAGCTGAGTGCTGTGGGATGCACCAGGGGCTGCATTCTTCTGTACCTGAAATTATAAATGCCGCCTATGTTTGTTGCTTTTTTTATTATTATTTTACTTTTGCTATAAGTTTTTTTCCACCTGCATAATTCATGGCTTTAAATAGAATTACACGAACATTTTTGCAACAGCACTTAATCTCCTCTATACCTTAAAGGAGATATTTGATCTTGAGAAGGATTTGTTTCTAGAGACAGCTACAGCAGTATTTAATTATTTCTGTTGAAAATCAAGCAAACCTCATAGACAACATTTTTTAATGTTAACCTCAGTGGATTTGCTGTTAACAGCATAAAAGAAGAGTGGCTAATGATAAGAATTAAATTCTTCTATTTTAATCCTTTTCTGACCTTCTTGTCTTCTGTAATCTTTGGTAACTGCACCAAAAAAAAAAAAGTTTCCCCAGTTTCTTCTTCTGTAATGCAGTAAAATCTGCAAATTACAGTGATTTTGATCCATAATCTTCCAGGTATTCCTGTTTCCCATTCCATCCATATCAGCAGCAACAAGAAATATTGGAATGTTTGAAGATTCAGCCTGCTTTGTGTTGGATTACAGGCAAGACTTCAGGCAGGGCACAGCTTACCCATCACTTCCCACGTACAATTATGACTTAAAAATATTCAAATTCCTTGGACAGCTTTAGGCACGAATTAGGCCTGAGAGAAGCTGATTTCTGCCCTCACACCTGAATGCCCACCTTGGAAAATGAGGAGTTCATTGACTGCTTCCAGTGAAATCCCAGCTCTGGTGACACTGAAGGCAAAGTCTCTTGCTGGGCATATTTAAGTTGAAATTGTCTCTTTGTGTGGAAAAACCCCTGCTCACTTATTGATGGCTGTGGGATCACAATGGTATGAAATGTTTTAAAAATCTTGCCTCCTGCCTTTAAAAATAAGTAATAAACACCAGTGTAGTGATCCCAGGCACCATGACTTGTTTAAGTGCATGTGGGAACAAAGCCAGTATAAAGTGACTTAGGATTGGTTCATTATAACGCTTTCTTTGTAAAAAAAAATGATTAATTCATTTCTGTGTCATTCCCAGTCATTAGAACATAAACAGGCACGATACATTCCAAAAATCCAACTCTTGAGGACCTCAAAAGCAGCTTCTTTCTCCCTGTTTACTCCTGTCTAGTCAGCAAACCTTCCAAAAAATTATTCAGAGAGACCAAAAAAAGCATTCAAAGACTCCAAAAAAGGTATTCAAGGCCACCAAAAAAATCAGCAGCATTTTATTTCCAACAAAGGTAGAAAACAAACACAGGCTGCTGTTCCCACCCCTGCTTTGTTTTGCTTTGGCTCTTTAAATGCACCCTTTCCCAAGGGGAAAGAAAAATCCATATTGTCCAATTGTCTTTCCATTAAAATCTGCAACAAACTCCTACAGCTTTGTAGAGGAGTGAGATCAAGGAAGGAATATTTGTCCAGGTATTGATCACTGCTGCAGGATGTGGTGCCTTTTGCCGGGGTTGAGAATCTCCCATCGCTTTCCGATCCGGAGATTTCTGCTCCCTGAGCAGCAGGAGATTGCTGCTTTTTGTCTATGTAATTGCTTTGAAGATTTAGGTCTAGATTTTAATCTCAGAAGGGCAATATATCTGGGAGAATCTCAGGAGAAGAAGGAAAAAAATGTGACTAATGGATATGCAGGGAGCATCACAGCAGCGTTTTCCATGGAACAAACAAGGCATGACATGGACCCGAGATTAGGATCTGGCAGTCGTGAAATTTAGACGGAGAACCTTGCAAGGAGCTCTTAATTCCACTGCCAGTGGTCAAAATCTGTCACATAATAGCCTCAAGAATGCTTTAAATATATTTATTTGAGGATCTTTAGGGACTTTTGCATCTAAGTCCAGGTTTTACCTTTATTCCTTCCCTCAAAAATGTGAAATTATTGCCCTTTCCTGAAACAGCCACATTTTAATCACAGAGCCCATATCTGGAGTTATAATTACACTATTTTGATTTTGATTTTTTTACCATTTATTTAGATTTAGCCATGGTCTGGTGGTGTAGTGGAAGGTGTCCCTGCCCATGGCATGAAGTTGGGATGAGATGATCTTTAAGGTCCCTTCCAACCCAAACCATCCTATGAGTCTATGAAATAGCACTGGTAGATAAAAGTCCTTAAAATGACAACTGTGACTCCTCAGAAACAGGATATCTGCCCTCCCCACACCTACGGTTTAGAAATTTTAAGAACTTTGAAGTCACCAGAAGGATTTGTGAACCTGCATTCAAATTTTCACTTTCAGGCCAGATTTTTTTTCTTTTTTTCTCTTACAATCCTTCCACAGAAACAAGAAAAGTCCACTGCTTTTCTTGCCATGCTTATTATGACCTGTGCTCTAAATACCTTGTCTTTTCCATTGATTACCGATTCAATCCGTGGGTAATTCACTCCTAATGCCCTGCCTGGGCTGAGGTGAAGTCCTTTGGGGACTATCAAGGTTGTGGTTCTTGACTGCAATGGAGCATAATTTATAATTTTTCCCCTCTAAACATTTGTATTGACTGTAGGGAGGTGTTATTTCAGCTGGAATTTCAGTCCTAGCTTTGGAATAAATAAGGGGTGACACTGCTTTCCTCATGTTTTGGTGTCTTCTCTATTGCATTATTTGGCTTGAAGCCTCTCTGTCTCCTTATCTGTAATATAAATATCACTGATATGGTTAAAGCAGAGAATACAGCCAGAGCTGAGGCCCTTTTTGGCAGCTTCCAGCATTCCCTATAAGGCCACCAAATATTCCACCTCTGTGGCCATGCTCCACCTTGAAAAATCCCCCAACACTGTCACCAATATCATGGAACCATGGAAAGGTTTGGGATGGAAGGAACCTTAAAGCTCATCCAGTGCCACCCCCTGCCATGGGCAGGGACCCCTTCCACTGTCCCAGGTTGCCCCTAGCCCCATCCACCTTGGCTTTGGACACTTCCAGGGATGGTGCAGCCACAGCTTCTCCAGGAATTCCATTCCAGTCCCTCACCTCTCTCCCAGGGGAGAATTTCTTGCATACAACAAACCTCTTTCAGCTTGAATCCATTCCCCCTTGTCCTGCCACTCCAGTTCCTGATGCAGAGTCCCTTTGGCTTCCTTGTGGTACCTTCAGACACTGGAAGGTTTCCATGAGGGCCCCACAGAACCTTCCCTTCCCCATGCTGAACACCCCTGATTTTCTCAGCCTGTCCCCATAGCGGAGCTGCTCCAGTCCCCCTGGACTTCAGGTTGTGTTTGGTCCTGTGCCAAATTCCCCCATGATGTCATACAGCACCTAAAACTGGGAACCCAATGAAGAATCCTACATTTTATGCAGCCCATAATGTTAACAAGCCTGAAGAAATTTGCTAAAATATTTTGGATGCTTTGCATGGAAACTGAAGCCTTTTCTTCCCCCCAATTGTTGCTACTGAAGTCGGAGCGCGTTTGAAGATCTGAAACTTTTCTTTTGAGGGAAAAGTTGCCTCCTTGTTCTTTCCCTCATGCTGCGTTGACATGTTTTCATCAGCTACATCGTGTTACCTCTTCTACATTAAAGCCTAATCACAGCCTTGGAGTTTGCAGTTACCAGCTACAAATAGAAAGATTTCTCCCTGTGAGACCAGAGCATTCCTCAAGCAATTTTCCACCTTTATGCAGGGTTTTGTTTCATCAGGGTTTGTGTTTTTGGTGTTGTTTCTTACCATCTGCCTTGCAATTAAGCTATTTAAAAGCACCCACATCAAAGAAGGGCTCTGCTTCTCTGCAAATAGGCCTCTCTGCTGCACTGCAGAAGTGACAAAAAGAATCCACCCAGTTCCACGGTTTATAATGATGAAATAAATATTTGTCCCCAGTATCTTTTATTGACTTACCAAAAAAAATCTGAAAAAAGCCATGTTAAATAAGGCTAAATGAAGCAATTCTTCGCTGGAGAACATCTAACCAGCAACATCTTTGTTCTTTATAAGTCTTACTATGCAAACATGAATTATATTATAAAATTCATGGTAATGTCTGTATTTCTTGGGTTTTTTCCTTTTTTTTTTTTTGTTTGTTTGGGTTTTTTTTGGGTTTCTTTGTTTTTTAATTCATTGCCTCTACTAAAACCACAATGATAAGATCCCATCCCTATATTACATTTTAAATTTTTTTTTAATGGAAAAATGTAATTGTGGTCTGAATGTTATTTCTCATGTTCAGGGTTTCTGGAGTGTGGAGAACAGGATGCTTTGAAGGAAGAGGTGGGAGATTAGGGTTGGAGAGCAAACTTAGTGCTGAGCCAGCCAGTGCTTCACTTTAATTGTTGTTGTAAGAGTGTTGTAGGGATGAGTTCCTCAAAGGATACAATATTTAAGCAAAAAATGTAATAATGAATGTAAAGGAAAAGGGAAAAAAATGGATTAGAGAAGTTGTTTAAAGTAAATGGCATTTTATTTTTGTGACTTTATTTCCCACTTCATAGAATGAATGGTTTGGGTTGGAAGGGACCTTAAAGCTCATCCAGTTCCAAACTTCTTCCATGGGCAGGGACACCTTCCACTATCCCAGGCTGCTCCAAGTCCCATCCAACCTGGCCTTGGACACTTCCAGGGATCCCGGGGCAGCCCCAACTTCACAATAGAATTTATTATAATTAGAATAGAATGAAAGCTTATGTAGGAAAAAGAAATCGATAAAATCCAGTGTCTGAGGAAAAAGATTCCAAAGGTGAAAAAGTGCCGAAGTTTTCTTTGATGTGACAACAAACCAGCTGGATAAAAAAGTGGCTGGGACTTGCAGGTAATTCGAGGTAACGTTTCAGTGCCCAGGTGGGTGATTGCTCGCAGTGACCTCCCTAAACAACCTGAAACCAAGCCGAGAAAATGGGATTTTCTGTTGTCTTCCTTGCTGACCTCTGCTGTCAGCTCAGAAAGAAAGTAAATTAATCAGAGTGTGTTTGCTTTATTCAGGGAGTAATGTTTTCTTTTCCACATGTTGTGTTTTATTTCCGCAGCTAATGGTCCAATTTATTAAGGAAAAGCCAGGAATTTTGCAAATTCCATTTCTCTCCTTAGAGCCTGATGAGGAGACTGAACTGGGCTGCTCCAGCTGCCCAGGCACAGAAGCACAGCCCAGCAGGTCACTGTTTTTAACCTGATTGTCCATTGCAAGGTGGATTTCACATCAAGTCTGTCTGTAGGCTGTTCCTAAGCTGGGAATGAGCTGAGCCTAGAGAGGCCACCCCCAAACTCTGCTGTCCTGAGCACTGCAGTTTGCCTCAGAGTGAGTGACAACACCATTTCCTCCCACTTGGAGACTTGTTTTGGAGCCTTAACCCTCCTTTTTATTTCTAATTTAAATCCCCCTGGCTGCATCCACACACAGCTCTCCAGAATTTGCCCTGATTTATTGAAAGGAGTACAGGAATTATTTTCTCACGATGGCTTTTTTTTCTAGCCAGCAATTAAAATTTCTGCCATCCTTCTGTGAGGCAAGCGCAGGGGCCTTTTGACCCTGAGAGCAAAACTTCAGCCTTAGAAGTCACTTAAAACTCCTTCACTTCCTAGACATTTATTTCTTCTGTGCATTTCAAAAACTTCAGCTCTCTTCTGTACCCCCAGGTGTGGAATCAGTGCTCAGCAATGCTCCATCCCTCTCCCTGCTCCTGGGATTGATCCATCCAGGCTCTCCTGTGTGGAAGTCACAGTTTTCTGCCTTTGCAGTGGCTGAGCAGAGATCAGTGTATGGAAATTCAGCACGTGGTGTTGGGAGGGATTTATCCAGCTTTATCCAGCTGCTGTGGATGGTCCCTTACTGCCTCAGCCAGTTGAAATCACCGTTCTGGGGATTCAACTCGGTTTGGGATTTTTGTGTTTCCATGGACATTTGACTCCTAGGTGCCACCAAAAGGCTCATCAGCTCTGATGCAATTAAAACAGAGGATCTGCAATTTATTACCAGCTCTGCCTTGTTACACTTTCCCCCTTTTTGCTTTCATTCCAGTGATTGCAAGTAGCCAAATTTCAATTAATTGTCAAATTTTGAGAGGATTAGGCTGTTTTCAAAGTGATGTCAGGACTGTGGCAATCACTTTGTTGCTGTGTGGGGTTGTCTTAGAAGCTTCCCTGAGATGCAGCTTTCATGCAAATGCAGGAGCTGGTGTTTGAAGAGCTCTGGGAAGGCTCAGATCAGAGGTGTCGTCTCTGGGGTCTTCTCATCTCGCATCACTTCACAATGAATTTGTTTGCACACATTATTTACCTTAGGATTTCTCCTTTTTACTCCAGGACTGATCCAAAGCTTCTGTCAGGCAGTAGAAAAATTGTGTCAGGTAGAAAAATTTCTGTTAACTTCAGAGGAACTTCTCTCCCGTGTGAAGGGAAAGGAGTCAGAGTCATTCCTGGAAATGCTGGTGCTTGTTTCCTGTCCCATCAACCTGCCAGCCTGACCCATAGGGAGTTATCCTCCCTCCTCTGCTGAGTTTTCTTCTTCTTAAGGAAACTCCCTACTTGGGAGAAGTTTAATTAGCAAAAAGAAAGATATTGTAGCCTTCGTACTAATAATACTAATAATATTCTCATTTTAAGTCCATGGGGATGAAATCTGTGGAGCTGGAAGGGTGGGAGAAAGAGCAGGATTTCCACCACTGCTGCCTGTGATATGTTGAGTGTATCAGGTGAATTTTCATCTGTCCTTCAGCCAACTTATACAAAACTGTAAGTAAAGGTCGTCAGGATGAGGACCATCAAGTTTAGCAGTTCTGAATAATGTAAATGAATTAATATTTTTGAATAGTACTGTGGCTAAAAATCACATAGCATCACCATGGCTCAATGCTGGACTCATCATATTCTTGTCGAGAGGGAAGGAATGAAGTTACTCTTCAGAGGAATCCTCCAGGGCTGCATTTATTACAGGGACAGCAGTGTGAAGCTGAAAGCATAAAACTGTAAGCAAACCTTATAATTCACCCCAAAAAAAACCTTCTTAGAGAAAATATGGAGAGTGAGCTCCATGGTGCCTCTGTGTTACTGTCTGAAATGTACACTTTAGCAGGCAGGTGTTAATGAGCAACAGCTAAAGCCTGATCTGTTCTCTCAAGAACTGCTTCAGAAACAAAGTCTTTTAACCTAAACAGAGTAAAAAGACCTTAAATTTTGACTGCATGTGGAACTGCAGCCAGTGCGGGGAAGAATAATCCCAGTGCAGAAAGCTGAACAGATTTAAACAATGCAGAAAGCAGGAGGGATCAGGAGTGCTGAACATCACAATTCTGCTGAATTTGTTAATGAATTGAGTGATTCACTTCTTATGAGGGAAACTCAGAACAGGATCTGAAGGATCCAACGGGGAAGACGGAGAGGGACTGGAGTGACAGGAAAAGAGGGAATGGCTTCTACTGCCAGAGGGCAGGGTTAGATGGAATATTGGGAAGGAATTGTTCCCTGGGAGGGTGGGCAGGCCGTGGCACAGGGTGCCCAGAGCAGCTGGGGCTGCCCCTGGATCCCTGTGTGTGATCAAGTGTGTGATCCCAGCAGTGCCCAAGGCCAGGCTGGACATTGGGGCTTGGAGCAGCCTGGAACAGTGGAAGGTGCCCTTGACCACGGCAGGGGTGAAATGGGATGAGCTTTAAGGTCCTTCCAACCCGTTCCATGATCCTATGATTTATAACTGATCAGAGCTATGTAGATGGTGGTGTTTTGACTTTTCTTTCAAGGTTAATTTTGACTCCAAACACATCAAGATCATTTTCACACAACTCCTTTAAAAATGAGCCACTGCAAATCCCAAATGCACGTGGCCCCAGCAGAGCTTGAGCAGGCAGAGCAACAGCCACAATTCATCATGAAAAGCAGGTGTGAAAGGGAGAAAAAAACTATAATCGAAATGAAAAATGACCAGAGTTTGTTAGGAAAATTGTTATCACTAATGTAATCAAAATGTTATATTTTTATGCACATTTTTAGGAGGATTTTTCTTATGTCCCCCTTTAATAATCTCAATTTTCTGGATACCCCAGTCCGTAGTAATAACATACATTATATATCTTCCATCTATGTAGTCTCTGTAAAGATTCTCAGGAGATTCATCAACTTTACAAGGCATATAGAAATGAATCCTATACAAATTACAGATCCCTGGGGTATCACCGATCACATCCCAGAAAAAAATAAATCCCTGCCTTTCCATTAAAAAGCCTTAAAGCAGAAATTTCCCAAAGCGAAAGACCTGCAGGAGTGAAGGGTTAATAAATTCCATCGCGCTGCCGAGTCAGAAAACAAGATTGCAGGCAGAGCTGTGAGCGCAGGGCTGTCTTCCTTCCGTGATAATGGAACAAACAAGGTGATTTCGGCACAACTAATTGTCAGAGATAAGCAGCAAATGTCAGGCAGGGAGGTGAATCCGAGCTCTGACACTCGGAACATATTAAACACCTTTACCTGCCTGAGCGCCGCCGCGCTCCCGAGCTCCCAGAGATCAGAGCAGCCAGATTAAGGCTCATTTGCTTAGCCAAGAGCTGTGGATGTGGTTTGTTTCTAAAACACTCCCGGGCAGGAGTGCGCTTCAATAACGGCCCAAAAAAAGGCAGGTTCAATACCCTTTCCCCCAGGGTTGGCCTGTTTGGGAAGAAGCCTTTTCCCACCTCCAGAATAAATCAGAGGGCTGTGTAAATAAAGCCTTCACAGGAGTATGTTTGCTGTCATTAGGCAAACCACTCATTGTTGCAAGTATTCCTTGGAGAACCATTTCATCCCAGCGTCAGCAACGTGTTTGTGCTCCACAAGCCTTCTGTAAGTGCTTATTAAAGTCAGCTATCCAAGGAGTTAAGTGGAGTCCGTTTATAAATAGAATCTGGGAGTTAAATGCCATTAGTCATTTTGAAAGTATTGATAGAGCCTCTTAGCAGAATGATTAGAGATATTCCTTATCCAGGCATTTGCTCGGGAATGGGATTGAGGGATGGGGCAGAACTGGTGCTGCTCTGCTCAGGAAAGCATTTACTACTCCACAAAATTTGTCTGCAAGCAGGTTTTGATTCAATACAGTCCCAATGTGTTTAATGCATGCAGGGTAACCCCAGGTATGGCTGGGTTTAGATATTCCATTTGGGACATTCAGGAATCCCAGGATCATTGAGGTTGGAGATCTCCAAGACCATCAAGTCCAAGCTGATCCCCACCTCATCCCCAGCCCAGAGCACTGAGTGCCACCTCCAGCCCTTCCTTGGACACCTCCAGGCATGGGCACTCCAAAGCTCCCTGGGCAGCCCCTTCCAGTGCCTGCCCACCCTTTCCATGGGGAAATTCCTCCTGAATTTCTCCATGGAAATGCCGGAGCAGCACTGCACTTGCCTTCCCCCTATTTGCACAGAGTAAGGTTGAAACATTATAGATGATCAGTGGGTGAACTGAAAATCATTCCAATTTTTAATGATGTTTCTGACTATTCCAAAGCCAACTGCTGCCAGGCAGGGAGGAAGAGAGTGTTTTCCCAGGCAGAATTCTTCTTCAAATGCAATTAAAAGTAGTAGAAGGTTAAAATAAAAGTTATGAGAGAGCACAGCACAGCAGGACCGGGAGGAGCAGGGCAGCAAACAGCGATTCCCTCTGGACTAGGAAATGAAAAAGGCTTACTAATTCATAAACTAAAGGTGCCTGAGCTTTAAAAGAGAGAACTTGTGGGACCACAGCTTCGATTTTTCCATTTTATTAACCATATGATGTGCTGTAGGCATGTAATTTTGTGAGTTTGGAATTCACTCACTTGCTCAACTCTGTCTTACAATCCCTGCCAGCACCTTGAAATAAGAGCATTGCACAGCAGCAATATCCACTGGCAGAGGCTCCCAGCTGGGGGGGAAAATCCATTTCGTGTTCTGCAGGGCTGTCAGGGAGGAGAAGAATGAGGGAGCAGGGAAAGGGAAAGGGAACGGTGATGAAAAGGGAGGAAAATCAGGTTTTTCAAAAGTGTAATGATTATTTTTTAATTTTAAAGAGGTATTCTTATTAAATATTATTATTATTACTATTATTACTATTATTATTATTGCTATTATTTTACTGTGTTGTTACAAGAGCGGCATCCCACCATGATGCTCAAGTATTTGAGTGAGGTGCTCTCCATTCACCTGCACCTTCTGTATCCTGAGAGTAGGATTTGGAAATAAAAAAAAACCCACATGGAACATAGGAAGCGTTGTTATCACCTTTCCCCAGGCAGAGCCACAGAAATGAGTGCAGGGAGAGGAGAGGAAAAGGTGGGAGCAGCACGGATCAACTCCACTCTCCTGGGTCAGAGTCTGGATGCTTTCCTTACGACAGCTCCAAATGGACAAAACTTGCCAAGGATGATTTCCAAGAGGAGAAAGGATTATTCTTTACCTGTCAGGTTATTAAATCCTTCCATAATCATCCCTACGACAGAGCAGAACCTTGCTAAATATATCCTTAGCCTGGCCAGCTGGGGCTGTTCTTATGTTCTTTATATTCCTTGAGAGTGGCAGCATCCGAAATAAGATATTCCTCTTCTGCTTGAACCCTGGTTGATTTTTAACCCTGGGTTTCAAACAGGCCATAGAACGAGCTTATAAACTGCTTTATTGTTTGAATTCTGCTGTCTAATTTGCATCTGGGCCATCACTGTGGAGTCGTGCTCAGGAACTGTTGCACGGGGTATGCCTGGGAAGAGCTACAGGTGATGCCTCGGTTCTTCAGCAGGTGATTTATAGAGCCTTCTGGCCAAAGTAGTGTTAGCAGTAAAAAGCAGCTCTCTGGGGAAGAATAAAGCCAGAGCAGGGAGTGGGGAATTGAAAGACCCAGTAAAGAAAGATTATTTCACTTAATTATTCTCCTCAGTGAGAGGCCTGGCTGCCTCCACTGATGGCGAGTGCAGGGAGAGGGACGCAGAGCAGCTGCTGGTCCCTGGGGAGGTGCCCTTAAAAAACATGCAGACACAGCTCATCTGAGGACCTGTGAGAATTCCCAACATCCTCGTTTATCTCTGTATCCAGATGGCTACCTAAATGCATGGGAAATTCCCGAGGTGCAGACAGAGATGCAGCAGGATTCAGCTGCCCAGTGAGGCAGGGAATGGTCCCACTGCAGGGAGCAAGCACTGCCTGGCATTTACCATGGGATGGGGAACAGATGTGGAGAAAACGTGTCTGGGAAGTTGTTACTCCAAGGCTGGAGCCTTTGGGAAAGGTAACCTGTGCTCTGCCTGATGTGGGAATTGTCAGGCTCAAGCAGTCCACAAAGGAGAGGGATGTGTTCTGCACTTGGAGCTGCTCCAAGCTCCTAGCTGCTTAGCCAAAGCAGGACCTCTGGGTTTAAACTCTGCCCCAAAATATGCAACACCCTCATCTTCAGCCCTTCACACCCCATTATCTGCACTAGTGAGGTTAGTTCTGGAATAAGGAACTGCTCCATAGTCCTTGAGGATATTGCCCGGCTGATCACAGAATCCCAGACTGGTTTGGATTTTAAGGGACCTTAAAGCCCCTCTCATCCCACCCCCAGGCAGGGACACCTTCCACCATCCCAGGTTGCTCCAAACCCCGTCCAACCTGGCCTTGGATTTACAGTTTCCATTTTGGAAAGTCTTCATTGAAAGCCTCAGACAAAGTACCTGGCACCACAGTTTAGGCAATAAATTAAATAATTGCATTGCCAATTAGAAATATTTTTTAATCATTTTCATGCATTGTCTTGCCTGATTAAACTTTGCTGTGACATTTCAAACTGCTAATGTGTGCTGCTTGTAAAAGTTTGCCAGTTAAAAGGAAATTGAGACCTTCAGGCTGAATTGTAACTAATTATTCCAAATATTGCTATTAGTAGGCAAGAGTAAATTACATGAAAATGAAAATGTGGCTCAGATGTCTAAATTTTGTGCTGTACAAGTGGAGCTCTCAGAGCTTTCCATGCACATGAATTCGCAGCACTCGATATTGCTGGATATACTGTAATTTCATCCAGGAGATTTTGTAGGAATAACATTCCTATTGCTGCTAGCAGAGCAGTAATAAACCCCACATATTCCAGGTGCTCAGATTTGACACGTAACATCCACTTGGTCAATAAAGGGTGAATTTTATGAGCTGTGCTGCAGTGGGGAGAGAGGGAAACAGTCTTCATCATGATTTTATGGGACTGGATGAGTCTTTAAGTACCAGCAAAGCTCCTTGCAAGGGTGACCCTAAAAACTTCAGATCAGGGTATGGAGAAAGCATTTCACTATAAGGAGCAGCTGCAACTTTAATGTAACTTTAAAGCAGCTCTATAGAGACGGATTTATACGATTTCAGACTTGACCTTGAGTGTGTACATAATCTCCAGCCCTTATTTTCACTCTGTGAACCACAGTCACCTTTCCAGTGGCCAACAAATTCATGGCCCAGTGGCTCTGAAATGGCAAAGCAGCAGAAATTGGTCTGAAGTCTCCAAACATCAAAACTTGGTGAGATTTAACTGAGTTTAGTAAAAAAAAAAAAAATATATATATATAAAAGAAGTACCAATCCCAAAGATCTTAACATTTCTAGTTCCACTCTTTATAAAGACAATTCCTGAAACCTTTTTTAAATGCTCCTGAAAATATTTAATGGACTGTGAACTCTTCCGTTATCGAGTTTAAAAATTCATCCCTTTCTAGTTTTCCTTAGTTCACATGGGTTTTATTCTGTGTGTATCTAAAAGGGAACAGGGATTTCTGTATGAAGACAGAACCCAATATTTATGTGCCAACAGCAAAGGCAGGCTAAGTTTAATTACAAGAGAAATTTGAGTGATTTCCATACTCTAATGGCAAATCCTTGCTTTTTGCACTGTTGCAAAGCTGATGGAGAAAATGAGCCGCCATAATCCAATTACATCTCAGGAGCTGTCTTGTGATTTTAGAAAAACAACATTTACTAATCCGTTAAGTAAGTCACTGATACGATAAAAATTATGCTTAATATGATAAGACTTCATTCTGCATTAAATCATGATCATGTCTGGGAATTCCAGTCCCACTAACACTCTCCAGGAGCTTTGTGATTTAAATGACTTTAGGTTAAGGAAAACAAGAGATGCTTTAATGATTTTACAGCCATTTCACTGCAGCAACATTAAGGTTTTCAGTCCATCCCTGGTAAAAAAGTGTTGTGCTCAGGTAAGGAGCAGGATGGGAGCTGATCCAGTTGCAGGATGATGAGGATGGGAAGGTGGCTCTCAGAGCTGGAAGCCCCTCTCTGGACAGCCCTTGACCTTCAGCTCAACTTCCCCTGCGAGCTGGGACAGATCCCTTAAAAAGATAAATTGCCCCCCGTGGTTTCAACAGAAGAGATCTGAGTTTTCCTTGAAATGAGGAAACTTTTTACAGGCAGGAATTGCTGCAATAACGTCAGGATATTAAGGGGCAGTTTCTGCTGCTGTTTTCCACACCTGACAAATGTCCTGTGCTACGGGCTGTGGCTTTGCTCTGGGGACATCGCCAACTTTTTCCCTGTGTAGATACAGGAATTCATTTCCTTCACATCCACTGGCTTTCACTTCCACATTTGCTCTTTGACAAGGAGCTGGCACTGGATGCTTTGGAAAGAAGGAGATGTCTGGAACATGCCAATTTGGGCTGTTAGGCACTCCATCTTCATTCATAATCATTAACGAGGCGGCTCTAAACCCAGATGCGTGAGGCTTCGTGTCTCTTTTAAAACTTCGAGCTAAATATGCTCTAAATATGTGCATGTCTTTCTATTAAAGCACAAAGAGATAAAATGGTATCATTAGAGGCTGGCTGCTTCTGCTACCCCTAGCAATGACCAGCTTTTAGAATCCATCTCCATTTTTGCATCAGTTAATTTCTCTAAATAATCAGGCACTACATGAAAACAGCTCCTTTTTATCCACTTGGGTTAAAGTGGATAATGTTCAACAATCCCTCACTTGCACAATCTGAGGTGGTGAGAACCTCTCTCAGCCATTCATTACTGGATATAATGCCCATAGTTTTTCTGTATCCAAAGCGAACAGCTTTGCTTTTGCAAATTCCTAATCCCTATCATCACACCAAAGCTGTTTCCAGAACTAAACCTGAAATACCAGCAGGAGCTCAGCAAACCTTTATTCCACACAGTTGCTGGATTAGTTTTCCAATCAATTTATGTCATACTGAAAATTTATGTCATGCCTTATCCTATATATCCTCCTCATATATGATTCCCAGTAAATATCCTGTTGGAGAGATGGGGAGGGATAACTTAAGACAATAATAATTAATAATAATAAATAAATAATAAATAATAAATAAATAACAAATAACAAATAACAATAATAAAACTTTAAGCAGACTATAGGAGAATTTTGCTTCGACCTCTGACACGAAGGGACCAGAAACACCACCCTGACCCCGAGACTGAGCAGCCAAACCCTTGGGAATCTTTCCCAGAGCTGCGATCCTGCTGCACCAAGTCAGAGCACCAGAGCAAAGGGAAGAATCCAAACTCCAGGCTGGGAAAGGCAGATGCCACAGAGCTGTCCCTGTGACATATTCCTTGTTGAACAAAGCTGAGGAGAACTGTGAAGGTTATGTTGGATTACGAAGATGAGGTGGGAGATGGTCGTCACTCTGCCAGATAAATAAGTCATAATTCCTCCAAGAGAAAGGAGTCTAAGAATAACTCAACCTAGGGCTTAGAAAGGGAAATGCTAATGAGTTTAAATCAAAGCTCATTTGCATGTGACAAGGCAGAGTCTTTAAGGAGCGGCTCTGTGAGGTGTACAATGACCCGGTGCTCTGTTTGGGGTCAGCCAGCCCCGGAGCCCCAAGGCTGCGTGCTCAGAGCTGAGACGCGGCCGCATCGGAAACGCTGCAAAATCATGGAATCCCTGAGGCTGGAAAAGTCCTCCAACATCACCAAGCCTAACTTTTCACCACAACCCCCCATTCCCACTGCCCCAGGCTGTGCAGTGCCACATCTGCTCGTGGTTCCAGCGCTCCACCAGTGATCCCACCACAGCATCCCCAGGCTGGAGCAGGGAGGGGATTCCACCCCTGCCTCCCCAGGACTGGGCATCCTGGGTCACCTCATCCCTCCTCCTGCATTTATTGCAAACAAACCTGGGCTCTGCCATTTGTTTACCCTTGGACTCTGCCTCCCTGCCTCGGCATGCATTTTTAATTAGGTGCACTCCAGTTCCTTCCCTGCTTGCTCGCACTTTAATTTGGGAAGCGCAGTTTTCATTAGCTCTGCAAATATCCACTGCTCTTTGCAAAGTCAAATCTATTACTTGCAAAATAACCTTGCTTAGCCCGGGTTATCAGTTATCCCAATAATACTGGGCTCTCTAATTAGTCCAGCTGTTAACTGTTCAAATTCCCAGGGCTTAGCTGCATCAGGCAGCTCGGCACCAACACGATCAATGATGTCACTTGGCAGGTATTTTCTTGCAAAAAAAGCAGCTTTTCCAAGCTCCTGGAAAAGGGACAGGTTTGGGTTGGGTTTTTTTTTTAAATTTCAGAACGATTTTGTGGTGCAGTTTGCACTTTCCTTTGTAATCCCACTGTGATGCACTGTCTGTTCCTAAATCTTTCGCCCATGGCTGGGGATTTTCCTGGCTTCAGGATCTCTTCAGAACAACTCAGTTCCAATGAAAAACATGAGTGCTGTGATCTTCTCTTCCAGTCCTGGGCCACGTTCAGCTCCTGCCTCGGAAATTCAGGTGGCTTCATCTCCTGCCAGGGGTTTCCTTGCTCCCAGCACTCCATAATGACCAGCGGCTTGTGGGGCTTTTGGGGCATCAGGAGGTTTAGGATTTCTGGCTCCAAGAGGTAGAACAGGAGAATGGATCCCTTTTCACTGGAAATTTGGGATACCACTGACGAAGGACTCAGTGCAGGTCTTCCACACTTAAAAGGCTTTATTGACCATTTTATATTTTTAAGAGCATTCTCAAAAAAGAGTTTTTTGCGTTAACTTCTCTACCCCGAGCATCAAAGATCAGTGTAACCTTTCTTACGGGCCATTGCAGAAAATCTTTGAATCTGAAACTTTTATTAAACTACTCATTTTTGCCAGGCTGATTCAGTCAAAAGAAACTGTGGGGAAAAAATTCCCCAAACAGTAAGCTCCAAACCCCAGGTATGTCCATATTTCCTGCCATAAAACCAACATGTTTTGTAATTCAGTGTTTACTTCCTAAATATATTTTCATCTCACTTGTAGATGTTTAAGCAAGTTTCCAAGTAGAAAAGAACATTTAATTTTGGATTTGAAAGGAACATTCTGTTCAACTCCAAGAGAAGCTTAATTATTATTTTTAAGTCTGCCAAAAGCTTAGACAAATTTTCATGTCATGTTGACAGAGTTTGGGGGCTTTTTTTTTTAAATAATTTGAAAATAAGCTACAAAATCTTTTCTCAGGCTGTAGCTCCACCTTCTTTTCAGTTGGAAATGAGATGCAGCATGAGAGGGGTTAATTCTCATCCCTTTTCCATCCTCATGTGGGGTCACAGAGCCAGAACAGCCCCGCTGGTCTGAGCAGAACTTGTTTGCAAAATCGAGTGACAGGGAGAACTCCACTTTCCAGAGCTCCTTGTGTGAGTTAACTGGGGAAAAGTTAACCCACAACAGAAAACAAATGCACTGCAGCAAGGAGAAGTTTCAACTTTTTTGAAACAACCTGGGAGCATAGGGTGGTATTTTTGCACATTTGCTCACTGAAGTTTTTGGGGTGATGTTCAGCAGCGCTGCAGATAAAGGTTTGCCTTGCCTTTGATGTAGCCAGGGGGCCTGGTAGAGTTCCCAGGTGATTCGAAAAATGGATCTGGTTTGCATTTAAAGGTGAGTCCAGCAGCATCCCCTGAGGATGGAGGCTTCACCCAGACTTGTGGTGGTGACCAAGTCACCATTCACTGTCAGGTCCCCTCCAAAGCCCACGGGTCCATCAGGACAATTCAGGGCACATTATTAGCCATAATTTTTTAAGATTATAATTTTTTCCATAGCAGTATCTCCCTATTTTAACTTTGATTTACTGTGACAAGCAAGAAAGGATGAAAGTTACTGAAAGGATGAAAGTTACTGAAAGTAACTTCAATAAATACCCCAAAGCTCCAATACTCAGCAGAGACTGTGCAGGTCAGGGGGAATTCCTGCACTTTGGGAGAAGATAGGGAAAAGCTGTTTTGCAGGCCTTTCAGGTAAAAGCAGAGGGACTTTTGTGGAGGAACAGAGGCCTCTCCTCACCATTCTTTCCTTTCTCCCCAGTATGGAGCATCTCATGAAGGAGCAGCATCACCCTGGTGGGTGCCTTTATTTGGGAAAACCCAGATCTCCCGTGTTCCTCTTTCTGAAGGTCATCATTGTAGATGATTTAGACAAATCCACATCAGAATTTGGGCCAGATCAAAGCTCTACATGAGTAGAAATATTTTAAAAAATCAGTAAAATCACGCAGAAGTGCTCTGGAGAGAGCTGGATGGAAAATGTCAGTCAAGAAAGCAAATCATCATAATTCAACTGCACTAGAGCCAGGTGAAAAATAAGAGGTTTGAAGATGAAGAATTTGAGAGAAATTTTTAGGTGGAAATATGGAGAGCTTAGGCAAGAGCAATCCCTGCCCAGAGAAAGCAGTGAGTGTGTCAATGAGTGCTGAACAGGAAGAACCATCCTAATATTCCAGATCATTTATTTATACCAAAACAGTTCAGGCAGCACAGAAGATGTACTATTCTTCCCTCAGTCTGGAGAAATATCTTCCAAAAGCTTTACTATACAATATTAAATCTTCTGAATAATCCTGGCCAGTGGTTTCACATCCTTCTTAGCCCGCAAAGAGACCTCGGTAGTCCACAGAGACCTCTCAAATTTATTCTGGACCAGGAAGGTCTCCAGCCCAAACTGTGTCAATAATTTGTGTCTATAGTCACTAATTGTCCTTCAGGCATTGCTGGAATAACCTCCCTGCTCCCAAGATCTAATCCAGCTCTGACAAATCTTCCTGAGGGATCTCTGCAGAGGGCAGAGAAATCGGGGAATGCCAGTGACAATTCCACAGGAACACAAAAATAAGAGCTTGGGCAATTTTAGAACTCCAGTGATCAGCTCAGCTTAAGTATCAAATTAGAAAATGTAAATATCTTTATCTCTTTCTTTGTTAAATTGGGTTAGACTTAACCCTTGGATAATAAATAATGCATTGAATTTACATTCCAGTCTCTCTTTTTGCATCAGCCCAGGTAGGGAGTAAAGCAATATTTGCTGCAACATTTTCCTGGAGCTTCCAGGAAGTTATCCCTGCAATAAATAAATAAATAAGGCAATGAATAAATGCATATTAATTGGGAAGGCTGATTTTCAGCAGGGACACACTGGCTTGGCAAACAGACATTGTACTCAATCCCAAGCAACATTTAAGAGGTGGTTTAGAATTCATTCTCACTTCACTTCATGGAACAAAACAAAAGAAGAAAGAATGAAAACATAACTTTCCAAGATGCAATTTCCATTACCTTGCAAGAACTATGACCCAGCTGGAGTTCAGATGGATAATTCCTTACCTGAAACCAGAGATGTATTTTTAAATCTTCTAATACTTCCACCTTAGGTAGGATTCTTAAGGAAAAATCTCCCTGGACAACATCTCAAGAGCCCAGAGAATGTCTCCTCTCCAACAATTTCCATTTAATTCCCACTATTTCCCTGGGTCAAAGGTGTTTTATTCCCATTTCTTTAACACTGCAAAGGCCTCTGGTGTCATCTCCTGATATTTCCCACTGGACCAAGGCAAGAGAGAAGAGCGTGTGCTCCCTTCTTTGTTGTCCTTCAGGATCAGGAGTTTTCCTGGCTGTGGTTTGGATTGCTGAGCAGGACAGTGATTTATGCATCCAGAAAGCTGGAAATAGAATTTCAACTATTTGTAGGTAGTATATAGATTTTTTTTTTTTTTAATGAGTGATCCTAATAAGACCTTTTAAGCATGGACAGGCAGAAGTGTGGGTGTTTTTATCAAGGAAATCAGCTGGAGGAAAGGAAAGGACTTTGATTACACTTGGGGGAAGGCAGGTGACTCATGGACACAGAGAGGACAAGATCAGGTACAAAATGCAGGTGCTAAATGGCAGATTCTGTTATTCCTACCTTCTCTGCCTTGGATGAGAGACTGCAGAACCACTGTTCTCCCTGGAATCATGGAATGGTTAAGGTTGGAAAAGCCCTCCAAGATCATCAAGTCCAACCATTGACCCAGCACTGCCAAAGCCACCAGTAAGCATCATCCCCAAGGGCCACCACAGTACAACACCACCACAGAATTCTCACTGTACAAGAAGAAAAGAGCACCTGAAGGTCGGGGATTCAGTGCAGCTTTTAGGCAGGAATAACACAAGTGCACGTGCTTGCAGCTCAGAGGATCCTGCACCTGACTGCTGAGCAGGAAAATTCCTAAAAACACCAGGCTCAGCAGATCCACGGAGAAATCTGAGCGCACAAGCAACGTTTGAACTCCAGGCCCTGCGACAGCTCCTTCAGGGCTGCAGCAAAGAGGTGCTTAAAGGCAGCCTTAAAGGTCTTTTCCATCCCAAAAGATGCTGTGAAAGCACCTCTTTGGAATCAGGGGGTTCCTTTAAGCATCAGTTGGTGGGAGGAAAAACTTTTTAGCAGGGCCTGTTGCAACAGGCTGGGGGTTAATGGTTTTAACCTACAAAAGGGTTGATTTAGACCAGCTGTAAGGGCCAAGTGTTTGACCATGAGGGTGGGGAGACCTGGCACAGGGTGCCCAGAGAAGCTGGGGCTGCCCCTGGATCCCTGGAAGTGTCCAAGGCCAGGCTTGATGGGATTGGAGCAGCCTGGGATGGTGGAAGCCATTCCCAGCGCTCCCAGGGCTCCTGCAGCCCCAAGAGCTCAGGAGCGCCTGTAACAGACCCAAAGTTCTTCCCACCAATGCTGAACATTCACATGCTCCTGGGAAAACTTTTCCTTACAGAAATCAGGCTCGGGGCTGGAGAAAACACTTGGACACTTTCCAAAACTGATCTCTAGAGCTGGAGTGAGGAAGACACCTTGCTGTGGGATTTGGGGCAGCAGCTTTTGGGGCTGGTGCTGGAGCCACCCCACCATTAGGTAGAAGAAGGAGCTGTGCACAGCTAAGGAAGAGCTCCGAGGAGTGAGGGCAGAGATTTTTTTTATTTTCAAGATATGTTTTTGCTCTTCATATCCACCCACACAGAAGCAAAATGCCAGCAGGGACAGGCTGTATTTCTCTTTTATGTAAGATAGATGCTCCTGCGGTCCTGTTACCTAAACGTCTCAGCACCTCCTAAATCTGCCATTTCCTTCACAGTACCATATTAAATGGATATTATGGACTGTGGATGTACCAAGGGACTGAGCAGCACAAACAAGTCTGCGCAGGGGGTCCGGAGTCCCCGGAGCAGGGAATTGGTCCTTCATTTTCTCCATTTCCTGACTATCCAAAGACACTCTCCTCTGCGTTTTCCTCCTTAGCCCAAGATCAGATCAGCTTCTGCAAAAACACAAATGCTTCAATTTATTTCTGCTGTTCTCTCTGAAAACTTCAGATTTCATCCATGAGCTTCACAAATTTGCTCTGGAGGGGCAAGATCAAAGGCACTTTTTTTTTTATGCACCTCATGACATGAAAACAAAGCATTTTGCTTTGCCATTAATTTATCACATTGTTACCCAGAAATACATCAGTAAAAGGGAAAGCTGGGAAAAGGGTCATTCCCAAATGCCTTTGCAGACCTCAAGTGACAGGGTAGCCAGGGAATAAATCACCTTCACACCACACATTAGTGCCCACGATTCGGTGTTTTATTCGATGTAGTGTGGAAATAGACCTTTCTCCTCAGAAGACGTGATCTTCACAATGGAGGAGATAGTGGGGGCAGTGAGGGCAATTTTTCTGTGCTGCTCTGCGGAGGATGTCACAAAGCTTTGGAAAAACCTCTCTGGCCAGCCCTGGTGGCAGATTTGTTTCATTAATGAGTTCATTAGTGAAACAAAGGAACCATTCCCACAGGTGTTACAAATCTCCAGTGTTGCACAGAGCTCCCCCTCCATCCCAGCCTTTGTGCCGTGGCTCTTTGTCAGTCACTCAGAACAAACCTGGCAGCATCATCGGGGGACAGCTTAGGAGAAGCTGTCGGGTTTCCTCCGGCCAACTTGGGAGATATTTAATCACCTGATATATTTATTCCCTTCTGATGAGGACACAGATCCTTGCATCCAGCTTCAGACACGGAGAGGAGCAGTGGCAATGAACAGATGTGTTACAGTGGTGCAGCTAAAAGTGCTGAGGAGGTGGGTGAACAAAAAGAAGGATGCAGGAGCAGAGGGGCCCTGAGCATCCTGGGCACAGCTTTATTGCTGGGGGCAGACTCTGTTTGCCTCTAAAAGATGGGGCACAGGGCTGATCTGACAACCCTTTATGCAAATACTGCGCCAAATATTTGAGGGCAAAAGCCACTTCCATCTGCAGAGTCCACAAGGCTGAAAGGAACTTGCCATGGGGCTTGTTCTTGTCTGGGTAATTTGCTTTTCACTCCCCTAAAGGCAGAACTATTAACCAGCCATGAGATCTTGATTGTTTTTGTGTAAGGGCTGGAGGAAAGGATCCTGCACAAAATGCTTGTTAAGAGGGAGCTGTTCTCGTGCTGCTGTGTAAGGGTTTCTATTTCTTTGTTGTTTCACTTTCACTGAGTTGTTTGTTGTTTATTTTTAATGTAGACTTTGCAGAACATGTTTCTGCAGCTACAGATCTACTTTTGTCTTGTGTAATTGAATTATTAACCTGCTCCAGGGTCAGCAGAATGGCTGATTTCTGTGCCAGTGCAGCCCAAATCCTGGTGTCATTACTCACGTTGAGAAGAACCATACTCAGCGTGAGGCCTCACTGAAGGAACTACCTGCAAAATCTGCTGCTGGGAATTAAATTGGTGCTCCCTAATAAATCGAATCACAGCACAGGCTGCAGAAAATCCAAAGGGGTAAAACAGGTCTGGGTGGATGGAAAAAAATCCAGGTGCAAATGACCTCAAGCTTTGCTTATTCCAAAAGAGGAAACAAAAAAGAAAACAAAACACCAAAAATCAGCAGTAGACTTTAGCAAAACCTCTAATGGACGGGCTGAATTCCTGAGCACTAATAGAATCCCTTTTCTGTTTCAAATAGCTGCTGCGAAACTTTTGCAACCCAGAATGAAACTGTTCCCTTCCTAAAACTGAATATTTTCAGTTTCCAGCACTGAAATCTCTCGAAACTTTGTGTGTGCTATAATAGAAGAAGATTCCCTGCAACACATCAATGTTATATCCTGATTCTTTATATATCCTGGCTCTTCTTTATGCTCTGTTCTGCACTGCTTGCCTTAGCAAAAAAAGAAAATTTCAGGTTTGGCCTCTGCAGCCTTTTCTCCACAAATAAAAAAGAAATAATGATGAAGTAAATCATAGATGTCAGGTCATGCCATTGTGGCACTTTGAGAAGGGAAATGTGGTGTTAACCAGAGAGTTTACAAGTCATACAAGCTAGAGGGCAATTAAGCACGAGGACTGCTAATCAGGCATTGAGTAATAAAGCAATGAATGAAGTAAAGGAAATGTGGGAACCCAAAGCACGTGGTGTACGCTCATCTGGAGCTCCCTGAGAACACAAATCTGCCCTTGATATCATTTGTCCCATGTGAACTAAACATCTGCATTGCTGGAACTAAAAAGCAGCACTGCATGCTGTGGGTAGGACTCATTCTAGGGAATATTTCCCAGAAAAATAGTGGAATTTGTCCTCCTGACTTGATTGCTCCGGTTTCCCTGGTAGTCCTTGGAAGCAAAGAGATCCTCCAAGGATACAGTGAAATATCCCTCTCCACCTAAGTGTCTGTATTTCAGGAAAGAAAACTTTTGGAGGGTTTTATTTCTTCCCTCTGACTTTGGCATGAATAATGCTCAGAGATAGGGAGCCTTTTCCTTACTCCCAGTTTACACCCTGGAATGGGAATTACACTCCGTGGTAGTCAGGCTGCCTAAGGCACCACTGAGGGCTCTTCAGCCCCTGCCAGGAGAAGGGTGGTGAACTTCCAGCTGGTTGGACTTTCCTGACAAACCTCTCCCACTGGGAAATGTTGAGATGTCTCAAATCCTCTCAAAATTACCATTATTATTAATTATTATTATTATTATTATTATTATTATTAGCATTAGTAGTATTCACTGGGTTTGCTGCTGGTGGGTTTGTTCTCTATTACACCCCAAGGAGAAAGACTGATATTGAAATTTTGTTTTTAATTTAAAAATGTTTTCTGGATATGAAAACTCTTCTCTGCGGTGGTCTCTGTGGCTTGGAGCAGATGGTTGAGGAATATTTCCTGCCTAAATTTGAGATGGGTGTCCAGCAGCGTGGCCCCTCTGCTAGGGCCCACAGCACCTGTGAGGTGAGGGATGTAGCAGTGAGCTTGTAAAGAGCTCCATAACTTAATTTAAGGTCCAAGCTTTAAAGAGTTCTTAGATTCTTTTTGATATTCTCAGCAGGAATTTCGCTATACAGAAGGAATTCTCAAACAAAAAACCTGCCCAGTGACTTCCATGGAGTTTTCTGATTCCGGAATCTTGCTCTACCTTAAAAATAATTACAGCTTTTGGTGTCTCCTGCTGCATTTCCTCCCCATTCAGCTGAGGTACAGCCATGGAAGGAGCAATTAAAGCAAGCTGAGAGGAAGAGCAACGTGGGCTTTGTGTGTGGGATGGTTTCCAGGTGGGATAGCTTTCATAAGTGCCTCAAAAAACATTCTGCCACATGGTTCTTTAGAGGCCTCCCCACAGAAGCAGCTCAATTATTCATTCAGAGCAGAAACTGTTTTATTACATGTCTTGTAGTTCGAATGGTTCCACTGAAATGTGGGACACTCTGCTCTCAACAAGGTTCTGGTATTTGCATTTGTACTTGCACTTGTCCTGTGGAGCAGTAAAAGAGTTGCCAACACCAGCTGGGAGAGAGGAATATCATTAGCACATATTTTGTTTTGTATCTTCAAGGTTAGTACAAATCACAAAATCTCTGCAGCTGAAAGGGAGGTGGAAAAAAAAAAAATAAAAGCACAGCTCTGGAATTAAACTTATTTTTCAAATCAGTCAGGGAAATTTGAAGATGTGATGGAACACTTGCCTTTGGCCCAGGGGAAGATCACTGTACTATGGAACTGTCTCACTCAGAGTTTGTTCTCATCCTTGCTGCAAAACTGCTTTTTCTGCCCCCAAACCTGTATTTTCCACTCTCAGGCTGTCAGAAAGGCAGATGCAAACCTGAGAAATGCACAGCCCATCCCTGGTGTCCCTCTGCCACCTCTCCCCACCTGGTGGGACATTGAGGACCTCCAGCAGGGTCCTGGGCTCCCCTCCATGTGGTACCAGGGGTGTATCCAGCTTTTATGTGGATATTCACCTCAGAGCTGAGGAGTTATACCCAATTTGGGTTAAAAAATGATATTTTAAAAAATAGGTGAAGAAAAATGAAGTTTCCCCCTTCATATCAAGCAGGAAGTTGTGTAAATCCCAATGAATTTTGTGCCACAAAGGTCCAGGGCTGGATGTGGGGCTGTGTGGTCCCACAATCTGGCACTGCACAAGCAGTGAATGCTTTCCAAAGGTTTTCCTTGAGCTAACATTGACTTAATTGTGTACCACATTCTATATTACCATATGTACACATTACCCAGGCTCTTGATTATTTTCTAATTTGAATTTCTCCAGCGGTTCTCCAAGGGGCACTAATCCAGGATCACTGGAAAGATGGAAGTTACTGAACGCCACGACTGCCTGGATGTCTCCCCATTTATCCACAACTGTGAAGAATGCCTTGCTAATTGTGCTCAGTGTTTACACAGGCAACGAGTGTGATCTCAAATTGCCCTGTTCTATTTTAAAATGGGATTAATTAGGTTATGAATCTTCATAAAGCCACTGCATCCATTTGTCGACAAACCAGCAAACGGATCACCTCATCAAACACATCCATTCATTTTGCCAGGCCATGCCCTGCAGAGAGGCTGAATCCTTCAAGGGCAAGGCTGAGCCTGGGAGTCCTTCCAGGGGGATGTGGTGGTCTCCAGGTGGGATAACACCCTGCAGCAGGGGTGGGCTTGCTGCTGTGCCACACCTCATTTTATATTCCTGGGAGAAATTATTCCAGCTCTGAGACAGCACAGCATCTCCCTTCTCCAATGTTTAGGAGGAAATGCATAATCTTAGTGGCCAGCAGGCTCAGAGTGGCCACTAACATAATTTCATTCCCTTCATGCTATCCCAAATCAAAGGAATTAGTGAGATTTGGGAAGCTGTGCCTATTCTGCTCCGCTATTCTGGTTTCTTCTCCAGCGTTTGCCACGAGGATCAAACGTTTCAGGGACTCTTGGCGCTGCCAAAGAATGAACAAACAGAACCCAGGATGCAGTGGAAGGAATTCTGCTGGATCCAGGCACACGGCGCTGCCTGGAGCTCAGCAGCTGTGGCTCCCCATGACCTGGGAATCCTATTTTCCTACCTGATCCTCCCGAAATCACCTTCCACTCCCTGATCTGCCCTTGAGGAGATCAGCAGGATGTCCCTGCCTGTATTTAGGCTGCAGTTTTATTGGAAAAAGAGAGGTCCCTCGTTCTGCACATCACTTCCAGAGCAATGGGATCTCTGGCACAGCCACAACACAAAACAGCAGCAAATGCACCCAGGTTCACCCCAGAGAGAGCTGAACCTCCATGAATTTTTCAAGGCCCGAGGTTTTAATTTATAATCTAATCCAAACTCAGCTGAACTGCAGCTCCACGATTTCCTGCCCAGCATGGGAGCACCACAGTCAGCACCTCCCAGTTAATGAAAATGCTAACTGGGGAGTTGGGGAAGGAAAGGAAGATGGGAAACCTCCGGCTAAGAGCGGCGCGGAATTGAGATGCCCTCTTCTCTGCCTGTGCTAACACAGCTTTCCTGCCACTCTTTCCATTCCTAGTCCAGACTGATCTCCTTGGAAAGTGAAATCATCATCATGAAATGAAATGAATGTGGATTTCAATATGGATAAAGAGCTGAACAGCTTCAAGAGAGTCCAGATCCTAATTCAGATTAAAGACATGAGAGTTCCTTACCTGGGGCTGGTTTCAGCTCCATCCTCCCAAATGAGACTGAACTCCAGCACTGAGCAATCCCTGCTCCTGCCTGGAGCTGCTGAGAATTGCAAAATAGGGAAGGGTCAGAGAATACATTTTAAAGGAAGACATAAATATATGTACAACTGGTAATGTGATTATTTGGGGATGGCAGATCTGACCTGAACTGTTCTCATAAAATACACAGAGGGAGAATGGCCCCTGGGTGAAATTCCAGGTACTGCTATTTTTTGGGGAAGAAAACACAGAAAATGGCCCATGGGTGAAATTCCAGGTACTGCTATCTTTTGGGGAAGAAAACACAATTAACACAGAGCAACACGTGGATTTTTGCATGACCCAGACATTCCTCGGATGCAAACACACTTGTATATGTACAGCCACTGGAATTTTTTGTGCTTTATCGCTTTCTTCCTGTCCTATTTTACTAAATTTCTAATGTATTGTGTCCTGGGATGTTTTCCTGACTACTAAAACATTCCTAGACAGGACTGTCTCAGAAATTCATTCAATTTTTAACCACTTTGCTTGCTTTCAGACAAGTGTTTTTAGGCACTGTTGAATATGAATTTAAATAATCCAAGTGATACATGAATGTTTGGTCTGAAGCACATTCATAGCCCTCAGTGTCTGAAGTGAGGATTTATCCAGAGGATTCTGTTCATACATGAGGAATTGTTCTGATCAATCACCACGTAGCCAGGGATCAGAAAAAACACTGGATTTCATTTTAACCTTCAGTGAAAGCAAGGGGACACTACAAGGGAGCTGCTGGATATTCTGTGATATCATTTTAGATATTCCCTCCCTTTTACATCCCCCAATTCCCTCGAAATCATGTAAAACCATCATGTTTGACTTATCATTTCCTTCAAATGAAGTATTTACCTTTCATGAATCTGTATTTTCAGCAGTTTTACTTAAAACCACATTGCAGGGACAAGTGTACTCAACCCCCCAGTCCCACATGGGGGTGTGGCCCTATAAATCTGTCCTGGGCACAGTGTGGGTGACAGAAAGACAGTGCTGGGGAGCAGAAGGCAGAGACCAAACCCAGCTCTGCTTTGCACCCATTGGGACAATTTAGGGAACTCAATTAATGCTGTAACTGTGAGGCAGGAGAGGCTCAGCCACATCCCCAGAGTGTGGGCACTGCATCACTCCAAAATTAACATATTTTTAATTTGCAGCTCTGGAGGCCAAAAGGGAGGTTGTAATTAACCCCAAATGTCTCGTTTTACCTGATCCTTTTTGTCACAACAGCATCCAGCACCTCAGTCCTCCACAGAGAGATGCTCTTGCTATTACTCTGAGCTCAAAGCCTGATTTTACAGCTGGATATTCCAGAGAAACACATCCCAAAGAACAACTACAAAGACACAGAGGGAGGATCCTGGCTTTTTTTTTTTTTTTTCCTGTAAAATATTTCAATTTTCCATGTAACAGGCAGCAATTCTCACGGAGGCCATAAAGCGGACAAGGAGAAAACAAGAGAAGGGAATTCTTTGCCACACTTATTTCGAGCTTCCTCCCGTGGAGGGGAGGGAGGGAAATCCTGACCGTGGTATCCCTCCTTGTGGCAGTGCTGATATGGAAATGAAGACATTTCCCAGCAGAGGGATAGAGCATTAATAAGGATAATGCTGGAATTGTCTGGGAGAGGCCTCGGGAGGGGAAAGGCTGTAGGATTAACTGCTTTCTACTAGGGTTCTCTTTCTCCAGCTGGGTGATGGAATTGTGACCATAAGAGGGGATGTTTTGTGCAGATTAATTTGGTGTCCCGGGCTGGGGAAGAGTGCTTGGGACCAAGGAAATGTATGAACCGTCAGCTCCCCAAAAGTTTATGGCTGCCCTCTCCAGTGTGGGGTAATTAATCAGCCTGGATGGAGACCCTGGAATCCTCTTAGCACGAGGACAGGATTTGCACACAGAGGTACCAATGCAGCAGGGACAAACTCTGATACCTTGGAAAAATTGCTGGCACAATTCCCATAACAGGAGCTGGGATTTCTGTACAAAGAATCCCGTTAGCAATTTCTCCAAGGTATCAGCTTGACTGCCTATGCACAAATCCACCACGTTTAACCCATGGAATCCAGAATTCCCATTCATTCAGGGTTTTTACCTGTTCCTTGAATTGCAAATTCTCACTTTAGGATGTTTTCAACTTCTGATCTGTCAAGGCAGTCTCTGACTGAGATCCAGGGCTCCCTGATCTGCTCATCCCTTCCTGGAAAAGCAGCTCCAGACACAGCAGAGCACATCCAGGTGGATTTGCTGCTCCTATCCTCTCATTCACCACTCCAGTGACTGAGAAACTCAAAAATTTAAGCACAGACCAAAATATATTTGGAAAGAGTCCATTTTTTTCAGCACCCCTGCTTTGCCTCCTCTAGTGAGGAATTTAGAGGACATCCAGATTCAAACTGAGCCGTAGCTGTGAGGGCTTCCAAGAGCCAGTGGTCCTGGCCAAGCCCTTCCCAACCTTCCAGTGGTGCCCAAATTTGCAGCAGACTCAGAGATTTGAATATTGCCTGACCGTTCTGTGGTGCTCATCAATGATTCATGTAGCATGACTAAACAAGTGAGGTTTTACAAGAAAGAGAACCGCAACAAACAAAACCCAAACCCAGATTAACCCCAAAATGAGCTTTGTGATGTTGCTGGTTGTGTTTTTTAGCCCCCATCCTCTGGTGCTGTGGTGCAGGAAGTGGAGCCTGGAGAGCACACACAGACATGGACTTGTCAACCCCTGAAATGAAAAACCAGGGATTTGACGACCAGAGCAGCAGGAACCATCTGGGTCCTGAGCCAGGTCTGGGTCCATATGTGCTGCCTGCACATTCCCAGGCTCACTCCAGTGCTGGGGAGCAGTTGGATAATCTGAATTTCTGGCTGTGGGAGCAAGAGCTCTGCCCAAGGCTGTGATTACCCTGCCATGGGCAGTGCACTCCCCGCTCCTCTCCAGCCCTTTCCAAAGCTGGAAGCTGCCATTCCCACCGGCCCCTGAGCTGCTCAGAAAACCCCTCAGCACTCCAAGAGCTGTCACTGCACTTTGACCACCCCGAGATGCTCAGTCAGAGGCTCAGGAGCTGTCACTGGCTCTTTGCTGTCACTGAGGGCCTGGTGGCACATGAGGCTGGGAGCTGGAAGGAAAAGGTCAGGGAAACCGGAGTTTCACAGGGGATTTAATTCACCTGTCTCAGGCTCTTCAAAGGGGAAAAAACTGACCACAAGTCGCAATTAATGTGCCATGAGCTGACTGCTAAACGAAGCACTTTAGGATATTATCTGAACCTGATCACTTAATGGAGCACCAGGTGAAGAGCAGGGAGCTTTTGAAAGGGAAATCCAGGCTCTCCCTTTCCACGGGTGCTGGTGGCAGCAAGGTCAGGGTTATTTAGCAATTTGCTGGCTCCCGGTGAGATGCTGCATCACTAAACCTTCCTTTGTGGAAAACATCACTTGTAGGAATGAGTCCTGATGTCGTTGGTGCTACAAAAAGGAGGTTTTTGTACAGTCATAGCTCAAAATTTTCACAGTTTTATGCTTTTATTGGTTTTTATGGTCGTAGTTTTTGCTATTAAAATTCGTTATTTTTATACATACGAAGCACTTCTCTGCTGCACAATTCCACTTTTCCTTTACATCAAATGGTTTTCACACATATCCCTTCACTTAAACCCCCAAAAAATCCCAGTTTGAGTGTGTTCTCCTTCCTCCCACCCTGCCCTCCAGCTGGGACACCACTGTTGAATTTCAAGGTCCCGCCCAGGAATGCATCCCTGGCCGCTGGATGCTGCACAAACAGAGATAACGAGACCACGTGCTCTCGAGAGATAAAATCCACCCTCGGGCCGGATTTGTGTTCTCCAGGTGAGCTGTGCTGCTGCAGGGCGGCCTTGCAGGGGTGAAGCTCCCACCGGCAGAGCCACTTGGATTTGGGAGGGGATGATCTGGCCTCGGGAGACTTCGTGGGGATAAGAAGCCATAGGTTTGCTTTGTTTATTATCCTCGTGTTCCGGGTTAACATCAGGCTCTCTTTGCAGGTGGAAGGAGACTTACACTTTACTCCATCTATTTTTACTAAATCAAGTAAAAAAGAAAACAAAAAAAACCCAAATGAACCAGCAAAAAAAAAAAAAACAACAAAAAAAACAACAAACCAAACCAAACAAACAACCGACAAACCCCAAACAATTAAAATACTTTGTATTTAAGCAACAAAAGCAATAAAAAAATAAAGTAAAAATAAGCAAAAAGAAGGGAAAGGGATGCTTTATGTGGGCAGATAGTGAAAGGACAAGGGCAATGGTTTTATAGGGACAGAGGGAAGGTTTAGATCAGGTATCAGGAAGAAAATCTTTGCTCAGAGGGTGGGCAGGCCCTGGCACAGGGTGCCCAGAGCAGCTGGGGCTGCCCCTGGATCCCTGGCAGTGCCCAAGGCCAGGCTGGACATTGGGGCTTGGAGCAGCCTGGGATAGTGGGGGTGTCCCTGCCCATGGCAGGGGTGGGATGGGATGGGCTATAAGGTTCCTTCCAACCCAAACTATTCTGGGATTCCATAAAAAGTGAAGTGTGGGCTTTGGGAGGGGTCAGAACTCAGTGACTGAACAATTTCTGAGGGGTTCAGAGAATTAAAAAGTGTATCCGTAAATAGAAATGATGGCTGTTATAATAACACATAATAGAAAATAAATAGATATTTGAATACCTACACTCTTCAATACCAGCAACTCAGTATTTTACTGTGGGCACCAAGTGCTGCAGAGATTATGGCTAAATCCATCTCTGCTACCAGCTCGAGAGGTTCGTGTTGTGTCACCCACCCCAGCGCAGCCCCTGCAGGGACTGGAGCCTGAGCTGATTGTGTTCGATGCTCGTTCTCTGAAGGGCAGCACTTCAGAGGGGTTTATTTAACAAACAGCGCCTGCAAATCATCCTTAGCGAGGTTTAATGAGGGATCGACCATCCCTTTGCTGCTCCTTCGCTCAGGGTGGGGACAGCTCACAGGCGGGTCCTGCCTGCTCCCCGGCTGAATTCCTCAGTCTGAAGGTAATTCTGTTGGTAATCACAAAAAGGGCTCTAATTCCCATTAATTGCTTACATCCTGGCGGGAAAAACGAGTTCCCAATTTAAGGCTCGGTTATAGGAGTCCTGGATGGCCTTAGGCGGGACCCATCGCCTGCTAACAACCCCCGATCCATCCCCGATTGAAGTGATCAGTAATCATAAAATCCCGCCAGGAAAAACTTTCCCCCTCATTATCGCCTTTGTTTCAGACACCGATTAAAACGGGGCAAACATTAATTAACACCATTAGGTTGCTACTCGCATAATTAAGTGTGAGGATTGGCCCAAAGCTGCCCAGGGAACTTTAAGAGGGATTTTTTCCCTCTTCCTCATTCCTTATTTCCCCCTGGGGATGCCCGACCTGACGGTGCGGTGATGGGTGCGCTCCTCTTCCAGTTCCTTTCCCATTGATGAGTTTAAATGCTCCAGATATTTTTTTTCCCCCCCCATTTCCTCAAAAAGTTGCAGCGCTGGAGTCAGGCAGTGGATGCTGGAGAACTTTGTTTAAGGAAAAATTACTCAAGAAAGACCAGCCTGGGAATTCGTGAACAACCGGCCGTGAAAAAAAAGGCAATACTCAAAAATGCATCGAATCCCTTTGGAGTCTGCACTTTTAATTTGGTTTAAAGGGAAGTTTCCAGCTGAGGCTGCCTCGTTTCCTATTCTGGACCCGTCCTGCCCAAAGGTGTCGTCCCCAAGGGCCACCCTGCGCTCGCTGCTGCTGGGATTTCCCAGCTAATTCAGCTTTTCCTTGAGTGAAACATCCCTAAGGAACATTTGGTATTCCACGCGCTGTAATTACTCCGCCAGGTTCGCTGGATGTGACCTTTGTTTGTGCCAAATGTGTTTTTATCCCGAGATGGCGAACTGCAGCTGAATATTGCAATATAAAATCCTAATGGAGCGGGATACGAGCCCATGGCTGTGATTAAATCAATAATGCATCTGCCCCCTCTAATCTATTCAGCTGCGGAGGTTAAAAACAATCAGCGTTTTGTTTCACAAGAATTTTATGTTAAAATCTACTTAAAGACACTGCGAGGCTCCCGAAACATCTGGAGGAGCTTGGGTTCCTCTCGTGCACATCCCCCTGGGTTTATCTGTGTGTAAATCTGTTGGAGAAGCGGGCTGTGAGTTGTTGGGTTGCTTTTCTGGCTCCATTTCACCTGCGATTTGGGGGATGCTTAAGCGGCTGATTAAGTGCGAAACTTCTGGGGATGGAAGGTGTTTTAGAGCCAGAGCCACGCAGAATCTGCATTACAATAGAGTTAAACGCTGGGGGAAAGGAGCTGGAAATCTGGGTTTGAGTGTGTTCTGCAGAACAGTTCAAGAGCTTTGATAACTGAGGTGTTTATTAGAAAAGATGAGAGTAGATAGCACCACGTGCCTTTTTATTATCTTTATTTTTTTGAAGTTCCTTTCAGTGCGTTGTTTTGATTATTGAAGTTTTGTGACGCTGGTGATGGTGTGCGCAGAGCTTGCTTGCTTTAAAAAGTTTTAATACACGAAAATTGTCATCGTTGGCCCCAAAAGCACTTCTGGAGAGGGGCTGAGTCAGGGACAAGTCGGACGTTATCATCCCGTTCCCCCAAATTCCATCCTGTCTCCAGCACGTCCCAGGTACAGGTGAGGCAGCGAAGTCCTGCTTAATTCGGAGCTTAGGACAGACTTAAGGAACGCAGCAGCTCAGCGGTTCCCATCAGTTTTCAGGGTGAATGGCTCCGCAAGGTTCACCTGCGGTAGGTTCCTTGTTTTTTCCGCCCTGGAAGGAGCCGGGCAGAGCTTCCCTGGCCTCTGTGACATCCCAAATCCCTCTGCCCAGCTCCTCGGATGGCACATGGCCCCAAACTCGGCTGTGCAAAACCCCCTCCGCTGCTCGCTCACGTTATTTCTAGCTGTATTTTGAGGTGCTGGCTGAATAAATCCCGCTTAAAAATATTTTAGCAAATTAAAACGTCATGTCTGTGTAAGCCTGTTAGGCTGGGCTGTCACTTGAGAGATTAATTATTGCATAAACAGGGGCTGGCCAGGGGGGCTCGCTGCTCCCCGGCTGCCTCGGGTGACCTGGGCCGAGTCAAACCTGAATCGCTAAGAAGGACAGTGACTCACACCATTAATCTAAAGTAAATAACCCTCGTTTTAATCTACGTAAAAGGGAATTTGCACCTTCTCCTGAGCTCTGACGGCACTGCTGGGATTCTAAAGCAAAGATGCTTTTGCCAGAACCTCGAGAAGTTGAGAGGTTTGGGGACAATTCATCACGCTCGCTTTTAACTTGTAATTTTTGTGTTTTCAGCTAAGTGTTGTGATTGGAATTCATTGGGATGGAAACAAAGGTTCTGCAGACAACCGTGTGATTCTTTTATAACCTGAGATATTTCAATAGGAGGTCTTACAATAGAGAGAATGTTGCAGTATTTTAATCGGTATTTCAACCCTTCATTTGGAAAAGTATCCAAGGAAAGACTCATTCCAGCAGCCCAAAACGTTATGCTGTAGGAGATGGCAAAGGGGCTGAACGCCCAGGATATTCCTGTCCTGTTGATTTCAGAGAATCTATACATATATATTTGTATATGTGCATCTTTGAACACATACTTTTGCAGCAAGGACACAGAAAAATCACAACTTTGATCACTCCAAATTAAAAACAAACAAAACATTCGACAATACATTGTTTTAAGGGTTTCTCCTCTGAAGCACAGATGCTACAGCAACAGAAAGGGACCAGAAGTGCAATCTTTGTCTTCAAAGTCATTAAATAAAAGACGTTGCATTGCTTCTTTTGTGCTCTCTCCCCATAATTACAGGAAAGAATTAAAATTACATCACCCCTGCATTTTCTTCTACTCAACTGCTCTGAGGTACAGTTGCAAATATGAGAAGGGTAGCACAATTTGTCCTTTTAATCTCGAGCCCAATCAAGTCCAGCTCTCTGTAGGCTCAGTTTAGTTGGCGATTTTGTTTGCAAACCATAAGAGGAGGCACAAAATGCATCACACAAAATGGGAATGGGGATCCCACAGGGCACTTTTGTTTAGGATACACTCCTCAGCCTGGCTGGAGGTGCCTGTGGCACGTTCCAGATGAATCCAGGATTGATTCCTTGTGCCTCCTCCTGTTGGGAGGACGGAGGGAGGCTCCATCCAACACCACCAGCACCGAGAGCCACCCTCAGGCTGGGAATTCTGTGCCTGCAGAAAGGCAACTTCCATGGAGGAACTGTGGTGGAAACTGGATTAATTTCTAATTAGGCTCTCCAGGGCCTTGTTTCTTAGGATGTGTTTGATATTGGAATAACTCAGGAAGGCCGTAGCTGATCACACCATATTAAAACATTATTGCCCACTAATAAAATCACTGAGTTCAGCTCACTGCTTTAGGCACAGCTGCTAAAATCAGCCACTGGCTTTTAGCTCAAACGTGTCTTATTTTGATATTTCTCATGGAAATAGTTAATTTATTAAAGGAGAGAAAAACCCCTCCTAGTGCAGTAGTCAGAGCTTTCCTTGAGCAACACTTTGGGGATCCTGAAAAGCTGTTCAGAAATAGATGTTTTTGGAGCTAAGTGAATAATCGAATGATTACAAAATCCAGTTTAGCTCTTGGCAGCTGTGTTCAGTTGTTATCCTGCCTTCCTTTGTCACACACCCTGAGATCCTGGGAAAGCTCTGATGGGCTGCTTTATTCATTAAGCATTTATTGAAATGAAGCAGCTTGAAATTGCTGAAGTTCTGTCTAAAAGGAAGACGAGCAGTTTTCAGGAAGGGATGGCATAAAGCTGAGCAACAAAGAGGGAATAATCCAATGGAAAGATATTGGACAGAACTGCTTCTCTAATTACTGCATTGAGTGTTTACTGCTGCTTTTTTCAAATTATTATGCCCAACTGTTCCATTGCAATGCAGCTGAGAAGTGCAAACTTGGAAAGACTTCCAGAAAGTAGGAGCTGCCCCTTATTCATTTTTCTATTTAAATAAAAGCACTCCCACTAATCTGTGGCAAAAAACCAAGCAAACAAACACGAAACCAAGCAGAAAACCCCAAACGCGTTTTCAAACAATGTTTCTGTTGAATAAGAAAACATGATTGTGTCTAGCTTAAGTGAGCTCTTCCTGCTGCTACTTTGATGGCTGAGGCAGAATCTGCTCTACAAATAATGCATTTCCCACAAAAAGTTTACATTTTTGTAAATAATGCCATTATTTTCACGCTGGAGAAAACCCCCAGTAAGAGTGAAGCAACACAACACAGCAGGAGGGACAGGCAGGGAGGAGGTAATGGATGCTTTAACTGAAAGAAAACTTCCAGCCTGTGATTCAAGGAATAAAAATAAATAGGAGGCCTTATTTTATCTCACACAGTTGTGGAGAACTGTTTTGATGGATTTAAAGCTGCACCTATCCTTATGCTAATACAGAATAATTCCCTTCCTGTAAAACGGCCCTGTGGAATTGTTCTTCAGGGAAGTGAGAGAAGGTTTTAACCAGGGGAATAAAGTCTTTCTCTGCAGTCCTAGCACTGAGTAAAGCAGTTTTTTCAATGCTATTTGCTTTTATTTCTCAGGGCAGAGTAGTGGAAGCACTGACAGATCTGAATCCTGGCAAAATTACAGCAGAACAGTGCTGGGAAACCGTGGGTTAATGCTGGGGAGAGCCACTGGGTCAGGGCTTTACTGTTGGCTCTTTGTAACTTCTCCAGCATCAACACTGATGTGATAATAATTACACAAAACTTCTAATTCCTTAAACTTCCAAAGCTCAGAGTGAGAAGAATAAGAACAACTGAGAAATTACTTATTTTATTTAAAAAAAAGAGAGAAATTCAACCCTCAGAAATGTCTTTGGTGACTGTGGCTGAGCCTGTGAGGTGCCAGCCTCCAACATATCCTAAAGGAATGACATCAGCAGGGATTGCAGAGCAGGAATTCCACAGGTTCTTCGTTTTTTTGGGCTTGCAGTGGTGTCTTGAAGAGTGAGAAGGGGCCACTTTTCCCACATAAACAAGATCTATTGTTGCACTAGAGAAATTTCCAGGGAAAGAGATTCCACTCTTGACTTCCTCAATCCCTTTTTGTAACATCAGGCACTGCCCTTATTTGTGCTAACTCCAAAAGCTGCCGAAGATTCAGGGTGGAATCTTGATCCAACATTCCAAGTGACTCCAGTGGTGCCATTATCTCATCCCTGCAGTCTTTATTTATCTCTGGATTTTTCAAGGCTCCTGATTATGGTATCCAATTTTGTGTCCCAAACTCCAGCCCAACATCCCGGAGAAGCAACTTGCACACGGGAAATTGAAACACTTACTGACATGCTTTGCTCCAGGGGGTTTAATTTACCACTCTCTCCATCATGGGATCACATTAGATCATGGAAATCCAGGAAAGGAATTACCACTGGAGCTGGGAGTGGCAGCAAATACACGAAACATCACTGTACAGTATTTCAGACAGGGGGAGTACAGTGGGCAGCTGGAGGAGGGAAATGTTCACCTTGGCTTTACTATGGCAGTTGGTTTTATTTTCTACTTCCTATTGGTTATTTTCTAGTGGTTGTTCAGACAAATATCTGTTCAAATGTTGACGCTGATGGCAGCAGACTTGTTAACAATAAAATTCAAGTCACAACTTCAGTTTAGTCCTCAAGATATTTGTATTAAAGTCAGATTTGCTTTGATTATCCAGATATTCATTGTCCACCTAGAACAGTGTGTTCTAGAAGCTGTCCATACCTACTGGTGCCAGAATTCAGCATTCATCCTATTTCTATAAAAATTGGTGTGCTGGAAACCACAGATTGATAAAGTAAGACATGAGAATCTCACCATCAGGGGTTCAAAGTGTCCTTTGCACTTGGAGGCCACAACCCAAATTTCTCCTAAATGTGGCCCCCTTCTCTGTCAAAATTCCATAAAATTTTTCAGTCCAGCTCTCTCTGGTGGTTTTGTTTCTGTGTTAGCTCTGAAGAACACAAAGAGGCTTTGGTGTCTGTTCTGGAGCTGCCCTTCGAGGAGGGCGTGGAATATTTGCTGAAAGCTCTGCTGGAATCCTCCTCTGCTGGGCTGGAGGGATTTCACACGAGGAAGTGCTGGAGTAGGATTGGGGTAGAGACACTCCTCAGGCTCTGGCAGTGACAGAGGAAACCATGGAATTGCTCAGGTTGGAAAAGCCCTCTAAGATTGAGTCCAGCTGTTCACCAGCACTCCCAAGACCACCACTAAGCCATGTCCCCAAGTGCCACACCTACACAGCTTTCAGTCCCTCCAGGGAGGAAAGAGGACAAAGAATTTTGCTCTGTATTAGGTGGTTTGGGCCACTTTTAGAGGTTTCTGAATCCCTTGGAGAGCTTTAGGTAGCTTCTGGTTACCCCAGTTCAGAAGTTGCTTTACCAGGAGCCTTGATCCTGAGCTTTATGGATTTCCTCTCAACTCTATTTACCCTCGGATATAGTTTTTGTAACATACCAGTGTTTCCTTCTCTAATTTAAAGACCCACTTGAGAATGCTTGTGAACCTTTTAATCTACGAGGAACAGCCCTGTTATCAAGTGCTATCTGGAGGTCTGTAAACTCACCGTGATAAAAGCATTCCTGTCTGACTGGAATCTGAATTTGGTTTAAAAGATGCTGGGTTTATAATTTCAGTAAATGCAAAATAACAGACCACACTAATTAACAATTCCTCATGGCCCTTCACTCTAAGGAAGGACATTGACTCTGAAAGCTTCCCAGTATTTGGATATATTTCATGACAGAACACTGGCAGCATTTAAAAGGTCTGGGGTGCTTTGAATTCCTGATTGGTTTGACAGCTCGACAGTGATCTGTAAACTGAAGGTGTTGGCACAGCTTGCACTGCTGGAGGAGCAGGGACAAAGTTCAGGCTCCAGACCAGTCCCTGCTGGAGCACAGAGATGAAAAATTGCTCTGATAAACGTTTGCACTGCGGGAGGAAAAGATCTTCTGCTCCTGAAAATAAGAAGATCTGGTCCAAAAAGGATTCAAACCAATGGAAAGGTTTCTATTAATTCTGGTGGCCATTGAATCAATTGCTTTTTTCACATATATCCCGTTTTATGCCCTATTGGGTTTGTGTCTGAGGTTTATCCAGAGCTAAAACCCCATGATCCACATGAAAAGGAAAGATTTCACCAACGTTAAAGAGGCAGCAATGCTTAACAAGATGAAGCAGGTAGACAGAGTGATTTATATTCTGTAATCATATAAAACAGGCTGAACATCAAACCTGAGTGTCCTTTTCCCCTCTTTCTCAATCTCATGAATTCATATTTTTCTCTTCATGCTAAAATCTCAAAGCAAATTATTTTAATTTTACCAGGATTTCTCTTTCACACACCTGAAGCACACACAATTCTACGTGCAACAGGGCCACTCCAGCTAGCCATATTTGCACTTTTAAAGCAAGGAATCTAATCTTCAAAGACGGTTGGTTTCATGATCTTCTGCTGGGATCCCACAAACCTAGAAATAATTAAATGGGGCAGCCGAGCATGAATCACCACACCTGCAAAGTTTGTTAGCCATGAAAATTTACAGTTGTTTCCCTTGCAGTGCTGTATTTTACCCATTAAACCAAACCCACGTTCCATTATGAAACCATAAATTTTCATGGCTTGCAATCTTTGCAGGTGTGGTGTTCGCCACTCAATTGCGCCAGTTAATTATTCCTGGGATTTTTTTTCCCCCAGCCTTGCAGGACACTTGGAAGCTGCACGTGTGGGCAGTAAAAGCTCTTGCCCAGGAAAAAGGCTCCGAGGTGGAAATATTCCGATTAAAATCGCGGGTGTTTTCTACAGTGCTCTATTTTTAGCTAAACTATGGGAATGCTGGCAAGGCACCGATGCTCTGCAGGGTATCAAGGAATCCTTTCCGTGGGAAGCACTGGAATGAAGAGGTGTTAAGAGCCACTCCACAAGCTGAGCTGCCTGCTTGGCTTCTGACTCGTTGAGAGGTGGCAGAACCATTCTCGGCAGCTTCAGGCACCTCTTGCTCTCCCTGTTCTCTTCCTGAAGTGTTTTCTCAGCTTCTCCCTCTTCCAGGGCTGTCCCTGAGAGCTCCCCAGCAGTGAAAGCTGAGCTGGGAAGTGCTCCTGGAAGCTGCTGCCCAGCCCAAGCAGTTCTCAAGAGATGAGCACAATCCTAAGATTTTGGCTCATGATCAACTGAATATCCTGGGGAAAACACCAGAAAATGGCCCAAAATCACCTGTTGAGGTCCCTCCCGGCCTCATTAATTTCTGACACTGTGTCAGAGGGACAGAGAATAAGTATTTTGAGTGCGTGAACCATCTGACACAGTCAAATGCTGACTCCTGTGTTTGCTGTGATTGCCAAAGCCTCAGTAACTTCATCTAGAACTGCATCATTTTGTTCTGTATTTTTTAAGCTAACAAAACTTAATTTGCTCTATTTTGGCAGCCTGGGAAGGAGATGCAAAAGGAGATCCATGCCTGTTCTCTTAGCATTAGCTGTAACTCCTCAATTTGTGTCAGTCATGTCCAATTTGATGTGATTTACCCAAGAAAAAAGCCCCTGGTGCAACTAAAAATAGAATCAGCATCCTAAATCCCAGCCCTGCCCCTATCCCAAATGATTCAGACCTGGGGAGAGGGATGCTCAGCATTTAAGGGCGTGGCAAAATCTCAACTGCAGCCCTGAAAAACATGGATTTTATGGTGAGGAAAATGGAGAAGGTCACTGGAAACATGCCATATGTAGAATGCTGTTTGTGTGCCGGGTTCTGCTGCCTCACACATCCCTCAGCTTTCCTTCAGGCTAATGCAGAACAATATTAATGAGGGAATCAAGGTGTAATGTTCTTGCAAGGATGCTGACAGGAGGGAGCCCGAGTTTTAAGCAGGGATTGCTTGCTTTAGCATTATCTCCATTGCTGTTAAACATGCTCTACGTTTTCTGGGCAAATATCATTTGGAATTAATTGAATGGAAAGGAGGATGTTCAGAAAATGCATCTTCAGGGCTGTTGAAGTATGACTTTTTAATCAAACTGAGTGATTGTAAACATAAATTAGTTCTTGTTCTTCCTGCTGACTTGGAAAGGGAGAAATGTGAACGCTTTGAGGTTAAAATCTTTTTCTCCTGAGTTTGCAGTTTCAAACCTTGTAGATGTTTTGCTGGTCTGCTTGAACCATTATGTAATGATTATTCCTGGAATGTTACTTGAAACACAGACTCTCTGTATATAAATTGATTTTTTTTTAAGCTTTTACTATATTCCATCATTCTCCATGTTCCCAAAATGTCATCTTGTGACAAAATTCTTCTTGTTCTTCTGTCTCTTTCCTCTGGGAGGACATTTCAGAGTGTCCTTTACAACAAAGGAAGGAATTCGGAAGGAAGGAATTTGGAAGGAAGGAAGGAAGGAATTCGGAAGGAAGGAAGGAATTCGGAAGGAAGGAAGGAAGGAAGGAAGAAAGGAAGGAAGGAAGGAAGGAAGGAAGGAAGGGAGGAAGGAAAGAAGGGAGGGAGGGAGGGAGGAAGGAACTCAGAAGGAAGGGAGGAAGGAAGGGAGGAAGGAAGGAAGGAAGGAAGGAATTCGGAAGGAATTTGGAAGGAAGGAAGGAATTCGGAAGGAAGGAATTCGGAAGGAAGGAAGGAATTCGGAAGGAATTCGGAAGGAAGGAATTCGGAAGGAAGGAAGGAAGGAATTCGGAAGGAAGGAATTCGGAATTCGGAATTCGGAATTCGGAAGGAAGGAAGGAAGGAAGGAAGGAAGGAAGGAACCAGGTGATTCCTTTCATTTGCAGAGTCACAGTTACAGGAAGGGGAATTAAAAGATCTTAAACCTGTCACTGCTGCCTCCACAGAACACTCTGCAAGGTGTTTAAAGCCCTTCAGCCTGCAACACGCAGGAGCAATGTGCAAAATGTTAGTGGGTAAAAATAATGGGAAAACTGGACATCATCCTTGGGCAGTTTCAGACACTTCCCCTGATGTGCCCCGAGTGCCTCTGCATGTGGTGACCACACTGAAGTGCCAGCTCAAAGGGATCAACAGCACACTTTAGTTTAATAGAAAATACTTCTGCTGGAGGTTCAGAAGACCACTCATGCTGAATTTTGATGGTGATTTCTGTCTGAAGTTTAAGGGTTGCTTTAAATGTGTAGTTTAGCGATAATTGTTATTCCCAAGCATAGAAAGACTGCAAAAATGTAGATGAGCAAAAGAGAATGACTTTGAAGAACTGAGAGGGCTGTTTTCCATTTTTTTTTCTTTAAAAGGGAAAAAACCAGATCCCCTCTCCACCCTTCCTAATGGAGAAGTCAAATGAGAACGAGGTGGGCAGCAGCTGCAGTCCACGGAATTCTCTGTTCACTGCTGCAAAACCAATTCATGCTCTGCTGGCCTGTGCTTGTTGTCTCTGTTTCTGTGCCTGGAGACATCTGGGGGCTCAGAGTGGGGACCATATTTTCATTCAGTGTCTGCAAGGTGTGTCTCAGTACTCATTAGCAGCCTCCTGATGTGTTTCACTTTGTTGCTGCTTTTTATTCAGAGTCTTAAAAGATGTGGTCCTCTTTTTGTTCTGGTTTTTAAGCCAATTGTAGAATTGGATCTTTTTAGGGAGTTTAAGATGGTCTTAAAGGTGCTCCTGACTCATTATTTTGTTGCATATAGGCTCCTAGAGACATAAAAAAGGCTCAGGCTGTGGCAAGGGTTCATGTCAAAGACTGCTCACCAAAAGCCACTGAGAGAAAGTCTTCCACCCTCCTTTAGGAGTTTAGCAAGAACTGGTGTGACTATTACAGTACCTGATGTCCTGGCCCTAATAATTCACTCCAGGGCTTTCCCTCTGCCCAGACAGGATGTGTGGGATGCTCTAGGCCATCCTTCTGTTTAAAGTGCTAAAAAACTCAGTCAGAAGAACCTAATTTTCTTCTGGTTTGAGAAATGTACTTAAAATGTGACTCTCTGGTAATTTGTGTTTGTTTAAAATCATTGAAATCTGTTTGTGCTTCAGTTTAGTCTTCTTTTTCCTGTTTTAGGAAGGTCTTTGTCCCCAGACCCTATTGACCATGCAGAGCAGAACCTGATTATCCAGTAGCTGTGCCATTAAATGACAGGGGTGGCACTGCAGCACTGAGTTTTATTTATTTATTTTCATTATCTTAACGCTGGGCAACATCAGGGTCACCAGGGACACGATGGGTTCGTTGCTTTTCTGAGACTGGGTGATAACCTGTGTCATTGGTGGGCTTGGCAGTGCTGGGATAACAGCTGGATTTGAGGGTCTTGGGAGGCTTTTCCAACCTAAATGATCCCGTGACTCTGTAATTGCCAAGCACTGCTGCACCAGGAATTGGGAAATTTGAAATAACAGAACTGTCTGAGAGCAGAATCTGCCACTGTCCTTTGCCTCTCAGTCTCCCACAAAGATGATTCTCCCCTTTCAAACCATTTTCTCACCAGCTGGCAAATCCCAAAAGACCAGTTCCAGTCCTTTCTGTCTCTGCCCCAGTGCAGGTCACCTTCCTGGAGCCTCTGGTGAGTCCTGGCTGGTGTTTGAAACAAAAAGTGGCTGCTCTTTGTCTCGTTCTCATGCAACAAGCAGGATATCACTGCCATCTTTGGGACAGCCATCAAGTGGAGGCATTGTCTCTATCTCTTTGTGTCGTGGCACAGTGAAACAGAACAGCAGAATTTGCTGTTTACTAGCAAGTCAAAACACCTCATTTTGTCTACAGCAAAATCAATGTCATCTCTTGGGCCCCGTTCCTGATAAGAGAACATCAATGTGAGAGAAACTCAAGCACTGCCTTCCACAGACACCTTTGATGGATGCAGTTTAGAAACTTTTCAGCTGAAAGCTGCTTTACCCTTTGCAAAGCACGGGTGTAGTTTGCCTGTTTTAGGACAGTCGATATTGTGGGTCCCCAAAAATTTACGCTTTAATTCTCCTCCTCCCACCCTCCCTCCACACTGCTGTGGGATACCTGCAGATACTGACATGTGGCAAATGGTAATGGAAAAGCCCCAGCTTTACCCCTCCAAAAGAAATCCCTGTGTCTTTGCTCATGAATGTGTTTAAATGCCTGGGTAAATGCTGCTATTTGACCCTCCAGCAGAGGAACTAAAATCCCATTAACTCTACCAAGGGCTGCAAGGCTAAAGGGCCCATCTAAAGCAAAGGTGATGTTGTTAACTCCTTTTCTCCCCTCATTTCAATGGACATGGACATAAAAGAAAATGAACCAGAGCTGGAAACTTAGAGAGGGCCTGTCCACAACAGGAATTGGTGTTAGAGGGTGAGAGGAGAGAGGAGAGTGTGGAGTAACCGGGGTAGGGGGGAGAGGGACAGCATGGCTCTCACAGGGGTGAAGCATCTCTTAAAAATACCAAAGAATTTGGATATTTTATGGGTGACAGCAGTACAAAAACATCCTGAAAAAAATTGAGAAGATTCACTATTCTCCTGCATTAAAATGAACAGGAATTGTAGTAATTTAGGAGTAAGAGGAGTAAAACAGGTTCAGAGGGATCCAGCCAGCTTTAGTTGGAGAACATGGAGACAAACTAAAGAAAATTCACCTGATAGTACAGAACCAATCCACCCCCTCATTCCTGCTTTCATTATTCCCAATAAATAATTCAGATTGTTTCAAATTCAGGTCGTGAGTTTACTTTCAACAATTCCCAGCTTTGCTTTTGGTAGGGGAGATCATAAATTTTCCCCTGGCCTGTTAATGTCACACAGAACTAATCAGACAGAGAATCATGTATGATATATTATAAGTTCCCTGTATTGAAATAATGTTAATGATGAGGATTTCATTCATTATTAGCGTGGCAATACGTAGTTCTACTGTATAACTGAAATTAATGGACTGTAAATTTTGACAGGTTGCTAACATCATCTTTAGTGGTTCTTAATTAGTCACGTGTTGTTTCTTTTTTGGCTGCTGTGTTTGTGTTACAGACTCTTTACTGCCATAAATCAGAGCTAGAAGATCAAACCCGAAGATTTAGGGACAGAATTGATTCTTTTGTGGGGAGCATCTTTCAAAGGCAAGAATTTCTCTGACTTCCACAGGGACTGAAGCTAACAAAAGTAAGAACAAATATATTACAATTTGTTTCAAAAAAAGCAATAATGTGATTATTGGTATTGAATGCAAATCCTGGGCAAATTCACTGCAAAGTAATAGCAAGGCTCAGCTGACAAATAAAGCTGGCTTAAGAGCAATGCAAGTTTCCATCCCTGGAAGTGTCCAAGTCCAGGTTGGACAGGGATTGAAGCAACCTGGGATAGGGGAAGGTGTCTCTGCCCTTGGCAGGGGTGGGAATGGATGAGTTTTAAGGTCCCTCCCAACCCAAACCTTCTGTGATTCCGTGAACATGGCCAATATCAAGGGCAAGCCCACATTAAACCCAAATATCTGAACATAATTCCCCTTGAAAGAGAAGCTGAGCACATTTCTTAACAGCAAAATTGAAAAAAAAAAAGCTGAATTAATGCTGGAGCAGGAATTGCAGCCAGCCAGGACTCTGGTTCTGCCCTGGTGTTCCTGGTGTGCTCAACAAACTCTACAGGTTGTGCATGTTAGGTGCTGTGAGCAACTGGAAATGCAAGGCAAGAAGACAAACCTGGGTGAGAGGAAAGCACCAAGTTATGATTTTAAACCTTCAGTCCATCTGTCTCTTCCCTGCTGCTTGACCCAGTGCCAGGCACCGAGCTCCCCCAGAGTGGAATCAGAGTTGTACAGGAACAAAACTTCAAGAAATGCCAAAAAATAGAAACAAACTCCCACTGTTTAAAAGTCCTAAAAAGAGAAACATGGAACAAAGTGCTGTTCTTACCTTCCCTAAACTGTGTATTCAGCGATGGTGAATACTGAAGCTTCCCAGAGAGACCCTGAATGTGAATTTTAGTTTGAGACACACTGAGAAAGCAACAGCTCAAAAAAAAACCCAAATGCAGTGCTACAGAATTGGATTTCCTTAAAATGTCTTATCTGTTAGTGTGACTTTGGATGTTGAATAATGTGAAGCAGAATGCACAAGAGATTTATTTATTTATGGGCTAGTTTTTAGTTTTCCAGTAAAAAGCCAAAGACCAACTCTTTGTACAGGAATTCCTGATACCGGCCATTGTTAATTCGAGGAGCTGTGGGCAGGAGGTGTCAGAACTGGTGAGCACAGCACCAGCCCAGGCTTTTCAGATGTTCCTGGCCCTGAAACACCTTGTACACAGCAACTGCAGAGCAAAATCCTCCATGGAAGCTCAGTTGATTGCTCTGGAGGGCTGCAATCAATTTCTCCATGACCTGGGTTTGCAAAACTGGTACCTATGGAAACTGGAGGTGGGATTGTGAGGAAACACCACCCTGTCCATATTCATGGCTTCCAGTTCAGACCCATTTCCAGCTCTGCCTTCCCACCCTTGCTCTGTGTAATGGAGCTGAAGAGATCCATTAAGCCCTGACTCAGGAACAGTTTGGACTGTGATTGTGAGATGAGTTTAATTTCCTCTTTTGCAAATGCTCCTGATTTAAAAACTAATTTCTTCAAGGACTCAGGCTCTGTGGTGATCTCTTGGGACTGGCAGCAGAATTCTGTTCTGTCCTAATATTCAGGACCATTCCCAAAACCACTCTCAGTATATTTTTGTAGCATTTTTGGCAAGGTTTACCTTCAGTGGTAGCCTCCAGAAGGAAATGGACACCCTTGGCTGTTCATATGAATGTGTTTCTTATGACAAAACTGTGGCTGAAGACTTTTAAAATGCTTTCATTCCAAATTAGATTTTTGTGATAGATCAGATTTTGACTAAATGATATTTGCAGAGAAATTGTGGTGGTAAAAATAGTATTTGAAAAATTGAAAAAAAATTATGTTCTTTTCAATTCCATGAGTGACTACTTCAAAGGAGTCTTGCAGTCCCCTGCAAGACACAGGGAACGTGGAAAAGTTATTTGCAAACAGCCATGGTACAGAGTAGAAAGCAAAATAAACCTGTCTGATTTAATTCCTGTTCGAAACACACTCTGATCTTCCATTTCTCCAGCCAACAATGAGAAAATATTTTATAAATTATATATATATTATTAGCCCACTGGAATGAGGTCCTTTCAAGCCCTGGGAAGATGGTTAGGGTTATAACCAGAGCTGCTGAATTCTCTGGGACTTGGCTTTGGTAGGGAACTACTAATCCTGGAAGAGCAAACTACTCTTTCTCTGCTGCGCTGGTTTTCCAGGGATATTTTGATTTCTTGAAGGAAAAAACCCAAAAAACAGCCAACTTAGCAAAACCCAACTCTGCTCTGCTCGGGAGCTGAAAGCTCTTTATTCCTGGAGCCTTTGGTCACAGGGGACACCTGTGCCTGTAGATTGCTCTGGGGTGGTGAGGGATGAAAATTCCTTCTGTCAAATGCCCCCCTCTGCAATTATAGAAAGAAATCAATCAGAGGAGAAATGCATCAAAAACTTTTGTGCAAAAGAACTGCAAGTGACAGATGGTCTGAGCCGGGAACATATGGATTTTGTCAGACAACAGGAAAAAAAATGCCTAAGATCATGTTGTGGAAAAGTAGGTGTAACCTCTGTGTGTGTCACCTAAGAGGGAAAGGAGGCGGCAGAGTGTTTCAAAACTTATCATTTTTTCTTTGACAGTGATTTAGAGAAAAGTGGAGGAGAAAATACTTGGTCCTCTACCTTTGTAACCTCCCAAGGAATGCTGCCGCCAGGAAAAACAGATGGCACTGGGGTCTCTCCTGAAATGATAGTTATTCCTCTCCTGCCAGCTCTCCGTAGTGTGCAAAATGTATGGTGTAAGTCACTATCAGAAAACAAGTCATTAATTAATAACATCTCAGTGCTCATGGATTGGGCAGGTGAGGGTGCCAGGCAGCTGCCTCCAAGAAACCTGGCTGGCAGAGCAGGAGGATGGGCACGGTGAGAGATCACTCTCCCATCCCTGCCTGCAATGCAGGCATCCATCATTACAAATAATCAAGCCTAAAAGTATTTGTCATCCCCAGGGCATGGAGCTGTTTGAGGTTCAGAGTATAAAGAGAACATCAGTGCAACAACAAAACGATCAGTCAAGTGGAAAAAGGAAAGAAAAAGGTGGAAAAAACAGATAGTAGAATAACAGAAACATTCTAATTAAATCCTTACTGTAATTAAATTCGGTGTGACGAGACAAACAGCACTTGCAGCGTGATTTTTGCTGTTGATGTGCTTGCTGTACAATATTCATGTGTTCTTTTTTTCACGGGTATCACTCTTTTGGTGAGGTTCAAGCAGGAGCACAAATGCCACCTTCCTTTTACTCCAAGATTTTCAGTGGGTGCAGCTCTACAGGTGGTTTGAAACTGGGGCTTTCCAGGGAAACCAGGACATGCCCTTCACCAAAGCAGAGACCAAGACATTTCTCATCATCTTCCCCACTCTTCCACTGACACTCATCACTACAAGCAGAGCACAGTAGGCTTGGCTGCAAATCAGGAACTTACTAATAACAGCATAATTAAAACGAGAATTCCTTGAAGATCACTTTAAAGGTACCTTTGGCAGTAACTGTTCCTAATTAAACTGAACAAGTCTATTGAAAAAGAGCAGCTTTAGAGTGGATATCAGGAGGAAATTGTTCCCTGGGAGGGTGGGCAGGCCCTGGCACAGGGTGCCCAGAGCAGCTGGGGCTGCCCCTAGATCCCTGGCAGTGTCCAAGGCCAGGCTGGACATTGGGGCTTGGAGCAGCCTGGGACAGTGGGAGGTGTCCTTGGATGATCTTAAATCATCCAGGTAGCACTGGATGATCTTTAATGTCCCTTCCAACCCAAACCTTCTGTGGTTTTATGAACCTCAGAGTGGCTGTGGCAGGCAGAATGGGGTTAGAAGAATATTTGTTTCATGGGTAAACAACTTCATGAGTGTGCAGAAATTAATTTCCCTTCATTTTATTCAGACTTAACCAGAAATTAAAACAACGGCGAGCACTCAAGAAATATAAGCTCGTTATAATGAACAGATGGCAGCTCAGTGAAGATTGGTGTGAAGAAGATCACCAGTCCTTTTGTTTACAACACATACATGTCCTGTTTTGTTTTAATTATAGTGTTGTTTTTCCACCCAGGCTATTCACTTAACAAAGCAGCAAAAACACCCCCCCCGCACCACGGTGTTTGTGTCAGCAAAGCTAATAAGCAATCCACAAACTGGAACGGGGCAAGCAAATGCTCATGAATATTGAGAACTCTCTGATAGATGTGGTGTCTGCCTGTGTTGTTCGGATCCATCTTGATGTCCCCTGTGAAGTCAAAAGAAGCAAGAAAGAAAATCATCTTCAATCGCTGCCTGGCCAGGAGCTCAAGGCTTTGCTACCTGTTAGGCTTTGTTAAATCCATTTAAGAGTCTTATGTTCATGAGATTGAAATGTATAAGGGAGGAAAACCCAAATGCTTTCCCTTTTGTCAGAGGCTGGAGGTTTAAGAGAGGATTTAAGCACTTTCCAACTCTTTTATTGTCTCGTATACTTTGCACTGTAAATGGCAACATTTAATTACAGGTAATAAACACAGAAGCCCTTAATAGGATTATCAACACCAGCTTGCAGTGCCTGGTGCTGCCTGGTAGAACAGGGAAAGGTGCAATATGTGACTGGAGCCTCAGCAGAGGGACACAGAACACGGAGAAATCACCACGGCTGGGTCTGAAGGGTGTGTGTTTGGCAAGAAGAAACTATTTCAGCTATTCATTGAGCTTGGTTTGAGCCTCGTTTGTAAGAACTTGTGCTGCTTCCCATGGCTGTGACACCCTCTAGTGACACAGAGTCTGTGATTCAAGGATTCTGTCATTCCGTGCCACAGAGCTGCTGCGACACGGGCGGTCTGTGCCACTTCCCAGCCTGGTGCCCACCCTCCCAGAGCTGCCCAGTGCCACCAGCACCTGAGGCTGAGCAGAGTTTGACAGCTGAAAAATTAACCTACAAAAATACCATCAGCAGCCTAAAACCAGCAGTAAATTCGGGAGTAAATCAGGTGAAAGCCATACCTTCCCAGAACCTTGGCTTTCTTTTTTTTTTATTTTTTTTTATTATTTTTGCTTAATACAGTGCTCAGTTAAAAACAAACCAAACCAAACCTATCAATCTTCTACTTCATTTCTAACTTTTCTCAGTGTTTTATAATAAACCCCTGAGGTGTTGCAGTCTAGAAATACCCAAATTCTAATAGCCCTGCACCTCAGCTGTCAGCTGCTAATACTCTTCAGTCAGTCAGTATTAAGCAAGGTTTAACAACGTTCTCTCACATAAAAAAGCCCAAGCAAATTACTGGTTATGTTTGACTTAAACCACCATCCTCGCTGAAACAAAAATGTGGAGTCACCGGCGTTTTCACGATGATAAACTTCTGGTGGTACATTATATATTACTTAAATTAAAATAATTTAATGCTTCAGAGAAGCCCTGGGAGCCTGCAAAGTTTCAGGACTTGTCTCTGTCAGCATTACTGTCAGCACTATATACACAGCACCCTGTGCCTGCGCCGTATTTCACGCTGGGCTTCTGCTTCCCTCAGTGAACGTGAGGGACAGAGCCCATAAAATTAACAGCTACTTACTCTAATCTCTGCCTCCAGACCTTGTGCAGGTTGTAATCGAAGCCCAAGTGCAAAATTGTTTGGTTTTCATCACCTTTCTGCCTGCTTGGCAGCAGTTTGGGGGAGCACAAATGCTGACCTTGTTGGGGAAAGGAGCAGCGGGCGCAGGTTCAGAAGCTGAGGCACAGGATTTTGACACTGGTGCCAAAAGCATGCTCTAATTCCAACTGCCAGTGTGGAAGGTCTGTGGAATGATTTTTTTTTTTTGAGTATTTAGCATTTCCCAGGGCTGTGGGAATAATTTTAGTGTGCTTCAGCTGCTCTGTTCTTCTGAAATATGACCTCAGACACGAAGCTGGGAACAATGCAAAATACAGGGTACATACTCAGAGGCCGTCTTTCAAAACTTACTTCCAGTGATTTACTTGTCATCACACAGTTAATCTGAGTTCCTTCAGCTGTCTCCCTCACAGAGGCAACCTTCCTTCTCCAAAAATCCCCTGCTTTTGGGATGTTTGCTCTAAGGCCTCATGGCCAAGCTCATGCATTTCTATGATTGGGTTTGGTCAAACACAACTCCCTGTTTTTGACAGTGATTTAAACTACTCTGGGGTACATGAGACCAGCTGTGCACCCACAGCTGTAGAGGAAAAGTGCTTTTACTTCTATACCCTATGGACCCTCAGGTGTCTGAGGTGTAGGACAGTGCAGCTCTAAGATGGGGTGAACTGGTGAAGCTGAAGGCAAAGGTCCTCTTTTATCCATTTTGCCAACAGGTTCTTGCTGTAAGAAGCTTCCAAGATTAGCTCACTTGTAGATTACTCCAAAATACAAGAAATGGATCATTTACAGTGCTTAGTTGTGGTCAATGCTGAGGAAAAAAACCCCTCAGTGAGTTGCTCTTTATGTTGCAATATCCCTTAAAATTCTCATCAAATTGTGGGGGAAAAAAAAGTTCGGTTGCAGGTATTGGTGACATAAAGCTGAACTTTTCTAACAGTGACTTTCAGTGGAGAATGAGGGATGCACAGCTTTTTTTTCAGGGAACCATCAGCAAACCTTCCTCATCAAAAGCTCTGTTTTTCATCACAACTCAGCCAGTTACTTGTTTCAATCACCCTTTTGGCACTTCCCACAGAGAAGACTTGAAATGACCCTTCAGCTTTCTCTGCCTGGCTCTCAAAGCCTTTCTGCACTGCCAGGCTGCTGTTTGCAGTGTCAATGAAGAAAACAAGCTTTGGTGAGGTTGTCTCTCATTAAAGTGCTGGTTTTAGTGAAGGCAGAACACTTGACCTGCTTTATTCCCTCAGTTGCTGCCTTTACTCCCTTGCTTTGGTGAGCTGGTGTGAGGCCATCACGTGAGGCTTTACAAGAGCAAGCCAGCCTGGGAGATCTTTTATCAAAAATCCCAGGAACTCCTATTAAAAGCTTGCTTAGCTCTCTTTCTCCTCAACAGCACCATAGTCCAAGGCTGCTGATGTTCCCTATCGATTTTTGCCTCAAAATGTGAAAGCTCTCATTTCTCCTTGCCCACCTGCCTTTGTGGGCCCTCACACTCGTGTCTGACCCTACAGCATGACAGCACCGGGTGTCAGCTGAGACTCTGATAAACTTCTGCTTGCCTAGCCAGACACAGTAAATAACTTCAGCTTTCATACCCTGGGACCTCCAAAAATCCACATCAAAGTGGCCTTTGAGATTTCACTGAGGTCTCGCAACACTCCTGTGGTCATTATAGCTGTTGGGAGCAGGGGAAATACTATCCCAAATGGAACAAACGAGGAAAATGTCATTGTATTTGATGACATATCCCTGTTTTCACCTCAGGATGAAATAATATCTGGATGAAGCGTGAATTAGTAAATAAAGAAGATAAAATATTCAGTATTATTAAAGCTTTCATTAAAAAAGAAGACAAAAGCTCACCATTTTCCAAAGTGGCATGACGGCTGTAGGATTAAGTGTGATTTTTGATTTTTTTTGACATTTGCATAAAACCAACTGAACAGTTGGCTGGGTTAAGCCATGTAACTGCGGCAGGATTGCTGGAGACAACAATAATCACTCTGGAGATTAAACCATTTTGTTAGATGAGTGTTTAACCTGCTACAGTCCATTCTGAATTGGTGAATTGAAACAGACTGTATGAGGAGTCATTAGAAAATGAAAAAATAGGTATGGGAAGGCCTAAGGTGATGCTGCTGCATTGATCCCTGCTGCTGCTGGCATAACAATGTCACTAAAGCATTGAGTGTAGATCAGGCCTAAAAAATATTGCTGAACTTGAATGTTGATGTGGTAAAATGGTGCTAAATGTTCTTTACAAAGCCAGAAACTGCTGGGACCCAGAACCCCCCATGCCCTGGGCTGGTCCCAGCAGGAAAGGGGGGATTCTGCCCCTGCACCCCTGTGCTCAGGTGAGACCCCACCTGCAGAGCTGCCCCAGCCCCGGGGCCCAGCACAGGGAGGACCTGGAGCTGCTGGAGAGAGCCCAGAGGAGGCACCAGGATGAGCAGAGGGATGGAGAGGAAGGAAAGGCTGGGAGAGCTGGGATTGTTCAGCCTGGAGAGGAGAAGCTTTGGGGTGACCTCACTGTGGCTTCCAGGACCTGAAGGGGCTAAAAGATCAAGAGAGACTGTTCACAAGGGCCTGGAGTGACAGGACAGGGGGGGCATGGCTTCAAACTGATAGGGACTAAGTTTAGATGGGATATTGGGAAGGAATTGTTCCCTGTGAGGGTGGGCAGGCCCTGGCACAGGGTGCCCAGAGCAGCTGGGGCTGCCCCTGGATCCCTGGCAGTGCCCAAGGCCAGGCTGGACATTGGGGCTTGGAGCAGCCTGGGACAGTGGGAGGTGTCCCTGCCATGGCAGGGGTGGCGCTGGATGGGCTTTAAGGTCCCTTCCACCCCAAACCATTCCAGGATTCTGTGGTATCTTTTGAATTAACACCAGGCAGTGTAGCACCCTCATGGCTTGAGGGATTTCAACTCTGGCTTTTATTTATATTCTTATATTCTGGTGAAATTTCAAGCACAACAAGTGGTGAAGCCAAAGAGAGATTTTTTTACTTGGTTAAGATTGGATCAGCAGAGCTGATTTTGTTTTAATTTTGTTTTAAGCTACACCAACACAATTCTTCTGGCACTTCTGGAAAAATCAGTGTACAACAATGATGGGTTCTAGTAAGTGTAGTTATCTGCTTGTGTAGCAATATAACTTTGCATTCCTACCCATCTAGATGACATTAAAAGCATATTAATGCATTGTTTTTACCCTGTGAAAAACACAGAATGTCAAAGGAGACCCGAATGATTTATTTTCATAAGTGCACTTTTTTTGCTCTAGGAATGTAGCATTTCATAAACCTCAATTTTCTCCCCAGTCACAAGTAGTAAATAACTTAACTGTATCGCATTATAGCCATTTAACAAATATTCCCAGACCAGCAGCAACATTTAGCTGTGTGAAATAGATTTGTTCTGGATATAAAGCAAGGAGAGCAGGATACACATTCCTCGGCCCTTGTGGACCGACGTGATGGAGATGACTTGAATTAAGACAGAGCGTGTGCACAACGAGTATCCCTGGACAGGGATGTTCATACACATTTCCTCCCAACCTCCCCTTTTCCCTCCCTCCCAAATGCAGCTGATTATGCCTGTTTTGCCCCCCGATAAGTGGATTTTAAAGTTATGTCGCCGTTTCCTCACTGGCGGATAAATGTGTAGAATATATCTCTCATAAAATGTTACTACACAGATGGGGCTGAGAAAACTTTGTTTTTTTTCCTTCCCTCAGTTTATGGAGCCATCGATGGTAATGCCTACCACTTATGAATAATAAAAGAAAACGGCCTTTGGCGAATTTTAGAGTTTTGTTTTGCTTTCTGTGGGAATCCTTGAAGGAAAGGAAAGCTCTGAAATCAACGGATCAAAGGCTGTGCTACACAATTTCCTCAGGTGCAGTCGCAGCCAGCCCTGATTCACGTGGGTGATATCTCTGGCACGTGCAGCAAATCCTTTTCTTGTCTCTCTTCTTTTTGCTACCACTCTTATACCAACAGCAAATCTCAGCTGCAGTCAGCTCTCAGTCTGTGTTTTTAATGAGTAAATAAAGATAAGCTTGGGTACTAGTTTTATTTGGTGTGATGAATGTGCCACAAATCCTTGTCTCTCTTTGGGGTGGCAAGTGAAAGAAGGTATTGGTAATAAATGGGAATCAACACAATCTGGAGTAAAGACTGACCAGAAGAAGAGATAATAAAAAGATAAACTTTCATTTTATTAGGAAATAAATGGTGAAGGGTAATTGCTTCCCATGTAACTGGAGCTGTAAAAAATGGGAAAATCTGACTGTTCTGGGTTATCAGTGCCTCAGGGAGCTGCCAGGGGCTGTTCTGAGTGTACTGTCCTGTTCAAACAGAATCATAAAATCCCCTGAGTTGGAAGGGACCCACAGGGATCATCCAGCCCAACTCCTGGCCCTGCCCAGACCCCCCAACAACCCCACCCTGGGCATCCCTGGCAGCGCTGTCCAAATGCTCCTGGAGCTCTGGCAGCCTCGGGGCCGTGCCCATTCCCTGGGGAGCCTGGGCAGTGCCCAGCACCCTCTGGGGGAAGAACTTTGGAATGTGTGAAGGCTGAAAACATCCTTGGATATCTCATGCTGAGCACTAATGTTTCAGTAGGAGGGAAAATGCTAAAGTGACTGGGATTTGCATCATAATTCTCAAGAATTGGTAATTTTCGAGACCAGGTTGGATGGAGCTCTGGTCTAGTAAAAGGTGTCCCTGCCCATGGCAGGGGGTGGAACTGAAGGAACTTCAAGGTCAATTCCAACCCAAGCCATTCCATCTTTCTGTGGTTCTCTGAACTGGAAAACAACGAATGGGAATTTTACAGAGTGCAAAGACACAGGAGCCAGACAGGAATTTCCTGCAGGCTCAGGAGACTCAAGCAAGTTTGAAATTTGGTCAGAAGTCTCCAGTTTCTAACAGAAAAATGAAATATTTACCTCATTGTGTCTTTGGCAGTGCTTAAAGTTGCTTTTGTTCATATTTTGATTTACGGAGTGAGTCTCTATCAGGCATCTGCTGCTGGACGGATTAACAACACCCAGTATTTATTTCTCAGCATGTGATGCAAACTTCTCAGCAAAACGAGAGAGAATAACAGTGACTATAAATTGGTGCAGTATTTCAAGTGAGAAAAAACTGAAGTTCACTAATCAAACAGTAAATTATTAAAACATTCCTTTCACTTATCATAACAACAAAGGACAAGAGGCAAGATGATATTTATTTCTGAAAAAAGAAATATACTTATGTCTATATTTATATTGGCATGTTCTGCTCCTAGTTTACTGAGCATTGTGATGGAAGCTGTGAGCAAATCCAAGGCATAATTCTGCAGAGACAGGATCTGTACCTGATTTTAAGCATATGAGTAACATGATTGACTCAAGTGGGCTTACCTGGAGATTGAAAATTGTCTTGCAAATTCTCGTCATTGCCGGAGCCTTATTTTCTTGCTAATCCACAAGTAGATCAAGTATCAAGCCTTCATCTAATTTGATTTAATTAGTAAGTGGTGAAATGAACGGTGTCAATATGTGAGGTAAGAGGAGGGAGAGTTAAAAATATGGCACTTGAGACAGAAACCTGAGTGCTCTGACTGAGAACTCAGAGGGATTTGAAAAAGTGCAGCATGATGCTACTGACTCCTGATTTATGTTTTGTTGGGGCTTGTCTGAAATGGACTTTCAGGACCAGGATTTACTCAGTTCTGTCCAAACAGTCAGGAAATCTTAAGCTGCCATTAATTGAATGCAAACAGATAAAATAAATACCACAGATGATATGACTTTTGCAAATTTGGATGCTTGCTGCTGAGAGCTGTCTGATCAGGTAAATACAATCCAAGGCACTTGTTTATGTCATTTTTATTCCTACAGAGGGAAACTAAACCTAATAATATCTATAAAATGGCTGATGATGGAAAAATTCAGATATATGTGTATATACACAGGTGGGAGCAGGCAAATCTCAGTGCTTCATTCTGAGCTGGTTAAACTCTGACAGTTCCAGTCTGAAAACCATGCAATAATGGAAATGGAATGAATTAAATCCTCATCAGCCCAAGGACATTTGAACAAAAGACTTTCACACGAGGACTCAGGAGAAAAGGAGGCTCAGAGAGCACCTTATCCCTGAAGGAGGTTGTGGACAGGTGGGTGTTGGGATCTTCTCCCAGGTAACAAGTGACAGGACAAGGGGAAACAGCCTCAGGTTGCACCACGGGAGGTTCAGGTTGGATATCAGGAAATAATCTTCACTGGAAGTGTGGTTAAACATTGGAACAGGGAAGTGGTGGAATCGCCATCCCTGGAAATGTTAAAAAACCCAAGTGGATGTGGCACTTCATGATACGGTTTGGTGGCCACGGGGGTGTTTGGTCAAAGGTTGGACTTGATGATTTGGGGGGCTCTTTTTGAGCCTTAATGATTCTGTGGTTCTCTGAAGGGAGTTGGGATGCTGGGCCACCTGTGTCAATCATCCTGAAAATTTCTGATTGTGAATGATACAAAAATGGGGTTAAACCTTCTGTCCTGAGCTTCTGTGGGTTGTAACACTGAAGATCTTGGATGACAGCAAATGGCTTCATGGTGGAGGCACAGTCTGGCTCCTGAAGGGGTAATGGACATGGTTTTTTTTTCATTTGACCTTTCAGTTGTCTACTCTGTTTTAAAAATCTTGATATGAAATTGGTGAAGTACAACCTGCCCTCTTCTTTACCAGCAAAGCTTTGACACAAATCCCTGCCAGTGACTTAGTAAATATAAATAACTTTATATTGAAGCTTCAGAACTGCAACCTGCTTTGTTGTTGCTTTACATATTTATAAACTTCAACCCCAGCCCTGTGTGTTGACCCTTTTTGAACCCTTCTCTGGTAGCCAGGGCATGAAGCTGTTTGATACAGAATCAAACTGGACATGCCTGGAACTATTGATCCATCAGGAATCCGAGGGGGATTCCACCATCAGCTGAACCAAAGGAGTTCAGGCACTCACAAGAGAACTAATTGTGCTGCTTGATCTGTATTCTCTCTGTTACAGAGGAGTGTGCAGAGCAGAGTGACTTTTCAGGACAGGATTTCTCCTAATCCACCTCCTCTATTCTGCTACAAATGATTTGTAGCAGAACAAAATTATTTTCAAGAAAGGCTCCTTACATTGTTTCTAGTCAGTCTTTAATCAGCCTCAGGTTTCCTGGATGCCTTGATTTAAATTTTCAGTCCTGAAAGAAAGAAGAAGATTTATCTACTAAAGGTTCAGAGTTACTTGTATAATGAATTCCCGTGTTCTTTAAAACTCCTAATCATTGAAGATACATTTCCAAAATGACTTCCCATAACATACCTTGTGTGCTGCTGGCTCCTGAGAGATCCTGGAGATTTATGACAAACATCATTTTCAGACTTCACAAACTTCCAAAGTTAAGGACTGCCTTTGGAGAGAGTTTCTGTTACCCCGTTGTGCTGCAGTCTCATGTCTTTCTTGTGGATAAACATAAGCAGGAGCCAGAGAATACTGAACCTGGCTTTGATAAATTCCATTCAAATTGAACAGTAGTGAAAATAACAGGAAATGATTGCTTGTTTTAATAATTTCTACTCCAGCTAATAGGAAACAAATCTTCATCCTAGAACCTGCATTATTTTGTTACCACAGTAGTGTTTCAACAGCTTTTCTCTGAAATATTAACCAGAAACTGAACACTCTATTGACACATTAGGTTTTAATTTCAGACCAATTTTAAATTCCAAATCACAGGGATTATGTTTTGAGACAAGTCCATTCCTCTGTGTGGGTACAAGTGACTGTAAGAGTGACAGGAAAAGAGGATATGCTTCTCATACCCCATAAGGGAGCTGACTTTTACTATGGAAGCTTTTCCTTGACCTTGTACGTCAGCAGTCTTTGTTTTAATGGAATTCATCATTACAGTGCCTCATTTTGCTGGTTCTAATTCAACTGAAAAGGCAATTTTCTTTGATGATGCATGTTATTTATTCACTGTAGAAAAGAAAGCAAACAACTATTTTGGGAAGCAGGTAGTTTTTCCAAGAAACTGGGCACAAGGGATTCATTTACATGAGCAAAACAAATCTACTTTTGAAAGAGAGGTAAGAGTAACTTTCTATCATTTTTTCAAAGCAATGTGGCTAAATTTAGTTCTGAAGACTTTCACATTTCTGGAGCTTTCAAAGCCAGGACTTTCATTTTATCACTAAGGGTCTTCAAGACCTGTTCAAAGCAGAGTTAACTGCATCCTGCTTTTGTTTGTCACTGTGGAGAAGAGGGTCTTTACAGGACATTTACAGGCCATTTAAAGTACATATTCTCCACCAGAGAGTAGAGATCAGTGCACCTTGAGTTAAAGATCTTTTTCTTCATCAAAGTTCAACTACTTTATCCAGACACATTTTTACTAAAGCTCCTCTAAACAACATTACAGCCCTGCAGGCTTCTGGCTCTTCTGCAGTTGGAATTCTTATCTCCCGTGCTCTCAGGACCAACACAGCCAGGGCTTCCAAGGATGCAGCCAGGGAGCCACTGTTGCAGCTCCTTTTGCAGAGAGCCAGGGTTTTGCTTTGAACTGGAAGCACCCCAGCACTGTAGTGTGGCAGCGTGGACCACCCGGCTCCAACGGGAGCAGAGCACAACAGAATCACTCTCCTGGCATAATAAAAGATATCGGCTGGAGAGGATGACCCTGCAGGATGGACTAACTCTCACTCACTACTTCTCGCTGCCACTTCTTTTCCTCACTCTTTCCATGTGGTTGGACAGCTCCTGCTCCATATGCTGGAGATAACACAGAGAACAATGTGGGGCTGTTTTTATCTTAGCCCACGAAAAACAACTTCAATGTGTAAAGCAAATGAACTTGAACTGCACAGGACTGCAATGCTGAAATCAGAGTGTGCTGGTTTGAAATGCTTCTCATGATTCCATAGAATCCCAGAATGTTTTGGGTTGGAAGGGACATTAAAAAATAATCCAGTGCCACTCCTGCCATGGGCAGGGACACCTTCCACTAGCCCAGGTTCTCCCAGCCCCATCCAAGCTTCCCTTGGACACTGCCAGGGATCCAGGGGCAGCCACAGCTTCTCTGGGCACCCTGTGCCAGGGCCTCCCCACCCTCATAGAGAAGGTTTTTTTTCCCTAATATCTCATCTAAACTCACTCTCTTTCAGTTTGAAGCAGATCTCAGAGAATCCTGCATTCAAGGAGTTGACAACACTGGAGATCCCTTAACCTTCCTTCATCCCTCCTCCCTCTGGTCTCCATCCAGGTCTAGCAGTAGAAGTAAAGGTCAAACAATGATTTTCTTCCCATCCTGGAAGGTACCTGCCTAGGGAAAGTTGCTGTCTTTTACCCTCCTGCATTACCTCAAAGATCCAGTTACATCCAACCTCGTAATATCAATAATAAAAGATCCAATTTGAGCTCACAGGAGCTCCTTGCAGAGGAATTATCTGTGAATCCAGGTAGTAGAACTGGGCCCAGAGGAAAGGCTGTGATCAAACCCTTCTCATGTCTCCATAAGCACGTTAAGTCTCACCACTGGTAACTACAGGTGGAGGCTTTGCTCCAAAATTCCCTCTCCCACTCCACGTGTGACTGACAGCTCTGAAGCGCAACAAGCCTTGGAAGGGTGAGTTGGAACACACAAGTGGAAGCAAGTAGGTCACGTTTCATTGAGAAAAGTAAGACTCTGAATAGTGTGAAAATATATTAGCAGTCAGGTCAGGCCAGGAGCTAAAGCCTGGGAAGTGAGAGGGAAGTGTGATGCTGAGAGCAGCAACAACCGTTCTTTCTCCGTTTGCTGGAGCCTAATGAATGTGTTAGTGGGAAAGGAATTTTATGCATGGAGAAACTGGTGCAAGAAGAATATTCCAGGGAAAAATACTTCTAGAAATACATCAGACGATGTAATGCTACAGAGGAATTTGCAGGTTAAGCCAGGGCGTCATCATTGGCATTCTGTGTCCAGTTTTACAGACTTAGGCACGGTCTCACTTCCTGATTCTCCCTACTGTTATCATTGTCTAAATGCCTTTAAAAATGTATTTATTATTTCTCTGTGAAACCGTTTTTTTGGTTTTTTTTTTTTTTTTTTTTTGGTCCAGTTTTCTTGGAATTTTGTCAATCCTATATGCTGTTCATTTTGCTGGAAGTGTTCAATCCCAGGCTGGATGGGGCTTTGAGTGGAAGGTGTCCCTGCCCATGGCAGGGGGTGGAACTGGATGAGCTTTAAAGTCCCATTTAACCCAAACCATTCTGGGATTCTATGGAAAACATTATATAAAACCCTGTAGCAAAGCAATCCCTAAAAAGCATTGGAAAAGAGTGTCCTGATTACAGAGATCATCGAAACATTCCTCAGTGCAGCTTTGGAGAGTGGTTTATTGAGATTTAAAATTATTTATTGGTATCATTTTTCATCATCCCAGTTATTTCACATTTAGCCAGCCAAACACTGGTATTTATAATTAAAACTGTTAATTAATTTCTTAATAAAAAATGTGGCATATGTGGAAATATGCTGATGCTTCAGCAGTTTGTACTGGAATGTTAAAAAAATTAGCATTTCATAATTCCCTGCTGAGCAGAAATTCTGATTTTCTGCTCTCATCAATATTTGTATTTTTTCAAAATCCTTCTTAAATTTATCTGAAAGAGTTGTGTAGGGATTTCTTTCCCAGGTAAAATGGTTAAATATTCAAGGTGTAAGTTTTTCAGCTTTCTTGTGTTGGATTTGTTGCCTTTTGAGGTATTTTCCTTTTGGAAAAAAAAAAAAAAGAAAAAATAATCTATTCACTATAAAAATGTACTCAATTTTAGAAACTGGTTTTGTGTCAAGGATTTAAATGGGTTTAATCGAGATTTATGCCAATGAAGGGGAAAGAGGAACCAGGAGAATCTTTGTAGAAGGATGTAAAAGGCTGAATTCTCCAGATGGAGAGTTACACTCCAAACCCTGCTCTATTCAACAGAGAGTGAAACATTGAACAGATCAGATCATCCTAGGGTGGAACAAATCACTGGATGGCTTATTCCTGCCTTCATCCAGAACAAAAGACTTTCACACTGTGAGGAAGCACACGAGGAGTTAAAGCTCCAAACTTGTAATTGAGTGAAGTGATACGAACCCAAGTCATCATCTTTAGCCCAAAATCTGCTATTGTCTTGTTCCAGCAATAGACTCTTGGAGTTTCAAAGGACCACAGGATGACCGAGGTTGGAAAAGAGGTCCAGGATCAACGAGTCCAAGCTGAGACCATCCCCTTTGGAGTTTCAAAGGATCACAGGATCATTGAGGTTGGAAAAGCCCTCCAGGATCATCGAGTCCAAGCTGTGCCTGATGCCCACCTTGTCCCCAGCCCAGACCACTGAGGGCCATGTCCAGCCCTTCCTTGGACACCTCCAGGGATGGGGACTCCCAGCAGGACGCTGCTGTTATTCCCTTGATTTCAGGGGTTTACTCCTTACCTACATCCAGACCCGCCAGAAGGAATCCAATTCCCCCAATGCCACCTTTCTAACAGACCTTTTATCTGCTAAATCTGACCTTTAACTTCAGTTTTTCCAGCTCCTCTTATCTCTGTGTTGAATGACAGGTTTATGATTAGAGAACAACAGAAATGTTCAGGGAAAGAGAAGCACTGGCTCTAACCTTTGGTGTTCTGGTACCAAGAGGTTCTTAGATCTTCAGAAGTTCTTTGACCCATTTTAGAGGGAAAGTCCTACCTAAAATTCTTAATAAAGTTCGAATAAGCAGCAAGTTTGCTAAAAATCCTCAAAATGCCTGGACCCTGGGAAATCTTCCCATCCCTAATTGGGATTCAGCAGTTCCTTCACTGTCAAACATGTGATAAATGCCAAAGCAGCAAGAGCACGTTCTGCTCAGTGTGAAGTTAAAGGCATGTTTGCCTTTAGACCTCGGAATTTAATATACAAGTTTCTAAGCCAGCCCTATTCTTTCTGCCTTGGTCTGAGGGCAAAAATCTCAAGATTTTATTTTTTCCCTTTTTTTCTCCACATACTGTTAGCTTGTCTGCTGGGAACAAAAGCACAGCTTGTACACGAAGTGGAAAAAAAAAATCTTTTTTTGCTCCCCTAAAGTGTGGGCTTTTAATAACACAGTATTGAAAGTTCAATGTCAGCAGCATTTACTCTCCAGATGATCGAGAATTCAAACAATTCACTGCACCTATTTGCATATGTAACTGACAAAATGTCATTTCATCTGTCCCAACAAAGGAAAGGAAAGATTTGAACATTAATTTGTTTTTTTTGAAAATGAAAAATCTTCTCTGGTGCTCCCATTAATACTCAGAAAATGAAGAACTGAAGTTTTCCAGCCTTTTATTCACCTTTTTTGCTTCTTTTTTTTTTTAAGTCAGAGAATATTGTGAAAATAAAATGAGAACATCAGAGGCTGATCTCCAGGTACTTTAAACTTTTGTTATCCCTTATTCACCTTGTTAGAGGCAGCAAGAAGTAAAAAGAAAGACACAGATTCTCTTGTGTGAGCGCCCTTTCTGAAGGCAGAGGACCCTTCCTGCATCTATTTTTCCGAGTATTCATGCTCCTGGAGGAGAACCTCTGGTCAAAGAGAGAGAGTCCTCCTCACATCCTCAGGAACAAAAGGTTACAGGAGAACCAGGTTCAGATTCAGGCTTTGGTAGCGGTGGAAGAGATTTGACCTTGAATATTCTCCATCTCAGGTGGGGAAAACATCAGGCTTTAGGAGTCCTCTGAGCATCCAGGCTGCGAGAGAGAAAAAAGCGAACAACTAAAAGCCAGGCCTTGCTGATAGAAACCTCCCTATTCCCTTTCCTCACCTTTGCCCCATATTTTAAGAATGTGTGCAAAAGAACTTCTCATTTTGTTGGAAAAAGGGGTGCACTTCAAAGCTCCCAACACTTTATAACCACAACCGATAACTCTTGCTTACCTTGAAACATCTGGTTTGAGAAACTCTGGGAAAAATGCTATTCTGAGTCTGAAAATTCTCACAGGAGCAGCGTCCTTAGGAGATGTTCTGTGGTTCTTGTGTTTAGTGTTGATCAGTCACTGTCAGCACTGCTGAGCAATTTGGGCCAGACAGGGCTGGGAAGCCTCAGCCAAGGTGTTCCCTCAGTGCAGGGTACCCAAAAAACCCCATTTTCATGCATATTAAGAATGAAGACTGATTTCTAAGGACTTGTGGCAATTAAAAACTTAATTGAGGTCTTGACTGGCCTAAGCCACAGGAGTTGTGAGTTATTAACCCTGGACATAAAATCACAGAATTGTTTGGGTGGAAGAGACTTTAAGGCTCACCCCATTTCCAGCCCCTGCCATGGGCAGGGCACCTTCCACTATCCCAGGTTGTTCCAATTCCCGTCCAGCCTGGCCTTGGACACTGCCAGGGATCCAGGGCCTCACCACCTCTGCATCATTCACCCTGTTCTCTTTCTTTGTCCTTGCTCCATCTCTAGCTTGCCAGAGGAAGCTTTTTTCACCTTGAATTGTGGCGTGATGTGGCACTTGGCAGCTGTTATCTCTACCTGGATTTCAACCTTGAAGCCCTCGGTGATTAGAGAACTTAGTGTTACAGACAGGTTTGGAGAGCGTTTTGAAGATAAGAATGAGATAAACTGCTAACTACCCAGCAGATTAATAACCTGAGCTCTTGGAAAAACACATATTCCACAAAGTGCCAGCTGATTTGCAGGCAATCTTGGTGCCATTCTCTGTTTTAAGATATTTAGGAAGTTTACTACTTAAGTGAGAGTTAAACTGCTCTAGCTTTTCTAGCGGACAAAGTTCTTATTCTTTTTTGATAGATTTTGTGAAGATTTAGGGGAAGAAATAATTTTATGTTTGTTTGGTTGGTTTTTTTCTCTCTTTTTGGGTTGCACTAGACATGTCACTTCCATCCTGACCCATGGTGGTGTTGGGACTGAGGGTGATCACCAGACCTGTCCTTCTCAGGAAGCTCCAGCTGCAGAGATAAGCCCCGGGGTGAGCTGTGAGCCCTGACCCTGACTCAACACTCCACCCTCAAGTCTTCCCTCTGGGAATTTGTTTCTTTTTCCCTTCCAGAGAAATTTTCTTGCCTGTGTCAGCTGACTCCCTGGAAGTTTAACTCAGCTGCAGACCAAAATCAATTCAGAGATTCAATAACAACACGGACCACTCAGCAAACAGGCTGACACTTGAATGTGCACTTAGACGAGCCCAAAAACCCGATTTTCCTGTATTTTTTTCATCTGTCACAACAGTTAGCGTATGAAAGCCTAAAAAGGCAGATCAGATGAAGGAAAAGATGTTGAAAGTGAAGAGCTCAATAGGAAAAGAAATGCAACTTGTTAAGGAGAGGGCAAGGCTGGTGCCAGCCTCCCCCAAAGGTGTCACCTCGGGCCCCGCTGGGTCTCCGTGGGCTGAGCTGACTGATAAAAGCAGACACATGCTCTGCTCTTGCTGAAGGAAAAGCAAGGAATGGGAAAAGTTTGTCTCCTCTGATTACCTGAGAAACTGTACAGAGTAATGTTCATTTTCAGCACAGACTGCCAGGCTCAAGCTCAGAAATAATCCACAGAGAGGTGAAGCATCCTGGCTGTGGGCAACGGGCATTTTCCTCGCCTGATCCTCTGACATTTCTGTTCTTTTCCACAAAGCAGAGCAGTTTCAACAACAGAGGAGTGAAAACACAACTAACACCACCTCCATAAACCTGTTAAATTGTTTATTGGAATCACAGAATCACAGAATGTGCAGGGTTGGAAGGGACCTCAAAACCCATCCAGTCCCACCCCATACTTCCCACCTTCCACTGTCTCAGGTTGGTCCAAGCCCTGTCCAAGCTGCTGTGAGCAGCCACTCCACTATCCCAGCTCTGCTCAAGGAACCAGATCTGAGCATTTCTAGCAGCTCTCTGCAGCTCAGCCCTCTGTGTTACCACCTCCCTTCCCAGCTCACACCTGCTGCTCAAGGAATCTGCCTCAGCATGGCCCCAAGACTTCATCAACAAATGAAACAGGAGATCGTTTTATTTTATTTCCAAGCAGGAAAGAAACCTCCAAAACCTTCCACAGCTTGCTCTCTTACAGACAAAACTTCCTCAAGCAATGTGGAAAGTGGAGAGGGGAAGGGTCCTTGAACCTGTGCTTTTCCCTTGGCTCCAGCAGATAATGACGGTGATAGGAAAGCCCCTGCCCCTGTAATTGCCCAAGGGGGTTTGTACCTTTGCAGGTTGGGATCTCTGTGGGGAAAGGCAGGATTACCCAACTCCCTGGGCAGAGACCCCTGCTTCACCCCACAGCCTCGGTGCAGCTGCCAATTAAGGGTGAAAAAGAAGTTCAACCCCATTAGGAGGTGGGAAAGAGGGTGTGTGGTGAGGTGGGGTTCCTTAGGGATTTAATTGTCTGCATTTACAGCTTGAAGTGTCCCATGAAGGTGGGGTTTGGGCTCCCCTGCTGGGAACAGCGGTACTGAGGGTGAGTAGCTTGACTGGGGCTTGCTTTGGTTTTTGGGGGCCTGTTTCAAGAATGAAGTTTCAGTTTTGAACTCATAGACCTGGTGGCTGTGCGATGCTTTGTATTCCTGTGTGCTTTTCCTCTGCCGCTCTCAAAGCGATTGGGTAACAATTCTAATTCCCCCGAGGTTAAAAACTCTGCCAATTCCCCTTTATAAGGTAATGAGAAGAAATGTAGCCACAGGAAGCTTGTCCTGGTTATTTTCTTTTGGGATTAATGACCCCGATGACAATATCTGGGAAGACATGGAACACAGGAATTGGAATTGTGTAAGCAATGAAGCCTTAGGTTACCTTTACCTCTGAATTCCTGCCTTCCCTGGAACCACCTCCTTGTGTATAATCTCTAAAACTTTCATTATCTACTCCAAGTTTTGTCAGTAGCACTTTCACAGCCACAAAATGCCACAGTTATGCAGATTCTGCACGGCCTTTACCAGTTGCATGCTTCAGGAGAATGCAGTAAGTTGTTTAAGCAGCCCCAGAAATCGGGGATAGTACCCCTTGACCCAGCTGGCGCAGGCATAAAAGACTATGGGAAGCATCTGCTGAAAAAAATGGGGCGCTTGCTAAAGAGCGTTCGCTTTGAATCCCAAAAGCCTGAAAGTAATTTTGTGTGTGTGTGGCTCCCTCAAAGCACTGCAAATCTTGGGGATTTGATTGCATTCAGGACTGTGTTCAGCCCTGTGCAGGAAAGGCAGCTGTGGTGCTTTAGGGCCCTTTTTTTTGCCATGAGAACTTGCACTTCTTCCTTTCTGCTGCCGTATTGTTTCCTTCCCTGTGGTGCCTGCAATTGAGAAGCAGAAATGATCAGAAGGGATTTTACTCTTGTCTGTAGGAGAGCTCAGGGGCTCTGGTGATCCTGTGAGGAAATGATGATGCAAGAAGACAGGTCCCTGTTGCTCTGAAATGGTGAGCTCCTTGTGGAGCCTCTGCTGGGTGAAAGCATTGGCAATGGAGCTGAGCCTGCAGCAGTTCACCCCCAGCACTGGGGTCGAGGGTTTCTGTTGTGATGCGTCACTGGGATAAATCCTAAATCCTCTCTGAGCTGTCAGAAGTTGCCCCAGTGCAGGGTTTGTAAGAGGGACTGAGCCCTGCTGCCTCCCACAGTCACCTGCTCTAAACTGGATCTCGATTTGTTCGAAACTCTGTGAAAAACTCCGTCCTCTTAGTGCCACTAAATCAAGTTTCAATTTGCAAAGGAACCTGACAGCAGCTGAATTTTATCTTGTTTTATATTTGATTTCATCTTAACTTCAAGATTCTGCTTGCTACACCGTTCAGTTTTGAAAGAACCATCAAACACCTCTTGCAAATAATTCAATAGAGCAGAGCCACATGCGAAAAGATCTCAGCAGACGTATTTAACCTTGTGAATCAGTTTCATTTCCTACATGTTTAGCGCTTTATGAAAATTCATGTCTTTATCTGCATCTCGCAAATTCTTCATTGTATTGAGGCTTTTTCATTGAAAAAAGTTCAAAAAGCTTGACTGATATTCTAATGAGTTCTTCTGCTGAATGCTGATCAGCATTAATGGGCAGACATTCCTTGTAGCTGCTGTTTGACTTGAATGCTGTCAAAATAATCGAGGTTGTTACTCCTGCGCCTCCAATTTACTCTCGTTAATGGCGCTTTAGTTGTTTCTGAAATCATCCTTCAAAGATGATTTTAAGTGACATCTGTGTAGGCCTAAAGACCTGAATTGCCTTCTAAATCGTATCCACTTGTGCCCAGGGATTTAATTAAAATATTTTGAAATACAGAAAGAGGAAAAAAGCTTTGGAAGAACTGGAAATAAGATTTCCCCCTACCCCCAGTCGGCAGCCGTGCTTGGAGAGACAGGGGACTGCTCATAGATACGCTCTAATTGCCTTGATGAAGTACATAATCACATGATATTGGAGGAACAGGATGGAGGTGATATTTGATGGGATGAAAGAGTCTCTGCTAGTTCTAATTACAAGCTACAATTTTCAGGCTCTCATATCTGTCTTGAAACTTCTGAATTTTGGGTGTAGGACTGACATTTTGTACCTCTGGGTTTTGCTTTTTAATAAAACACGCAAGCAAGTTAGCAGGGTTTTACCCCTTTTAAACAATCCCAAACTCCACTGCCAAAGCAGATTATTTGGATTTAGAGGGGAAATAAGGGACAATTAGACAAGTGCTGGCATGGGTTAGGAATTTAAAATAGCTCAGAATTTACTGTCCTATAAACTCAGGTAAAGCATGGACCAGAGTAGGGATTTTTGTTACTTAAAGGCTATTTAAAAGCTGTTTAAAGGGCATTTAAAAGGAGAACGATGCTGTTTAGTGGGAATGGTGCTATTGGTGGAAGGCTGGACTCGGTGATCTTGGAGCTCTTTTCAAACCTTACTGATTCTGTGAAAATAGAAGGGGTCAAGATGCAGAACTGGGTTCTTAGTTAACCCATGCTGAGTTAGGGACAACAAATATTGAATTCATGTGACTGGGGAGACTCTGTTCTTCAAGTGACCAAGCTCAGAGTGGAACCTTTCTACTGCAGTTGTCCCAAATTGCCGAGAATTTGCATGATCAAGGAGGGAAAAGTCCTTAAGCTATTGTTGCCAGGGAACTGGCACCTTCCCATTTCCCTGGTGAGAACAAATGTGTGCCTTTTATTCTAAGCAAAGGGAAGCAATGAATCAATCGAAGCCCATGTTCTGCTTGGAACATTACATTTTCCTTGCTGTCCTCCACGGCAGGAAATAATGGGAATGGCCTCACTGTGTTTTTAGAAGCAGAGAAGATGAATTTGAGGTAAACAACAAAAAAAGAATCTTTCTGTATTTACATTCTTTGGAGCTATTGTTCATCCTTCATCCCCAGGTGAAATATCTTTAGAAGTTTCCAAGGAAAATGTTGATATTGTGTACTGAGCTGGATCCACTGCAAAGGGTGTCCTTCTTCTCTGGGAAAGACCTTCCTGCTCCAGCATCTCATTTCATGTGCTTTGGTTTAAGCTCTAGTGAAGGTAGAAATTGCAGTTGAACTCTCTTGAAGTTCTTAAATTTCGAGTTGTTCCTTAGCAAAATTCTGTATAACCTCAGTTACATTTTCTTCCTATCCCTTTACTTGGTTTTGCTTTGGTTTTCGTTTTTTGTGGGGGTTTTTTTTTGAGGTTGAAGAAGTTTTCATCAGGTTCTTCCTGGTCACAGGAGATGGAATGGATAGATCACAACCAGGAACAGCTGGACAATTTCTAAGTGAAACTTGTCAGGAAGTGACAAAAATCTTCAACTGTATTGGAAAGATTAAAAAACCCCCGAAAATTACAAACAAACATAAAAACACAACAAGGAAACCCAAACTAACAACAACCGAACCCCCCACAGTTCCTCCCTAAACATTTCCTTCATCCTTCCTTTCCTTAAGGAGCTATCTCATGGATATCCCTCTCTGTGCCACAGCATCCACTGGTGGTTGTAGGCTGTAAAGGCTCTTTACTATTTGACACAGAAATAAGAAGGAAAAATGCAAACGATTTTTCTTTGTGCTCTCATCACATTTCCAAGATTATATCTGACCCTATTTTTTCTTTCTCTAATGGTCTTGAGCACTAAAACTTCCACGATTGTGTTTTTCAGGCACTAACCATTGGTTTAACAGAAGTCCTCACAGGATATTATATTCCTGAAATATATATTTTAAGCCATATCCATATAACAACATTAATTTTTAAAGTTTGGATGTTCATCTTATCAGAGAAGTGCTTGAAATAAAATAGAATAAAAGATTTAAGCATAAGATAGAGAAAGTTTTTGTAGAATATGGGACAAAGGAGCATATTAATGTTTGAAGTGATTTTAGCTTTCCTGCACTCTTTGTGTGTCTTTAGCATTCTCTGCTCTCTCTAATCTCCACTGCATCACTCAGTTCTTTTAATCCTTTGTGCTGCACTTTCTGGGTATCGAATGTGCTTTTTGATGCTCAAAACCCTTCACTCTCAGACATTTGCTCTTCAACAGAACAGTTTTGATACATGGATGGAGAACAAGAAGAAAGAAGTGCAAACAGTGTAAGGAAAGTCAGGAGTGAAGACAGAAGAAAGCGGCTCTAATGAGAAAGATGGTGAAGGTACTGTGCCAGCATTGAGAGGAGATAAAAGTCCCTGTAAAGCTGAAATAACAAAGTATTTGTTATTCTAAGGAGCTCAGCATCTAATGGCAAGGAGTAGTCCTGGAGCTCTCCAAGGCCCACCCCCAGGATTTCAATTCCTTCTCAGCTCCTGCTCAAGGAGGGCAATGATTTATTTCCTTAGGCTTGAGCAAAACTGTGAAAGTGTGAACAGGGCCCACCATAATCTGCGGGGAGGCCAACGTAATCTCTGCATTTAAACTTGGCCACGGCCCTGGTCCTCAGCAGGGCTTTGCTGTGGGATGATGGGCTCTCACTTCAGTTACCCTGGAGTTCCCTTGGACTCTTCATGGAATCAAAGAGTGGTTTGGGTGGAAGGGACCTTCAGGACCATCTCATTCCACCCCCTGCCATGGTGTCATAGGTTAGCAAGCATAGTCCCAGAGGTGATGCCCTTGCAAAGGGGTGCTTACAGCTTCCTCTGTGACCTGACAGAACCTATCAGCGGCCAGTTTGAATATGGACAATTCTTTAAGCCACTTAAAGTTGTGACCACCTCTGTGATCCACACTTAAGAATAGACAACTCCTCCCCAGCTCTCTCTCATTTCCGGCGCTGGGACAGGTGGCTGTGGGCCCCGTGTGGGGGCCAGCGGGCCCGGCCAGACCCTGCTCGGGCCAGGCCGGGCCGGGCCACGGCCATCCTGAAGCCATGGACCTGTTCCAGCCGTGGAACCCCCCCCACTGCCTTGCCGTGGGCAGCCGGAGCGGCTCGGCTCTCCCCCCTCTCCACTTCGATAAGAAAAATTCAACATTCCAGCTGCAAAGCTGCAAGGCCGAGGTGAGATTAACCCTTTTACTGCTGTGAAGAGCTGAAAACCTGAGGGAAGAGAGAGAGGAGATGCTTAAAGCTGAAATTCTCTTGTGAAGCTATGATATATCAGAGTACCCATTGTAATTTCATGAAGATCTGGGGGGTGGAGTGTTCAACCCGTAAGCAAAAGCACCTGCGCTGAGATAGGCAGATGCTGACGCAGCTGTAATTTCATGAGAAGTTTGGACAGGGAGAGATGGACCAGATGAGGACTTTTGCTCCAAATGGGAAAGAAGAAACCTCAGTTCCTAGAGATGCTCCCAGAGATAGTTCTAACGATGAAGATGATGAAGACCCTTTGCTCCCAGGGAAGGAGAAGGGCCTCTGTTTTTTGTTTCTGAATGGCTCAACCTTAAAATTGTACCCCAGTAATTTCAAGAGTGGACCCTCGAAGGCAGTTGTGGGAAAAGCTGCAAGTCGGGGGAAAGGACTCACATGCGAGCAGAGAGACTCCTCTTCCTAAATGGACTGAACAATATTTGGAAGTGGTAAACAGACTGACCATCTCAAGGGTTGTCTTTTTACATTGTCAGGTGGAGAAGGGAGAAAGGTGGGGGGAGGAGAAGAGTTCTGAAGGTGTGGAATGATTTTTTTCTTCTTTTAGGTCTATTCATAAACTTCTTTATATTCTTTCAAGTTTGGTGCCTGCTTTGCATTTCTCCTAATTCTTATCTCACAGAAGATAAACAGTAATGAGTATTTTGGACCAAACCACTACACATGGGCAGGGACACCTTCCACTATCCCAGGGTGCTCAGCATCCCATCCAGCCTGGCCTTGGATGCTGACTGTCCAACTCTCTGACAAAGCTGAGCAGTTTTATGTCCTTGTCTTACTACAACTCCCTATACTGGAGGGAGTCTCATTATTAGGGCAGCAGCTGGTTTTAGCCAGAATTCCTTCCCTGGTAGTTTCTGAGGTGACTGTGCCGCTCTGCTCCAGGGATTCTTCCTTTAAAAAATGTCCTAAAATAGCTTTTTCATCTTTGGAGACTTAACATCTCAATAACTGAATAACTTTTCAGTAACTTTTCACTGCACAGCCCAGCAGTGCAAAGGTGTCTCACTGCAAGCTCCATGTGAGGTGTAAAACTCATGTAACCTCCAGACCAGGATAAAAGTGTAAATTCCAGAATATCCTGAGCTGGAATCATCCAGTCCCACCCCTGGCCCTGCACAGACACCCCAACAACCCCACCCTGGGCATCCCTGGCAGCGCTGTCCAAACGCTCCTGGAGCTCTGGCAGCCTCGGGGCCGTGCCCATTCCCTGGGGAGCCTGGGCAGTGCCCAGCACCCTCTGGGGGAAGAACCTTTCCCTAAAATCCAACCTAAACCTCCCTGGCACAGCTCCAGCCATCCACGATCTTGCCTCACAACTGAGTGCTCAAACGTGAGCACTTTTGCTCATTTACTCACTGAAACACAGCAGACTGTCAGGAGTTCTACCTTGAAAAGCCAACATCTCTCTTGCAAATAATCTTTTATAGAAGATGGACCTGAAATTAAGATCTTAGGGAACTTTTAGGGACCTAATTATGGGCCCCAGAAAAGGTCTATCACCTGGATTATAAAGCTGATCATGCTAGTGGCACAAGGAGAAAATCTGAATTAACTGAGGGAAATATAGTTTTTAAATGTACTTTTTATCACTGAGAAGACTCATTAAAGAAGTCATAAAGACTGTAGAAACCATTCCAGGAGATTTCACTTTTTAAAATTGAAAAAGAAGCAAGACGTGGGGAACAAAAAAAGGCAGTGAAGCTCTCTTTTTGTCTGAGCTTGTTATCTGCAGGTAAATTTTTTACTGGGTTCATTTTGCTTTTAATTCTTAATCTATATTCAAGCCTAAGTGTAATAGCAAGTGGAAAAGAGGGGAATCATGGAAGATGTGTCTTTGGAAAAAAAAAAGCCACTTGGTGAATTTTTTTCCCCTCATCTGGAGTGAGGATTTTCCATAAACCAAAGGAGCTTCTAACCATTTGCATTAACTTTGATGCCAGATTTTATAATACATATCAAATAATGATGATATAGGGAAGACGTTGTAATAACACACACATACATTATAGAAAATGAGAAGAACAGAGGAGTTTCTCCTCTTCTAGGAAAAAAGAATGATCCTAAATTGGACAACTACTGAAAAAAGGGGCAGTCAGTTGATTCCCAGAGTGAGGATGTTCCCCTGGGAGGGATTTCTTGGAGCAGGAAGGTTGGAGGAGCAGCTGCAGAAGGCAAGGGAGTCACAGCAGGAGAGACAAACATTCCTGCAAAAGGGGTTTGAGCATCTGAGTGCCTGCAGCTCCTGGTGATTCCAGTGGCAGCTGGAGGCACTTGGAGAGGCTTTCCAAAAATGCTGAGCATCATTCAAGGCAAGCAGTGTGCTTTTAATAGGCTTTAGATTAGGCTGAGAGCGTGAGGTGAGCTGCAAAGAGCCTTTCCCTTGAAAAGGTCATTTGTGGAGCTGGGTTTTAATGTGTGACGCTCCTGGTGAGTGCACGTTTGAACACCTTAATGCCAGCCCTACAGAACACGACTGGCTCTTCCCAAGAGTAGCAAACTGATTGTTCTGGATCACGTATCATCCTTCTGTTCTATCCATGGAGCTGCTGGAAGTGCAGGATGTGGGGTTTGGAATGAAATTATGCCCAGCATAATTCCCATCCTCGGAGAGTCGAGTACAGGAATATTATAGAGTGAATTTATTCTATAAACTCAGTCAGGAGATGCTTCTTTTCAAAGCATTCTGCTGTAATATGAAAGAGTTTTGTAGATGAGGATTCAATTAACCAGGGCCTTTCAAAAGTTAGCAAGGCTTGAAGTCAACCCAAATCGAAGTTCTTGGACTTGGTGCATTTTTAGTTGGCTCTGCTCAGAGTGGCTGGAAATAGAGAGGCTTGGGGGTGGTGAGGGAGCTTTGAGCTGTGAGGATTTTGTGCAGATACCTCAGCCAGTGTAAATGAATGCTAGAAAATTACCTAGCACTGGACAAATGTGTGAATATCCTTATTCATGGTGTCGTCATGGAATCCTGGAATGGTTTGGGTTGGAAGGGACCTTAAAAAACATCTCATTCCGATCCCCACCGTGGGAAGGGACACCTCTCACTAGACCAGGTTGCTCAGAAAAGCCAAAAAAGAAAGACTGTGTTGGTTCCTTGGGAATATCAACTTGAGTATTAAGTCACTAAAAACCTCTAGGTATTATCAGATGTTAACAAAACTTTCTGGAAAACAGGGTACCGCTTTTATATTAATAAAAGCCAGGCCTAAGCGAAAATTCCTTTGATGTTTTACTTGCTGATCATTAAAATAAGACACTTCAGGAAAGACTATTCTGCTGAAACTTCAACCTGTTGCATAAACAAGGATGCTCCTGCTGTTTTCCAGACTCTGACATTCTCCATTCCTTCACATTTCTGCTTTTGTTCCCAGAACAGAAAGAAAATTGCAAGCTGATTCATAAAGGGCTGGGTTTTCTACCCGTGAGCAGCCGTGTGTTAATTGACTGCACTGGGATTCCTCCTGGTGCCAGAAGAGACTTTCTGTGTGTGCAGAGGAAATTGTTCAAGGAGGAAGTCATTCTTGACATATTTGCCTATATGCTGTGTTGCAGCATTTTGTCAACAGCTGGTAAAAAATACTTTAGGAATAAATATTTTAAATTAGTAAAATTGGTACCTTTTCAGTGTATGAACTCTATTGGAGGTAAATATAAAGATGTTTGGAGGAGCATGGATTGAGCCTTTCACTTCTGTAGGAGCTTCCACATTTAATCCAACTCAAATTTAATCCAAGAGTTTAGAAGCTCCTTTGGTTTATGGAAAATCCTCACTCCAGATGAGGGGGGAAAAAATCCACTAAGTGGCTTTTTTTTTTCCAAAGACATAACTTCTGTGATCAGAATGTTCATCATTAAAATGTATGAGAAATAAAAAGAGTGCTTTAATTCTAGTTGAGATAGTTATTACTTAATTTCTAATTTACACCAATAATTTAATAGTGGTAATGGTTTTATATTTTTTATTTATTAGTGGTATACAGAGATATCACAGCATTTTCTAGAAATGTTCTTGAAGATTGATTCTCTGTAACCAATATCAGCTGTTCAGAGATAATCCCAAATGTCTATTACACCTATTTTTTGGATATTGCTTTTGCTACTCAGAGTCCTCCTTCCTCTCACTGTTCATTATTCCAGTGTGTCTGAAACCAAAGCAGCAAAATAGTACCCAAAGTTTGTTCTTTCTGCATAAAGAAAAGGCAAAGGGCTGCAGATTTCAAAGGAAACTTCTCTACTTAACAATCTGGGAATATGCAGAAAGGTATTTGAAACTATAGCTCAAGGCAAGGAGGAACAGGATTTCAGTCTGCTTGCAATCCCTTCTGAGTGTCAGGCTGGGCTTGAGATGTGTTTTCATCCTGGCCTCTCAAAAGTGCAAAATCACCACCTTGTGGAGCAAAATAATGATGAATAAATAGAAATTAATGTACTGGAACTTAAAATCCTGTAGCTGCCTAAGCTGCCTATAATGAAGTGGCTGCTGTTGGTTTCTATACCTATAGGACAGCAATATTTGAGTCTTTAAAAAATAAAATTCAAAGCAGGGACGTAGCCAGAAAACTCCAGTGCAGAGTATAAATTAAGAATATGTTACGAGCTGGACATCTGAGGGGTAGATCAAGAAGTAAATCCTACTCATGGCCTACTAAGATGATCATTAATTCTGCTTGGAGGGATCAATGAATACTGGGAAAAACAGATGTTTTGTGTCTCCAAGTCTATCTTGGTGCTGTATTTGAGAGGAGATCCCAAACTTTGTCCTGTGGGGCTGGGTGTGACTTAAAGTGCTTTTTGTGTGTTGCTAACAAAGGACTCTTCCTCCTTCTGCTGTGGAATAGAGCAGGTATTATGTTGACATGAATTGTATCTAACCCAGGCAGTGCAGTCCTCAGTGAAAACTGAATGTGTTATTGTGCACCTGAAGCTGCTGGATAAATGGGTATTTTTCAATTAATATGTGGCCCTCTGCTCTGTGATGTGGCCTTTGCACTGTGGACTTTATGCCTTGGGAAGGAAGGGCCCTAATGCTGAAGAATTCCCTATATAGAAGGGACTGTGTTATCCCCTTAATTTCTGCTTCTGATTAAACAGAATTAAAATTGCACAACCAGTGTCGTACGTACGGATGAGTTTGAGATGTTGCAGAACCATGTAAATATTTGCAGCTCGTTGGCAGTGTGATTTATCAGGCTTGTCCAAGCTGGGTTTGAGGGTGGTTCTCACTGTTCTAAAGAAGTGTTACATTTTTATAGGATAGGCTTAAATATCTGAATGAATTTTTAGGTTAGGCAATCATTAAGGTTGGAAAAGCCTTTCAAGATTGAGTTCAACCATTAGACCACAGCCCTGAGAACCATATCCACACTTTGAACACTTCCAGGGATGTGACTCCACACTGCCCTGGGCAGCCTGTTCCACTGCTTGGCACCCCTTCAGTGAAGAATTTTTCCCTAATACCCAATCTAAACCTCCCCTGGCTCAACTTTAGACCATTCCCTCTTGTCCCATTGTTTATGGAGTGGGATGTTTTACTTGAGGTTGTGGAAGGCTTTCTTTGCACTTTTAAGAATCAGCAGATCCAGACCAAGACCCTAAATTCAGATGCTCCCATTTCTTAGAGAACACGTTAAGAAAGCCAGTGGCTTTTTCAGTCACTGGACCACATGCACTGTGCTCATGGGAAGTGTGTTTTCCCCAGCTCTGAGCCTGCTGAGGTGGTTAAATTTAGCTGATGGTAGACTGTTTGTTCTTCAGGGTTTTTTTTTTCCTTTCCACCCCCCTTGTTGTGTAGGCTTGTGGTACAAGATTGAACACGACTGTTTTATAGTGGCTTAACAAGTTCCCGCTCGCCAGCTGAGCTTCTCTTCCTGATTCTGCAAGTGCTGAGAGCTCCACTTCACTGAGCAATAAATGCACTCCCCTAAAGCCTCTCTGGCCATGCCACAGCGAATGTATTTCACCTCCCAGTTGCACTGGGCGAGTACTGGCCAAGGGATCAGTAAAGGCAGCTCAGCAGGCAGACAACTGTGTTGAATCCTTTTGTCTCCACTTTCATGGGCTGGAGCTCCTTGGTGGTTTGTTTTGGTTTTTTTTTTTTTTTGGTTGGGGAAAAAGTGTATTCTCTTTAGAAATTAGCATTTTGCTTTTAATTCTGAATCTGGAGCACTGAGAAATCCAGATGCAGTTGCTAGAAGAATGTAGGCAGCTGGCATCTGGGCTCTGACACCAACAGCTCTGCTCCATATGGCCCAGCTTCAGCACCAGAGAATTTTAACAAGTGAGGAGAACAAACAATCCATCAAGCCTAAGTACTCTTCATTTCTTATTTTTTAAGGGAAGCAATTTGTACGGCATCAAGACACATTGTTGTTCCCAGTGACTTCTCTTTGGGAGCATTTCTTCCAGCCTGACTTACAGCAGAAGCACTGCTATGATTTTCTTTGCAAAACATTCAGAGTTCTGCTGGAGCAACAAATTCTTGAAGACTTCTTTATTTTGGATAGAATGCACAAATTAACCCCGTGGCTGAATAAGCCCTGGGGGCTGCCTGGGGCTGTAGCAGCTTCAGCACGGCAGCTGAGGTGCTCGAAGGACAAATGTCCTGGTGAGGGGCTCAAGCTGTGCCAGGGAAGGATCAGGAGGAATTTCTTCATGGAAGGGGCTGCCCAGGGATGTGGTGGCATCCCCATCCCTGGAGGTGTCCAAGGAAGGGCTGGACGTGGCACTCAGTGCTCTGGGCTGGGGACAAGGTGGGCATTGGGCACAGATAATCATTTTTCTACCCCATCATAATAAAAACAGCCAGTGTGAAGTAGAACACCCAGTAAAGCTGTTGAGAGTCTGGAATTTGCCACAGGTAAAACACGACAAGTAATTTTCACTCCCCTGCCCCAATGTAAAGGCATTAAAAAACAAACAAAACATAAAAAATCCAACCAACAACAAAAAAAAACCATCAACAAAGGCAAAAATCTCACAGCTAAGCCTGTGAAAATCCTTGGTTTGTTGAACCTTCCTTAAGCCAAAAGCACAAATTCCTTGCAAAGTTGAGATTAATGTTATTAAATCTAGAAGTCCTGTCATGATTTGTATGTGGGAGCTGTCATTGCTTGACTGATCTCTCTTCTGACTGGTTTTTGAAAGACACAGGTGCTGCTTTGGGCATTTCTTTTATCCATCTAGAACTCTGTTTGAACGTTATCTTAACTACTAAGGAGACAAACTCCACGATGCAAATTTGTCCTAAATTGACAGATGGAAAACAGAGTTTGAAGTTCCCAAATTAAGCAGCATCTCTTCAACAGCCATAGTACAAAGAAAGTGTTATTGTGAGAGAGAATCTATGTACTGTAATTTACAATAACTGAGTAATGATGTGGTAAGGATGCAATTAGATCTCATTTGCTTATGTAAGTGAGCTGAATGAAAAAGATCAATATTCAGTGTACACCTAGTGTGAAAAACAATTAGTTTAATTGACAAAAAACCTTCTGCTTCAGCTAATTACATAAAAATGACCTAATACTCACGCAAATTAAGATTATTAATAGTACATGAGTATTTTTAATTACATAAATCATCTTTACCTGTGAAGTGGTGTTTTCTCTGTAAGCTTAGGGATTTAAATTTTAGGAAAATTTCATTTATCCTTGTTTTCAAAAAGTTCTGTGTTGCTTCTAAACTAGAAACAAAGCCATTTCTCTCACACTGAGGTGCTGTGGAAACACTGGAGCATCAAAATTTACTGTTCTGATCATCCAACTAATAATTAATCCAGAAACAAAGAGAACAAGCAAATCTGATGTCCTGAGATGCTTGATCTGGATGACAGGGATAATTGCCCATAATGGCCAGAGCAAACAGTGATGGGAAGGGGGACAGGGCTCCTTCACAGAAAATTCAGAGCACAAAAATTCCGTTTCTGTTCTGAATTATCTCTGAAGGAAACTCTGCAGTCAATGAGCAGAGACACCTTAATTAGTGATTTTTATCAACAGTGAGGCTGTGCTAGCCCCTCCATAGCATGAGGGAGTGTCAGAGCTGCAGCTTTAAATTATCTTCTCCTTTCAAGACAGCTGCACACGTTACCTGGCTGCATTTGGTGTTGAGGACACGGAGGTACAACCTTGCACCTCCTCGTGACAGGAGGACTCGGATCCAGGCAATGGCATCTTCAGGGCAGTAGGGCTCGAGCTCCTGGCCCAGCTCTCCCTTCCCACTTGAGGGTGTTGTGGGAGAAATACATTCCTCATCCAGAGCTGCTGCCATGGAATTTCCCAAGCTGCTGGAGCAGCCATTGCCTGACCAAAGCCTCCTCCCATCTCTGCTGATTGCACTTTTCTAGTGCAAGGAAGGTCTTCCCATGGAATCTTTGGGTTGGTAGAACCTTCAGGATCATCTGGTCCCGCCCCTTGACACCTTCCACTATCCCAGGTTGCTCCAAGCCTTGTCCAACCTGGCCTTGGACACTTCCAGGGATCCAGGGGCAGTCCCAGCTTCTCTGGGCAATCTGTCCCACTTCTTCCCAGCTTCTGGCCTTAAGGAATAGTCCTCTGGAGACCCCAGTGGTTGCCCTGTGGGTATTTGGGTCCCCATCATGAGCTGAGGAATGAATTAATTGGTGCTAGCACCCCTCCAGTGCCATCAGTGAAGGTCTGGGCAAACCTGAAACACAGCATGGGACTGACCTGTTCCATCCCTTTTCCATCCTCACTTCCTGAGGATGGGGGGTAGGGAGAGAGCACCAGGCTAAAGGCAGAGTGAATTAAAGGTGGTTGGGCTTGGGGGAATGTCCCTTTGTTGTGAGGGAAAAGCTATTGCTGCTCACACTGTTCTCCCGAGTGCTCAGGGCACAGATTGGATTGGGAAATGCTGCGCTTCTGAGGGGCAGGAAAAGTGAGGATTTAACCTTTTACAGGAGCCATTCATCAGTCCAGTGAGAACTGAAAAAATTCGTGCTGCTCTAAGGCCTTCCCAGTCCCTGCTAAATGTGACTGTTGTGAGCAATGGAGGCTGAGAGAGGTGCAAAGTTTGGGAGGCATTGATTGAATCTCGGTGCAGAAGCAGGGCTCTGGGTGACCTCTGGAGTGGAGACTTCCCTTGGGATATAAAGGGGTTTGGAATAAGTCCCAGTCTCAAATTCCCACCTTCCCATCCTGTTCCATGGGCACATTCTGTACATTTCAGGAAGTGATGCTAATATAGAACAGTGCAAATTTTTGGGGTCATTATACAGATCTCCACACATTTCCAGGAGTTCTCAGACCTCTGCACCAATAAATACAGGAAAACAGGAATATATCTTAAATTTTGTTACATTTTCCCGTCCCCTTCTCAGCCCAGTTCCTGAGTACAGGTCACCTCTCCCTGGAATAAGAGACTTCATAAAACCCCTTTACCCTTTCCCAATCCACCATCATTCATTGAGCCATGATATGCAGCTCCACATAGAGTTCAGCCTCCAAGCTCTCCCAATCCTGCAATCCACCAGGTTTTTTTTATAATATATATGCAGTTCTGAATGCAGTTAATAGATTTTTACCCTGCAGAGAACAAAATCCTCTGCAGAACAGTTGGTATTTTCTGGCTTTCAGCACTGTATGGTAATGTAAATGTCAGGACAGCATAAGGTAATAATTATGAAATCATATTTTGCTGCTTTAAGGAACTAAAAGGTTTCTAAAAAGTAAATAAAACTTGTCTTTTCCATTGCAAGCTCTCTCTCAGCCAGTGATTCTATTTTCGTGTGTTTGTGGACATTATTTAGTGCTGTCTGAATGCAAATGGTATTTATTGGAATAATAAAAGCTGTTTCCTAGTTATCCTCTCATAAAAGCTTACAGTGTTCACTATCTACAGCATTCCAGCTTCCCAGCAGGACAAAAGAAGCAGCTTTGGATGCAATGTCTGGCTCGTAAAATCATCATAGCATCACAGAGTGGTTTGGGCTGGAAGAACCTGAAATCCCATCCCATTCCAGCCCCTGCCATGGGCAGGGACACCTTCCACTATCCCAGGGTGCTCCAAGCCCTATCCAGCCTGGCCTTGGATACTGCCAGGGCCTCACCACCCTCACCTGGAAAGATTTCATCTTAATATCTATGTGCCTAACACCTCAATATTAAATACAGATATTAAATAGCTGAGTTTGCCAGATTAGTTAACTCACTCTTTATTCCAGAAGAGCTGAGCCAGGTTGTTAAGTTCTCCTCTGTCTTGCAGTGGAGTGAATGTTGTTTACAGCCTTTTCATCTTTTATTAAAGGTCAGCAGCACTACTTCCAGCTTAATGTCTCCCCAAAAAAAGGACAACAATGGGAAATCTCTTCCAATATTGTTTGTTTGTTTGTTTTATTAGCTTAGACCAAGCAATTCAGGTAGAAATGTTAGGTGGAAGGTAAGAGGTCACAGAAATCAGGTAAATCTGGTCTTTAAGTCTTATTTCTTGTAATTTATCTGCTGGGGATCATTGTCATTGCCATACAAATGAGAAAACCTTGAAATTAGAGCCATCCCTGCAGAGTAACATGGGGTCTGTATTGGAGCAGAAGCTGCTGTTACCATTCACCAGCATTTCTGTGATCACAGGCAGGTGAAAGGATCTTCCCTTACATTTCTGCTCCTCATTTTTCCTCTTGATCATCCAAAAATATTTCACTTCATGCCATCCATCTCATCTGCATACCACATCATTAGCATGCAGGGGAGACGGGGAGCACGTTCCCACAAATTGCAGGAAGGTGCTAAGCATGAATCCTCACAATGCCCAAGTGCCTTTCCTGCTGCTCCAGTGCCAGCGTGACCTGAGTCAGGTTCTCTTCTGGAGGGCTGTTCCTGGGAGAGGAGGGAGGAGGGGATGGGCTGTCAAAAAGCCTTGATGTGTTCCTAGCCAGAAATCTCACACTTGGAAAAACAGAGCGAGGTGTTTGCAGGGAGTGCTGTGACCTTGGACTGTGATAAAGGGGTGCCGAGGAGGAGTGGCCTGATGGTAAAACCCCTGGGTTCTGCAGAACTTTAAGGAGATGAGCAAAGCAGTGCCACAGAGGTGTCTCACCAGCATTAAACACCTTCTCCCCAGCTCAGTAAGCTGTGGTACCGTTCCAGGCACCCCACTTAATTCCTCCTCCTGTTTATGGTAAATATTTTTCCTGTACCTGCCAGTCTCCCACATATTTACTTACTCTGAAGTGCATTTGAGTCATTGCCTTGTCAGTCTCACGTGGAGCTGTGACCTGCTGCACTCCCATGCAGGGCTGTCTCTGGGGAGGCTGTGTTTGTCTAATGAATCCGAGCACTTGTTCTGCTGCTTTGCAGGCTCCAGCCTCTGAAAATCCCTGGCTTCTCTTCCCACTGGGAGTGTAAAGCTCTTCGCTTCCTCTTGACGTGGAGCCATGCAGGTTTTTGGGGGTTAAAGCTGGCACTGAGAGTTAAACACGTGCCCAGTTAATGGGGCAGACACCCATGTCCCGCCTTTCCCAACATGTGGCACACAGATTCCAGTATCACCTTCCCTGCAACCATCACTAAATGTGTTTATTTTGATTCTTCAATGTCTGCACCTCTAAAACACTTTCACCTGCCTAACCATTGATTCTTTGGGTCACTGGTGGGAAAACAAGGTCACAAGTATGTGACCTCTACAACTGCCTGACAGGAGGCTGGAGTGAGGTGGCAGCCAGTCCCTTTTCCCAAGTGACTGGACAAGAGAAGACTGTCTCAAGTTGTGCCAAGGGAGATTCAGATTGGATAGTAGGAAAAAAAATTCTTCATGCAAAGTGTTGTCAAGCCCTGGAAAAGGCTGCCCAGGGAAGTGGTGGAGTCCCCAACCCTGGAAATGTTTAAAAAATGTCTCCTTATGCCACTTGAGGACATGGTTTAGTGGTGAACATCCTGGTGGTGCTGGGTTGACATTTGGACTCGATAATCTTAGAGGTCTTTTCCGACCTGAATGATTTTTGATTGTCCTGTTTCACCTTTTCCTTCCTCGTGCCATCTGTGTAGGATTGTGCTGGGTCAGGTGAGGAATTGGCAGCAGGGGGTTGTGGCTGTTCTTTGGAGCTGTGCCTTGAAGCAGAACAGTCACTTATCATTGATGATCATTAAAAATACCATAAAGCTCTTCACAAGCAATGGCTCATCCACATTCTGAGCCAGGGATATCCTGATTATCTCCCAAGCATGAAAAGAAATTCCCTCAGCTGTTTAAAAAGACAAAGTATTCACATGTTTCATACCCAGAGGGAGTTTCTGACACTTGGCATTTGGATTCAAGGCTGGAGATGAACTTGTGCAAGTGCTCTGGGCAGTGAAATCTGCTTTGCTCTTCTGTGAACACTTTCAAGTTGCACCAAGCTGTAACATAATTGGAGGAGCCATTAATCTACGGTTTGAACCCCCTCAATTAATTGTGTACACAAAAAAACCACTTTAAAATGCAAAGCAGGCTGAATTCAAAGGCATAAACAGTATCTTCAGTTACTGAGGTGAAAATACCAGCAAGAAGATTTTGGCCAAGCTGCTTCTCCAACCAGAGTTGAAGGTTTTCTGAAACAATGACGGAGGGAGAGTTTGTGTGGATGGGGAGGGGTGGCCTCTGAAACATTTTCAGAGCCTGCAAAGAGTAAATCAGAATTAATGACTCTGCTTGTTGATGGGGAGCTGCATCTTTCTATGTCTGCAAATAAGAACAGGTGTGTTGTTGCTTGGAACAGTTTTGATGAGGGATTTCCCAAATATAATCTATGTTTGTGGGTATGTTGGTCTTGAGAAAAAAGCATTTTTTTGTCAAATCTAGAACTGTCAGATCTGTGTGCTGCCTTGCACATCACCGAAATGGAAAATGCAGATTTCATGTGCATTTAAAAAGAAAGCTAAATTATTCATAAAATACATTAGTCACTTAAAAAAGAGCAGGTCAGGGTAACACTTAATTGCTCTTACTCATTAAAAAGATGCTTGGTCAATGGAAATGTTTGATTGAACGATCTCCTTATCTTCCAGAGCTCCTATTCTTCCTTTATGGTTTTATTCGTCAGGGCTCTGTTCTGCCAAATAACTGTTCTCTGCTAAGAAATAGCCAAAACTCAGACTTTCTTTGTAAATTGTGGCCGAATTCCCAGTCAGTCAGCATAAAAGTATGAGCTGCTGGGTGCCTGGTTTTCCTGACTTAACCTCTGAAGTCACATTTGGACCTTTGGGATTTGTGGCATCTTTTGAGAACAGCCACCAGGCAATGAGATATTAATACAGTGAGTGTTAGTGAGATTAGTAATAGTGGATATTAAGAAAAAAATGCTTCCAAATGTCCTTTTTCATGCTGAAAGTTTTGCCTGGAAAAGGCAGGTTTTAAGACAGAAGGAAGTGGGACCTGCAGGACACTGTTCCCATGTTCCTGAGTCCGTCCGAATGCTCTCTGCAGTTCCTGGATCCCGCTCCTGCTTCCCTTGCGCCTTAAAATTTCTTGAAATGCTCTTCCCTCTCTTTCCATGAATGTTTGGGCTGAATTTCAATGCTGGAGCTGCAGTGAGCTCTGCCTGTGTGGATCAGCATGCAGCTCACATCAGCCTTTCCACATGGAGGTGCAGGGAAGGCAGCCCTTAATGAGAATTGTCAAAGTGAGGAAAGAGAACGTTGTTGTGAGCAAATTCCAGGGCGAGCTGATTATAAAGAACTCAGCTCCTTCAGATGTTCTTGCAGGCTGGTAAGTGCTGAATACAAGCTTGTAAACTTGCTGCACAGATTATTGTTTTACAGTCAGCCTTTTTACTGGGGATAAATTGGCCAGCTTTCCATGTGATGTGTGGGTTTGGATTGTTCCACCACCCCGAGCTGGGTGGTTAAAAGATGTGGGGATGTGACACTTGGGGATGTGGTTTAATGGGGGACTTGGCAGTGGTTGAACTTCATGATCTTAAAGGTCTTTTCCACCCTAAATGGTTCTGTGAATCCATGTGCAGGTTTAGGCTGGGAACAGGCACGTCTTGGAGGGGATGGGGAGGGACTTTTACCTGGACTGATCCCTCTTTGAGACCACTTTCCATTCCCACTGCTCCTGGAAAGGCACCTGAGCTCGAGCTGTGTCACAGAAAACATTGACAAAGTTCCAATAAATGGGAAATTCAGGTTTGTTTGATCACGAGGAGTTCAGTGCAAACCAGTCCCCCAAAAACCTTGCATTTTCCTGGCCTGTGTATTGTGTTTGATCTGGTGGAAACTTTGGAGGAGTGTGCACAGCCTGTAAATCCAATCTATAGAGGTGTGCATTCCTTAATGATGAAGATGATGGGTATATTTAGATGGGATAGCAGGAAGAAACTCTTCCCTGTGAGGGTGGTGAGGCCTTGGAACTCTTTCCATTCCCTTTCATAATGATCACCCTGAAAATACCAAGGAAACATTTCTTAATCCTTTATAAAAATAAAAAAATATGGTTCATTTTAGGCATATCTGCTTAGTAGAAATCCCCCCAAAAATTCTTAAAATTCACATTTTGGATTTTCATCAGAATATTTCTATTCCATGGTAATTTTTAAAGATTATTATTTTTTAACAGACAAAACCCCCCAAATGTTTTCTTTTCTATTAGTTTTGCATGCAAATTGGTCGAGCTCAGTGGAAATGGCTGTCACAGGGCACAAAGCTTTTGGCAGCAGTCACAAATAAAAGGCTTAAATTCATTTAAAATGGATACCTTTCAATGAAAGTAGATCTGTTCTTTTGAAATCTCCTGGCTGATGTGGCATGGGAATGTGCAATGGCAATTCCCTTTATCCAGGAGGCATTCTGCTCATCCACTACAGTGTATTTCCAGAGGATTTATGGTTTTTTCTTAATTTTTATTACTGAACTGATCTGCATGAGAACAGGGCCTTTGTTCCATAGGGATTCATTGGATCCAGATGTTTGTTTTCTATGGGAATTCACAATCTCATTTGTGCCATTGCATGGGGCTGTGGCAAAGCAGTGCTGATGACAAAGACAGGATTATCACTTCTGCCAGGGATCAGCAGCAGCCACTGAGAGATTCCAATAAAACAAAGGCCTGGATTCCATGCAAATTTGTTCTCTAATAGGAAATTTCGCATAAAGGGTGAAAGAAAGGAAACCAGAACTAAGAGTTTGTGTAGGGAGAGCAGAGCTGAGCAGGGTCTCTGCTGCTTGGTGGGTCCTTGCCACCCACTCAGCTTTTCCAGACTTCCTCATTCCAACCTCGTCCTGCACTGGGAAGTTTGTCCCCAGAGCTGTGGACTCTCCCAGCACCCTTCCAAAGGCTCCCTTAATGTCCAGCTCAGCGCTTCTGCTTTTCCTCTGGATCTGGGCAGGTTTTATGATTCAGTCCCATTCCTGTTATTCCAGGTCTGGATTCTCATCTCTGTTTTGGAGGAATTGATGTATGGACTTTTCTGTGAGACACACAAATGGTCTTCAAATGGTTGAGACTTGAGGGACCTTTGCCTGCTGCCTGAGGAGTTTTACCAGCAAGACCTTCCACTATTCCCTGCATTCCCTGCAGACAGCTCCAGGAATGCTGACCCAGAATTAGAGGGTTGCTCTCCCTCCCCTTGAGATATTGCCTGCTTCAGCTGGGACAAACTTTTTTGTCCCTAACAAAACAAACAAACTCCTCTTAAAATTTAGCAGAAAGTGGGAATTCTCTTCATATCCGTGTGGTCCTATATTACAGAAATCTGTTTTTTCATGGGTTCTTTTCAGGGCTTTTTGAGACACAGTATCTTAGTGAAAAATAAGACTATGGATTCTTGAGTTATTCCAACTTATTTTGTTTTTCAATGCTGCGAGATTCCAGAATTAGTAAAAATATAAGTTCATGCAACTTTAATTAAATTTTAGCCTTTAAATGTGTTTGCAGTAGCTGTTAGTCTGGACACAAGACCCTGCTTAGAGTTGATAAAGGCAGCTTAGTTTAGTACCATTGTGCAGAAGATAAATCTTGGGGTGCATGGTATAATTTATAATCCTGGATATTTCATCTTTATTAGGTTTAATGATATCAGATGTTTTGATTGTTTTAACAAGTTTGGTCAAATGTCAAATCTAGTCAGCATCATTTATCAATAAATTCAATTTTTTTGCCTCCAGCTTTGGACTGGCAATTTTATATGTGTTCATGTCTGTGCTATAATCTAGAGAGATTCATTGGGAGCTGCAGAAGAACAGAGATTGAGGTTTTTACATATAAAATAAGAAATCACACTCTACAGAAGGCTTGAGGGAATGTTAGAAACAAGGAGTATTTGTCACTTGCAAGCTGAAGCAAAGTGGTTATAAATACATGGCTCACATTAACATCCCACTTCCTTGTGGGTACACTGTGCATAAAGGCTTGGAAATAATTGAAATGGAAACACCAAGCGACCAAGGACAGCAGAATTGCTGATCACAGGTGGGAAGGGAGTTTTTGGGGAGTGTCAGACTTTGGGTGATTGTCACTGCAGAAATATCAAGTCCTACTCAAGGAGGGGTCTGAGAGATTACATTCCATAAACAAGGTAAACAATGAAGTGAATAAAAACATCACCTTAACTGCATATTTTTACAAGTATAAAAGACTGGGAGGATGATTTTTTTTGTACTCAGCCACTTGGTGTTCCATAAAACTTTGAGATAATTATGGCAGGAAAAGGAAGCAATATGAATGGAATCTAACGAATGGAACCTAATGCTCGAGGGACATGAAATCACCCCCCACCCTCGTATTTTTCCTACACTATTGTCCCTGAAAAAGCTCATAACGTGCCTTAAAGGGAGCTTTCCAGTGCTGAATGACCCAAAATAAATCTGTAAATGGAGCTAAAATATCACCCATGATGCTGGAATGTGGAAAACCAAGGAATGTGTTTCAGGAAGGGTTTAGGTATCTTAGAATCTCTGTTTCTTGGAGCACTGCAGCTGCTCTGGGCTGAGTGAATCCTGCCTCAAACTTGGCTCCTGCACAGATCAATCCCAGGGCATCCTCAGCCTTCCCCAACTTCAAACACAGAAGTAAGTCTGACTCTTTTAATCCTCCATCAGGTCCAGAATGATTAACATTTATTATGGAGCCACTTAATGGCCAGTGGCCATCCAGTCAGAGGAGATTTATATCTCCTTACAACAGCTTAATGTGGACTTATGCTCCCCCAGGGTCCCTTGTCCAGCTGAGTGGCCAAAACGAACATGTTCAGAACTCTCTTACTCTCAGCAAACTCCAGACCCAGTGGCTACTTGCACATTTTAATCTGATTTATCTTGTCAAGGATAACGCCAATGCCAAACTGAGCTGCACCAGCAAATCTTGTGCAGGGTCCTGCCTGCCAGAAACTCTGCTTTCAGAGGCTGCCCTGAGCTGTCAGCACTGGTGGCTGTGCTGTGCAGAGGTTTCTGTGACACTGGGTTAACATTTGGGTACAAAATGAAGCAGACCTCTGTCAGATTTTGGCTTTGGGGTATTACTGAGCAGCACTCACTGTTCTTGTTTAGGGTTAGGAAATATTTAATATAAAACCTCCAGGTGTCCTTGTGTGAAGTCCAGATTCAGAGCACTGAGCATTTGAGCTGAAGAAGAATGTTGGCATTGAGTGTAAGGACACGTAACTGTTGTTGTTTTATGCTAAGTATCATTTCACAATGTTTTGAGTGCAGAGGTAATAGCTGAGCATCACAGCTACATAGCATGGCAAATAATGCAGCTAAAATGAGCGTGCTTCAAGAAATCAGCTAGAGACAACATTTTCTTAAAGCTCTACTCTGAAAGTCTCTATGTTTGCTTATTTTTACACTCTTTACAATGAAGGAATCATCCTTCTTTACAATGGAAACATTCTTCAGTCAAAGCTTCTGATTTTTTACATGCATGCAGCTGCTCCATCCTGGAAGAAGAGTCACTAAAAATTACTTTAGATTTCTTTTTCTGGATCTGAAGTTTGACAGAAGCAGTCAACCAATGTTTTCTCTTTTGCTCAGAAGACAGGGAAGCAATCTCTACTTCCGTGGGCAAGCAAGCAGATGAAAGCTTCTTTTTATGTTGCCTTTGGCTTGTGCTTCTAGAGCAGCAAAGGGTGAATCCAGTCCTTGCACAGGAGCTCTGTAACATGAGGAATGATTTCTAAATCATCCCCTTGCCCTGATTCACCTGTCTCAGCAGATGTGGTGACTGCTCTTGCATTTAGATTGTTATCCACAAGTGCTAATCTGCTCTTTGCCTGCACTCCTGCATGGAGCTGCAGAGGAGAATGCCTTGAAGTCCTTGCAGAATTTGCCTGGTCCATCAAGTCTTGTCTGCAGTCACATTCCTTGTAGAATCACTCAAATCCCAAGCCTTTCTAATTGGTGCAGCTTAATCAGCAGGGCTCCAAGGGCTTCCTGGCTCCCTCATTTCCATTCCCTGTTGTCCCATAAAGTGCTTTGGCTTTCCCAGCAGTCAGGGAAAGCTGTGGCAGTTCTACCTGAGATGGTTTTTTTTCTGGGAAGTCGGCAGGCTCCCCAGATCACCTATTCCTGCGCCGCCTGGAGCGGAGCGATTTTGGTGTGAAGCACAAATGACATAAAGTTGTATTAAAAAAGGCAGGAGCTGTCCTGATTCCCCACATAAGTGAATGCGTCGAGCCTCAGCGCTCAGAAGGAAAACAGAGTGTACTTTGTGCCCATAATCAGCATGTTTCCAGCAGCCTGGCAAATGGTTTATGATATTATTCACAACCGTTGCGCCATCAGGAGCAGTCCTGCATTTCAACTTAATTGAGCCACTGCTATGACACAGCCAAGCTTTTCAAGTGGTGAAATTGTAATTATAGAGAGTGCTTCTCTGGCATTTTCCATGGGATAGCTGCTTGCAAAATACGAAGCCCTCAGAATGCATCTGTGAGGAAGAATTTCCTGGGGAAACTTGGCATTCGTGTTTCCTGTGCCATGCTCCTGACTCCTTAGGAGAGGTGGTTGGGGCTTGGATTTGATGATCTTGGAGTTCTTTTCCAGCGTCAGTGATTCTCTGTGCCTTGAACTGGGGCATTCTTACCCCATTTCCTCCCATTCCCACCACAAGGCCTTCCTTCAAGGGATGGGCTGTCCCAGGAGCTCAGAGCTGAGGTGACACGCCTTGTATTCCACACCCAGGCCCTGGAATTGCTCTAGTCCACAGGGAAAAATAGAAAAATTGTGGAAAATTTTGTCATGGGCTCACTTTTCTCTGATATAAGAGACCCTTGAGCAGCCAGTTATGGAGTGTGGCATTTTCTGAACCTTAGTGATGCACAAACCACAGAGACAGAACAGCACGGAGCTGGCAGTGGGGTTGGAGCTGCAGTTAATCATAGATTTGTCCCAGGAAAGGTGTATTCAACCAAAGGTCGCAATTTCAAGCTGCCAGTGGTTGATTCTGCAGAATGTATACAACAGGTGTAGCTTTCAGGGGGAGGCAGAGTGGCTCAAGTGCCTGTTTGCATCAGGAAATATGGAATAAAAATTTAAATGAATGGTTTCTATCCCCTTGTGCTGCACTGAGGCAGGAGTAGAGCTGGGATAGCCATGCAGGCTGGGAGAGTGCAGAGGTAAATAATGAAAACAGGGAGAAGGGGCAGCATGTGTAACCAGGGATCTCCTTCCTTTGCTCCATGGGCTCGTGTTAGAGAACAGAACCACTGGGCAAGGCTGGATTTCCAGAGGTGCTGTGGGAACAGCAGGATTTACCCGAGTTCCTCAGAGCAGAGGCACCATGGAGGCTGATAACAAATCAGCTGTGTCCTCTTTGCTCCCACATGACAAAACCGCTCTCTCCTGCTTCCAGACACACTCCAGTTTTTGTTGTTTGGGTCTGGATTTTGATGCTGGTTGGTATTTTTCCCTCTTTACCTTCAGCTGTTGCGTGCTCTGCTGTTCCTGTGCTGTGAAAAGCTCTGGGATGTCACCTGACACGCTCCACTCCTGGTGCTGCATCAATGCAAATCATCGCTGGCTCTCCCTGCCTTTCATCCCAGACAGTCTGGGACTATAATTGCTTGGTTCTAATATTTCCTCTCCCAAGGCTATCAATTTGTTTGCAATTTCTCCACCTGTTGGGTTGGCTCAGGTATCCCACAGGGTTTTGTCCTAGGCATCCACTACTTAATTTATTATGCTCCCAGCTCTGGAACACGGGCACCCTGAAGCATTTTTACAAGCAGGATTCTATTACGGGGTTGTTTTGTTTGCCAGAGATTTTGGCAGGAACCAAGGAGTGTTTTTGTCTTTATTTGCTCCGTGCAAGCCTTGCTGTGAAGCTGGTTATTATTGCACTGAACAAATCTGAATTCTTTGACCAATTTTCTGGTCAGGAGCGTGTTGTGAGTGTCCAGTACCACAGCACACGCTGAGCAAATGGCCAGGGTGGGGGGGAGCACCTGAAGAAGGGGCTTTGCAGGTGGTGGTTTCCACATAATTCACCTGCCTTTCCTGTGGTTAACCTTGAAAATTACTTTGAGAGGTGATGGAAAGAGGCCAGGTTTTGCTTTCTGCCATGTGGATTTCAAAAAGCAGAACTTAACTCAGGGGCAGGCTGTGGGAAATAAGCTGGAATCACATGGATAAAGAGAGTAGGAGAAAACCAGCCAGGCCTCAGGGGCTGCTGCTGTACTGTCTTAGTGGAGACCAGAATGGGAATAGTAGGAAAAGTAGCATGGAATCACTTCTGTGCTTGGCATTTGAGGCTTTTTAGCCATATATCTGAAATGTATATCTAAAATACTGTGTCAGTTAGTGTTCCAAAGGTTGGTACAGCAGTTTGCTGGCTGGAAAAGCCCTGAAAACTAGAAATGGATAAAATCCGGAGGCGTGAAAGCTACACTGTTGTTTTTCCACCCTGTCCCATGTGCTGAGTGAGATATTTTCCCTTTCTGTGGGATGTAAGATGTGCTTTGCATGGGGGCTTCTCTCAGGACAGTGTTTCCCAGGAGAGGGGCAGAAGCAGGTGGTGCCATCCTCGGACAATTTAAAGCATCCATAACTGGGTTCCAAACTTTCTTCTGAGCCCTGTGGAAGTATTGTTTGTATGAGAAACTTTACTCCTTATGGGTTTAATAAGGACTGAAAAGAGGTTGTAGGGCAGCCTTTAATCCCCTAGTTGTGAGTGCAGGTAAGGGCAGCAGAAGGATAAGCAGCAAAACCTGTGTTTATAGGAAAAACACTGAAAAAACCTCAAAACCCCCACTCTTTTCAGGGTCTGCTCCACAATCTCTTGATGAAAATGTTAAGAAAATAACTTCTATATAAGACAAATCTCGGCCACTGCTAAACTGCCCTCTGTATAACCTGCAATTTTTTACTCTTTCTACTCTGATACATTAATACTAAAATATTGATGAATACTTTGTCTTATCTCTCTTCCCTTTCTTCCTAGCAGACAGAGAAAGTAAAAATAGCTGGAGCAGTGGGTCTTCTGGTTCTGCTGCGGTTCAGGCAGTTTAGGCTTTGATTTGTGTGACCCAGCAATGTTTGGGGCAGGAGGGCTGAGTATGAGAGGGAGTGAAAGCAAACCTTAAATCTCTTAGTAAAATGCTTGTTCTGCTCTTTCTGCTGAGGGGGATAAGGAAAAAAAAAAAAGATAAACAGCAGAGCCATTACAAGTTGGCCTGAGTCCAATCCCTTAGTTACATCGATGCCTTTAACTCCGCCTGAGAAAGTCATTTTAAAGAAATACAGTTATTACATGCATTAGTCCTCGCATCCTGGGAGGTACATCTGTACTCTTCAATCTTTCTGGATTACCTCAAATGTTTCCTGAAGGCTTTTAAATCCAGGGAAGACCAATCGGAGAGAAGTCTCGCTGCAATCCTTTTCTTTTTCTGGCTCTGCAGGCAGAAAAAACCTGCAAGAGGCTCACAGACTATGTTTTAAAAAACAGGAAAACAGACAGAAAATTCAAAGTGGTCCATAAAAACACTGCAGACAGGGAATTTAACAGGACCACAGCTTCCCCCCAGAACAAAGTGTGATTAACTTCTCAGACTGTGGTCTCTAATCTGTGTTTTCTGAGAATACAGGCCATGAGCTCAGCTGGGCAGAATTATTGTGGCTTCCCCCCTTTTGGTGGATATGTCCCAGTTTACTGCTGCTGAAAATGGGACTGAGCAGGATAAGTGTGCAGAGCCTTGGAAATACACACTGCATCAGCCACTTGGTTCTGATAATACCTTATTTGTCTTTCACTGATGAAACTCAGTGCTGCTGTTCCCACTTTACATCAATGAGAACTGAGACAGAAGCGAGTCCAGCATCACTAATCACTTGGATTCTGGTTTTGGGCATAGGGCTGCAGTGAGATCAGAGATAATCACCCAGTGTTTGGTGTTCTGAGGTTCAAAATAAGCTAAAATTGAACTCGGTCCTAAAGCATTTCTCAGCAAATGCCTCTCTATTTGCTTGGACTCATAACAAGACCACAATTATGTTCTGTAAAGTGATTAATCCAGAGGCCACTTGTCAGCTGATGCTGCTGGTCCTGCTGGTGTCTCTCAGAATGTCTCTGGACCTGCTCCACATCTCTTCTCTGCTCCTGGTGTTGGAATTCCAGGTCCAGACCACGGTGAATGTGCCATATGTGTGTCCTCTGGTCTGGCTTCTCTCTTCTCCAGGAAGAGGCAGGGCTGGTGGTGGTCAGTTGGGCCCCTGAAGGAGGTGGTCAGGCCACTAGGTCCCCTGCATGGCCACAGAGCTGTGCCCTCACCCAAGGCAGTCTCCAAATGGCTCATCTGTTCTTCCAGGCAGATGGTTTGCCTCAATTAGTGCAGAAATGTGAATTAAAGCACAGGCCTTGGTGCATTATAAATGAAAAGAACGAGGAGATCCATAAAAACTGCTTATTGTGGTAAATATTGTGTTTGCTTTTCTATGCAGTATTCCCCCAAATGAGCAGTGAGGGACTGGAATCATAGAAAGGATATGGCTGGAAAAGGCTTTTAAGATCATCAAATTCAGCCATAAGCCCAGCACTAAAAAGTTCACCAGGAAGAAGTTCACCTGCAGGACAAGAACTTCCCAAGAGTTCATTCCTGACTCTTCTTTCTTTCACTTAACACTAAATATTCATTGCAGTAAATGAAATTCTTACATCACAGATAGTGTTTTCATCTGGAGGAAAACCTTCAAAGCAGCATTGACCATTCCATGAAAAAAATCCTGTGGGATTGCACTGCAGTTCATCTGCATGGAATACACAGAAATTAAAATTGCAGGCAACAAAAGAATGATAGAATTTGTTTGAATATCGTGTGTGACTTCCCTGATATGAATTTGAACTTTTAGCTTTGCAGACAACTTTCCTGATGACTTCAGCATGAAGCTTTCCCCCCTTTGGCTCAGGTTACATGCGAGGCAAAAAGAGCCCGGTTTTTTCTCTTACAAATTGTCCAATTCAAAGATCAGTAGTGGTATCATGTCTCACAAGTCACTTGCCATGTCACCCAGAGCTTAAGGGCACATGTTTTAATGTGATCTGTCAGCCCTTCTGAACAGATTTAGGACGCACTTGTAATATATTAGTACTTTCCTTTTTAGACTCAGCTCTCAACCCAAATCACAGTGGGAAATTGATTGCCAGCTCCATGGCTCCTGAATGGAACCAGCTTGCTGGGCATGAGGACAGCCACAAAAATCACAGCCACATCCTGGATGGGACGTGATAAACCAGAGCTATTTCATCTGTGGCCATACCTGCTCTCATTAGGATAAAGTCTGCATTTCCAGGCTGAAGAAAAGCCCAGCTGGGCAGCCAGAATTCCACTCATTTGCAGTGCAGAGCCAGGCATTGTTTGCTTCCCTTTGTGCTGTGAGGCAAAGCTCAGTACACAGAGCTCGAGGCACAGCTCTGCAGCGTGCTGCAAGTCAGGATCAAAACTCCATTCACTTTCCAGAGACCAGAACACCCCTGCCTGTGCTTGCTTTAATAATTGCTCAAATTGAGAGGAACAGGAGGGATCTTTGCCATGACCTCGACGTCTCTGCTCACATTTGGGTGTGAAAGGATGGGTTATTTACTAATTGCTATCATGGGATCTTAGTTGAAAGGGGGAACTTACTCTGCTGGGCTAACTGGTGTTGGAACTTGGTAGTAAAATCACCCCTTGTGGTAAATAAGTGCTAAACTCACCCACAGCTCTACCTGGGATGTGAGTTCTCTGTTATGAATTCTGGAGGAATAATGGTTAGGAGTCCATGAGTCAGTCATTTCCCAATGATACTGAAACAGGAGGATCAAATTCTTCAGTAGTCCATCATTATATTCAGCTATTCCTGTTTCTTCAGGAAGAATTATTTTTTAGTTCTGACAGATCCCATTTGCTCCCTAAGTCACAGCCCAGATATTCAGCAACAGCACAGGAACAGGAATGTTTCCAGCAGATGTTGTTATATCGGCAGGAATTATCTGACACAACCAAAACAAAGTCACCATAAACTAACATTGACGTATATTTCTCCTAAAATTGTCTCAAAATAGCAATCATTTTATGGAGTATAAATAACTTCAGATTATCTCACCCTTTCTAATGGCAGCTGATGTCACCCTGCACAGAGTTTTGTGCAGATGTCTGTCTTAACTTACTATTTTTAAATGTTCCCTCGCTATTAAATGCATCTTTGTGTCCTTTCCCAATCGTTATTTGCTATTCATATTTAGTTTTCCACCACTTCATCATCTGAATTTCGCTACACAAAGGAACTGTTAAAAATGAACATCCTAAATTAATCCTGTTTGTGGAACTCATAAAATGATCTAAAAGGTGTTTGCAGGAATCGTTTTAGATTCTTGTCTGGATAGAATTTATTTTTTTTATAATCTTGTGGGTTTTAACCCACTCCAAAGCTTCTACTTTTGAGAGTATTTAAATAACAGCTCTTAGCTGTTTTTCTCATGAAGTGCTGGCTGCTTTTGTTGTGAACATGCTGTGATAAGAAAATAGGGTTTATTTTTTGGTGGACCTTTCTTGTTTATCTGTTACACAGGACACAATTATAAATACAAGTGTAATTCTGCCTTGCCTACAGCCTTCCCACGGGAGTGCTGCAGCAGATCTAAGAAAACCTCACAGAATTATGTATTTCCAATGCTTTATTTAGCTCAGGTTATCAGCTGGGATAACAAGGCCCAGCCCTGTTTGTTTTGACTTTTTCTGGGAATATTTGCAATGTTCAGACAGAACAGGGTAAGAAATCTGTGAAAGTGCATAAACTTTGGTCCTACTACAACACTTCCAACAGAGGAGCTGTGGCTGCCCCTGGATCCCTGGTAGTGTCCAAGGCCAGCTTGGATGGGACAGGTTGGCTTGGAGTGGAAGGTGTCCCTGCCCATGGCAGGGGTGGCACTGGATGGGCTTCAAGGTTTCTTCCAGCCCAGACCATTCTGTGATTCCAAGATTCTCCAATGTGGCAGTGATGAATCCAACTTCTCTGCAGTGGGAACACATTTCCCTGGGGGACAGGTGTACCCATTTCAAGAGCCCAGCTGTTCTGTTCTCTGACCAAGCACAATTTTAGGCCTTGGGAACCTGGCAAAACCCTTTATCTACTCTGTGTGGGGTTGAGATCAGTGGGAGTTCCTGCACCGAGAATATTTTTCTTGGGATCTTTGGGTCTCTGTTGTGTCTGCAAAGCTTACACAAAACCCCAGTGTGGATCTCTCTTAAACCTCAGGATTCCTTATTTTATTGTAAAATGGCAAATCCTCCTGTTTACAAAACAAAATTACGTTTGTGGAACCAGTTAAACTGTAAGAAGAGATTTTTCTTGTTGTTTTGAGGGGCAAAACGATCACATTACTGAGGAGAAAATAGAGATGTTAGAGATGGGCCCACTTTGCTGAAGTGAAAAGGCTCTTGGCTAAGTTTGCAGAAGAACGTTCCCTCGCGGAGGAGATGCTTGTGCCAAACTCATCCACTGCTTCAAGCTCTGTTTTATCATTTATGCTCTGTTTTCTGCTGCTGCTCTGCCTTTGTACTGGCAGCTCAGCCTCTTCCAGGAGCTGACTGGAGGGCTCAGAAATCTTGATAGGAACATAAAATCCTGTATAAATTGTCAGCAAGGAAATATTACTTGTTTATTTAACCATGAAAGTCCTCTCACACAGCTACCCCAGCAGTTTCTAAAGCCCTTTACCCTCTGTCAGTTGTAGTGGTTGGACCTTTCTGGCCTTGCTTTGACTGCATGTCTGACGAGTTTGGAAATGAAAGATGAACATGTTCTTGATTGCAGGTGGTCAGATTGAGTTTCTAATTATTGTGGGGAATTTTGCTGCTCTGCCTTTGTTCTAAGAACACTTTTTCACTTCTGACTTTGCTGCTGAAAATGAGGTGGGATGGTTCAGCTGGAGCTGGTATGGATGAAGGCCAGCTTTGCTCTAAGTCAGCAATCAGAGCTGAGCACTAAAAACACTTTGCTGAGTGGACTGGCATTCCAAGTCCCCTCAGTGAGTGACTCAGACTATGTGTTTTTAAGAACCCTTGCTAATATCTCATGTTTGTTTTGCTTCTGGCTAAAGCACAGCCTTTCAAATCCCAGGGCTCTGCAAGGAAATTGGAGAAAACTGTTTTTTCTTGAGTGCCATAGGTCATTTGTTCTCCCCAGACAGGTCTATTCAGCAACTTGTAGTCCTTAACTATCAATTATTTAAGAGCTGACGTACCAAAACTATTCTCTGCTGTCCTTAGCACAAGAACCATAAGGCCCAATACAATAAAAAGGAGTCATAAGACAGCACGGATAGTCACAAGATGTAGGAGTACAGGTAGTTCATAAAAGCACGATGGAATTCATAAATCATGGTTAGACAAGTCCCCCCAATTCGTCACACAGCCAAACACTGCTAAATGAGTTTTTTATATTGGCTTGGGGAACTGAAGTGGGGAGCTTCAAAGGAGGTGGTGTTTTCTTCTGTCACTGCTGACCTGAATCCTTACTAATAATGAATACTGCATGAGGGCCTTGATGGCTCTGAAGTTGTTGTTGCTTTCCTTAGAAATAAACATTGATTTCAACCGAATTGGGTGTTTTCCTATGATAGGAGACAGGGCACAGCCTGAATTTGGGGAGACTGTGCTTCTCTGTCTTGGAATTAACTCAGGATTATCCCTGATGTAAAATGAGAGAAGTAGGAATAGAATACAGGTTCAAGGAATGAACTTGTCCAAAAATATTTAAATCTCTCTTTAGAGAGGTAGCCAAGCAGTTTGGTGCTCAGGAGAGAAGGTCATCTTGAAACACCAATAATTTCTTTTGAGTGGAGCCTCCAAAGAGAGCATGAACTTGCAGAACACAAGTGCCCTGCCCAGGGATCTTGCACGCAGAGCAGCCAGGCATCACCTGAGGCACTGAGGGTGGTACAGCCTTCCTGTGGGACTGGGAAAGGAAACAGGGCTGCTGAAAGGCTGGTAAAGAATCACCCCAAAACCAGCCAGACAAATTGTGTCTCCGAATGGAAGTGAGCCTGCATCATAATTTGAACTTGTTATCCCCAGACAGCCACGGCCAGAGCTCAGTGCCAGGCAGAATGAACTAAAAATGTGTAGAGAATGCAGCAGTGCCCTCAGCATCCTTTTGGCCAAAGAACGGGAGCTGCTGCTTTGGGATGAGGCAGAAGAGGAGGAGCCGGGGCAGAGAAATGGGGGAAATGCAGCTCTGCAGAGCTCTGTGTTAGAAGGGACTAAAGGCAGGACACTTCCACCTTTTGCTGTTTACCCCCTTTACCTGGGGTTACCTTCTTGCAGACCAGTTCCTTCAGTTAACTCAGAAACCAAACAAGTTTATTAAATGTGCTCTGAGATGCTTTTGGAACTGGGAAGGAAGCTGTTGCAGAGATTTTTTCCTTGGAAAGTGACAGTTCCTCTTCACCAACATGGAGCTGGTACCCCAGGAGAGACTGAGCTACAAGGAGTGTGTCTGATTGCAAATTTCCTTCTCCTTCAGCAGCACTTCTCTCTTATCCAGTACTGTCTCCACATTCAGTCAGTGTTATTGGCACTTGGCTGTGGAATTGCTTTGGTTTCTTCTTTTTATTGTCATCTGTCTGCCATAGGGAGCAGAGGGCTGTGAGGCCATCCCTGAGCTTGAAGGCTTTGAAAGCTCACTTGAGTTTGCGTTGCATGATGTGCTTTCACAACTGAGAGATTAAATCCATCAGACTTCCCAGAGGAGCGTGCAGAGAAAGGGGAGAATGGCACGTTAAATCTGGGGGGAGTGGAGGTCTCACCTCAAGGGATCCTCCCATTACTAAACCTGTGATTTAAAATGTGCCATGTATGGGGTATCAGGTGTTACCTGTCAGTAGTGCTGCGAAAAAACCCTGAAATAATTAAAAAATGCAACATACCAGCATGGCCAAAAGCCTTCTCTGTCATTTATTTTGGGAGCATGTTAACCTGAAGTGTGCATTGGTAGCATTTCCTTCAACTTCCTTCATCCTGAGCCTGACCCCTAAGCTAAAGGCCAAGTTTTCAACCTCATGCAAATGGACAAAACTCCATTTTCCTGAGGTGGCTACTGAAACTGGGAGTTGGGTTGGCCTTTCTTCCAGTCACCCCTGGCTTCAGCATGTGCCACAAGCCTTGTCACAGCAAACCTGGTGCTGCTGCTTTTGTTGTGTTTGCCTTACACAGGCAGGTTTTCAGGGGGGATTTTGGAGGATGGAAAACACCCAGAATTTGGGGGGAAACACCCTGAATATGGGGCAGGCCCAAAATTTGAGGGGTTTTGGGGGAGGCCTGAGGGGGTTATGGGGAATTTTGGAGGGATTTGGGGGAGGCTTTAGGAGATTTGGGGACTTCAGAGGGGAAAGGATTGAGCAGGTTCTTGTTGCTTGGTTTATGTCAGGTTTGGTTTCCTGTGTTTTTGCTGCACCAGGGCTGTCCTGTCCCTGTGACCGTGGTAAGAATGATTCTGCTGCTGACCTGGGCAGGGTAATTCATAAATCCACCCTCAGGCCTGGTCTCCTCTTATAAATAATAACCTGCTTCATAATGATCGAGTGTTTTCCTCAAGGAAACTTGAAAGAGGGAGGGAAATGAAAATCCTGGCTTTAAGTTATGATTCCTTAAAGAGCAGTGGGTGCAGAATGTGCAGTTAAGCTGAAGATATGATATAGGGATAATGTTGCTTTTTTTTTTTTTCAAGCAGCAAAATTAACTACCAAATGCCATCATTTTAAGACTATAAACCAGTGTAACCTATAAAAGATTTACTGGGAATCTAACTCTTCTTTTCGATATCCTAGTGAAAGAAATAAACATAAAACTGAAATCAGATGCTTTAGGATTTATGAGGTTGATTCAATTTTTTTTTCCTAGCGACTGTTTTAACAGCCTATTAACATCTCCCCCACAGCAAATATATAACAAAATTGATATTACAGAATCAAGTTGGGATGGGTCCCATGAGTGTACTTAAATATACCATAAACATCTAGAGCTATTCATCTGTATTATGGACTGGGTGTATAAAGTACATCTCTATAAATTCTCCTAAAGCAAATCCTTCCGAGTTCCTGTTGCAGAATAAAAAATTAAAGCTCTGAATCTGCGGAGGGTTGAGTGCTCCTGCTAAATTCCCAGCTCCCTTGTAAAAGGATGGTTTTCGCTCAGTGCTCTCAGGGCTGCTCACAAAAGACTAATTTTCTCCCTTGCAAGCTGAAATCAGTTGTCACCGTGTTAAAAAGCCTTTTACAGATGATTTGTGTTGTGCTAATTTCTTAAGTGTCAGACATGAGCACCTCTAATTCATGGCAAAAAGTGGAAAGGCCATTAAATGTTTCTAATAAAAGGAACATTGAAGAGCGTTGTGCCCAGTGTTGCTTTGCCATTTATCTGCATCCTGCCAGCTCTGTTGTGTGACGGCGTGGGCTCACCAGGGTGGAGAAAGTTTTAATCATGTGTGTTGGGTTTGAGCCTCATCCCTCAAAAAGGAAGGAGCAAACTTTTTAACTAGATAACCCAGGACCTAGAAAACTGCCTTTTTTTTTTTTTTTTTTAAAGTTCTTACTCAATTTGAAGAGGTTAAGCTTAGGGACAGTGTGTTAAAATAATGCCAAGATGTTGTTTGCATCAGCGGATGATTCAGCGCCCACCTCACTGCTCTCTTTACTGGCTCTGTTTGTTCTGGTACCTTTTACTGAGCTAAAGAGAAAACAATCAGAGAGCACCAGAGCTGTTTGGAATAGAAATAGCTGTGCTGCATCCAAAGTGGCGTAGAGGAGGGTGTGGAGGAGAGGATTTGTGCAAAGGATTTAGCTTTGGCTTAGCTAATTCTGGCATTTCCAAACAGTATCTTGATTTCTGTACAATTAAGACAGGATAACTTTTGAATCATTTGTGTTATGATGTCTCAGTTCCATTTTATAATTAAAACTAAACTGCATGACTGAAGGTTTCTAAACTTGGGATGTTTGTGTAGTAAAGCTGAAAAACTCCAGTCCTTTCTCTGAAAGTAAATTCTGCCTGGCAATCTTCCCCTGTGGCCAAAGTAATTCTATTAATTTCTTCAAGTGTTTTTCTGTAATACGCTGTTTAATCTGAGCATGGCCTTCCAGTGAATTCCTTGCAGTTCATCTCTGATCCATTGACCATAACAGAGTGAGTTTTGAGGCAAGATTAATTTGATTTGACAGAGTAAATTAGTGACTCAGTTGGCACCAAAGTCTATAAAGCACCCAATGAGGTGATTTTTTTTCTGTGCAGAGTAAGTGTAACTATTCTTGCAGCTTCAAACAGCGAGAAAAAGACACTACTACTTAAATAGAAATTGATTTATTCACTTAGGGCAAAAATTGGAGCCTAAAAGCTCCACAGTCAAGAATAAATTGAGATTTATTCTGGGTTTTGAAGTGAAAACACATGGTATTTAAAACCTGGGGAATTCAGGGAAGTGTTTATAACGAATAGGGTAGAGTAAAGTGTATTGACAGCAAAGAATGCATCCCGTGGGGAAAGGCTTCCGGCCATGGATCTTTCATCAGTTGTATCCTCATGCCTGATCCCGTGTGGAGTTTTCTCATGATGTTCAGCCAGCTGTGAAAAGGTCAAGCAAACCAGAGGGGAAAAAAAAAATAAAGCTGAAAAGCTCCAGCTGTTTGTTGTTGTGTCATTTTTTTTGGGTTTTAAGCGAAGTTGTAGAGAGAGCTGAGTAGTGGGACTTGACTGGCAGCTCCTCACATCCTTCTGGTGAGGCAAGGGGGCCTTTGCACCACGAATATTCAGGGATATTTTGGCAAAATTATCGTAGGAGGTTTTGTGAATTTAGTTTAAATCACAGGATTTACCTCAGTAAGGTTTGGATTAAGCACAGTACCTTGGAAAAGGACTTTTCTGAGACTCCTCAACAAGGAAAAGTTACAACGAGCCAAGTCTAGCAAAACCTGGTCTAGCAAAACACTTTAAAGTATTTCTCCAGGTATTGCTGCCACAATTTTTTCTGCCTGCAGCTGATGCTTTAGCTGCACCTGTCCTATTTTCCAAATGCAAATGTTCATGCCATTGCCTGAGAGTGATGTTATTTTTCAGAGTCTAAAAATATTGTAATATCTCAGTATTCACTGCAGCACAAAACACCCCAAATTAAAATAGCAGTAAAATTGAGATAATAGCTCAGGTTTGACTAGTCTTAGTGCTTGAGAATGCCAGAATAAATGAAAATTCGGGTGACAGACACTGCCTGTGATTAGATTGAATTTCTCCTATTCAAAATATTCAGGTGTTTTATTTTGGCTGTGATCACATTCACACATCATTGCTCTCTGGTTATGACAAGATGCTTTCGTTTCAGAGCATTTTCATAGAATCACAGACCATTAAAGTTGGAAAAGACCTCGAAGATCACTGAGTCCAACCACGAACCCAACAGCACCGTGTTCACCCCTAAACCATGGCCCCAAGTGCCACATTCAGGGATGGTGACTCCAGCACTTCCCTCAAGCCTGTTCCGGTGCCTGACCACCCCTTCAGTGGGAAAATCTTTCCTCATATCTAATCTAGGAGAGAAAAAACTCCTCACTGAAAGGGTGGTCAGGCCTTTAAGACTTTGAGATGCTTCCAGGAAGCAGTGGCAGGTAGGGTGGGGAATCCCAGGCCGTTGACATGAGGTTTTGAGAGATGCAGAAGCTCTAGAGAGACCACATAAATTCATATCCACCACTCCTGCTCTACAGCAAACACAGAATCACTCCCAAAGCACTTGAGTTTGCCCTTCAGTCCTTCCCGTGGACCCTTTCTCAAAAGCCTGTGAGATCCCTCACCCTGTAAAATCGACTGGGACCAGGGTGACGTTAGTGTCACACTCGAGCAGCCTGCCCTGGCCACTTCCTTTCCCCTCAAACAATAGAGGGTTTGTAATTTGGGATTACAAGTTGAGACTCAAAAATAGATTGCTGCTGGGCAAACTAATCTATTTGCGACATGCACTGCAATCATTCTAGCAGGGAAGGCCGCGATGAATTGCAGCAGATGGCTCTGAGCATGGTCCTCATTTCACCCTGGATTGCAAAACAAGGTTGTGTAACCACTCCAAGGTCAGCAAATGAGTTACTCCCGAAAGGTGATGAAGGATTTGCTCCTTCCACCCTACAACATTTATTTACGGGAGCTGCTGCCGAACCAGCCCTTGGTGATTTGAGGCTGGAGGGGGAGGCAGAGGGGGATTTAAGCCTCGGGAAGGCAAACATCCAGAGGGATTAATCCTTCATAACCATCATTTCTGTTATCCCTAATCTCTCATTTTCTCTCTCAAAGCAAGGCCTGTGGGAAATCTGGGGGGGATCCAAGGTGTGGTACTGGTTTGCCCTTGTTGCAAAGACCTTGACATCTTCAGTTCATGCTCTTGTGGTCAACAGAGACTTGGAAAAGTGTTTGTAGTCTCACTTGGAAAATACAAGAGGGCAGAGCTGCTCCATCAGCTGGAGCTGGGTCAGCAGTGTAGTGGAGGAAGGACACAAGTGGTCAAAATAATGATTTTACTGATACTAGGAGAAGAAAGGGCCTGACTGAAATCAATTTCATTAAAAAAAAAATCTTGTTTAGATTTAAATATTCTACCCTGCAATATGCTAGATTTGGTGGAGGAACAGAACTATTCTCTTCCCATTCAGAAAAACGTTCCAGTTCTTCCCAGTTTTCTGAAGTCTGTGATGTATCAGTTCTTAAGTTCCTAAAAATACATATTTAAGTGTTCATTTCTGGTGTCTTGTTTCTGATCCCTTCAGAACACCCTTTTTTACTCTGCTGTCTGAGCATGGCACAGTCTTTAAATGTATTAATTCTTACAATAGTCAGGGATTATCTTTCTTTTGCAGAGAAGTCCATGAAAACACCTTAGAGCAACATTTTCAAAATAATCATTGACCTAAACATGAAGAGCTGTCAGCTGGAAATTTCAAAGGAGCTCTGGTTCATGACACCTGTCTAGAGCCCTGCAATGACATTTATTTCCATGTGTGGTTGCCTGTATATCTTTAATTATTTAAGTTTTATTGCTTATATAAAAGCACTGATGCTAAAATGAGTTACTCGGGGAGCTCCTTTGAAAGTCCTTTTTGCATTTCTAGTGCCAGGATTCCTTGGAAGATTAAGCTCAGATGATTATTTTGAATAGAGGTGACAGAATCAAGCTTGTTGTAATACGTGGAAGGAATTCAACTTCCATGCAGAGCTGTGTTTGAATGTTTGATGTGCTTTATGTTAAAATTAAGGCTCAGGTTTATTTTTCCTGCCCAAAGTTCTAAATGATTTCAGACAAAAAGAAATAGCTAATGGAAAATGGAAAGGTGCAGTGATGTTAACGGGAATGTTCCTACACTGTGGATTAAGGGGTTATTTGTTTATCTCACGGAATTGTAGAATCCCAGAATGGTTTAGGTTGGAAGGACCTTAAAGCCATGGGCAGGGACACCTTCCACTGTCCCAAATTTCTCCAAGCCCCATCCAGCCTGGCCTTGAGGCCGTGTCCTACAGCCATGGTTGTTTTAGCAGCACATTGATAGATAAAGCACATTCCAAAGGTACTTTGGTAAATTCCAGTTAAATTCATAGCAGTTCTTGTTAGGTTTTTTTGAAAAAACAAACCCCAAAACTTTTTCATTGTTTCTCATAGGATTTACCATTGACTCTGTTGAAAAAATAAAATCTGCTGCTCTTAATAAGCTTCAGTACATTCTTTGAAATTATATCACCATCAAATGGGCTTAATTTCTTCCAAGTAAATGAGAGTGCTTTCTGTAAGGAATTATAAATCCCACAGGCACATTCCTGGTTTCCAGAATGGCTGTATTGTGAGTCCAGGACAACATGTTAAATCTTTAATCACTGACTGGTTTATATGGCTCTAACTGCCTCACTTTATTGTGAGTGCTTCCTGAAATTGTTGTTTTGGAGTGTCATAAGATGCTTCATCCTAATTTCAATAAATAAATCCTGGGAGTTCTCTTCTGTTTGGATATTTGTCATGGTACAACCTGAATGGAGCCTTGGAACAGCACAAAACTCTGGTTTAGATCACTTTGAAGCACATATTGAGATTATTTCTGAAGGAAAAGCCTCACAGCTGGAAATCAGGAAAGATTTCTTTACAGAAAGGTCAAGCATGGGAACAGGGTGCCCGGGAAAGTGGTGGAGTCACCATCCCTGGAAGTGTTCAAAATCTGAGTAGATGTGGCACCTCATGCTATGGTTGAGTGAGTGTGGTGGTGTTTGGTCAAAGGTTGGGCTTGGTGATCTTGGAGGTTTTTCCCAACCTGAACAATTCTAAGATCTTGTGCATAAAACCTTTTAGCCAAGGTTAAACTGAGCAGCCTCAGGAGCAGAAGCAGGTCTTTAATTTGATGTTTATTTTCAATGAAATTGAGCTTAGCAAATGTGACTTTATTTTTATCCCTGTAAACAGAGATGGGCCATAACCCCATGTCCCAAGCTCTCCTATCCTAAGGTTGCTCCTTATCCTCTCCCAGCTCTTTGGGTTGCTTCCCCTGCCTTTTGATGGAAGTTATTCCTACAATTGGGGCATGCTTTTGTTGTAGTAGCAGTGAGATGGACATGACAAACCATTCCTTGGTGCTGGGGGTTGTTTTGAGGTGGTGGATGCATGAGCAAAAGTGGAAGCTTTGGATCAGTTCAGTTAAAAGACCAAGGGGAAAATTTGGGGGGTGATTTGCAGGAATATTAAAGGAGTAGCCAGATGAAACTGGTAATCATTTTCAAGGGGTTTCTTCACTTGCAAAAAAATAAACCCTGTAAATGCAGCATGTGAGGAGAGTTATGATTCATCTGCCTAAAACGTGGTAATGAATTTTGCTGCTGTAGTGAGCCAGCCCTACTTCATTAATCTGCCATAATCCTCGTGTCAGTTATCACCATGTCCATCACTTTGTCAGGCATCAGATTTTTCTGAGAACATAACTGTCCATCATCTTCCCAATCTATCAGACAAGTTGCCCTTTGAAATGACAAAGATTGCTTCACGTCGAGTTTTTCGTAAGACTCCAATTCCATGAGGGACTTGGGGCAAATTCCACAACTAATCCACAACAAATTCCACAACTAAAGACTCCTTGGAGCAACTCTTCCATGTTTTGCCAGTTACTGGGACACTCCCTGTCTGCTGCTACGGAGGGCTCCCACTGCAAATAATCAACGCAATTACCAAATGCATCATTGACCAGAGAAGCTGCGGCTGCCCCATCTCTGGAAGCATCCAAGGCCAGGTTGGACAGGGCTGGGAGCAACCTGGGATAGTGGAAGGTGTCCCATGACAGGGGTTTGGGATTGTAAGGTCCCATTCAACCCCCAAAATTCTCTGACTCTATGGGAAATGCGTGGGCAGCAATGAAATTTTGGTGTTACCCCCCAGAACAAACCAATCGGCCAAAGCTCCTGGTAGCAAAAATCATTCTAGTTCAGCTTGTAAAGTCAGAGCTATTCCAGTTTATGGGAGCTGAGGGTGTGGTACATAAAGAGTGAAAACTGGGAGACTGAAGGCAATTATAAAATATTTTCTTTTCTATTGGAAAGTGCCCCTGCCCATGGGAAGGGCATTGAAACTCGATGATCTTTAAGGTTCCTTCCGACTCAAACCACGCTGTGGTTCCTCTGGAAAGGACAGGAAAATGGGCCTGAGACATTTCGATATAAAACCTGTAACAGCCACTGTAGTCACAGTTCATTTGTAAAGAGCTGAAAGACTGAGCACACCCTCCAACAGATAAAACACTTAATTTTATTTATGAATTAAGCTTTTGATCAGTAAAACAGCCATGTTAAAACCACATTTTATGTGACTGAAATACAGAAACACAGCCACTGCTGTTTGGAATGCAGTTGCCTTTATCTGAATAAAGAACAGGATTGCTGACAAATCCCCATGTAGTTAGGGTGGTAATTAGCAAAAATACATGTAATTTAGTTACCTTTATTTACCCAAATGATTGGTCTGAGTGCTTCTAACATATTTTGCTTTTTAATCTGCATCCACTTAGACAGAAAACAACGTATGAACCACAGCTAAACATGAAAGAATGGTGTTAAGTTATCTTTTCCTTTCCAATCTCCCTTCTCTCCTGCAGAATGTGTAAGAATTTGGGATTTTGCCTTGCTTTTTTGTATTTTTTTTGTGCCAGATTCACCTAAATCATTCTGAAATTCATTGTAAAGTTAAAATTATAAAATGATAGAATAATTGGGGGTGGATGAGACCTTAAAGCACATCCAGTGCCACCCCTGCCATGCCCAGGGACACCTCCCACTGTCCCAGGCTGCTCCAAGCCCCAATGTCCAGCCTGGCCTTGGGCACTGCCAGGGATCCAGGGGCAGCCACAACTGCTGTCACTGCAGAGTAACAGAAATGTGATTTTTGGGCCAGGCAATAGGTTCAGGATGAAACCAGCCTCAAAATTAATTTGTGGATGCCAATCCCTGAAACACCAGGGACTGGATAAATACCAAACTTGGAAATAACTTTTCTTCTCTTTGCTATGTGGGAGCAGTTGCAGGTCATGGGGTTTGTACAGAATCAGTGGAGGAATTAGTCAGGTCTTCTTCCAGATCAGACCCATCTTCTAAGCATAGAAATCAATACTTTTAAATTTGATGAAAATCTTCTCTCTTTCCTCAATATTTTCAACAAAACACCTTAGAAAATGGCATGAAAAATCACAAACTTGCCATTTCCCCTCCAAATTATAAATACCTTACTTCCATTAAGTTGAAGGGGTTCAGGGCAGAATTCATTCCTTGCCAGTTGCTACTTTTGTTTGTTTGTTTGTTTGTTTTAAATCCAACAAAATGACCCAAAGCTACGCTCAGTGGTTTATTTGTTTATTTTTTTTCCTAGCTAAATCAATGAGAAGGAGTTTAACAAGTAAAATTAAAAAGTTTATCATCTCATATGTGCCTTGGATGTAGACAGCTGCATTTCTCCTTCCTGAGCACAACTTTCTAATTTAATTTATCCTTATGTTGTTAAAAAAGTACTCCAGCTGTTTAGGGTGAAATGCTCCTGGAGGAAACGAGTCCCTTTTTCCAAGGACAAGGAGAACAGAGAGCAGTAATCTGTAAATGCACACACTGTGGGTCTTATCTCTGCTGTGGGAAATTGGCCAAAGAATCAGGTGGAAAAACTAATTTCCTCAAATAATTTTTTGGGAGTGGGGGCAGCTCTCTGAGTATCCATAAAGAAAGGAGACAAGTATTGCTCCTGGAGTGGCTCCAAGGCTCCTGGATTGTTTTATTTACACCCGATATGAAGGTGCTTTCCTGTGAAGAACTCTCAGCTCCGCTGAAATCTCTGTAATTAATTCCTTCCACCTTAGCACATGAATGGGAAGTTCAAGCAGCGAGAAGAAAAGACATTTAGAGGTGTCCTGATCTTGTGGGAAAGGCAGGATCCTCCACCAGGCTGCTGCTGCCTCCCTGTGCCCTGTTTGTGGGACAAAGTGTGGTCAAACACAAATTTTCAAATGATTTATGACAGAACATAACCCATGACTCTGAACTGGAGGCTCTCTCTATTCAGGCAGCCAAAGTGAAGCTTCCCAAATTTTAAGACTCCCTTATTCTCTTATGACATAGGATTATGCATCGTGTTTCTCTCCCTTGGGTATTATAGCTGGGAATTTTATCCCAATAGGATAGAGCTAAATATGGTTATTTAGAAAGTCACAGAAGGTCACAGAATAATACCCTGAGCTGGAAGTGACCCACAAGGATAATCGAGCTCAACTCCTGGCCCTGTTTATTGCTCTGCATTTCATGAGGTGATGCCTTAAATTTAAAAGCCCTTAAACTCATGTGGTTTTTTTTTTTCCCTTCGGTGCTAAATAGTAGAAAGGTGAGGTGAGAGCCAGTGTGCTCCCTGGAACAGGAGCTAAAATCTGCATCCCAGTGGAAGATGCAGGTACCTGAGAACACACTTGTGATGGCAGGGCTGGGGCTGTGAAGACACTGACTCAGCTCAGGGGCCAAACCCACGGTGTGTGCACAGCTCTTTGTCCAATCCTGTCTGCAGAGGAACTGGGATACGATCTAAAATATTAATTACAACAATATCTCTTACATGGAGCTCGAGCACTCACACCAAAGCACAATTCTGTGTTATGTCCACCCCATTTAACAAAGTTACTGAATGTGTGTCAGGAGCTTTATACTCCCTAAAAGGTTGGGAGTGAGAAGGAGCCTCCTGGGAGGGTGACCATGTCATTTTTTGGGTGGCTGTGACCCACCCACGTGAACTCCTGTGACCTGCACCAGCCCTTTCTGGGTGACTTTGTGGATTTTCAGTCAGTGTGCTGGTAAATCTGAGGTCTGTGACAAGTCCCTCACCAGCTGGGAGTCCCCACACACCCAGCACAGCTGCAGGTCCCACTGGATATTCTGAGTCTTTAGACAGACGAAATGTTTTGTTACAACACTTACTAAGGACAATCCTGATCTTTCTTTTCCCCATTTCACAGAGTGGCCAAGTCATAATAATGCTTTTAGGCTCAGAAACAGAATTTGTAAAACCTTTTGTGAAGCTTGCAGAGTGCTGTAGGGTAACTGCATGATCAGCATCATATAAATGTTGGTCATTAAGCAAAAGAATCATAATAATGATCAGCAGTATAATAACAATTAGCTGTTCCCTGGCTCCCTGAACGCTGTGGTACCTACAGACCACTCATCTTCAATAAGCTGGGCATGGGACGATGGCTGAGGCTTTGTCTAAGCACCACGACTGATCAATAATGGGAGCTAAGCAATCACTTTCATTGACTCCAGCAGGTAATTTGTGTTCATCGTGCAGCGCTGCTGCATCTGAACACGGCGAGCAGCAAACAGATAAAAGTGGCAGCACATCAATTCCTGCTGCTGGCCGGGGCCAATTACTGGAATTAAAATAACCTCTCCAGACTGCAGCAAGATCAGCTGCTGACCCTACCGGCCTAATGCAGTTACTGTTATCCTTATTAGCATCAGTCCCTTTCCTCCCTGAGCTGGGGAGTCTGTCATTGAAGGCACAAGCTCCTGGATGTGTTATTTGTGCTGCAGCCACATTCCAGGCATTTGAAAAGTGCCAGGAACTCTTTGTTAACAGAGCTGGAGGATGTTAGTGCAGAAAACAAAGGGATCAGCTCAAGATTTAGTGATAAGGGATAAAGGAGGAAGGCCACTGTAAGGCTGCACTCATTGGGCAACTTCAGTGAGTGTAGGAAGTACAAGAATGATCTCTGTTATCTGAGGCTTAATTAATCTCTCCGAGTGGGTATAATTTTCCTCAGTTAATAACACTTTCTCTTCCTGCTCCATGCCTAATGATGTGCATGTAACTGCTGAAATGTAACACCAACCATTTGAAACCCTGCAGAACCAGTGTTAATCCGTGTTCCATCTGGGGAGTCCGTAATGAGGAAATCCCTGTTAATGAGGCCCCTCAGAGACTTCCCGGCTCAGCCAGCCCTGTTCAGAGCCCTGCCTTGTACCTACTGACTTCAGATGGATATTCTAGAGTGAGCTAAGCCTCCTAGGAATACCTTTATCTTGGAAGTGTTTACTGTGCTATCTATTCATTATTATTCTTCATTTGCAGGGAACTTCTGTCCAAGGTGTGCATCAGGCCTGGCACAGGGTCACAGTGTGATTGTCATCACCGTGGCAGGCACAGCCAGAGCAATGCTAATCCCCAAAAACTTCTGAATTTCCATAGTTGGCTGACCCAGTGACATGTTTATTGTATGGTTTCAGTGAGGATGAGCCACCTCAACTGCCTTTATGGAGAAAATCAAATGTGTATTCTCATTCCTACAGTGTGCTTTGTAGCTGAACTGAAGAAGCTTAAGTCTTTAAATAAGATTTCCACAACCACTACACAGAAACTCTAGGATTATTTGCCTTGTGGAGATTGTTCCATAGAAACAGAGCTCATCCCAAAGGCTTTAAAAGGGTGAAGAGCAAATGTGACCACCAGAAACATTCTGAGAGCCTCTGTTTGCTTTGTCTCCTGTCCCCACATCACAGATTGTCTGTTTTAAGCACATGTCTGTAACTAGAAGGTCAAGTGGCAGCTGTCAGGTCTGGGAGAGTTTCCATAATAATCTGTTTTCCTTTGTGCAGAGGCATGGGGAAAATAAATTCCTGGAGGAAACAGAGCATCAAAAGGGTGTTTAGGAATATTCCTCATCAGTTCATCTCTCTGCCTTTCAAAGGAGCTGAGCAATGCCTTTCCCTTTGATACTGTGGAAGATTCTGACTCTACAGCTGCATCTCTCATCCCCTGGAAGAATCTGAGACACTGAAATTGTTGTTGGGGGGGACACAGCAATAGTTAGACCCAACATCATGTGGATGATGAGTTTTCCCTCCAGAGGGAGCGATGCCAGCTGGGACTGGAGCATATGCAGAGGGCACCAGGAGCCACCAGTCAGGCTCTGCAGTGCCCGTGGCATGAGGCACCTCTGGGAAATGTGGGAGTACAAGTGCCAGAGAGGCTGGGAGCACAAGCAGGGGCTGGAAACACTTCCCCAAAGGGTGCTCCACCATGACACAATCCTGCAGGAGGGATAAATTCACCATGCAAACCAGCCAGCTGTAGGGAACAGCCAGCTACTGTGTCATTAGGCTGGAATGGAATGTCTGCTTTGCTCTTGGGGGATTGGAAGTGGAATGGCACTGACAGGAAATATGAAACATTGTTTTTTTTTTTCTTTCCCTTTTCCCCTGCAAGAATGGATTTCTGCAGAGATGCTTTCCCAGCAGGAGTGTAAAAGCCTTTTAGTAAAAAAAAATCATAGCAAATAATAACTATTTTTTTTCTGACTTGCATGTAACTCTTGCTGTTTCCAACCTCTCAAAAAAATCGCACTTGGTTGAAAATGGAAGTTGTAATTAATTCTAACACAGAGTTACCATTGTGATTTGTAAAAGAGGGTCATGCACTTCTAGCAAATTTATCCTGGAGTATTATTTCTTGAGCCAGATTCCCTGAGAAGATGAAATGGGGATGTTGGGGCTACAGTCATGTAAATCCACCCTGAGTCAGGGCTGGCACTGCAGCCTGGGATGCCGTGGCTACGTGGACTGTTTGACAGAACAGCTAGTGAGGAAAATGAAGAAGATGAACTATGCAGAACAAGTAGATGAGATTAAGAATACAAGGTCAAATTTCATGAAATAACTCAAGTCAGGCATGATAAAAAGGAAAGACAGAGAGCATAAAATGCTTTGGAGGGACAGGATGTTGGAGAGGACTGGATGTGTGCTAAGCAGAAACCCAATAAACCCAATTACTCTGGTTATTACTGCCGTCACTGTTGCTACAGAGGCAGCTCAGCTCCTCATTAGTCATTCCTTGCAGAATTATCATCTATCATGGCCTCATCTTTTCCTTGCTCCCTTGGGAATGCAGAAAGGGAAACAAATCCATAAGCTGTCCCCTCCCCATGTCCCCCAACGAGCATTAGAAAAGCTTCCTCATCCTTCACAAGAACAATCAATATTAAGCATCTTTTACTTTGCCAACAATTGATTCTGCCTCATTTCCCATTACTCATAAAAAAAGGGGCATTTGGGCTCGATTTTATTTGTATTTAAGAGATGACAGAGATGCAGGTAGCTGAAAAACTCGTGGAGACTTCCCTGGTGTTCCTTGTAGAGCTTTGGCAGCAACCTTGAGGGACAGGGCTGCCCCAAGAATGAAAACTTCTCTCCTGGGTCATCCTCTACAGCCTGTGAAACACAAATAAATATGGCAAGAGCTTAAAACTCTTAGGGAAATGCTGCTTTTACAGAATTTTGCAGTTATTCTACCTGTAGAATTTGTGGGTTGAAATCTTAGATACCTTTAAAAGTATTGCTTAAAAAACAAACCTTTTGGTTAAAAATATATAAGAAGCCTTGTCTTTTTATTCAGGATTTTTATTTTAATCAATACTGAAGTATGGCTGGAAGCAGATCTAAACTGGCTCCTGAAATTAGTGGGATTTTCAGATGGTTGTTGTGTTGGTGTGAGTACCAACCCCACGAACACAGGCTAAAAAAAGTCCCTCAATTCGAATTAATCTGATTTTGAAATCCCTACCCCCTGGAAGGGTCAGGACCACAGACTTGAACAGACCACCCATGTGCAGCTCCTGGATAATTTCAGGTGTCTGACAAAAGATGTTTAGTTCAGAACTTGTCCAGAGTCAGCAGAATCCACTTCAACATTGTTGAGTAATGTCAAAACCTTTAGGAAATGCTGACAAATGCCACCATAATTTGTCACAGGAACAAGAGAACTCCACAATATCAGAATTCGCTGTACAGCCAAGAAAAAAAATTCCCATAAATTCTAAGGAGTAAACTGTACCTTGCTATTGAAAAGAAAACAAAGAGCTTTGAGACAGACTCTGCTTTTCTGTCTTGAGAGGAAATTCTCTTTTCATCTTCGAGCAGCAATAATAAAGATAATAAAGTGGGATAAGCAGCCTGCTTTTATTGAACCGCTTCAGAATGGAGTCCTTAACAACATGTTTCCTTCTATCCTGTGATTTCTTCTGACTGTAATAAAGTTAAATCAGAAAGTCTGGAATATTGTGCTGGGGATGTTCAATTAGCTCCGCAGAGTGTCCGTGTGAGTTAATGCCATTTGAGGGAAGCAGCACTTGAGCGCTCACAGAAGATTTGTGTTCGGTTCTGTTAATTCAGACACATCCTAGCAGATGTCTGATTAGACTAATTTAAAATTAAATGGCAAGGAAGAAGAAGAAGAAGAAAGTTTGCATTCATTGAAAATGATTGAACAAAAGATGAAAACTCTGTCTCTCTTTGTTTGCTGAGCATGGAGTGTGTCTGGAATAGCTGAGCTCGGCTTCCTCCCGTCCCCTGCTCTCCATTCAGCAGAACCCACCCAGACACCACGCTGCACGTTCCCACTGCAGAGATTGCTTTAAATAAGCAAACACTCCAAGTTAAACAAACATTTGGTGAACGCAGCACTCTTGGATAATCAGAGGAATTGAAAATAAGGAGGCAAAGATACTTTGCTCATCCTCCACAGGCTGGAATTCCAGCTGCCATGGTGGGCTTGGGTTTTTAGCAACAGCAGAAGTCCTGGGTCAGAAGTCCTTCCATCAGTTTTGAAGGAAATAAGGATCTGTATTTCCTGTTGTTGTATCTAATCCCTTTGTGGAAGATGTTTGCATGAATTGGAACTGTTTGTGCATTACTCGGGGTTTTATTCTTCTTTAGTGTTGAGCAGGGCTGGGTTTGGACAAGTTCTATCCTACGGAGGGTGTCAAAATGAGGTGTGGAAGATGTTTGGAGTGCTTCTCTCTGGATTTCCTGTTAAAACATGAGGGAAAAGCACAGGAAGTAACATTCTAACCAGGGTAGAAATTCTGGATAATTTAAAAAATACATCAAGAGTTGAAGTTGGGTTGGATGATGATGATGATGATTATAATTTCTTTAAAGGGATTCACGTATGTATTTTAAAAAAGGGTATTAACAAAAGTTCCTAAGCAATTTAGTAAATTAATTGTATCATTAAGGACTAAGGAATTGGTTTTAGGAGGATAATTCTCACTGAAAGTCAAATGCTCCTGGTACTGGGTGACGTGGTGAGGATGGAAAGGTGAAATTCTTTGTGGGGAGATCCAGATCATTTGTGTGGCACTCCAGCAGCAGCTGGTGTGAGAAGAATTTGGGCTGGAGAAATGCCACCAGCTTGTCTGCGTGCAGAAATCCTCTGTGTGTGTCAGTGGGAGGGAGGAGTGGATTGGATTTTGCTACAATTTCCGTGACTGCTCATTTCCCACCTCAGCTCTCTGACCCCCCCTTGTCCCCCGGGAGCAGGGTTAGGATGGGTACAAAGGTGCTCCCCTGCCTGAGTGAGACCCAAAAATGCATTTACAGAGGGAGCCAAGGGGATCACAGCCCCCAGAGTGGAACTGAGGAATGTGGCGTGGTTTCTGGGATATAGGGAGCATGGTTCTGGCTCTACACAGCTCCTTAGCACTGGGGAACTTTGGCCTCTTGAAACCCTGGTTTTGAATCCCTTGGTGTTGGCAGAAAGGCAGGTGCATAGGAAACTAAGGGGAGTTGTTGCTCCCCACCAAATTTCCAGCTCTTTTGGCACAGGACTGGAATTCTGATTATTTTTAGCCTAATTTTACAATTTTTCTTCTTAATCCCACCAAAGGCTGGAGGTGCTCACACAACCAACCTCCTCCACCACGTGAGATAGAGGGGAAGTGCTGTTCCATTTAAATGCTTGGACACATTTGATATATCTTTTTTTTAATATATTTGAAGGAAAATATCTGATATGGTTCCAAGCACCGATGTTGCAGCTTGAAAATCCTTCTATTTTTAACGTGGTGTCTGTCAAGGGTGGACTCAATAATGTTTTCATGACAGCCCATATGCTTCCAATGTACTTCCTACAGCGAAAACTTTGGAAATTCCCTGTCAACCAGCCCAAACCCATTGGAGTTTCACTCAACAGCCGAAAGTTTGGAGTTTTCTAATCTGCTTTCCCATAGTTACCTCTGGAAGTTTCTTGGAGCAGAATTAAATGGTTGCTCCACACTCTCAATATATTTCAGGGAATATTAAAGATCTACCTGCAGTACCTAAGGCTACAAACATAATGTATGCAATTAAACCCTAGGTAATAACTTTTTAAACTTGCCTTTAATACCCAGTGAGTTTCAAATTAAAATGGAATTTTAGCCAGTATAGCCTAATTTGATATATTAAAAAGTTCTGCTGTATTTTTTTTTTACTGCAACAGATGCACATCCCAGCTCTTATTCTGTACCAAAGGTGCTGTGATTCTGTGAGAAAGAGGTTTTTAGGAAAAGCAGATGTTTACTTTGATTGCTTCATGGGCTGCTGGAGGGATTAGGGGTGATCCAGCAGCTCCAATTCTTGTGTTGTGGATGCAGAGGGGTGAACTGCTCTTTGTATTTTCTCTCCTTTGCTACCTGTTTTATCCAAAAAAAGGGGATTTCAGAGTCCTTATTCTGCAGCTCTGGTGGTGAACTGGGGTCATTCTACATGAAGGATTGGAGGAAAAATAGGAATGTTGTCATAGGAAGCATTCCCTGGCTTTCTGTAAGACTTGGGGAGGTGAAACTCTATTGGCAGATAACTTCCAAGAGAAGTGGACGGCAGGATTTGTATTTTAAATAGGTTCATTTCCTCGTGGTTAATTCTGGGCTGTGACTCTTGGGGCTGAGCTGCTTCTCCTGATCCAGAATATGGGAGCAGGCTCCTGGTTTCCCATTGTGCAGCACAGCCAGCTCTGATCCCAGGGTTTAGTAGGGGGTTTTCCCTAATGGAGAGTAATGGGACAGCTAAAATCCACTAACCCACATGTTCCTTCATCAAGCAGAGCAGATCCTGCTCCCTGTGTGGCAACCTCGGTTAATGTTAGCACGCAACCCAGACGGCATTTTCTGGGAGAGACAGAGTTTATGTATCAACTCTGCAAAGTCCTCACCCTCTTCCATCGGGTTTATGGGGCCTGGAGGAGAGGAGCTGCTGGATTAGGAACAGCTGGCACAGGCTGAATTTGGGAAAGATGGAAGTGATGTTGAGGGAGGCCAAGTGCTTTAAGGAATCAGCCAAAACAGCAATGCCCAGGCTCTGCTCCTCAGGTGCTCTGAAGGATTCTGGAGAGTTAGGTGGCACCAGGTTGGATAAATGCACTCCAGAAGAGTTCTACCTCTTCTTTCAGCTGAGATCTCTGCACAACCACCCCCAAATCTGTCATCTTCAGCCTTCACCCAACACTTTTGGATCACCAGGTGTAATTTGCTCTTGGTTCCTGCAGCCCCAGCTCCACACACAGGGCCCATGCACACGTCTGAGGAGAAACGGAGCTTTTCAATCAGGCCTTCCATGAAGCTCTGAGTTGATTCTGTGGGATGTGGGACACAGTTTGGAAATCCCTCCTTGGGCACATTGGAGCAACAACAGAATAATAAACTGGACAGGAAGCATAAACAGAGAAATAGAGCTGGTTGCACAGCAGTTTGAGAGGAAACAAGAGCACTGCTCCACTCTGTCCTGGGAGAATCTGTGCTTATGGGTTTGAGGGCTCCTGCAAAGCCAGGAATAGGATTTTAAGCTTGAATGGCTAAATGGAAATAGGGGTAAATGTTCCTCCAGCTGCTTTCCCCCTGCTCTCCTCTCCTGTAAAACCAAGGCATCAAAGCTGAAATGATGCCCCAGGTCCCCACTTTTAGTGCTGTAGGACAACTCATGCCCAAAGAAGATAAATCTCTATGGCAGCAACAGTAATGATTTTTAATTTGCATTTCAGTACTCGGGTTATTGCATATATAAAACTTCAATTGTAACTTTAAAAGGCTATTTGGATGTGATCCAGTGTGTGCTGTAGGAGAGGGAACAGCCCTTGCCCCAAACCTGTTTGTGCTGCAGCTGCTGCTCTCCCTCGGGAACCAACAGGAGACAAATTTTGATGTTATGGGGATTTGGGGATCAGATGTTGATAACATGTATGTTTTACAGAAAAACGAAATGTTGTTACCTAGAGGAGGAGGAGATTGCCACTTTCCAGTTAAATGCAGGATGTGCTTTTCCAAGGTGGCCTCAGCAGAGATAAAGTCGTTTTTTCTTTCCTTTATTCCCCAATGTCATTTGTTACCGTGTGGTCTGGTTTTGATATTATAAACACCCCTATCTCCCCTTACCTTCGCTGGGATTGGATTCTAATTTGAGATAAGTGGATAACAGTGAGACCTTCTTAAAGCCTTAGGGAATCCATACGTGGGTATCTCAGCTTTCCAGCACATCCTCCAACATTTCTGATGGACAGCAGAGTGTGCAGTGCTATTTTCCAGAGAAACTCGGGGAGCAGGGAGGTGGAAACGCCCAGTGGTGGTTGTGGCACTGAGCACTGGCACTCACTAAAATAATGGTGTTTGTAATTGAAATATTTTTATTAAAGGGAGGAACATCACAAGGTTTATGTGGGTTTAAACCCTAAAATATTTTCTTAAAAAGACTTTTTATTCCAGTTTTCTATTTCGGCAGAGGCCCACTATCCATCCTGCCAGGTGTGTCTCAGATTTCATCATTTTATACAGCAGTAAAATCAAAACAAAACTGCATTGTGAGTATTCCCACATTGGTGAAACCACCACCCTAAATAACTAACTCATGGGGTAATTGATACAATTAGGAATTTTCACAAGGCAAAGCAAGAATAAAGCTTGATGCTAAAGAAGGTGAAGAAATCTTTATTTAAAGTACAACTGCTGAATCTGAACTCTCAAACTCCCAAAACTTAGGAAAAGAAACTACTAAAATTTAATAATATTAAAAAAAAGGAGGAGGAGGGGATTAAGATGATAATTTAATTTTTATGTTTGATTAGCAGGAAGACCTGAAGGGATTTATATTCTGGTTGAAACTCATTTTGTGAGCTGACCATTAGAAGTTTGTTATCATCACTAAACTTTGACTGTTCTTCAGAATGTGAGGCAGGATTGAGTTGGGATTTCCCCCCTTTTATATAGAATATGGCCTTTTATTTGTCATTTAAAAATCATATGAAATAAAGCTGAGATGACCAAAAAATCATGGCCAGATGCATTTAAAGTTTAATATTCCAGGTGTATCTGCTACATCCATTACATCCCTGAGTTCATCTCTTTGAACAGGGAGGGTGTAAAATACCTGATTTTTGTGCTGAGAGTAATTATTGGCTTGAAACTTCAACATAATTATCACACAAACAGTTCATGTTGTGTGATTAGTTCGACAGAGAAGCAGGGTGGAGATGTGTTAAGTAGGAGTGAGCTTAAAACACATTATTCATTAAGAAAAAGTCCATTCCAGGCTATTCCATTATGTAACTGGAACCAAAAAAGAGCAGATTTCTTAAAGATTTTATTTTCAGATTTTATACTGAGCTAGTCCATGAAGAAATTTATTAATTGAACATTATTATGAAGGACAGGTAAAGGCTGAAAATACTGGGAATTAGAGCAGTGACACACAGTGTCTATTTTAAAAATATCCTTTAAAATGAATTTCTGGTTAATAGTGGCATATTCCCCTCTCAGAAGATGTTTGTGTACTCGAAGTCTGTGACACACAAGTGGAGGTTGATGTGTCAATATGATTCATTAATCAAGATGATCTCGTCCGTGTGTACAAATTCAGGCTTTTTGCAGGCATCTATAAACAATCCCCATCTGCCTGAATGGCTGCAAACTGTGCCTGTGAACAGAACTTAAACCTTTACACCCAAATCACAGGCTTGAAAATTCCACATTTTCGCATTTAATGGACTTGTAGCAGATGGGAAGCTTTTCCAAGTTGTGCTGTTGAAGACATCCCTGTGGAATGCACTTTTTCTGTGTTTTCTCCGACAGATAAACGGCAAAATTGGCTTTTGAGAAGCCCAACTCAGCAACACTTCTGTTTATCAATATAACAGCGAGCCTGAAAGTGAGCACGATGGGAGTTCTCACAGCTGCTTTTCCTGAAGGGCAATAATAATGGTAGACTTTGAGCAACTTCCATACCTGGGAGCTTCAAATATCCTTCCAGAAAATCTCCTCAGCAGTGCCACAAACGCTGTGGCACCTCTGCCAAAAGATAAGCATAAAAAGAAAAGAAAGGAACACAAAGCAGGGAGTTTCTCAGGGAATTCTGAGGCAAATTCAACATTTGAGGCTTATTCCATCCCCTGCCCAACTGGATCCCTGACCTTTGGTTTGTGTAGGGGCTGTGCTGATGGAAAACAGGGAATCTGATCCCTTATTTTACCCTTTCCCAGCCTTTTTCCCCAGTGCTTCCTAGATTTCCACCCTCTGCCCAGCTTAATTAAAACCAGGTGAGGTTTTTTGAGGGTGAGTGAGATAAGGATTTGTTCCATGCCTCCTCTGCAGACTTCCCAAAGGATGCTCCTTCTCCAGGCAGCCACAACAAAAAACAAGTGGCTCACAGAGAGCTTTGAAGGCTCACGTGGTGGGGATGAGGTGCTTGGCACCTGGAATAATTCCCTCTGTTTGCTGGAAAGGAGCGAGCCAGCAATATCCAGGTTTTTTCTAGATTATCCACTGCTGTGGTAATTTCTGAGGCAATCCAGTTCCTAATAAATACCACAACACAGAGCAGTTTGGGGCTGCAGTGGCTGCTCTCGCCCACCCCCAGGCTGAGCCGCTGTGCTCTTCACTCTTCCAAAAGTGAGGGCTCTGGCACCGAAGTTGTTTTTGCTGAAATTAGACAAATGCAGGTGGCAAGGAGTGTTAATTATGGAACAGTGGCAATGCAAGAGCTCCTAAAGGATTTGAGCATTTTCCAGTGATCCTAATCTGCTTGGGAGCAAGTGGCACCTGTGAGGCAACGTTTCACAGGAAAATGGGAGTTTGGAGATGCACATGGCCTTGTCCCAGGATTCTTTTTTTATGCAGAATTTGAGCATAAAAAGGGGGAGAAAACAGCTGGACAAGGACTACAAAAAGTGATATCACAGAGAAAAGCATAGAAGCCTTTATGTCTACAGGAAAATAATCTAAAGCATATCCCTGGAAGTGTCCAAGGCCAGGTTGGATGGGGCTTGGTGCAGCCTGGGACAGTGGAAGGTGTCCCTGTCTGTGGCAGAGGTGGCCTGGGTGGGCTTTAAGGTCCCTTCCAACCCAAACCAGTCTGGGATTCACCTCACCAGCTACAGAATCAGTGCTCCAAGAGCTGCTATGAAATCATTCAGGCTAAAGCAGTAAAAATTTCTTTTCAGTTGTGTAACTTTGATAAGCAAGAGCCAAAGGTGACCAGGAGCTGGCTTTTGGCGCAGGCGACAGAAGGCTGGTTCCACCTCTGGAAATGGAAAACACCTGGAAGTTTGTAACACTGACAGGAAAATCTCTTGTGCCAGTGCTGGCTGTCGATGTCCCGCAGGGTCACTGGAGTGCCCTCGCCTTCAGCCTTTCTGAATTTTGTGCTGTGCACACCCAGTGTTTCATGGTCGCCAGCTCTCCCCTGGCAGTGGCTGTATATATTTGAGGACTATTTAGAGCTCTGGGAAGTCTGCTTTAGCAGCTGATAAATGGGTGCCAGCAGGACCCTCTGCAGGCTCGGGGTCAGTGCTGGTTGAAGGCAGTCCCTGAATGAACCTCCATTTCAGCAGCTTTAGGACGTTTTGCTGCAGCCCTGATTACTCCATCTGGCAGATCTCAACCCTTCCATTCTTGCTGCTGCTTCTGACAAAGCAGCTCCACGAGATTTTAAAACCTCAGTGAGAGGAATGCAGTGGGGTCCTGGATGCTGGGCAGGGCTGGCTCACGGGCTGTGGGCTGTGTGAACATGTGGGCTCACTGCTTCCATCACCTGCCAGTGTAGGGCTGCCCCCGTTTGGGGGAAGGTGCTGATATTTCTCATGGGATAATTGGCTGATTTCTGCTTTGCCAGTACATAATAATGAGGGGAAAGTTACTTTTTTGGATTATTTTTTGTTCTGGGAAGCAGGTGAAGGACTGCTTCTGTTCCCTCAGTCTGTAAATGAGCAGTGTGGTGCATAAATCAGTTTTTGACTTTCAGGAAAGAAGCATCTTGGGGTGCAGAGATAGAAATTCAGAATTAGACCTTTTCAACCCTTTTATTATAGAAAATACACTTTTTCTTTTAACGCTTAATAATTTTTTTTAAAAAATATCCTCTCATTGGCAACTTTCTCTTGTGCTGGAAGGAAGAGTGGTGCCAGCTGAAAGGGAGTGTAAAGACACAGGTAAAAAATGGTTTTGAACTGATTGTCAAAAGTCTTCCCTGCATGAGAGCTCTCCCTGTTTTTAAAACACTTTTTTGAAAAGCTGTTGAAACCCACAGCGTTTTTTCCTTTGACAACCCTGTGTCATATCCACTGGGGAGATGGAGCAGGCCCTTAATGGTGTTAATTTTATTACCAGGACTCAAAATGCATTAAAATCATGGAATCATTACGGTTGGAAAAGACCTCCAAGATCATTAAGTCCAACCTTCAGCCAAATACCATCCTTCCCATGCAGAGGTTGGGAGCACAGGAACGCCAGGGTGAGTTTTGCCAGCAAATTTGTTGTTACCTCTTCTGAACTGCCATTTTTTGAGGTGCACAAAATAAAGACAGAGGTTACCAGCGCTTAAAAAGCACTGCCTGTGATCAGCCTTCTCCTGCAGGTACCTCACACTCTGTTAGGTCTTTTATATATTCACACTTTCCTCAAAACTTGAGCTTATTTTTTTTATCAAAATGTGTAATTTGCTTCTCCTGGAAGTTCTTGGAAAGCTCTTGATGACTGCAGCCCTTTGGGAAGCCAAAACCTCCACGCAGTCTCTGCTGAGGCAATTCCAGCACCACTCTGCCCTCACTCATGAGATTTCTTCCAGTTGGATTGTTCTCCCATTTTCACTGTGAAAGAATATCCTTCATCTGCTTTCCCAACTGTCTTACAATAAAAAAAAAAGAACTTTATGTTGGTGTTTCTAAAAGTCTGAGAGTGGGAAACTCCCAAACAGACATAGTAGTTTTAAATGAGGTAAAATAAATATTGCTCCAGCACCGTTTAGTGGTGGCACATTGTGAGGTCACGACCCCAGAAGGTCACAGATAAGAAGCAGTGGACACCCTCCCTGCATCCACAGAGCCAAGTGTGCAGTAATAAATATTAAATGATGTTTCTAGCTAGAAGATGATTTGTATTCCACAGCTGCATTTCTTGGATTCGAGACAGAGAAGGGAATTTGCATTCCATGGAGATGTTTTATTTATATTTTCTTATTTCCAAACTTGATAAACACAGACATCAAACTCAGAAACTTAGAACTCCTCTTAGTTAATCCAGCTTTTAATGTAATTTTGCTAGAATTTAATAATTTAGGATGAAAATAGAAAAAAACCCCCAAATCCTTGAACTTACCCTGGTTTGGGACTGGAAATCTGTGGGGTTTTTTAGCATCCACTAAAGAACACACAACTGGAAAGGCCAGGAGAATTTTTTAAATTTCATATTTCAGAGAAATGGGGAAAACCTTTGTTAGGAATCGGTCTCCTCACAGATTTTGGGTTCACTGCAGCCCAACTAAAAATCTCAGTGGGCTTAATCCTGCTTCACCATATTGCAATGAAGAGCAAAATATGAAAACAACTGGGCCTGGCATCCATCCCTGGACGTGCTCTTATTTTAAAGGACTGTCTCTATTGTATATTCACATGGACAAAATGCTCATCCCTGGTTTTCAGGGAGATCCTGGGGAATGTTATTGCCAGTCCAGCCTGAGCACAACATCTGGCCTGATCTTTGGAGCGCTGTGGTGCTCCAGTTACTCCAAGTGGTTTTGCAAATAATTTTGCTCAGCTGGGTGTTTGGGGAGGGGAGTTTTGATTGCTTGTTTGTATTTTTGGTGTTTAAACCATCTGTGGGCAACCCCCACAACAGGACAGGGACATCACTGGTCCCAGTGGTTAGATTTTAATCTATCCCACTGGTTCTGTCCGTTGGGAGAAGTGTTGAAGGCTGGACCTGGTGTAGTGGAAGGTGTCCCTGTCCCTGGCAGGGAGCTGGAATTAGATGATCTTCCAACCCCAACCGTTCTGTGGTTCTGTGATATGGAGAGTATTTAAGGGATTTCTTCCTGTTATAAAGCTGTTCCTCGTGTTTGGGGGTGAATAATGTCACTGGAAAAGAGGCTGGGAGCTTAGGGAAGGAATGCTAGCAGAGGCTGGAGCAGGAAAACATGGTGCTTTTTTTTTTTTAGGACCTCACATTTGGAGATCTGGCACCCATCAGCTGCTGGAGACAAACAGAAGCAGCTCTTCCACATTGCAATTCTCCTGCAAAGTGCACCAGGCATGGGCTGTGTGTGCCCCCAGGTTCCATGGGCTGGCTGGGAGAGTTCCCTTGGCTGCAGGGAAAAGGCATGGCTGGGACTCAGCTGGCCCCTGATTGCCTGCAGGTGCCTGGTTTTCCAAAATATCATTGGAACTGGAGCCTGCACTCATCTGCCTGATGCTTGCCCATAACAGCTTCCCGGTTCCAGTGATGCTCTTTGGATTCACAGTCCAAGGTGAAGATGTGGACAATTGTCGGGAGGCTGGCCCAGCATTGAATGGAGATTACTTGGAAAATGTTGAGCCGTTGGTCATCTGGAATCCATCTCATTCCTGCCAGGGAAAGGCAGAACAGAGAGCTCCAATTAGCTGCTGCTCGTTTGTAACCATGTCAGTTAATTAGCTGAAGACCGACCAGATGGGGAAGGATTTCTCACTGAGCTTTCAGAGGCACTTCTTGTTGCCCAGTTTCAAGCACTTGGGATTTTAATTTTTTTTTCCTTTTTCCAGGAGGCTGAACACAGGAAGGGAAACTGGACTCCCAATCCTTTGTTCCTTTATGAGGAGGGTTGGATTCTCCTTAGGCTGCAGTTTGTAGGACACTGGTGGAACCCAGGTGAATTTGTGTCTCACCAAAGATCCAGCTCTGCTCTTTGTCATCATGGCTGGGAGCTGGGAATGAAGCCCTGGTGATCTCAGAGCCAGAGGGGACAGGTACAAGGAGACAAATCCTTTCTCCCAAGGTGTCCATGGTGCTCTCCAGGGCACCTCTCTCATACAGGTGGACACAGCTGCAGAGCTGACCAGCAGCACGGAGGAGTTGGGGCTTGCAGAAGGAGCTGCAGATCTAAGTCTCCTCTTTCCTATTCCAGCACAGCTACAAGGATCTTGGAGAAATGGTTATCTTGGACTGCTGACACACACAGGTGAGTCCATGTCCTAAATTATGATTATACATGAATCAAATGTCACACTTGGCAGTGTCACCCATTCTGCTATGAGCATCTGTCTCCAAGAGCACTGATCAAGCCTTGGCCCCATGGCAGAGACTCCTCTGCACCTTCCTTCCCCCATATTTACATTTTTTACAGAGCTCTGTTTTCCACAGTCTGTGCCCTGCTTCCCCAGACTTGTTTGTGCCTCCCTCAGTTCAGGCTCCACCACGATTTCTCGCTTCCTTTGACATTTCTTTCATTGCTCTCCCGTGCGCCAGCTCACATTAACACCTGTTAGAACAGCAGCATCTTTTTGTAGCACTGGTTTTAATTAGTCTGCACCTTCCCCTGGGATGGCTGTGTGCTCCACAGCTTTCTGCAGTGCTGTTCTGTGCTCTGTGACTGCATTACCTGGAGGTGACACAATGCACAAGCTCCTGGTGGCTGTTGTGGTTTAGGTGACTCCAAAAGTCCTCCCCAGCGTGTAGAATTCTCTGATCTTGGCTGAGGAAAGTCGCTGGCAGTGTGGGAGAATATTTTCAGTGCTGAGGGAAGGGAAAGATGAAGGTGGGCATTTTCAAAGCTGCTTCTGTGAGTTTGGTGTTCAAAGCCCACTTGTTTGAAGAGGAACCTGTGTCTGAGTGCCATCAATGGCTTTCAAGAATTCTTTGTTTCAAAATGTGTTAAGAACAGGAATGGAGGAGCAGTTTGTAGGATCAATAAAGCAGCAGCTGATACAGTGCAAACAGGCTGTTTTATCCATGCTTTGCTGTGCTCACAATGACTAATCCCAAGAGGAACTGTGATGAAGTTGTGATTAGTTGTGCTACGAGGGCCTGCACTTCTCTCTCTGAATCTGCCACACCACATTCTCCTGTTATCATACCCTGTACAGAGCCTTTGATAACTTCACAGCTCCCTGTGTTTCGCTGGAAGGCTCCATAAACCCTGACTAATTATTTTTACATCCTACATCTCCTCATTACAACGTTTGCCTGACTCTCTGTGCCGTGTGCTCACAGCAAGTCTTGTGAAACACATCAGATCATCAGCAGTTCTGCTTCTCCAAGCCATGGGAAATATAAAACTTGGCAGTTCTGTCTCAGTTTGCTTTCTAACACCTGGGATCTTGACTTTGCTTCTGAGAGCTGCATCTTGGCCCACTGAATTACTCTTCTGTTTGTGTGGAGCTGATAATCAGCTGTATTCAAAGTGTTTATTGTAACTGACCATTTATCCGAGTTCTGTGCAGAATCCCACAATGGTTTGGGTGGGAAGGGACCTTGAATCTCTTCCAGTGCCACCCCTCTGCCATGGGCAGGTTCCACTGTCCCAGGCTGCTCCAAGCCCCAATGTCCAGCCTGGCCTTGGACACTGCCAGGGATCCAGGGGCAGCCACAGCTGCTCTGGGCACCCTGTGCCAGGGTCTCCCCACCCTCCCAGGGAACAATTCCTGCCCAATATCCCATCTAAACGTGATGATGTGAGATGCTGTAGTATTTCCTTATGCCAAATTCCTGTTGATTTTAGCAGGGTTTTCCAGCAGATTAGATGAGGATACCCTTTCTGTAGGGAATGTCTGCAGTGAGGATGTGGGGAGAGTGTAGCTGAATTGTCTCTAACAGAGCTTGAGTTGTTTGTAAAACAGCCACAGTGGCCAGTATTCCACGTTCCACTGACTCGTTACCTTCATGAAGATTAATGGTGGCTTGAGGCAAGAGTGCAATCCTGGTTTATTTCTGGTTTAATTCATAATTTACTGTTCCTTTCTTGCCTGGTGGTGCCTGCTCTGTTCTCTTGTTGCTGCCATGAAAAACAGATGTGAAACCAAAACCTGAGACTGGAATTTGAGCCCTCACTGCTGCTCCTCTCAGCATTATGGATCACTTCAGTTAATGCCCTTCCAGGAGTGAGACCTGCAAAGGCACAGAGCAGTGGCAGCAACAGGCAAGAGGCAGAAATGCCTGTCCCCAATCCAGGAGCAGGGCTTTTGTCCTGCCCTCCTCCAGGAGGAGGAAACGACCCCACATGGGATGGTCCCATGTGAAGCATCCCTCAAAAATGCGTTTTCTCGAACGCCTTCTCATTTCCTTGGGATTTACTGCATTTCTGCTTGTCCCATGACCTGGGAATGTGGATTGAGCTGTTCCCTGCAGACACTCAAAGACTCAGGAAAATCTGCATGTTAAGACACTGTGATTTCTGAACCTACACTCTCTAACAGATTGTTAACTTTGGATTTATAAATTACCCTTTTTAACTACTGATAAACCACCAGAGGAAAGACTGTGCTTCAGGCTGGATTGGGGTGCAGGAAGATCCTGAGATTTGTTATAAAATATAAGCAACACCAATTTTCCTACATGCTGCTGTGTGAAAGTGCATTCTGGCAGAAATCCCGTGCCTGATTCCAGTGGGCTGGCTCTCCTGGCTGGCAGGAAGGTGGCTTAGCTAAAGCTGCATTGTGTGTCCCCTTCGACAGAGCTGGAAAGACAACAGGCTGCGAGAAGACAAAGAATTCAACAAAGAATAAAATGGTTGTGTCATTAAGCCTTCAACATTTGCAGACAGGGCTTTGGCACAGCCTGACTTCCCAGTGCTAAGCACTTCGTCTGGATTTGGTCGTTTACTGACTGATTAAAGCCCTCAAAGCTTTTCAGGATTTCTTCCTTTGTTAACTTCTGTCACACAAAGTGCTTTTAATGCTTTCTCTCTTTTCCCATATTAGAACCCTGCAATATTCAAATTAGGCAAGTGGAAAGAGCAGTGATTTAATTATGAATGTGGAAAAAAAGTTTGCAGAACTTCCCTCTGACTCACAGACAGTAATTTTCAGGACACGAGTCGAACACGAGTGAATGTGCCATGCTATTTAGAGGTAACCAAACCTTTGCAGCTCAGGGAACCTTTTTAGCTCAGGGAACCTCTTCAGCTCAGCTCCACAGTCGTTTTTGTGGGAGATAATCTGTCATTTGAAAGTGGAAATTAGTCCACAATAACCCACCCACAGTCCAAAGCAGCTCTGTGGCTTTTAAAAATACACTGAACAGGCTCCTGTGTGGAAATAAACAGTTTTAATTCCTTCTGTGATGGGAATTGATGGGGTTTCATCTTTGGGACAGTGTCCACCCAATTTTTTTTTCATTCAGACAATTAAACAGCGATTTGCTGGGACAAAAGTGTAGCTAAAAGACTTAGCTCGTGCTTCAGTGATTCTTCATTAATAAATGCAGCTGGAATTGGCCTGTGAGGGAGGTGAGGAGCTGAGAGCTCTTCACAGAGCAGGAACTTTGCCTTTCCAAGTTCAGTGGGAGCAAAGCCACGTCATAGGAGGGCTGCAGTTCATGGAGAAACTCTCTCTGATTGTGAGATTTCCACCAAAAAAGCTTTGCTCCACCAGCTCAGCTGCTCTGCAGGTGAGGAGGGATGGTCCCAGGGTTGGATGTGTCAGGCTGGGTTATTCCTGCTCAGGGTGTGGTACTGCCTCGATCCTGGTCCTCCCTGGTTTTTCCTTTGCTGGGATGTTGCAGCCACATCCCTGCCACTGCCCTACCTCCAGACAAGGGATTGTGGCCACCACCACCAGACCAGGTGACATCTTTGGAGCATCGCCCTGCTGGTTTGATAAGGGTATTTTACAGATCTTATTCTGTGGTCTACAGCGAGCAGAAAAAAATAGTACACATAATAAGAAATACTATATACTAGGTGTTTTAATTAAAATTCTTATTTATGATATTTCAGTCCATTTGAAATGTTGAGAATAGCTCTGGGTTTAATACAGGAAGGATGTTTTTAAAGTCTACATATTAAAAGAAAAAGGAAAAGGAGTATGGCTGTTGTAACATTTTAAGTGCATTTATACCAAGTATAAACTGGAATCTTGGATTTTATTTTTTAATGAAACTTAATTCAGCCTAGTTAGGAAACCAATAACCATATTTCCTAATTCAGTTTATTAAAGTAATAAACATAGCTATTCCAGGAAATGAAATCATTTCAGGGGATGAAATACAGAGTTCTCTGAGGAAGACATTCAGGCCTGGGCACCAGGCATTTCACAACTCTTTTGGTACTAATCAGAGTTCTTTGTTTCTAAGGATGCTGGGTATCACCTGGTCTCACTGAGGCTGTGGATGTTACAGATTCTCAGCATTCTGAGAACTTCTCTGGCTTCTTTGGATGTGTAAGGTGGATTTAGCTGTCTGATTTTAAGCAGTGAGACATTCATCTGCTTGTCTTGGGCCCTGACTTTCAAAGACAGAATCAGCTGTGTTAAGCCTGGCACGAGAGAGCTGGAATTATGTTTAATAATGGACTAAACTCTTCCCAGGCTACAGTTCAGGAATACCAAATACAGCAGAGTTGGTATCTGAGAGGCCATCAGCCTCTGCAGCAGGGTTTGTTCTTCATCCTCACCACTGGAGGAAAGACCAAAATGGAAAACACAAGAATTGGTCTTTTGCCATCAAACTGGAATAGGAATGTTGGGTTTGTACTCAGCTCATGGACTTAAGAGAATGGTTTGGGTGGGAAGGACCTTAAAAATCATCCAGTTCCTGCCATGACAGGGACACTTCCATACCCCAGGCTGCTCCAAGCCCTGTCCAACCTGGCCTTGGACACTGCCAGGGATCCAGGGGCAGCCACAGCTGCTCTGTGCCAGTTCCTGTTGCAGATTTTACTTCTTTATCTCTCAAGTCACAATGATGTTTTACCCAGTCTGGGATCTTGGAGCTCAGAAGGAAAGGGGAAAGAAGTCCAGGGCTAAAAATGAGATGAAAATGTTTGTTTAGGAACACAGGCAGCTTTAACCTGCTTTCTTATAAATCAACACCCTGATCATGGAGATAAATCATACAGCTATGGAGATAGCCAGACAGCATTTATGGATCCATATAGGTTTTTGAGCATTGATCCCAAATCAGCCAATTCTTGATATTTCCTCCCTTCTTTTCCTCTTTCTGTCATTCCAGCAATCCAGTCATCCTAAATGGTGAAGCTGCTGCTTCTTCTTTATCAGGCACTTAACACAATTATTAAAAAACGTGAAATTGCAATTAAAAGTGAACTATGGAGAGGGGGATTCCTTGGCTATTGAAGAAGTTTGTGTTCAGCAGAGGTCACTTGTATTTGCCTTTCAATATTTTGAGGGAGCTGCAGCTGAGTGAGATGTGAGGTTTCCCACGGAAGCTGCGTCCGCGGCTCCGGAGCCTTCCCGGTGCTGCCGTTCCAGGCGGCTGATCCTTCACTTCCAGTCTCAGGAACTGGGCTGGGCTTGACAACCTCCCCTTCCCTGGGACCTACAGGAGTGGCAGTTAATTAATCTTCTCTTTTTTCGGAGGTAATTACTCTGATTGGTAATTAAGGATTTTTGGATTTTTTTTTTTTCCAAAGAGGCACCATTTCATTCTGGGGTCCCCAGAATGGGAAGGACAAGGGGCATGACAGAGTGACATGAGGGCACGTTTAGATGGGATATTGGGAAGGAATTCTTCCCTGGGACGGTGGGGAGGCCCTGGCACAGGGTGCCCAGAGCAGCTGGGGCTGCCCCTGGATCCCTGGCAGTGCCCAAGGCCAGGCTGGACATTGGGGCTTGGAGGAGCCTGGGACAGTGGAAGGTGTCCCTGCCATGGCAGGGGTGGCACTGGATTATTTTTTTAGGTCCCTTCCCACCCTAACCATTCTGGGACTCTCTGGACTTCTGAGCTCCCCATTTTTTTCTCACTCATAAACTTCTATTGTTTCCTCTTCCAGCTCTCTGAGAATATTGGTTGGTTTCCTCTAAAAAAAAGAGAAGGGGAAGGGGAATGAGCAGCTCTTGACATGAGGCAGCCAAATCTGTCCTGGCAATACAGGGTAGCACAAGGAACCTTTTCCAGCTGCACTGAGCAGAAGTATTCAGCAGAGCTATGGGCACACGAAACAAGGAGACTTCCAGTAATTCCCAGAGTCCTGCTACCAGCCAGCGTGTGTTTATGGCACTATTTAGGAATTCAGCAACTTTCTCTCCCCTCCAGGCAGAGCAGATCACTTGGGTGTGCTGGGGAGGAGCACTCAGAGGGAAACGGGAGCAGAGGCAGTCACGAGGGGCAGGCACTTGGGGAAAGGCTTCGGAGACAGCTCTCAGGAAAAGTTCTCCCTTAGCAGCAGCTGCTGGATGACACAGCCCTGCTGCCAGGCCTGCAGCACCTGCTCCCTGCACAGGGCTGTGCTTGGCAGTGCCATTCCTGCCCCTGCAGCTCCTGCAGCGAGCGATTCCCAGCACAGGGAAGGGATGCTCTGCTCCCAGGGGCAGCACTTGGATTGCATTAGGAATTTCCTCTGGATTTTTTTCCTAACCTGAGCTTGCTGTGAGCTGAGCTGTGGCTTTGAACCCCAGAACTTTCCAAGCCCACACTCTGAGGTCACTCCTTGTTTGTATTTCGGAGTGGTGTTTCCTGCAGTTCATGTTCTAACAAACAGCATTAACGTGCTGTAATGCACTGGAATAAAAGCGCCTCATCTCCTACTGGAATTTCATGCTGCTTGTGGATTTATCAATTGGATTTCCAAGGGATAGTGCTAAGCTCAGAGCCATTTTCAAAGGGGCAGGCAGAAAGTCATTAGCAACACTTTGATAATAAATTCCTCCTGTTCTGCATCAGTGAGATTTGTGATCCCCTTTACATATATTTTATTATGATTATTCATTAGGCTTCTTTTTGGCACTATTAAAGTAATCTGGAAAAGTTTATTGCATATTATGAGCGCTACTTTTATTGTAGCAGGGTCTTAAGTAGGAACACAGGAACACTGAAAGGGAAACAGAAGAGGGAAAAGATCTCCTGGGTTGGCATATCCTGTCTCCTGCTGGCACATCACATCATTCCTTTCATAAATACGAGTAATCTAAAACTCTATGTTTTTTTCAGTTTGAAAAGAAAATGTTTTCCTAGTGTGTCTAAAGATGCTTAAAACAAGCCAATAATAAATATAAATATTGTGGGTTATAAAAGATAACATGAAGATTTTAGCCCTGTGGCTGCTTTATTTTGGGGTTTGGGGAGGAAGAGTTGGTTTTGTTCTGTTTGGGGTTATTTCTTTCTCTGGGAGGGCTTTGTTGAAGAAGCTGAAATACCTTGGGTCATTTCCTCGTGCCCAGCCTCACACACAGCCAGGCTGACTCTTCGTGGCACTCAGGCTCCTGCAGGTGCAGCCTGGGGATGTTGGACCTCCACCCTGGGCTCCTCCCAAGCTGGGCTCCAGCCCAGCTCTGTCCCATGAAAAATGGAGTTTATTAGGGAAGAATTCTTCCCTGTGGCTTCCCCTGGATCCCTGGCAGTGTCCAAGGCCAGGTTGGACAGGGCTTGGAGCAACCTGGGATAGTGGAAGGTGTCCCTGTCCATGGCAGGGGGTGGCACTGGGTGAGTTTTAAGGTCCCTTCCACCCCAAACCATTGTGGGATTCTATTATTCTATTTTTTCCCTGTTTTCTGAGATTATTTTTTAATCCAGAGGCACAAGTGATGTTGTTTATTACCAAACAGGCATTTTTTGCCATGACATAATAGAAATGTCAATAACATTAATTATAATTTTAGTTTGGTGTGCCCCAGTGCCTCGTTTTCCTTCAAAGACATAATTCTTTTCATTCTCTAAACAAAACTCAGGTGTTGCCTGCTAAGCAGCACCCCATCATGGAGCTGAAACATTCTGTACCATTCTGCACAAGCCTGAATGGCAACATGAAGGCCGAATTCATTGTATCATCACACAATGCACAACACCATCCTTTAGCTTTTCACAAACCTGAGAAATCCTTCACAAACCAGCCCAAAATAGAAACAGCCATAGAACTCTCAGAAGTTGTCAGCAAGATTTCTTGAATGAATTTTAACACTTCTTTCCTCCAGGAAAAGGTTTCTATAGCAAAGGTTTCTACAGCAAATTTCGAATTTCCACTGCCTGTTAAAAGCAGCTTGCAAATATATATATTTATATATATTCACACTCAGACATTTACATGTAATTGTTGAAGAATTCACTTTTTGTCTTTTTGCTAGAGTAGCCTGCACTTAAAAAGCCAAGTCTGCATGATCCAAATCCAAATGCAGAAATTCAGGAGGTGAAGAGTTACTGAAAATATCAGTTGAATGAATATTTTCATGTAACATTAACTCCAGCTGTTGGTGAACATTTTAAAAATAAGTTTCTGAACAGCCAAATGCTCAGACACACAGATAAGCACATGAATAATTCTGGTGGTTTCCATAAGGACACTAATTAAGGATGCCCAAATCCAGGATGTAACAAGCTGGAGCAGGAGCAATCATTACTGAATTAGCATTGCTTGGTGGAGTTACAAATAACTGAGTGGTCACCCTCCACAAAACACGAAGGGAGACGGAAAATTCCAAAAGGAGATCAGCCTAAAATGAGGGATTCTTTTCTAGATTGTTCCTAGAAGCAAGATCAGCTAACTCTGAGCTATTGGGTGCACTTGAGGCCATGAGCAGCTGAAAAAAATCCCAAATAAACCAACACTGAAGTTGCAGCTCCACAGAAATCAGAGGGAAGTCAAATATCTGTCTTTTTCCTGATGTTGGGATGCTCCATGCTGGGATTATCTTTCTTGGCAGGTGAAGTGTTCCACCAGACCCGGGGTTTTGCTCAAGGTGGGTCCAACACGGGAGTTAAATTCACCTCAAGGCTTGGTTCTGCACGAGGATTGCTCTTCCAGCTCTCTCCCCATGTGCTGGCTAAACCATAAGTCAGAAGGTCGTGGAATGTGGATGGAATGTTCAGGGACTTTGTGCTCCCTGGTTTCAGAGTTTTTCAGGATCAAAGCAGCTGCTGATTTTTCAGTGCAGAGGCATCGTTGTTCTTGATTAGGCACGTCCCATCTTGGAAGCACATTCAGCCTCCAAACCTAAAGGAACTCAGGCAAATCAAAGTAATGGAGGGTTTTTAAAGCATTTAAATGAAATGAAAGAGAAACTTCCTCAGTGGAGAGAAGAATCGACCAACATCCTTTCCACAGCATTATGAGCAATATTTTAAGTTCCTTTTCCATCAGCTACCTTTGAATTAGCAACACTTCTACAGAGTTCTCCCATGCAAAATCCACCTAGGACTGGTCTTGATCTCACTAAATGGGTGCCAATTCTGTATTTTCTCTGCTGCAGAGTAACTTTATCTGCTTTAATCACTTGATGAGGACCCTCGATATGAGAAGTGACAAGGGCCTGTAATGGTTCAATAACTCACACAAGTCCTGGCTTTCGAGTGAAGTTCAGAAATGTGCTTTAGAGTTGAGAGAAGTAATCTCCAGATGAATACAGGCCATATCCTTGAAGGATAAGGAAAAGCAGCTTAAACAGGGAGATTCTCTGGAGAAATAAAATTTTGCTTGGGTTTGCTTATGTTATCAGAGCCCCAGATGCATTGCTGCTCACAACAGATCTATTCCAACCTGATACTGAATTATTTTGGCTTTCTGTGCTATGAGGGGAGACAGAGAAAGTTCCTACCATCAGAAGAAGTGCATTTATATCCCATGTGAGCATCTGTGTGTGTGCGCTCAAAGCTCTGAGTAAGGATGAAAGGACATTTTCTGAGTGTGCATTTCTAGGCATTATATATTATTTAATTTATAAATTATGCAGCTTCTGGGTATTTTGAGGACGTTGCTGCTGCTGGTCCCATGGCACAGGGAGAGTGTTCATGGCACAGGCACACTGGGTTGGGAAGGACCTTAAAATTCATCTCATTCCACCTCTGCCACAGGCAGGGACACCTTCCACTGTCCCAGGTTGCTCCAAGCCCAGTCCAACCTGGCCTTGGACTCTTCCAGGGATCCAGGGGCAGCCCCAGGGAATTCCAGCCCCTCTCCACCCTCACAGGGAAGAATTTTTCCCAATACCCAATCCAAACCTACTCTTTAAATTTACACCATTCTGGGCTGGTTTGCATTGCCCTGTGCTGATCTTCTCTCCATGTTTAAGTTCTTTTTAAATCTCATCTTTCCAGGCTGCTTCTGGTGTCCAGCCAATTGATGATGATCGTGTTTAAATAATAAATGCAATTTGTCAGTTCAAATAAAACCCTTCACCTCCATTTTTTCCATGTTACTGTTCCTTTCTCTTGTAAATCTCATCTTCTTACTCAGCCTAATGATCTTGATCTTGATAATTTTGTCAACAAATGGAGTGGTCAAACAACCATGATGTGTTTCTGCTCTGAGGAGAGCTGTGCTTTGTGGGGTTTGCTGATTCCATTTGTTTCAGTGCCAGCACTTCAAGTTGTTCTGCTTCCTCCTTATTTTTTAATAATTTTAAAGCTTTTAAAATGATTTTAAATATTTTTAAATAATTTAAAATATTTTTTAATGACGTATCAGAAACCAGATCGCAATGGTTGTGCTGAATGGTATCTTATTTGCTTTATAACAGGAGTTTTTCTATTTCATTGACAACCTGATCACTTTAACCTTCATTTGCTAAAAGCTTCTGTTCTCTTTTAAAATGCACTGGGTCTGGTTCAATCTGTATTTGCAATCTCAACCTGCATATATATATATATATATTTATATATATTTGTATAAATATATACACAATGACCTTCACATATGTTCATATCTAAATGTTCGTGTACACACAGGGAATTTCACAGCCCAGTTTTGGGGAAGGCCAAGAACAGAGCAGCAAAACTGAGCAGGGTCAGAAAATCAGAGCCTTTGAGGCAGCTCTGCCAAGATCCAGCTGGAATTGGACCTTTGGATGAGGGGATGGGTTTGCAGAAGACTCAGGAAGAGGTGAGGTGCTGCAGGGGGGATGAGCTGGGACTCACCCTCTGATTTTCGGGCTTTCTCTCCCAGATGAAGCTGGATAAGTCCCCAAATCCCAAGCTTTTCAGCTCTTTCTGTGTCAGATACACCTCTTCCCTTGCATTGTACCCATCCTGTACATGACACACCCTATATTTTACACCCTCTGGATTTCACACATCCTCTCTGCACAGGGAGGTCCCTGCTGTGGTCACCAGCAGCCCACACTGCTGTGTGTGGACAATTTTCTGTCCCTTCCAGCTCACCTCCACAGACTGGGACACTGCAACATCTCCCTCCGTCACTGGCCACGTCACTTTGCTTTTACATTTGCATCAGATGAGTAAAGAAATATCAGCTGGCAGAGAAATGTTTCTTTTCTGTCATTCCACCAGGTTTTATCCCAGCTAAGGGAGAAAAATTGTCAGTTTATTGCTTGTAGGGTTGTGATGCTGCCTGAGGGAGTGTCCATTGGAAGAGCTGAGGTAGCCTGGGAATTTTGGAGCCTAAGGACAGTCAGGGTTATTTTCCAGGCCCAAGAAAAGATAAATGTATAATTATATGGGGTTGTAAAGGTTGATAAATGCCAGTACTCCACTTGTCCCCTCTGAAGTGTGCAGGAAAAGATCGTGTGGAAGTCCATGGATGTTCTGTCCCTGCTCCCATGACTTGCTCCCAATAAATGGTGATTCATGGAGCCACTTAGAAGGGAAATGTGAAAATTGAAAATGACCTCTCCATTAATTTGCTCATCACTCCAGCCCTGCTCTGAGGCAAATTAAGTGGTGGATGGGGGGCAGATGTTGTTGTCATTGGAGTCTTTTTTATTGTTCGAAGGGCCCAGATTCCAGAGGTCATTGATCATGTATGACATAGGCCTTGATGGAAATCAGCCTTTAAAGTGTGAATATTGATGGGTGAGTGAAGTGAGTCTTCAGATGGATGATACTGCAAAAAAAAAAACCGACCCATAATTTAAAAAAAATCAAATTATGGGTGAAATTCTTGCCTCACTAAGGACACTTTAAATCTGAAGTCATCTGAGAAATCATCGACTCCAGGGTAAAAGAGAGCACAGCCCTCACTGGAATGAGCTCCAGGGTTTTATCTGCACCGAGGAGAACAGAGCAAGCCACAATTAACCATGATTTTACCACAGTCCTGATGGAAGCAGAGGGAAAAGATCAGATGTGTCTTGAGGAATCCCTTTATCATCTCCATGCTCCACCTAGAGAGGAGGGATTTTTGTAGGGCTTGTTTTGAGGTATTTTTGGAAGTTTAGTATTGTAGGGATTGTTTTAAGGCATTTTTGGAAGTTTAGAAACAAGGGCAGAGGTGAGCTTTTATTTTGGTTTTGAGAACCAGTTATATCTAAATATAAAATTATTTGTCTAAATATATAATGATACATATTATGTATAAATATCATTTTAATGCTTCAAATATATTGGTAAGTACATTTCCCCAAATAGGTCTGGCTGTTGGATATTCAAATACCATTTTTACATGAGAACAATCCCCCCACTAAAGTAATTCTAATCTCTACTCATACACGTATTTATTGTGTGCTCCTGTTATTTCTATTACACATTTCTGCTTCTGTGGTTTCTATTAGGCCTTGAGAGTACATCAGTATATTTTATTTGCACATTATTAATAGGTATTTATATAAATATCATCCAGATTTATAGAAATAATATCCTCAACAAAATCCTACAGAGATTTTTAGAACAAATGTTTATGGCTGCTGGAGACTTGTGAAGGATGTAGTTTGTAATACTTTTGTGACACAGCCTCAGCTGTCAGAGCTCAAACAGGGCTACTAAAATTCATCTCCTTTGGACAGTGATAGCTGGCAGAGAGAAAAAAATCAAGGAGAACAACCAGGAATACAGGAGTGAGGTAAAAAAAAAAAAAAATCACAGGTCTCTTAGCCAAAATAAAAAATAAAAGAGGAGGTCAAATAAGTTAATCCTTCTGAGAATAATTTATAGCTCCAATACCAGCTCCTCTCCAGGCAGAAAAAGACGATAAATTTGCCAACATCCTGGGAAAAAAGCGTGGATCAATGATGAGGATGATGCTGCATGATTGTAGTGCCAGAGGAATGGAGAGCATGGAGTGGGAGAATCAGGGAGAAGCTGGCAGGAGCAGGGATTTTCACCCTGAGGAGTGGTGACAGCTGGGAGCGCCGGCTTGGTGCCCTGAGAAGTGCTGAGCCAGAATCCACCAGGCACAGACAGCCCCAAAAGAGCAAGGAAAGGGAGTTTGGCAGGGATCAAACAGATTATTCAGCAAGAAAAATGAATGCAGATGGAGTTAAACCGGAGATAAAATCTAAACCTGCACCTCCCAAGGCACCTCCTTCCCAGGTCAGGCTTGGAAGGACTCCTGGGGCTGGGTGGGGCAGGAAAACACAAATCATCTTTATGAGTTTTCACCAGTTTGTGGGAACTCCTCTGAGACAAGCAGCTGTGAGAAAAAATTCCAAGCCTTTATAGAATGCAGCAGTAGGTACAAGACCAGTTTTCTCAGCACTCCAGTGTTCCCCTACTACTAAAACTGTAATTTCTTATTAATATTGAGCAAAAAAAGGGCATAAAACTCATAATTATGCTGGGTTTTTGCAAGTTAAAACGCAGCCCTAAAAAAGGTCACAAGCAGTGTAACAACTGCTTTGCAGAAATTCATTCTCATAAGCACAAATGCTGTTTCAAATGTAAACAGCCTTGTGTAGTAGGAGAAAAGAATAAATATTGATTGAATATTTTTCATAAATGTTTCCCTTTTACTACATGGATCAAATTTTCCCACAGAATCTGATCAAAGCGCACCCTCAAAATCCCTGCACCTTTATTGTTCTCGGGAAATTTGATTTTGTTTACTAAAAAGGAACTTTTGCTCATTATTGTGCAGAAATTCTTCTGTTTTGTAGCTGCTGATGCAGTTTTCGAGCTTGTCTGACAAATAGGAGAGAGTAAAAACATAACAGGGAACTAAACTCAAGAAGACGTTTAGCAGCATTGCCATTTCAATTCAGTTGTGATTTCAGACTTGCCATTGTCCAAAGAAATAAGTAATATTTGGTCTGATCTTTCTGCCCAGAGGAGATTCCTTTTGGTTGTGACTTTGGTGCAGAATCTCCTAAAGTTGAACTGAGTTCACTCAGCACACAATTAACACAACATTCAGGGAAAAGCAAGGAGCCTGCAAGCACCAGTTCATTTACAACATGCCTAAAACTGGTTTCCAGGCACCTGTAAATACTGGCAATCTGATTTTTGCCACAATTCTGAGTATTTCTGTTTAAGAGAGCTCAGCCCACACACAGGACTCGTGGTGGAAGTGGCTGTGTTATCACTCGAGTGAGAGCTGCAGCTCGAACAGATTTGCCTCCCTAAAGCCTGTCTGGAATGCCTTGATGCTGACTATTATTATTATTATTTTTATTATTATGAGGCTGTATTGTTGGCTGTTTTCCACTGACACAGTTCTGTGAATGCAAATAGAAACACAGAAGATGTTTCACCTCCTCTCCAAGCAAAATTCCACTGAGTTGTCCGTTCCATCCCCAGCTCTCCCAGCCCGTCCTTCACACCTAAACCATCTGTTTGTCATCTCTTGGCTCTGCCCGTGCCTCTCCCACAACCAACCATCTGCTGGGAGCCTTTCAACTTCTATTTACAACCCAGGCTCTTTTATCTCTCTTACAACTCCTTGCATATGTCAAAATTTTAATTACACAGCCACGTATTAGGATGTCGTGGGCTCAGGGGACTTTTTCTCACAGTGATGGGCTGGAAGGCTTTGGAAATGTGGTTTATGGCTCGTTGATAAATGATGTTCCTGAAGAGTGCAACTGGTTTGGAAGGGAAGGAATAGATGATGCATGAAGTCAATAATTGTTCTGAGACACCTCCAGGTAATTGATGTCTGCATAATTCCATAAATGCCGTGGCTTTATTAAAATACAATAACAATATTAATTTATATGAAAATTCACTCTGGCTAACAGCTAATGCATTTAAATTTCAGATAATTTAATGCAGTCCTATCTCCTGTTAGGGTCGGGAGAGAAAAAGGAGGTTTTTCAGTAGAAATTCATGACATGCCTCAGATCTCATAAAATATAAGGTCTGAATGACTTTTATAAATGCTATAAATATGATTAAGATATCCCCCTCCCAAGGCAGGAGGGTGAAACGGATCTTGCTGAACAAAAACCAGCCAAGAACATTAAAAATTACCATTTCAATTATGAATACTGTACATAATACACAGATAAAAACAAAGCCAGTCCTCTCTCCTGCCAGCTGGAGGGACAGAGGATGAATCCACAATTTTCATCTACAATTTTGATGCAAATTGCTGAGGAGTGTTCCCTGTTCTTTCAGGATGAGTTTGCTGAGTTGATACCATTTTAGGACACAATCTATTTTGCATGGAGATCAGGGATGGAAGGGAATTTTAATAACATGAGGTGACAGAGGAGAAAGAAGCAGCAGGGCTTTTGCCACATGGTCCACAAAACAAAATAATGAAATTACTGAGGATTAGCAGAATCAGATCCCCTTTCCCTGGAGTTCCAGGGCTGTGCCTGTGTCTCTCTATTCTTCCCCTTCTGGCCTGAGGACTGGCCAACTCCTCTGTAAAAAGAAAGGATTTTCCACACTGAAATCTAAGAACACATAGAATTGATGGGGAAGTGTTATAATTTCTGTCTTTGAAAAAAACAAACGAAACAATTTTGAGAGAGCTCCAGAGAGGTTCAGCACCACCAGAAGGGCCCGACAGAAGCCCTGGTGCTGAGTCTGCTCCACCAGAGCTGGCGCTGGTTTGAAGGGGTGATTTGGGACTCCCCTTGCCCAGCTGTGCCAGCTGCAGCCAGCTCTTCCCAGAGCCAGGCTGTGCTCCAGACACCTCTGAGCCCCATCTGCCTGAGGGAGCAGATCCCAATCAGGACAACAGCAGCAGTGTGGAGGTGAAACCCCTCTGGAACGGCTTCATTTGCTGTGAGCACCATCCCGGGAGGAGGCGCTGGCATTGAGCTGCTCAGGGCGGCTCCAGCTGAGCGCACGGAGCCCCGGCAGGCTCCCGGCCCAGGGAGCTGCCAAAGCGCTGCGGCTGCTGCTCCGTGCGCAGCGAGAGCCAGGGACCGCCGCACACCAACAGGAGCCCAGCTGGGCGAGCAGGATCGTGGAAACGACTTTTCCACAGATAGGATACTAAAAGGAAGCCGCTTCTCAAATAAACCTGAGTCAGAGCTTAAATAAGCCTTTCCTTAGGCATGCCTGGCTGATTGCCGGGCTGACACAGCCAGGGTGTGGCACCAGGGACCATCCCATGTGTCCTGTGCTGCAGGATGGCTGGAGACGGGATTCTGGAGAGAGACAGAGTCACCAGCACTATTAAATCCCGTAGGAAAGTCCATAAATCCCGTAGGAAAGTCCATCTCTTCCCTTTCCTTTCCATTTCCCCCTTGGCCCTTTGCTACAAAGCCTTTCCTGGTTCTACACCCCGGAATTTCTGAGAGCAGGGGGAGCTTTGCTCAAGGCAGGGAGAGAAATGAAGCATTTTGATGCTTCTCTGCCTTCATCCAGCTCTGCACACAATGGAGGGCATTTTTTTCTGTGAAATTTTATTATCTTGGTTAGAACGAGCAGCTGCCCTAAGTCTAAAACTACACAGAGTACTGAGCAATTCCAAAAGACTGGAGGAATTCCCACCTTTTTTTTTTTTTTTAATAATTAAGGTAAATATCTAAAGCCTGGAACAACTTGAAAGAGGCCCTTTCTATTTTAATTAAGCACCTTTTAACAATGTAGCTTTGGAAGTCACCTTAACCCTGCTAGAAAGTTTATCATCTCCACCTGATGCTGTTGTGGAACATCCCTGCGCTGGCAGCTCCTTCACAGAAATCAAGGTATCCAGGTTCCTGACAATATTTTTTAAAACCCTTTAAAAGATTAGCCCTCGTGATCCCTCAATTTACCAACTGATCTTCTGCTACCAAACTAGGGCTGCACAAATTAAGAACAGCTTTAAGTCATCTCCAGGCACTGCGATTCCTCCTCTCCACCTCTTCCAGCAGTGGGGATTATCTCATCATGCAGATCAATACTGGCTGCTTTAATACTCTGTTCACTTGCTTTCAAATCCTCAAATTTAATCATGCAGCCTGAGCGAGCAGCTTCATTGTTTTGGAGAAACTTCAGTGTTTTTAAAAAGGCACTCGCTTTGGAAACAGGCTTGAGGAACAAGACATCACATTCTTCACAGGAAAGTTCTTGTAAATTTTCAGCTGAAGGGCTTTAATGCGGCTGTGGTTTAAATGATTGAGCTGGAACTCCTTTTCTGGTTTTCCCATGTAGATGAAGAATAGGAGACAACAAATTTAATTCCATTCAAGGTGGAATTGTACATTACAGATCCAGAGAAAACTCATTAGACAGTAACTCTTTGTGTGGTGACAACATCAGTTACCCCAGTGCTTTTTGTGCTGTTCCAGTCTCAGCAAAACAGTTTAGAATCGACTGATCTGTATTTTCTCACCAAAGATGACACAAAAATATGATCTGCTGTGATCTATCTGTTCTCCTTTGGCTGTGTGTATACAATGAATTCATACATATTTTATGGAAACCTTTCACCAAAAGCTCCTGCAATCCTATAAAAATGCCGCCTTCTTGTGGCTGCCGAGGTGCAGGAAGATTGATATTCGGGAAGGTGATTGATTGCAAAAATAACTTTGGGTTCTCTGAGCTGCTTCCTTAATTCAGGAAGCTTTAAACCAGGGAGGGGGGAAATTCCAAGGAAGGGAAGGTGGAAGAATGATCATGGAAGGAGCACGACGTGCTAAGCCTGGTGAGAGAACACATCAACCCCACCTGCCTTAGAACAAACAAATCTCTGCTTTTAAAGCCTCTGTCTCGTGTTTTCTGACTATTCCCATCATAATTTAATCATTTTCCTGCTTTCCAGCACTCTGTGGTGAGAGAATCATTTGTTATTAATGTTTTTTTCCAGGCATTCTGGTTGCCACAAATGATGATGGAGCCATCATCACCAGGCTTGAAGGAGGAACAATTAGATTGTGATCTGCTTTAAGCCTGTCCCAGCCATCACAAAAACCCAGCTGTGTGAACAAAGTACAGAATCCTCTTGTAGAGCAAATGCTGTTTGCAATCTCACAATTTGCAGACTAAAAATTAAATGACTATTTTTATCCTCTCTTTTCTGCCAGACATTAACTAAATTTGTCAACGTTAGCATGCCTAGGATTAAAGTTTTATTGACTTTTTTTTATTATTTTATTTTAAGGCAACCTTAAGATATGGTGCATAAAGTTTTCATAGCTGCATTAGAAGAGTTCCTGGCCCAGATTCCAGCTTCCAGTTCTGCAGACCAGGAGCTCCTGATGCCAATTTTGGTGACAGTTTCAACCTGCTGCAGCTACCTGGCTCACAGCTTGGACACAGCACCCAGAAAAAAGGAGTGTGAGAGGTGGAACATGAGAGAAACTTCTGTGGGAAAGAGGAAGATCCAGTGGTGGAAATCATCCCCAGGTTAATGGGAATGGTCCCCAGGAATCAACACAGGGAACAGGTTGTAATCATGAGGGAAAATTGGTTTATTCACCATTCAAAGCCTCCTGGCAGGTTATTTTATGGTGCACTCTTGTTTTTATTCCTAGTTTTGAGACATGAATTAAGGCCTTTTTCTGTGTTTCCATTACCCCTGTCTTGCCTCCCTATGAGTTGTCTTCCACCCCTCCTTAGCATTTGCCACATGAAAATCTGCAACTTTGAGGTGAGAGGAAAAGCAGAATTATTTTAGGAGCTGCTGTTTTCACAAGTTCCCTTGCTAAACTGCTTTCTGAGGTCATTTCCCACCCATGTCTTTGCGCTTCTAATCTCATTTTCTTGTATTCAAGAGAGTCCCCTGGTCTTCAGTTAACCAGACTGAGCCAGGCACAAATTTTTAAGTGGCTTTCTAAACAGCCCATTGCTGTTTCACTAGAAATATTCCAGTAGAGGCTTAGATACCTATTTTGGAAATGTAACATTTAATACATTTTCTAATATTTTCATTTATTTATAATTAAAATGATAGAACAGTTTGGGTTGGAAGGGACCTTTAAAGGCCATGAGCAGGGACACCTCCCACTACACCAGGCTGCTCAGAGCCTGTCCAATTCCATAGTGAAGGGGTAGAATTTAAATTGTAACTTTTTACCTGTTTTCCAGGAGATGAAGGAAGGGGTTTTGGACCCTTGGATCAAGTATTTCACTGCGCACAGCTGAATTCCTGAAAATTTCTGGGAATTTAATTGTGTGGGATCTGTAGCCATAGCTGTTAAGAGGTGAAGGGGAAAATAATCACTTTATGGTGTTACTTGGAAAAGATAGGAGAAATTCTTGGGGCTGTCCTGTGCAGGACTGGGATGATCCCTGTGGGGCTCAGATTACGGGGAATACTCTGATTTTGTGACTTCTGGTGCAATCCAGAGAGAGGCACCAATGTGCAGCATCTGCTGAGCTGCCAGCTCCACCTACAGCAAAGGCTGTTCATGGCTCTTGCATAAACACCCGGAGCACACACCCAAAATATCAGCCCTGGCTGTGGATGCTGGAGTTCAGAGCCATTACACTCCTGTAAAGAGCTACAAACAAGCAGCAGATTAAAGGGGACTGCAGGGAATTACCGAGGCCTCCACGGAGAGGAATTTTTAACAACAGGAACAAATCACTACAGGGATGTACCTCATTATGTGGAGCAGGGGAACACCATTTACAGGTCTCCTTCCTGAAGCAATCAGCATTGTTCATATTTCTGTTGCTAATTGAAAATAAGAAAATAACCCCCCAGTCTGCCCACAGCAGAGCCCCAAATAACTCCATCTCACGGGTGCTGAGGATAATCCATGGCGCCAACTTGTGCTGGGCTTGGAAAGGAGCTTCCCGTGAAACAATCCCAAATCTCCAGTTCAAATCCTGCATTTACCTCTTGGTGTAGCTGGAAGTGGAGCAGGCAGCTCTCTCCTGCAGTCCCAACATGTCATGTGCACCTCCTCACACACAAAGCCCATCGTGGAGCGTGTTTGATTTCCTGGCTGCCTTATTTGTTTACAACAATGCTCTTAAAATTGTCTCTCCCATCTGTGTGGTTCCTACTTGTTTGAATGAGAATGAGATATTAAAATGCCATCCAGATGTCTCGATGCATAGCAGCATTAACATATTATGCAAATTGTCACCGGGATGGGGTTTTTTCCCTCCTTAAACAAAACAATATTTGGACGTGGAATGTAAAGAAGGAAAGCTGTGAAGGATGACAAGTGGAAAAAAAAAATGCACTGAGCATATTCAGCTGAACTTTTCAATCACTTTGGATGAAAGGGTTATGTACGAAGTGTCCTCAGTTGTTTTCACTGTAAATCTAGAGAAGGACAATTGGATGAAAACAATCTTGAAAAGCAAAACACACAATAAGCAGGGAAGCAACACCAAATCTGAAGAGCTCATAAAATTAATTCAGCAAAGTACAATATAAAAGTTGCCTCTGATCTCATGAGAACAGGACTTCATAAAAAACAGCAACAAATATTTGTTGGCTACTGGACATCTCCTTTAAAGAAACCTTCAGCTCTGCCTTTGCAGATGGAGTTAAACCCATGGGATTAACAGTGCAAGATCATGCCTGAGCCTTCATTGCTCTGAAAATAAGAAAATTCAGATCAATATCTTTAATTGAGGTTGGGCTTGGGGGGATCCTTACAATTAATGATAAACGTGATGCCTCAAGTTTCCCCTAACAAAATACAAAACACCAAAAATTTGGCTTTATTAATTATTTGGCTTTAAATATTTTAATTGCTCCAAGCTTAAGCTGGATGTCAGGACAAAAATGCAAATGGAAACGTAGAAAGCAGGGATAATGGGATAAAGGGGTTTTATGAAGTCACCCACATTGTTTTTATCTCAAGATTAAACCAGATTTAAATTGTGTCTGGCAGGTGTCTGCTTGACCTGTCCTTCCACAGATCCTGCACTATTTACTCCAGTACCTATCTGGCCTTTAAACTAGTGTTTAACCTGAATTTCCCTTGCAATTTCATCATGGAAATTCTCCTATTCCCTCTCTGATGGCAGGGGTCCAGGACACTCCCCAGCCTTCCTGCCACAGAGGACAGAGCTGGAGCTGATGCCATGGAGGTTCTGAAAGAACCTTCCACATGTGAAGATACTTCCTCGCCATCCTCCTTCAGGTTAACCCAGCTCCATCCTGCCAGACCTTCCTCAAGCTCCCTTTTTTCTGCAATTTTGGCCATGGTCCCCCCAGAATTCCCTTCAGTTCATCCATATCTGTGGAAATATTGGGTGCAAGACAAGCCAGGTATTCCAGCTGTAGAGTTACTGAGGAGTAGCCTTGAAGAACTGCTCCACATTGAAAACATGCTGTTCCTGCTCATTCATCCTGATTTCCTCTTTGTTAATAACCCACCACCACAGCTCCTCTCCTGCACACACCTTCCCTTCCCTTCTTCCCCATCCACCTTATCTGTGGAAGGCATGAGGGTAGCTTGATATGATTTGTTCTCACAACATCCATGCTGGTTCTTTTCTTATCATCCTTTATCTTTGAGTGCTTAAATAGATTGGCTGACTATTTATCCTGGTGATTTTCTGGGCACAGAGCAGGAAGTGACTGGGCCGTTTTTCTTTCCACCATTTTAACAGCATATTCCTTCATTATCGTTATTTTTTTGTCTAATACCAGTGGCACATTATCTTCCCAGAGAGAATCTGTTATTTGTGTCCCAGGGTTTCATCCATGGAGGGATGGAGAAGAAAGGATTGACTTTCAGCTGCTCCTGCAGCCACTCCTGAGCCAGGATGACAATCCCAGTGTGCAGGGGATCAGTGATATCACAAAAATTGATCTTTAATAAATGGACTGAGAGTTTGGGTGTATCCTGTAGCAGTCAGTGCAGACAGAGGCACTGGGTTGTGTTACGTACATCAAAGCAGGGTATGTTCACAATCCCATCCTGAAGATAGATTTTATATCTTTCAGCTGGCTGCAGCTCCTGGGGTTCAGCTCTAAAAGCACCAGAGACTTCTAATGACAATTCTCAAATACCAGTCCAATGTCACAAGAGAGTAAAAAGAAGGAAATCTATTCATATAGTTTAGCTCCTGCAGTCATTAAACCAGGAAAAAAATGCTGGTTTGAGGATTGCTAAGTAGTCAGAGAATAAATCTGTTTGTGGATTATTAATTGCAAAGTAAAAGCTAATTTTGCAATGAGTGAACAAGATCTGCTTTTTGTGTTGGTGTTTTTGGAGTGGCTGCAGCCACAGCCACAAACATTTGCACACCACCCCTCCATCCTGCTTTAATTTGAGCTCTTGAGAGTTATGAACTAACAGCAGGAGGATAAGAGACAACCAGATCTTTTTGTAGATCTGATTTTTGCCTGGAATTAATGGAGTTTTAGCCACACCTCTTAAACCAACAGGGTGAACATGAACTGCAAAACAAAGTTCCTCTTGGTGACACCTTCCAGATGCTAAAAGCAGAATCCCAGTTCCAATGAACTGGAGCAGAGGTCCAAACTCACCACATCCCAAACTTCTGCACCCCAAACTTTCACAAAGAACCTGGCAGGGAAAATGCTGGTTTAGAGAGGAACCAATGGTAAAAGCTTGCTTGGATCTCATCCTTACAGACTGTACAGCCCTGCTGGCTGCCTGCCTGTCCTTATTTACAGGATGATTCTATCCTAAACCTCAAATTTCATGTAGGGTTGTTCAGCTGCTATGGGGATGTGATTTCTGATGTGTGGTTACAGCAGGACAAGTCTCTGCTGCTGCTGCTCACCCTGAAGAGCATTTCCCCCCCAGAAGGCCAGGCCAGCTGCTTTGCAGCCCCCTACGTGAAAATTTGGATTCGTCCTCTCAAAATTCCGGAGCGTGAATGGCTGATGCAATAAATTCAGTGGTTTAGTTGTGATTCTCGTGTTTTTCTGGTGACCCTCGGTGGCCAGCCCGGGTTTCAGGGGGTACAAGCTGCACTCCCACACCTTTCACACCCACGGGAGAGCTTTGGTGTGAGCTGCTTTGACACTTTCGAGACTGGCTTATTATGCACATTTAAAAGTCTCTTTTTTGAAGGCCTTACCCAATCCTTATTGATCCTCTCTTGACTCTCCTTGCCCGTCACAGGCTGGGGGGCAGCCAGATTCTTGCTGCCTTATTTGATTTCTGCTGCTTACCAGAAATGCAGTTTCTTCTCCAAAACAGAGATCTGGACACACTTTGCATATTTTGTCTTCCTGCATTAGCTCAGGAGGTGTTCTCCCTGCTACTTGAACCTCCTGCACAGAGACCTTTGAAGGAAAAAATGGAATTCCATGAGGGGAAATAAAATATTTGCTATAATCCCGAGGTAAGTTTAGTTAAAGATCAACGGTTTGTGTTGGGTTACTGCAATATCTGGATATTTTGTACACCTGAGGTGATATTGTCTATCTCACAAAGCTCTGACTGTTAATTTAAGCAGATCTGCTGGTAGCAATCATTTTACTGGCACATTAAGAAATATTTAATTTTTAGTTGGCCCTGAGTCCTTCACGATGACTCTCCTCAAGCACATCAGCAAGCTTCAGGTGCACAAAATGTTCCCAACACACTGTTTTTAGCTATAAATATTTTCCCTAAAGCTGTTTCCTAAATATTTCTCAAATACTACATGGAGAAATGAAATTAGACTTTCTCAATTTCCAGCACTACCTGTTTGTATGGAATTATCACGAGCAGATAAAATATCTGCTGGTTTGCTTCCAGGTACCAATACTTTTCAAGAAGGAGTACTTACAAATCTAGTCAGGAGCATTTCACAGAGTAAAAGCAAGGAAATTAGGTTAATACATAATTTATAATGAATGATTTGCTCAGCTCTATGCAAAGCAGAGGAACATTTTTAACCAGTTAAATCATATCAGAAGAGGTGAACGACGTTGTTTTCCTCATTTTTCTCATTTTCATGGCAGACTGTCTTAATTACTTACTAAGCTTTAACTCTGACACTTGTCATGTGGCAGCTGACCAAAAAAAAATATAAATAAATATAAAAATAAATATATAAATAAATAGGTAAATATATAAAAAATATATATAAATATATATATAAAAATATAAAAATGAAAAGCTGTGGCTGAACAGATGAGCAAATATCTGGCCAGCCCTGGGAGTAGTGGTATTGCTGCTTGCTCTTGTCCCCTTTTTTTTAGCCACAAACTCCTTTCCTTGAGGTTTTCCTGTCTCCTTTTCCTCTTTCATTCCCTTCACACACGGTTCTAACAAAGAAATTGCAACTGGAGGAGCACTGGAGTGCAGAGTGGAGAATGGATTCTCGTTAATCATGCAGGTACAGCTCACTGGATAATTCATAGCACATCTCCCTGCCACATGTAGGACTTCAGAACTGATTAACCAGCAGCTCTCGCTGCTGTCCCACCACATAAGAAAGTGTGGCAATAAAAGAGGATTCAGCTTCACAGCACCACGTAAGCTTGAATTTCACTGATAATAACAACCTGAACATGGAAATGGGAGAGATGGGGAAAATATCTCAGGAAAGGGAAAAAAAAGAAAAGGATAAGAAAACAGTTCTTCAACCCTAAAAATAAAAAAGCAGGAGAACATCGTACCAGGAAATGTAGCAAACTTCCAAAGCGAGGCTGCGAGAGAAAACACTTCAATCCCACAAGAAGCAATTAGAGGATCCTGTGGAAATGGGGCATTAAAAAGATGAGCCTCCAAAGGAATGAGCTGCTTTTTCCTCATCCCTTTTTTTTATTGTTGTTCCAATGGAATTTGTCTGCCTGCACGCTCTCTCTGCAGCGTTGGAGCGGTGCTTTCCCCTTCCAGAGGATTATCTGGCTTCTCTTGTGAGGGGCTGTGAATAAGCAAAAGCTTTCAAGGCTGCTGAAGAGGATGAAGTGTGTTTTTATTTCTCTTTGTAGAACACAAAGCCTGTAGGAGGGAAATTGCAAAATATTGTTCTTCTCTAGCAGGCATTAGAAGCACTTGGTTTATTTACTCGTCTCCCACCTGAACCAACCTCAAGCTTCATTTCAATAAATAAGCTCCCACTCTGTGGTTTTTATGTGTGGAGTGGGGTAAAGAGAGGAAGGGAAATGAAGGGAAATTCTTTTGTGGAGTGGATTATACCTCTCCCTCTTTCTCCCCTTCCTCCCTGCCTGTTTCTCTTGCCTTGTAGAGGGGATTGACCTGGAAGAATTTGGGCATCTCACAAACCAGGGCACTCACTCCTTGGGTTTAGACATCCACCACCTTCTAGATCAGTTCATGTCTGGTTTAAAATGCAACTTTTCATTGCAGTTCTTCAGTCCCATTCACCTGGAGTCTGAAAAGGCCTTTATAGAGTCTGTTCCCTGCAATCCTGCCCTCAGTGATTCCTGCTCTTCCTTGGAGGGAGCTGAAGACAGAGCACAGATCTGGGTTAATGGGTTTTATGATCAATCAGCTCATACCTGTCCTGTTAATAATGCAAATGGGATAGGATTATTGAATTATGAGGAGCTTATACGCAAATATTAACCACTAATACATTCATTAGGCTGACTAAAGTATTAATTAGCTTTGATGCTGCTGGATTGCAGACTAGCAGATAGCTTTACCAAGGCCTGCTCAAATTGATTAGAGCGATCCCATGCTGTGCACTGTGTTTCCACAACAGAATTGATCTTTTTCCTGGATGAAAACAACATTCTGAACCACATCTGGGGATGTTTGTGACTAAGCTTGGTTAGGGAAATCAGGAATGGAAATATCCTGCTGGAGTGGTTTATCCTGGATGGGATCTTATTCTGAAAGTAATCACTTTCAATTGGATGTGGTTGGGTTTAGATCTGAAAGAAAAGCAGAATAAAAGATTCTCCCTGTTTCACTGGGTACTGTAGGGGTTTAGCCCCATGGCAGGGGTGGAACTGGATGAGCTTTAAGGTCCTGTCCGACCCAAACTATTCTGGGACTTTCTGCTCTCACCCTGGAGAAATGAAAGTCACAATCCCACATGGAAAATCATTATCCTAATGAGGTGGACACTGTGGATTTCTCTGCAGGTGAGAGTCAGAAGACATTAGCCTTCTCAGCATGCTCGCCACAACTTCAGTGCAGGCACTCGGCAAGGAGGGTGTAAATATTGGTACTTTAATATTACACGGGTTTAATGATCATAATTGCTTTTTTCATGGATCTTTGAAAGGGTCCAGGACAATCCTGTGAAAGATTATTCTAAAAATATCATGTCTGGAGGGTTAGGAAAGTTCCTCAGGGCTTGATGTGAGATGAAGATTCTCAAGGTATCAAAAGGGTCTTGATCAAGGAAAATTTCAGTTTCCTCACAGTTTTTTCCCCCAACTCTGGATGCTCATTGTCCCTACAATGTTTTCTCATTCCTCTGACTTCTGAAAGTGCCTTTTCCTTTGCAGCACTTCACTGACGGTGAGTGGCAGTTGTTCATTAACCATTCTCTCTTCTAATTTTCTGTCAGCTAATTGCAAGGAGCATAAGAAAAGCTATTAGAATAGCAAAGCTCGGAGGGATAGGAGGAGAAAAAGAGCAGGTCAAGATCACTGCAATTTACAGCAATATTTCTTTCAAGAAATGTGAGGGTCTAAAGTCAATTGTTAAAAAGAAAGCAGAAAGAGACCTGCAAATATCAATTCAAAAATCAATAGAAATGTCCAGTTTGATACAAAGTTTTACTGCAATTTCTAGGGAAAATACTTACCTTATGACATGACAAGCATCTTTATTGCATAGGGTAAATGAGGCAGTAAAAGCAAAAATATTGGGAGCATGTTGGAGCAGAGCAGTAGGACTGAAAAACAGGAATACTCAGGCACAAAGATAACATAGGAACAAAAAACCAAAACCCAGCCAACAAAAGATACCCCATTTGAGGTGATTCTTGCAGTCCAAAGCTGTTTTCTGAAAGAGGGAACAAGCTTGGTAATCAAAAGGCATCATTATCTGCCTAATGTTTCCCAGAATTCTGAAAGAAATAGAAATACAATTATTAAAACTACCACAGGTTTTGAGCAAAGCAATTTTGCTGTTGTCTGCATTGATGTGTAACCCCAGCAGGAGATTCCTTATAACTTGAGCTGCTGATGATTACAAATCATCAAGTTCATTTATGTATCACTCGTGGTTAAAATTCACTTTTCATAGCAGTGAATGAGGGCGGTGAAAATTGTAAATTAAAATATCTACCCGAGCTGCTGTGTCAGTGCAACTTCAATAGCTCATGATAAATAAGGTAGAAAATCCTCAATGACTGTTGTGGAAATAAAAATTTCCATATTTCCCTGTCTTAAAATTGTGACTAATAGGTGGATGTAGCATGAAAAAACAAGAATGATGAAAAAATAGCTGCATTGGTCACATACAGGCAACAAGTAAGCTATAGGAATCTTCATAAATCACATGTACAGCTCGAGCACAGACGGATTAACAGGTGGTGAAACAACAGCTGACATATCCAACATGATGGGGGAGAAATATGACCAGGGTGAGGAGTTGGGACAAGCTTTAATTCAGCACACTTTGGAAAATTGATGGCTTTTAAAATAACTTGGGAACGTTTCTGCCCTCCTCATGGTGCCTGCTGGCCCCTGGGACTGGGCATGAATCCAGCATCATTGTTGGGACAACAAAGAGTGAAGCTGAGCAGGTGCTGGTGACCACTGGCACCAGTTTGAGATGATTCCCATGGCCAATTACTCAATTAGAGCTGTTCTGACAGCACCACCAGCTCAGGAGTTACAATAATGTAAGGGGGAGGATTTATTGCCATGCAGAGGTCCTCCTGCTTGAGTGTGGGAGAGCAGGAAGGGTATTCCTGAATTCCTGGTGGATGAGAACAAAAAAACCTCTGTTAGCCTTGGAGTAGATGAAAGGCAGGTAAGCAGAGCATGGGAAAGATCCATCATCGGAATGAAGGCAGAAGGACACGGCTCTGCCAGCCTGGTAACCTTCAGCAAAGAAATGCAGGATGAGATCATTTGAACACAGGTTGGAAGAATTATGGGATGAAAAATTAGTTAAATAAATCAGCAGGTGTGTCAGCAGAGATTGATGTTGCTTTTTTAATTTACTGAAAAGGCACAATCCCTTGTCTTGGACTCGAGGATATTGAAGGTCTTTTCAAACTCAACTTTTTCGATACTCACAGGGACTACAGGTTCAAGCAGCCACCTTGGGAGAGGATAAAATCTTTTTTTGCCCCTACTCCAATGAGTTTATGAAGACTTTGTAGCAATTGTATTTATATAAGTTGAATAACTTCAAAAGAACCCCAAGAAGCTGTCCCTGACGGTGACCTGGTCCATGGAGGACATCCAGAGGAAGGAATTCTACCCTCCCATGAAGTCCATGGACTACTGGGTTGGATCCTTCAGGCATCACAGCAGGGGGATACTTGCTCTGGCTCAGGCTCATCTGCGTGTCCATAGAGCAGCCAGTGACTCCGGGGCTTGGTGACATCTGAGCCTAGGCTTTGAGGGCTTTAATCAAAATATTTCCATCAAAAACCACATTTAGAGTGATTGAAATCCTGCAGTGGGCCTAGCCCGTGGCACTTAAACTGTATAAAAGTTACCCTTTTGGTGATGCAAATAATACAGATAAAAACTAATCCAAGAGAAAGGGGTGGGAAATCTGGCTGGGTTGATACAGTTATTTTCTAGGTCCTGCTGTAAGCTGTAGACAGCTCCACATTTTTAAGGAGTTTATTTTATTTTCCACAATCCATTCATTATTAATGAAAATCCAGGCGAGCAAATTAAAATAAACTCATGTTATCACTGAGATTTAATGATTTCCTGCTGGCCCTCTTTAATGTTCAGGACTGACCTTTCTTTTTAAATATTTACCAGCAAATTTGCCATCAGTCTTTGGTTTCTTCTCCCCTGGAATGGTCACCTTGTGCTGCCAGGTGCTGCTGTGTGAGGGTGAGCGCTGCCAGCACGAACAACTTTTACCTCTCCTTGAGCTCAGAGTTCGTAGCTCTGTGTGAACATTGTCAGCCCTTAGGTCCTGGAACAAGGGGAATATTCAGCTCCAGAAGTTTCCAGTCCAGGTGAAGTGAACTTGCTGATTAACTCTGTGAATGAAGTAAGTGCTTTAGTAGAGTGCTGAGATGACAGCAAATGTCCTAAAATACAGCAAAACCTGCTGGAAATTTCAGGTACCTGCTGAGAAAGCAGCGTTCTCTTGAGCTGTAATGTTTAATCTTTTTGACTCTTGCCTTGTTCTTCTGGGGTGGAGGGAACACGTGCTGGTCATGGCCACCAAAATGCCCCTATTAATCTGGATTTTCTGCTCCCTGACTGCTGGCAGTAAGGACAGTTAACATTCCAATATCCCTTCCCCTTCAAGGATACCGAAGAGCATTGGAAGCATTAAGCTCTGAGGTCGGTAATTTACTAATGAGAAAACTGATTCAAGGAGAAATTAGGAGCTTATTCTCTCCTCCACTGAAGCCAGTGGAAATCACTTTGTGGTTTCCTTGGGCACACTCTGTGTGTCTTGTGAAAGGTCACACGAGAAATCACCGAAAAAATTGGACCTGAAGTCCAGCACCTTTTTGCTTGTTCAGCACAAGAATGATTGTCCCTTATGCAGAGCCTGAATCCTTTGTATCTGAATCCCTTTTCCTTAATGCACTTTAGAAATATTTCAATAAATTAAGGTTTTTCTAAGCCTACATTTTCAAGTTCTTGGAAGTAGTTAAACTTTATCAAAAAGCTGCTGCTCTGTATTGCTGAGACCTTTTTGGGGCATCCAGTTTTCATGAGGACATCGAAGAAGACACAATTTAATTCTTCAGACTTGTTATTTTAGAGGTTGTGCTCTCTGGGGGCCTGATCCAAACTGCTCTGTACTCAGTAGGAAACTTCCTCCCTCAAGGCTCCCTGGGATGTTTTTCAAGACCCCTCTCCCTGGCAATATTTCAAGCGGTTGCTTTTGTATTTTCATGCATTGCTCGCATGGCTGGAAACCTTTTTTATATCAAGAGTCCAGATAAATGCCAGTTCTGCCATCATAATACACCTCAACACAGGTAAGAAACACAGGGTTGTGTTTATAAATCTGCTGCAGTCAGGGCCTGGAGCTGCAGTAACTCAGATCTAGGAGTGTTTATGCACAGAATCACTGCAGCATACACAGGATTATTTATCAGGATGGCCCATGGAGAGAGCTGGTGTGGGGCATTAGCACCCACTTGATAGAACAGGAATAAACATTTCCTGACAGGATTCTGGGGAGGTTTATCACAGGCACAGCTCTGGAATGAACCCATGGAATATTTACGCTGTACATTCCTTGTGAAGCATGTGAGAGCTGGCCAAGTAAAGCCCTCCCAAAACAAGGCAAGCAGGACACTTTTATAATGGTGATAAAACTGCAGCAGCATTCCTGGACTTTTATGAACCTTATGTTTCCTATCAGTGTTCCTTCAAATTATTTATCACTTAAGCATCATTCCAGCACAATTGAAATAAATGTATTTCCATGGCACACAGAGCAGACTGCAGTTTTTGCACTACTCTGGGCTTAACAAATTTGAGTGTGCAGTGAGTGGCAAATGTATTATTCTACTGTGTCATATAAAGGATTATTTCAGATGTTTGAAATAATGCATACAGTTAAAGGTTATGGGGGAATAATGTTAAAGAAATTCATTGTTTCAGGCTTGGCTGGTAATCTGAATGATAAAAAGGTGATGACTATTACAGCCTTGAAGCATTACAGTCATTTGGCTATGATAATAGTGCTCAGATTTGGTTATGGCCCTAATATGTTACCTGAAAGTTAAAATCAGATTCTCAGCTCTGTTGGCACATAATGATCGCTTACTGTCTAGAATGTAATTTCTGAAAGAGAATGAGAGTTGATTTTGAGGATAAATCCTGGTTTATTTTATGTTCTTCTTTTTTTTTTTTTTTTTTTTTTTTTTTTTTTTTTTTTTTTGTATTTCAAAAGAGCTAAACATGGAGTTTGTATTTCAGAGAAGGAATCAATTCAGGATCATCATTTCTGGAAATACACCGAGATAAATCTGTCTTCTGCTCCCTGCTTTTATAGCTCTTTGTTCCAAGCTGTTATGGACCATGGGCAGGCAATGTTTCTGCTGCTAGAAGCTATCCACCAAAGCTGTCAGGTGACAGAGCTTCAAACCAGACCCTACAGATGGTTTGGGGTTTGCTTTTGGAATACTTTAGACAGACAAGTGCAAAGGATCAGCTCACAGAAACCTGCCCTGGCTTTTGGGCTTGCCTGGGGGTTCAGTGGGAAGGACACAGGCTCCAAGGTGACTTTTCTCAGAGTGAAAGAATTCCAAGAGTGGTTTGGGTTGGGAGGGACCTTAAGGCCCATCCAGTGCCACCCCTGCCATGGCAGGGACACCTCCCACTGTCCCAGGCTGCTCCAAGCCCCAATGTCCAGCCTGGCCTTGGACACTGCCAGGGATCCAGGGGCAGCCCCAGCTGCTCTGGGCACCCTGTGCCAGGGCCTGCCCACCCTCCCAGGGGAGGATTTATTCCCAGTATCCCATCTAACCCTGCCCTTGAGCAGTGTGAAGCCATTCCCCTTTGTCCTGCCATTCCAATTCCTGCATCCTCAGCCTTCCCTGAAGTCCAAACCTTACCTTTCCCTACAGAAATACAGGAAAAAGGACTGAGAGTCACAATTTTCACTCCTTTCCCACCACTCCAGGCATTTGTCCAGCTCTGTTACAAACAATTCCCACTCTTGTCATAACACCAGCACTTCCCAATCCTTAATTCATCATTTTTAGGACTCTCAAGTGAACAACTTGCTGCCTGTGGTCACCACTACAGGTGGAAGATCTAAGATTGCAATTTTACCCACAGCAAGGTCACACATAAGCCCAGATCAGAAAAGAGATCAGTAATTATTTGCACTGTGTGTTAAGAATAGAATAAAGTTTAGCAGTAGAAGAGCTGTGAAAGTCAAAGCATTTTTCTATTTGATTCTCCCTCTGTAGAAAAAGGTGCACCCCCCAAAAAAACCCCTCAAAACCCAAAAACTCCCAAAAAATAAACCCAAAACCAAACCCCAAAACAACCCAAGAAGAAATACAAGGAAAAGGACATAAAAGAATGAGAATAATATTGCAGTGAAAGCTGCTTCCAGACAAGCTGAAAAATAAGTGAAATGGTGTCACAATTATTACAATGCAGACTAGAAATTCAATATTTGTTCTGTAGTTTGTTCTCTGCTTTGTTTTATGGGGCTGGGAAGTGTTTGATTAAAAAGGGAGCCGTGTTTGCAGGGTGTATTATTCTTTCCCGATTTCACTTTTATAACTCAGGGTAGTCCAATAAATTTCTTACCCAGGAATCTTCCTTATGTCCCTGTATTTCTGGAGCTTCACGGGGATGATGATTGGAAATCAAACATTCAAGGGAGATACTGCAGTTAAGTATGAAACCTGACAGCTTTTATATGGCGAGTACAATAATTGATTTCATGTTATGCTAACCTGCTTGGCAGGTTAAAGCAGCCAGGAGAGTTCCATTTCATAGAGTAGGCACTGAATTATTATTTTTTAAGGTTTTAAAAGCACTGAGTCAATTTACATTTCAATTTTCCTTTCTAAACACTTACACAGGTGAAGAACACAGTGAGCGGTCGTGCGGGCAGGAGGACAAATTCAACCCTGACATTTCCTCTAAGGAAAAAAAAACACTGAAGTAGTAAACAAATCAGGGAAAGATTAAAAATTTTGAAGGGAGGGGTTATATCTTTATTTGCTGCCTTTGTTCTGGTCCATTTAGCACCTGCTGGTGGCTTCTTGAAGTGGGGAGTGCTTGGAAGGGGAAAAAGTCTGAGTGATTTCTGGGTTTTCAGAGTTAAAAGGCGAAAAACCTGACAGTCTTTTAAGGAATATGGTACCAAAATCCACTGGCATAATGTCAGTGCTGAAAAATTTTGGAGTCACTAACTCTGTTCTTGCTCAGAGAGTGTCCAGAGAAAAAGTGATACTTCCAGTACGCCCTGGGAATCCTCAGACTGGAGTGAAGAGTTGCTTATCTGGCCCCAAAATGGAAAATAAACTGCATTCTAAACAAGTGCTTTGTAAAGCACATATATTAATATAAGGAAATAAAGGTGGGATTCACAGAGTACTGGTGGACATGATGAAAGTTGCCCAGTTTTCCCTTCCAGGATCCCTTTCCTCTGATTCAGATCATCTCAACCAGTCAGCAGAGGGATTAAATGTGTCTCTTATTTTTCAGGAAGTCCCTAAAGTGAAAATAGAAAAGGTCTGGGTTGAATTGCCGTGGACTTTCCCTGCTGTTCCACTTCAGTTACATATTTCACCCCTGGAACAGGGAGGTTCCTCCTGTGGGCAGCTGCTCCAGGATTCACATCCTGCTGCCACTCCACATGTTATGCCAAATGGGAAACCATCAACTCCAGGATAAATTGATGAGATACCACCTTTTTACCCACTCTTAAGGGTTATTGCCATGTCCCAGTGCCTGTTGAAGGAACAGAATTTTTTCAGTAAGGACCCGTGCATGGTCAGAGACCACTTCTTTTTCCAGGCAGTTTTTGCTGTATTTATGGTGAGAAATGAGTGTCACTTCCTTTCTGCACATTAGGGCTGCTGAGCTGAAGAAAATGGGTATAACTTTTCTCTTAATTCTCTAATCTTATTATCCCAGCTTCAATAAAAACTGATAATGAAATCTGAGGATATTGAGAACTTGGATTTTTTCCATTAAGTTTAACTTGGTATTTTTTCCGAGCGCTGTGGTACTTACCATAGTCCAACTCTTTTTAAGACCGTCCAGGGAAACATAAACCCTTGCAGCGAGCCATTTTCTGTCAAAATTATATCTGACCTGCATATTTTTGCAATTCTCTGATGCATTATACATTCAGATCAGGTTGTTCCTTGACCACTTGTTCACCCCTATCAATTGCATTAGCATTTAACCTGTCAGCTGAAATTACAAAGGTAACAAAGGTTTAGGAAGGTTACAACAGATCCAATCTCGCGCAGAAGTGGGGAAGAATAATCTTAAATCATCCTTGCATGGGAGTGTTATTTTTCCTCCTGACATACATTTACTCACCTTCTAGAAGCATCATCAGGCAACTTTTTATGGTGAGGGCTCCATGGGATCAGCACAGCCTGTCAAATAGGAGAAGCTCCAGCCCTGAGACAAGCAGGGATATTTTATTTGAACTTAGATTGCATCTCCTGTATCTTTACTAATTTTCCCTTCTATTCTCCATCCATTTTCAGGGCTAAATCCCCTCTTTTTCTCTCTCTGGAGAGTCTGTTCTTTGTTGTGTCTGATCAGTAAATTAAGGCCTATTCTACAGGCACACGAGAACATCATTGAGGATTGGAGCCCTTTAAATTCTTAATCCTTTAGCCTTGAATAGGATCAGAGAATCATCAAGGTTGGAAAAGACCTCTAAGCTCATCAAGTCCAACCATCAACCCTAAACCATCTCCTCAAGTGCCAAATCCACATGTTTTTTGAACACTTCCAGGGATGTGGACTCCACCACTGCCCTGGGTGGTCTGTTGCAGTCCTTGGCAGTTTTTCCCCTGGGGAAATTTTTCCTGAGATCTTATCTAAACCTCCCCAAACAGGAAGATGCCTGCAAGAGGGACAGCCCAGCTTCTCCTCAAACCACCCATCACCCTCTGCTGTGGATTTACCACTCTGCCACATCAGGGTTTGGGGGGCGTTTTAATAAAATACCAAACTGTAATTCCAGCAAACTTAGGCAAAATCTGTTCTCTTTACAATTTCATATGCTTCGGAAAAACTAGAAACCACATTAATTTTACCTGGGATTTTTCATATTTCTACAATGATTTAATAACACATTAGCAGCGATGTCAGAATTCCAACTGTGGGCTGCCTGAATACAAAATATGACATAATTCCTTCTACATCTTCCCATTCCAACCTTTCTGCGCCCTCCCAGCACCAACCCAGGCAGCTGAGCAACATAAAAACTCTCCATGGCCTTCTGGAAAAACAAATCAGTGCATGATGGGCCAGAAATGCCCCTGAGTGAAGAACTGGGAAAACTACAATCACAAAAGCAAAATCCTGATAACTTACAAATTTATGTATTTATTGATTTCTGTATCGATTTATACATAAATATATGTATTTATAACACACTCTGTGAATGTATTTATGTATTTATACATAATTAGGTGCATTACAAATACAGGTGTTCCTCCCTTTTTTAATTAAGGTGGAACAAAGAGCTTCTGCCAACAATATTCACAGTATTCAACAACATTCACATGCACAAAGCTCCCATCGAAGTTTGCATGGAAACTGCAGCTGTAAGATGGTAAAGCAGCAAAATCAAAAGTAAAACCAGATTGTGGCTGTTACTGAGCTCAGGAATCACAGCTACATATTGCTTTTAAAATAAGCAGGTATTTTTAAATTCATGCTGTCAGCGTGGCCAGAACACATTAAAAAGGCCCTAAAACAACAATGCCTGCATCTTAAGTTTGAGCAATAGATAAAGGCTAAAAATAACATTGAAAAGAAGTTTAAGGAGATATCTTTGCTACACAAATGCCAGCATTTCCCCATGCAGCTGTGGCACATGGAGTGTGCCATGATGAATGGTGTTTAATAAGCAGGAGAGCAGAGCTCAGCTTACATTTGGCTGGAGTGGCTCCGCTGCTGGGATCGGGATGTGCCGCTTCCATGTCCCCAAACGCAGAGCAGCTGGGCTGCCTTCGTGCAGGAGAGGGTTTGAGGCAGGGTTTGTGGGCTGAGCTGTGGGCAGGACAACTGAGTGCTGTAATTATCTAGATAGAATTATCCAGATATGCAGATATATTTAAATGTATAACTGAGAGAAGTGTAGAATAGCCTGGGTGAGAAGGGACCTCAAAGCTCATCCTGTTCCACCCCCTGCCATGGGCAGGGACACCTCCCACTGTCCCAGGCTGCTCCAAGCCATGCCCAGCCTGGCCTTGGACACTGCCAGGGATCCAGGGGCAGCCACAGCTGCTCTGGGCACCCTGTGCCAGGGCCTGCCCACCCTTACAGCCAGGAATTCCTTCCCAATATCCCATCCATCCCTGCCCTCTGTCAGCTTGAAGCCATTACCTTGTCCTGTCACTCCACACCCTTGTCCCAAGTCTCTCTCCATCTTTCTTGTCAGCTCCTTCAGGCCCTGCAAGGCCACAGTGATGTCACCCCAAAGCTTCTCTCCAGGCTGAACAATCCCAACTCTCCCAGCCTTTCCTCCCAGCAGAGCTGCTCCATCCCTCTGATCACCTTGGACAAGTCTCCCACAGCTGAGATGGGGTGAAACTGAAGTTAATTAATCTTTGGTCCTGATCTTTACATTCCAGAGAAAAACAAAACATGGTACTAACTAACAAAAGCCCAATACAAGCATATTCAAAAGCTGTGTTATCATATTTTGACTTTGCAGATATTATTTTGAAGCCACAAGAACTGCTCTCCCCTGATCAGAGAACACCTCTTAAGAAAGGATTTTGATTGGGGAACCCTTCTTAAGAATGCACGTGGAGACACTCCTATATCCCCATTTGAAACTCCAATTTAAACTACTCCTTCTAATATTATATTGCCATAAATAAAATCCCCAGTTGTTTAGTTTCTTGTGGCATAAACCTAAATGCAATCCCCAGTCCTACCAAAAATAACCCTCAATACCATTTGGTCTGTTTTCCCAATGAATATTTATAGCAGCTCAGGTGTCAGAGACTCCTTTCAGCTGAAAAAAGACCTTGTTCAGGTTTTATTGATGTAGCCCACGATATTCCTGCTCTTGTACAACACAAGGTCACGCTGAATTTTGATGTCAGACTTCATTAAAGTGTGCACCGGGCACCCTTGGCTCGTGGTGCTCCCTGACCCCAGCACTCTGCAGTCCATGAACATCAGCATGGCTTTCTCCTGCCACATTTGCAACATTTTTGCAGAGTCAGCCAATCGATATTGGTAAAAAAATGACCCAAAAGTTACCAGGCTGTGATTATCCTTGCAACATTCCCAACCTGGTGGTGGTGTCAGCTGTGAGTACAGCCTGCACCTGCACTTGATGGTTTTGAGACTTTCTTCGGCTTGATTCACTGCAAGAGTTTAAAAATAGATCTTTCCTGCCTTATCCAGGAAATTAATCCCGTTTGGAGGATGTTATCGTCTAAGAAGAACCCATGAAATCATGGATCAGAGAGCTGGGCTTTGAAACTTCCAGCAAAGCTGAGAAATCTGCACAAAATAAAAGGGTTTTATTTCAATGACAACCTCTGCCTTCCCCCCAAAAGAAAGAAAAGGGAAAAAAAAGTCCTGAGTTTCCTGTATTTCCCATTCCTGCTGTATCCTGAGTCCCCAGGGAGTTAGGGGGTGTCTCTGATATGGCACACACACACTATTTATGGGCTGCAATCAAGCTGCCAGCTCAGGAGTTCAGTGCCACTGCCCGTCATTGAGTCAAACTGAGGCTAAATAACTTCATATCCTGAAATTTGATACCTTCCCATTATTCCTGCTTTGGAGAGCAACCCCCAGCTGAAGGCTCTGGTGTCATTTGTTTGCAGTGCTGACCTTCCTTTGAGGCATTGCTGGGGTTTGGCGCTGTTCCATTCCTGCTGGCCGATAACATTTACCAGGCCTTGCTGCCTGTGCTGTCAAATTGCTGAAGTTAAATATTTAAATGGGGAATGGGTTTGCATTTGAACTGGGGGAAGCACTGGTGGAGCTGGTGGCTCGCTGAGATTTCTTGGTGTATTGTACAACAGGAGTCCACCCGGAAACTGCGGTCTTGGAATAAAAACAGGGAGAAAAAGAGATGATTGTCACTTACCTGAGGAATTCCACTGGAGCAAACCTCATCCTGGTTTTCTCCAAATATTTCACATCACACTTTGTTACACTCGAGGCTTTCATTTTTTTATCTGATTGTGTTTAGTTTTTCTTTCTTCCATTTGATAGCTGCCAGAACTGCAACAAGAAAATTATGCTTCATCACAGTGAGACTATCAGAAATCAGTAAACACGTTTCTCATGCTTGCTTCTTAATCCTAAAATGAATGAAATCTTCTTATTTTCCTAATCCTCCTGGCAATCTGAGGTTCCTGTAGGCTTTAGAGAACCTCCTCAAACTGAAGTTCAGCAGAGCTGGTAACCTGATTTCTGTAGAGGCCTGAGGAGTCCAGCTGTAAAATTAGACAAAAATATTAAATATTTTAAGTGATTTGGGGTGTCTCCATTGACAGGTGTCTATCAAGTCCTCCAAAACCTTTTCTTCTCAAAAAAACCCCCCAAAACCTTATGGGTAAAGAAGATTTTGCTCAAAAAACATGGACATTATTGCTCACAATTTAAAAAATTCCTCATGTTTCAAAAAAACCACAACTCCCATAACAGATCCATTACTGGTTGAATACATAAACAAGTTTCAAACTGATGTAGCTTGTATGGAATTAACTAAATTAGGTGACTCTTATACCTATTAAATGAACCAATACAAAACATGGTGTGAACCCCCTTAATCCAATTCCAAGCTGGATTTTTTTTGCTTTGGGAAATGTAGAGGTAGAAACTCAGTCAAGGAAAAATACTCCTGCTCCTCCACTCTGTCTCCAGCTGCTATCTTTATATTAATTTAAGTAATTGGGGAAGGAGATGCAAATAAATAAAGCTCCACATTTGGAGAAAGGCACCATTTTTCTATTAAAAGGTCTCAGAGAAATAAGAATTACACTGGGGATAGAGACCTCATCAGTATTCCTCTCAAAGTGGACTGGCAAAGTCCACTAATTAAATTTAAAATTTTGAGGATTAGCATCTCAGTAGCAAAGCAGAACTTTTGTCCTCATCCACCTGCCCAGGTGGGGTATTTCTGGATAACCTTAGGGAGCAGGTGCTTAACTCTCTTGTGAATGGTAAAATACAAAGGGAAAAATAAGAAACTAAGGAAGAAATAGGAAAACTTGTGGAAAGAGGCAAGGAAGGTAAAGCAATAATTTCTGCAAAGGGGGAAAATGCTGAACAGTTCTCTCGGGCAGAACTGAAGTAGATGAAACACATGTTGGCATCTTAACACTTAGTTTTTCTTTCTTCCCTTTTCTTTATTGTCAAAGGAAGGAAAGCACTTCCTCTCTCATCTTAGATCAATCCATCAGACAACAGACCAGGAAAACTGTGTCAAAAAAAGAAAAAAAATATTTCCAAAGCAATGGAAATTCTGGAAGAAATACCCATATTTTTGCTTGATAAAGTATTTCTTCATTTCTGTTTTCATACAAAGCACATGTATTTTCCTGCTCCACTGAACAGAGAAATCCTGTGAGTTCCCAGAGAAAGCTGCTATTAGGTTCTTTTTCTCTGACTGAAGAAGTTATTTGCTGTAGTTTTCAAACCCTGGTGAAAAGGATTTTGCTGTCCTTCCTGCTCCCTATTGAGGTGCAAATTAATTTTTTTAAATGTTATTTTAAATGCAAGATCATTTCAAACTTTAAATTCCAGTGTTTCCTCTGAAGCAGAGTGATTTCAAATTAACTTGACAGGATCCTGATATTGCAGTAATGCCAATTTCAAGCAAAGTCATGATTAGAAATGTATCAATACTGTTTAGCACAAAAATTTGATGGCCAGTAGGTGTTCAGTAGGATCGGTACTTTAATATTACACGGGTTTAATGATCATAATTGCTTTTTTCATGGATCTTTGAAAGGGTCCAAGACAAGCCTGTGAAAGTTTATTCTAAAAATGTCACTGGCCTAAACTGACATGGGGTCATTTCACTGCATGTCTGAGGGTTAGGAAAGTTCTTCATGGTGAGATCTGAGATGGAGGTTCTCAAGGTGTCAAAAGGGTCTTGATCAAGGAAAATCTCAGTTTCCTCACAGATTTTTCCCCAGTTCTGCATGGCTCATTGTCCCTGTAACATTTTCTCATTTCTCAGAATGATTCTCCTCAAAAGGAGAATCTCAGGAAGATCCCAGCAAAGCTCAACAGGACCAGGGATGGGCTGGAATTTGCTAAGAAGAGATGAGAGACAGGCAGGACCCCAAGCTTGACTCTGGTGATGGAAACAAGCTGCTCTCAGGAAAGCAGAAGACACCAAAAAGATAAAACCCAGGCTGTTAATGCTGATTTTCCCTTTAAATTCCCAAGTTTTCTCTAAGTCTGGAGGATATCAGCAGTGCAGCAGCAAGGAGGTTCCCCACCGAGAGCGGATGGAGCTTGCTTTTCCCACAGGTTTTCAGCAGTTTGCAGGGAAGTTCTGTACGAGACAGGGTGTAAAGCTGTGATCTCACATTGCCACCCACCAACACTCCCCCCCCTCTTTTTTTTTTTTTTTTTGTCAGGTCACTCAAATTAATTGGTTTCCACTTTCCTTTTTTTTCAAGTGGAAGTTCATTAAAATGTTGAAAAATTGCCATCAAAGGAAAAGCACAATCTCCAGTTAACAGTGTCAACCTGCTACTGCGCTGGCTTCTTTTTCTTCTTAATTGGATCTGTTGAATCAAATTCTGCTCAGCAAACAGCTTGGATTTGGGCAAATCAGCATTTTTTTTCCAGTGGGGGGAACAAAAAAAAAATTATCAAGAAATTCCCAACCATCCCAAATAATTTCCCAGATGTGGTGGTATCTTAATAAAGTCATCACCTATTTAAAACAATTTCTTGTATATTTAAGTTCTTGCTGAAGTGTCAGGGGACAATCAGTCACCGCTTGTACTCAATAAACTGGGAGATGATACTTCAGGAATCGATGCAGCTCTGCAGAGATTTGAAAGATGTGCATTTATTGGAGGAAGCAGTAAATAAAAATAAAGCCTCACTGGGATTTTATTTCAGTGCCCAATGAGTGAGTTTGTACTTGTGTGCATGTATAAATAACTTAATTATAAATAAAGATGCCAAAGGAAAGGGAAAATTGGAAACTTAGCTACTATTGACTAATATACAAAAAATAAGGCCAATGTCATCAAGTTGCACTCTGCTATTCTAATTCTGCATTCATTTGCATAAAGATCCTTGCTGATTTGATGCAGATAATTCCTGACTCTCCACTCCATCAAGAAAAATCGATTTGTGGATATTATAGACCAAACCAATATTTTCCTGGTTTTTGTTACCCCCTCCAAGGTCCACTGCTCTCACAGGTGAGTTCCAGAGGTAAGAGGAGCAATACCTGGCACTGTGAGCACACAGAAAGCACAAGGAATGATCTTATCTCAATATTGAGTTAATATTATTAAAGGTATTAAAGCATTTTAAAGACTTCTTGGCCAACTCACAATTAACACTTCGTCAATCTTCTTAAATTATCAAGCACTATGAAAATGGACAAGGTCATTGTTTTATCTGCAATAAAGTCAAAGGAATTGCCAGAGAGTATTACACATATAATTAACAGTGTGTAATTTATTCAATAAAGCTCCCATTTAATTACAGGAACCTATTACACTGAGTGATGTGTTGGGGGTGATTTATATCTCAGATGTAAATATTCAGAAAGAGACCTCCCATAATGAAAGCAGCTGCTCTCTGCTCTCCATCTATGTTCAGCTTTGGTGTGTTGGTTCAATATATTAAATATTAGAAAGAAATCCTTCCCTGTGAGGGTAGAGAGGCCCTGGAAGAGGTTTCCCAGAGAAGCTGTGGCTGCCCCTGGGTCCCTGGCAGTGTCCAAGGCCAGGCAGGATGGCATTTGGAGCAGCCTGGGATAGTGGAAGGTGTCCCTGCCCATGGCAGGGGGTTGAAATGGGATGAGCTTTAAGGTCCCTTCCAATCCTTCTGGGATTCTGGGATGCTGTGTTGATACCAGGCTCTTACAAGCTGGCAATGATCATTTTGGGAAGATTTAGTGTCACCTGTTGGAATCATGGCTGATGCTTCCTTGGTCTTCTTCAGGAGCGTGGCCTTGACCACCGGTCACAGACACAAGCTGCTGGTGAGCTGTGCCAGATGTTCCATCTCTTTTTATTGGTGTTCCTTTCACCAACAGTGAAAAATTGAAGTTTGTCAGCAAGCCTGGGCTCTTTCTGCATCCATAAATTATGAATCCACATCGATTTGCACTGTTAGAAATATAAAAGTTGGTTTGGTTTTCTTTTTTCTTAACATGGAACAATAAATATTCCTGATACTTGCTAATAAAGCATTCCTTGTTGGGATAGGATTATGCACTTGTACATTCCATGTGCTCCTAGTGCCTGTCTGCCCTTGGGTTATCCTAAATCCAGTGGAGACTCTGCACAAAGCTTTAAACCCCAGAGCTTCTAAATGGAGAGATATTTAGAGCTGCAGTAAGTCACTGCCTCTGCATGAGCTACACCTGTGCTGTTTTAGCACCAAAAGCATGGCAAATCACTCTATTACTTAAGTCTTTTCCTCCACTGATCTCAGAGCTCTCACAAAAAAGCAGCTGAATGAAGCCGTTTATATGTGAACAGAACATATTTTTCAACATCCATTCCTCAAAAAACACTCACTTATGTTATCACAAATTTAAACAACAACAAAAGCTTCAAACCCAGTCAAAGCCAGCAGTGTCAAGCTGACAGGAGTTGATGACACTCATAAAAGGAGCAGCTTTCTAAAGAGACATTTCTCTCGTGGAAAGCGCTAGCCAGTTGATAACACAGGTAATATTCAGCACTCCAGATCTATGCTGATGTATAAAACTGCTGTCAAAACCACTGCCTTTATTGACATCATCATGAATACTTTGCTCCCGAGGTAAAGACATTATTGTCAGGAGTAGCTGAAAACATTACAGAACCTATTTCTCAGTTTAACTATGTAAAAGTCTGTTGTTGAAACTCTTTATGATTCCTTAATGTCAGAAAAATTCTGAAAGAACCTCGTTCACAGTAGAACGCCTCACTTTAAGTCTTGGAAGGGTATTTTAACGGGAAAAACCACTGGATTGGTGTCACTGGTCACTGGCAAACCCAGCTGTGCCTGCCCACACCACATCTCACGTTCTCTGCACAGCCCTGCCTGGGGCTCTGGCAGGTTAGAGAATCCAATGGATGGAAATTTCCTCAACTGATGAGGAAACTACTCAAGAAGTGGTTTTGAGAGGCCACAATAAGGAAGTCAATCCAGCCCCACAGATCCCTCACAAAACCATGGAGTACGGCAGCACATCCAGGGTCTGGGAGCAACAGGGAGCTGTGGAGGGGCAAAACATCAAACCTGCTGTGCCCTATCTGAAAATAGATTCATTTTCACAATCATAGATTCATTACATTTTCTGAATTGGAAGGGACCCACAAGGAGCATCCAAGTCCAACTCCTGACCCTCACAGGACACCCCAGGAATGCCAGCATGTGCCTGGACATAAAAGGAATAAACCATTGTCTCCCTCTTCAACCTTGCTATAGTTTGGCAGAAAAAACAACGCACTGCAGACCAAATCTACAAAAACCTTTCAATTTGCCACTGTGTGGGATCAAAACCCAGAAGCACAGGGATGAGCTCATGTCCCTCTCGTGTTCCCCTGATGTCCCCCTGCCCTATCCAGAGCTCAGGGCCAGCACATGCTGCCCTGTTTGGCCCCATCACTGTCCCCACGACATCTCACCCCACTCAGCTCCTCTGTCTAATGTAATGTGACTGAGATGAAGAAACCTCCTGCTCTCCAGAGATCGATTCTCCTCGAGCACAGCACATAAATGAATATTTTACAAGCCATATAAATGCAGCCCTTTCCATTTTTCCTTTCCAGTTCTGCTGTTCAAAGGCAGACGCTGGTGCCAATTTACAGAGTTCCCATCTCAGGAGCAGGCAGAGATTCCAACCCCTCACCAGCTCCAAAAATAACCCAGGCTGCTGTTTGGTGGGTAATTCTGACAGAATTCCAACTGCTGCTTAGCTGGAACAGCTGATTATTAAAAATGTGGGATATTCCAGGAAAACCTTCCTGAGGTCCTGAGCATCAGCGCCCTTTTTGTTGGGAAAACCCAAACTGCACCAACACTGCTGAGTGTGAAACCTCCTTTAACAAGAAACCCCTCTCACTATGGTTACATTCCTCAGCATCCAGTGGTCAGTAGCGAATATGATGTACCTTAAACGTGGCTGTAGGGAATTAACACTTGGCACCTCCGGATCCCGCTGCAATGGCCCTTTGCTTTTGACTTCAAAGGCAATAAAAAAGTAATATTGAGATCAAAGCCTCCCAGCACAATCACACTTTTTGAAGTTTGCAAACCACAGAAATTGGAGGCGTTTTAGTTGGCTGGCTCTTGTCATTTTTTTGAACTCCTGAGCACTTTGTGCCACTGTTCAAACTTTTGATATAAACTCATGTTTTGATGCACAAGGATCTGAAGATGCTAGGGAATTCCAGATTAATCCATGCTGACAGCAAGGGCTCTCATTACCTTTCCATTGATTTTGCAAGGTCTGGAAAAAAAAAAATAAGCAGCAGGTACTATTTTAAGGCTTTCCTGTGGTACAGGCTGCATCACACATCCATGCTTAATACTCCAAACTATAAAACTTCAGTGGCAAACATTTTGATCAGGCCTTGAAATCCGTATTATGTAGAGATCCAAAATCATATCAGACAGTGCTGTAAGACCTGATCGAGTCAAATTCCTCTTGAAAAGCAAAATATGGGCAAAGCAGAGAGCCAGGCCCTGGAGTTTGTGGAGACTGTGGAACAGAAGCTGTCAGCATTCCTTGTTCAGAATTGCTGAAAGTCACATTACATCCCATGCTTAAGTGTTCAGTTTGGAACCTAAATTGCTTTTCCTTCAGGAGGGATAATCTTTGGATGGGCAGAGCACGTTGTTAACCCTGTTTGTCCAGAGGACTGTCCTGGGCAGGTAAAACAATTTCAGGTCTTGGCAGTACTCTGAATATCCAGGGGGCTGAAGGAGGCCAACATCCTCTTCGTGCACTGCAGGGCCCTTGTAAATCATGCTCTCTATAGCAATAAATCTGTTTATTTTTGTTATGGTTCTCCCCTCGCTCTCTGGCTGCTTCTGTTTTCTCTCAGAAAGCACTTGATGGTACCATTCTCTGTCTGTTCACAGCATCATAAAGTGAAATTCACTTCATTGATCAGAAGATGACCTCTATCCAGTGCCTCTTAGATTAGAGATAACAGCAGGCTGCTGTCTCCCTGGGAAATAATTTCTTCGGCTTCTTCAGCTCCTCTTTATTATGATTGCTTCCTAACATATCACTTAAAAACTGGAATGGAAAACAAATGAGGATATCTTCTCCACTGTTTGTATTTTGACTTCCCAACAAACACAGATGCACACACACTGCAGCACTTGGTGCTTTAGAATAATTCATATTTTCCTGTGGAAGATGAAGAAAATATTTGACTGTAGACAAATGAGCTGAGGAAAGGGGTAAAAATGGATTGACATAAAACCTACATTTTGCCTGAGAGACTTTATGCTTTAAACCAGGAAAAATGGGAGATGTACATTCATGTGAAATTTAAACTGTGCATATTCAGGAACAGGTTTTTAAATATCAGCAATAAAGATCATGTTGGAATACATTATCACATTCTGCACTGGAGCATGTGTTACATATTTATAACAAGGAAAGCGTGCAAGACTAATCATACACTATGAATAATGCCATGTTTTTCCAGGCAGATTTGCAAAGTGTTATCCCAGACATTCCCTTCTGCTGGGGGCAGGAGGAAGCAGAGGCTGTTCCAGCACTCACCACTCGGCTGCTCAGCATCCTCTGCAGGAGGATCCCACTTCAAAATGGGAGGTGTGCAGTGACATTTCGCTGGAAATAGGCATAAATGTCTGTATCCTTTCGGCTATTTCAGGCCTATTGCTGAGCTCAGGAGAGGTTCAGTTGGCAGCAGTTTGTTCCCAGAGCCCTGGATGCTGCTGCCTTGGCAAAGTGATGGGATTTCTGGAGGGCTTGTCAGCCTCAGGAAAGCCCCTCAGCTGCAGTCTCACCATCCTCCACTTCCCCAGACTGAGGACTCTACTCTTCAGGAATTAAATAAATTGCTCTTTTCATACACCCCCCCCCCCAAAACTTGGAGTGCCTCAGACACTGGAATGGGCTTTTGACAGCTGACCTTATTTTATCAAGTAATTTATAATTAAAGATCCACAAATCCCATGGTGCCTGACACAAACACAGCTGAAATACTACATGAATATATGACCCAAGCAATGCCACTTTTATGAGCTGTTTGCCATAACAGGAGCTACTCAGCAGCAGCCCTTGCCAGAGTGCTGAGCTTTTCCTCCTTTATTTAAGGACAGGGAGCTTTCAAAACAGGGAGAGTGGAGAGAAAATGCGTTCATTCTAGGTTGTGGTGTGTGCCAGGGCTGCTTTCATGGGTCACACAAATCTGCCCCCACTTTTGGGGATCTACATGGAGATTTCTCAGCAAGAAACTTAGACTGGGTTTAAAATGCCAGTTCTAATTGGGATTAGACTCCCAATCTCAGACTGGGATTAAAAGAGTGAGCAGGAGAACAAATACTGGTGGTAGTTCTGGCCCTGGGCTAGTGGAAGGTGTCCTTGCCCAAGGCAGGAGGTTGGAATGAGATGATATTTAAGGTGTCTTCCAATCCAACCCATTCTGTGGTTCCATGACTTGTTCTGAAAGAAGGGGATGTGCTCAGTGGGATTAAGGATCAGATTCCACAGAGGCTGCCCATAAATACCATCAGTTTTTATCAATATTCTGCACGAGTAGGTGAAAAACCTTTCAAAAATATTGATAGCACACCGAACACAAACATTTGGCACTTGGTTGGCCAGCTGTGACTTGGTTTAGACTTCAATTTGGTAAACAAAATTTAACTTAGCCAGGCCTCTAAACTCAGCCCATTCCCAAGAGAAAAGAGCAGCATTTACCAAAGGTCAGTCTCTACCACAGACTCATGGAATGAAGAAAGTCTGAGCATCCTTCATCTAAAAAAATATCATCTGTGAATCACTTCTCTTTTAGCATGAAGAAAGTCCTTAGAAAAGGCCTCTCCTCTGCTGTGGGACTGCTCTGGGATTGAGGCTCTGCTGTAGGTTTGTTCCCTGACATCCTGTGGAAAAATACCAATGTTAATTCAGAAAATGAGTTCTGCACAAAACTTCCTGTGCACTCAAAGATGTCATTAAACTCCCTTGTGCTCCCTTTCCAAAAAAGAAATGGATTAGTGACACCTTCACTCCCTTTTTGGTGTGAGGAACCCAAATTCTCCCATGGCCAGGCCTGTTTTGAGCTGGCCAACTCACAGGGCTGGTGACAGACACGTCCCAGTGCAGCCCCTGCTGTTGTTGCAGACAATTTTACCCGATCTGTGATTTTCAGAACTCCCAAAAACACCCAGCTAAGTTGACAGACGCATTTACTGTGTGACGGTGGCTCTGCGATGCTAATATTGGCTGCTGCCTGACATTTTATATAACAACATTTATATAACAATTTCTAAGGTCTGTGCTGCACCATTCAATTCAAACCCAGCCGTTCCATTTGCTCCCCTTATCAAACTCAAAGCTGGTGATGTATCAAGTAATATCAGAGAAGACAAATTATGCCACTGTTTATTTACAGTTTACAACCCTGCAGTCAATGTACCTCATGCAGGAATTGACCTGTGGAAGAACTATAGCAGCACATTATTTGTGCAGCAGTAAAATTGATGGAAATTGATGATGCCTGAAAAACACACAATTACAGTGTCTTGATTAAAAATGGAGCACATTTCAATGAACTTTTTCCCTTCTTCTCATGATTATGATACACAAGTACTAACATTAATGGTATTTTTTTATATAATGAACCATAAAATTACAGTTGGCAGTCAAGAGCACTCTAGCAGATAAGTAAGGCAATTTTCCTCATCATTTTTCCCTTTGTTGTCAATCTTGTTGCATAGCCCATTGCCTTTTCAATGAGCTGTAATGTGAATATTCAAGATCTTGCTTTTCTCCAGTGTATATATTCCAGTTGAAATAATTCAGCTTCATGCTACCCATTTTAACATGTTTTATTAAACAAACTTCATCTTTTTAGGTTTTCCACTCGTACTAGAACTTGCCTGAGCATTGACAAAGAGAATAAGGCATTTAAATTGTCCAGGTTTCAGGCAGATCAGCAAAAGTGCTTATTGAGCTTGCTGTGCAAACAGGCTTAAAAGTTTGGGGTTGATTTTGCTCTAACACTGCCTGTCTCTCTTTACAGGAGGTTTTACGAAGTTTAGACATGTTTGAATAGTTACCCATGTAAGTATGACAATCCAATTAACTCTCAGTTCAGACCAAACCAAGTTACAAGACACACACATTAGAAGTATTAGCTCTCATATTAAAGCGCTTTAGGAAATATTTATTTCTTGCTATTTCCTGTGGTCTGGCAATTTACAGCTCTTGATGTAAATTATCATTACTGGAGGATGAGAAACGAGTGAAACGTTGTATAGCTTCATCTGTGTCTTATTTGGCATCAAAAGGCAATAAAAATCAATATATTGTATAGTTTTGAGTTAGGAAAAAGAAGATGTGAAGTGCTCTTGAATTATTTTCACTTCCCACTACACGTAAATAAGTGATTGTTGTCCATGGCCGGGTCTAGTGGGAGGTGTCCCTGCCCACAGCAGGGGGTGTTGGGACTAAATGATCTTCAAAGTCATTAACTTTCCATGATTTTGTCATATACTCGCAGCTTCCTCCTGCTCCGGCATGAAGGATGAAGTCCAGGCTCAACTGAACACAAAAGGTTGGTGGGTATGACCTTCTCCAAAGCCTGCAGTGCCGGGCGAAACAGATCTTTCCCAAAACAAGTTAGAAAATGGAACTTTTTTGTCCCTTCACTGCAGGGTTTGTTCAGAGAGCTCAGCAGCCAGGGAAGGAGATTATGCAGATAGCTCAGACCTGATAAAGATCAACATTTTATCCTCACAGAAGGGGCACAGTCATGAGAAACTCAACTTCTGGACATGCCCAGACCTTGTGCCCTCTGACAGTCAGTGCAAACTGCCAATTGTTCCCTGATTCTCGCTCAAATCTCTCCTGATCAGCTCACTAGCCTTCCTCTATTATTTGGGATTCACCAAGGACAGATATTTTTGGTTCTTTATCCACTTAGTGGTGAAGAACCATAAAGGTAAATCACCTATGGAACAACAAACCAAATTTAGGAGGTGAGCCTTGTTTGCATTTTGGGTGTCTGTCACCATGTGAAACAACATTTATCCTCTCGAGAGAAAAAGCCCTCCAGGACCTCCTACATGGCTGATTTAGGTTTCTTGAAATTCTCAACTTAATTGAATTTAGGCCTACATTCTGTAGTATTTAAACAAATTAAAATATCTCTGACTTCAACTGTTTCAAGCTTTACTTGAATAACCACACAGAATTCTACGGCTCACAAAGGTCTCTAAAAATACAAGACAAAACAAAAAGAAAGAACCTGCTCAAAAAAAAAAAAAAATTTAAAGGCCTGAAAATAATCTGCAGAGTGAAAATGAGACATCAGGACTGAACAGCACAGATTGGAGTGTGAAGTGCTGCAGTTTCAGGGCTGCAGCTGTGATTCACCCATTAAAACCAGAGCATCTGGCAGCCAAAGAGCTGCACGTGGGCTCAGTGATGAGCTGAGAGTGCCACAGACCTCCCTCTCCTCCAAGAGCTGCTCTTCATCCCAGAGCTGAGCCATGGATAAATCTCCCTGCTGGGATGAGCTTCACCTGCTTCCTCCCAGTACATGCAATCAACATTTTTTTTGTTTTCATGTTCCTTCAGCAGCTGATTCCCAAATGCTTTGGGTTTGCACAACCTACCTGAGACCTTTTCAGGCCAAGATATTTTTTTAAGGTTTGTGAGTTACAATAGAAAATGAGCCAGTCTGGGAGTCTCTGTGAGCAGGGCCATTGTGGATTTGGTTTATTTGTTTGTTTCTTTAATATTGTGGGAGTTTTTTCCCCCCATGGGCTCCTACCTGCAAGAAAACTGGAGAGGCAACTTTTAGTGCGTCACACCATCATTCTCCTGAAGAGACAACTGCTGTTAGAATTTCCTGGTGCTATTAATTCCCATTAGGAGCAAAGCTGAGGCTCAGCCTTTGAATGTGCAAAGTTTGGAAGAAATTGTTGTGAAGAAGCGAGGCCACCTTCCTGGTGAAAAGAAGCAGATGAGGGCATGCTGGCTGCCTCTCCCAGAGGCTTTGGAACAAGGGTTAGTTTTATCCAATTTAAAGTGAGCATGGAATAAACTCCAAGCACTCATGGAAGTACTTACACAATTGTATCAACTGTGAATCACACAACTTCCTCAGTTTTCAGCTCCAAAGCTGCTTCCTTTCCTAAAACAAAGCCTAAAGTTGACCAAAGCCAATTTTCAGAAGAAGCCACCAGGATGTCCATCACAGACAACTTGTAATCACTGAGTAGCAAGAACTCACTGCTAGTTTCAATGGCCCAGATTTCAAGGGTAGAAGTTGGTTTTCAGCCACACCAACTCTATAAAATAAATCAGAGTTGAGACAAATAGCAATTAAATTTTGTTATGAGGTGTGAATGATGGGATTTGTGTCTCTGTTCTAGAATACCACTGACGAGTAGGGAGTGGGAAAAAGAAAACCCCGTATGATGGCTTTTGATACCTGTCCATACAAATGTCACAAGCAGTTGTGGCTAACCCTGGCTCAGAGAGTTCAGAACAAAATGTAGGGCTGAGAAATGAAGAGTGTCAGCTTTGCAAAGAGCTAATGTGGCACAAGGTCAAGGTTGACAAACCAGCCCCAGCCTAATGCCTCAAATATGTCCAGGGCTGCGTTAGCCAAGAAAGATAAATGAAGAAACTGTCAGCCAGCTCCAGTCTAAACAGTGGAATAATTTAAACTGGAGGGGATCATAATCTGAAGCAATTTGTTTCATACTGTGCAATCATGATAAAGAAAATCTCAATGTTTCTCCATCAATTGGGGGTGTAAATGGGAGTCTCAACCAAAAAATCTTTCATCAGAATAAAAGTCACATTTCAAGGACAAGAACCACATTTTGAGTGCAGTGGAACAGCAGATATGAGAAAACAATTTTGGTTTGTGGGACTAAAAATGCTGCCAGTTGTGCTGTCTGTTTGGAGGGAAACAGGAACAGGAAATACTCACGAGATGTGGTGCTCAGTAACAAGTCAGAAGAACACTCTGAAAAACAAACCCATGCACATCCCCTGATGAGGTAAATTGCATTTAAAATCTGGTTCTAGAAGGAGGAGAGGGACTTTGAGCTTGTAAAGGATCCCTAATCAGAATCTCTCCTCTTTTGAATACCAGGTGAATGAAAGGAGCACACGCAAATCATTATTTCTCATAGATTCTCTAGTGCTGGGTTCTCCTCTTCCATCAAAGACACCAGAGGGGTCTTCACCTTGAGCTACACAAGCAGAATGAGAACACAGCCAAAGAGAAGACCCTGCAAAAAGAAAGTGGAATAAATAGGTTGTAACTTGTGCATTCTGCTACATAAAAAGTGGTGAAATAACGGTGTGTGATAAAGCCACAAAGTGAAAGAAATTGAAACTTAAAATTCTCACTGATCCACTCTCATTTCACACTTCAGTTATAGATTTTTATTTCCACTCGTTCATGAATGTCTGATCTTGAGATTTTTCTCTCCCATTTTCCAGATTTTAATGAGTCTATCAAGACATTTGTATAACTCTGAGGAGAAGGTTATGCAAAGTTTGAAGTAAATTCAAATTGATGTTGAGTACAAGGCACTTCAACTTAATATCCATCTCCCGCTCCTAAAATGGCTTGTTACCACCTCACACTTCCCATCTCACATTGGTTACATTGAAATAAAACAGCTTCAGATCATATTATGTTATAGGATGGACTTGGTTGGGAGGGATCTTAAAGCTCATCCAGTCCCACCCACCTTCCACCATCCCAGGCTGCTCCAAGCCCCGTCCAGCCTGGCCTTGGACACTTCCAGGGATCCAGGGGCAGCCCCAGCTTCTCTGGGCACCCTCACAGGCAACAATTTCTTCCTAATATCTAATCCTTTTATCAAATCTAGTATTCCTCATAGGATACTTAATCCTGGATGCTGAAATGCCAATCTCTTGCGGTCATGAATGGTTCACCAGTGGTGATGTTCATCTGCAGTGCTCCTGTTGCTTCTTTTACACTATAAAAAGTCAGAATATTTTTGAATTCATGTTTTATTTTTTTACTGCTCTTGTATTCACTACACAGGAGCAATAGCACAATGGGTATGAGTATTCTGGACTTTTGCATGATAACAAAATCTAAAGTAACACCATAAATTTTCAATATTTGTTTCATTTCAGCTTCAACAGAATGACAAAAACACTCCTTGACAAACCTGTATATGATCGTCAATGTCTTTTGTAAAATATTACTTGGTAGTACTAATGAAATCTATGGAATTGCTCACACGTTTAATGAGATGCATGAAATTAAGCAGGTTTTTGGATTGGGGGAGCTCAGATCTGATGGAGAGGAACACCACAGACAGCTTCAAAACACTTGAGATGCTAAAATTAAAGGAATTTCCTATCCCCAGCTGACAAAGCTCGCTCATCCTTGGGCTCTGACCTACCTGGTATTTCCAGGTGCAATACCCATGCAGATTTTATAACTAATTCTATTTTTCAATAATTCTTCAAGGAAATTGCACAGAGGGAGAAAAATCACAGGCAAAACCAGAAACAACAACAGCAAAAAAGAACAAAATAAAAAGAGGAAGACAGAGGAGAGTGCTCTAAAATTAGCCTGTGTTGTAAGACCTGTCTCACAAAATGATTTTGAGGCTGTGGTGGTGTAAACCAAGCACCGCTATTGACAGAACGATGACAGACGATCGACACGGGCAGGGAAGGATCCAGCCCCTGCACATCACATCCCTCTCGCCGGAATTTGAGCCCTCTAAGGTTACACAGAGTGGAGTCTATAAAACTCAACCTAAAAAGTGTATTATTTCTCAGAGGACACAAATGTAACAAGCTTTTCCTGATGGCAAAAATCCAATTATTGTAGTAAAGGTTGTGCTCAGTTATTTCTCACTTCATGTCAAAGCAAATTGTAAAATGAGGTGCCCAGGAACTCTGCTACTCTACCTTTACTGGTACATAAACTTACACTCTCCCTTTTTTGTTGTAGTTAGTAAGAAAACAGAAGGGAAAACTGAAGGGGAATGTCATCAAATACTGGCCTAGAATGTGATATATAGATTTGGTTTTTTCATTTTTATTTCTCAAGAACTGCAAAGAAAAGTTTAGTGTAGATTGGATCAAATATATATTTTTCTTTGCTGACAGAAATAAAGTTATCTTCATCTCTATTGGATTTTTCTTCTTAGATAGGAGTATATGTTAAACCAGTCCAACTGCTTTTTCTATTTGTTTGGCAGAGGAAAAGAAGAAATTCCACTTGAAACTAAAGGCTAAAGCAATTATTCCTGGCTGTATCTTTGTTTTCTGGGAAATGACAGTAGAGCTGGTGAAGAAAACTAAGTTATTTTTTTAGGAAATCAAGTGCATTAAGAATTGGTGAATTTTCTGCACTGACCTTTGCAAATGATGGATGCCACAATCCTCCTTTCAATCATGGAATCAGGGAGGTTGGAAAACATCTCAAAGATCATCCAAAGAGTCCAAGCTGTGCCCAATCCCCACCTTGTCCCCAGCCCAGAGCACTGAGTGCCAGCTCCACTCTTTCCTTGGACACCTCCAGGGATGGGGACCCCAAACTTCCCTGGGCAGCCCTTTGAGCTCTCAACAATGTGACCTCCTTGAACACCTCCCTCACATTCCTAACTTACTGACATTCCTACAGTTGCTGTAAAATGCTTTTTTTCCTCCTTTTTCTCCTTTTTAACTTTCCTCTCAGATATTATGAGGGTATTGGGTACCACACCTGAAACACTGAGTTCTTCTCTCCTTTTTGGAGCAAAATTAAGTTCTTTTTCTTGCTATTTGATTCTGACATACAGAGCTATTTCTCTTTCTGCAGTAGCTGATATTTCAAGGTTGGATGGGGCTTGGAGCAGCCTGGGATAGTGGAAGGTGTCCCTGCCCATGGCAGGGGGTGCATGAAACGGGCTTTAATGTTCCTTCCCACCCCAAACCATTCCAGGATTCTGCGGTATGGGATAAGCCCCTCCCAAGCATCCCTGTTCTGCAGGGTTTCATGCAGTGTCTACATTACTTTTTCTGCTCAGGCAGTCTAAAGCTGGGCTCGCTGCTTCACTCCCACTAATAAAATATGGAAATCCATCTCAGGAGATGGCTCACATACACTGCAGACAAGTCCAGCCCAGATCCTGCAGTAGGACCTAAGCTGGAAGCAATTCATGGACAGAAACAGCGCCCAAGAGCAGCTGTAGCAGCAGAAAATCCTGGGCTGCCTCCCTTTGCCAGGGATAAACTAAAAACAGCTTAAAATCAGGGACTTTTCTGGGCAGCCCACTCTGACTGACCTCGCTTGAGATGACCTAACTCAGTGTAGGAAATTCTTTCTTGGCATTTGCTGAACAAGAGTGAATCAAACAAACAAATCAGAAAGCCACCACGCATTAAAGTCTGACCTGCTGCCTCTCAGACTGAACTACAGCCAGATTCTGCTTCATATCCAGAGTCATGAATAAGTTCTCTGGCAAATGGCCACTGCTAAGCCACATATAAAATGTAATTAAGCACAAAATCCAGCTGCCTTCATACTGAGGGGCTAAAACAGCACCCAGTGGGAGACAGGACAGAAAAATTGAGCCCAAAACTTACATTCAAAGCAGTTTAAATTAAAAAGTTATTTGAAGAAATGATCACATAACGTGAATACTCTGCTTTAGAAAGTATTTAGTGCTCACAAAGCTGCACTACCAATCAACTGGGAAGACGCTACATCCGTATTTGAAAAGAATGTCTGTTTGAACGTAGGAAGTGGGCATCTGTCTTCAGCTGGAGAGACCAATTTGGTATTATTCTGTTGAAGCTGACAGTTGTTTGCTGATTCCTGACAGTATGACCTGTATTCAGGTAGGAATTTCCCAAAACAAGTACTAAACATGCTGCTTTTAGCATGTTTGGGGAGGTGGGATAACCCCTTCCCAGCCATTCAAGATATTTTCTCATTTTAATTGTGATTAGAAAACAGAGAGAAGTGTTGTCCGTAGTGGTTTTGCGTTTTCATCCCAAATGGCTCAGAGTGAGATCCCTTTCCTGGTTTGAGCCCTGATATTCAGTAACAACCAAATTGCACCTTCAGTAATAGGCTTTTTTTCACTGAAAACTCTTCCAAAAACAAGGCAGCAGCCAAATCTCCGAAAGCTCTGCAGGGTGCAGTTATTTCTGACATCATGCTCTCGGTAAGGCTAATACATAACAGACAATAAACCACCATTTGTAGGCGGCCAGACCTCAAGGCTGCCTCTACACAACTGTCCTTTGCTCAACCTGAAAGGCTTTTAATAATGCTGTGGCACTGCAGACGTGCTTACAGCAGCTGATATTTATTTCCTGACCCCAATCCCGTGACACAGGTCGCGCTCTTTGTCAGACACAAGACAGGGCCTTGCCCACTGGCTGCTGTCAGAGTCCTTAAGTCTATTTTCATTTATCTTCACAAAAATCCTGGCCAAGTCAGAAGCTGCAGGGCTTGACTAGTGAAGTTTAGAGCAGGTTCATTTCTCAAATTAAAATTTTTTAGGGCCCTGGCTGTCAGAGCAATTTGCAGACACACGAAGCTCCGTCGGTGCTGCTGACACCCTCTGCCTCCAGCCCTGTCCGCAGCCGCTGGGATCCCTCTGCTCCGCTCTGCCCCGCAGCTGGGGATCACCAGCAGCAACTTCTGCCCCTGTTTGCCTTCTCCTTCACCCCAGCACATCCATGCTGGCCTTGTCCTTTGGATTTCATGGCATGTGTTTTATGCAGCCAGGTTTATGATGAGTATTTATGCCAAGTCTCTGTGGTGGGTGCATTTATCAGCCCAGCTGACAACAGGTATAAACCATTCCTTAAATACACTTGTGAATGCAGAGCCAATAAAAATCCTGTAATCCTGAGAAGAAAGCATCTTTTGGAGGCAAACTCAAAGGAAAGAGACAAGTTGATTTGAAAGTAAACTCTGAAAAATAAAATCATTCCCGTGGAAAACTCCAATAATCTGGTTTTAATATTTAGACTGCTTTAAACAGCATGCAGATTAAATTTGATATAGATGGAACTGCAGCCTCTATTTATTTGTATTCATACATACAGGAGCAACATAAAAACCTCTGGAGTTTGTGGAGGAGTCTGTAGCGAATTTGCAAATAACCATATCTGCAGCAGCAGTGTATAATGGACCAGTATAATATACTGGGGAAAGTTGTCACTTGTTTGGCAATTAACACTGATATAGGAGGGAAAGGAATGAGAGGATATTAACAGATTAATCTTGGGGCCATTTAGACTGCACTGAAGTGAAATGACAATTTTTCTCCCACTCCTGTTAGATCAGTGCCCTCTGCTGCTCACTGCCTGGCTCCAGCAGCTCCACTCTGCAGAACACAGCTCAAACCCATCTGAAATCCAGCCACAGCCCGGGATTTACACCGACAGGGAGGAACCCTGCAGGGATTTGTGCCCTCAACACCATCTTTCCAAGGAAATACGGGCAACAGGGAGATTTAGCAGCAGCCTCTACTGACTATATTGCCTGGAAATATAAGCATCTCTCCATGTCATAAATGCTGTGCTTCAGCCCAGAAAGCCCCTCTGGTTGATGCTAAACTTCATCTTTTTCTCCTTTCTGATCAAGTGAAACATTTTTAATGCATTATGAAAAAGCAATTTGCATGTTCATACTGCAGCTGTACATTGAGATAGACTGTCTCACTTTGCAAACAGCTCCTGCCATGAGACTTGGCTGCTCCAAGAGTGAGGAAATTCTTCAGGTGAGTAAAACCAGCCCGGTCCAACCCATGGATTCACAACGAAATGGTCCCTAGCTTGCTTTCAGCACTTCTTACTCACAGTCAGGATCTTACCTGCAATTGAGTGATACCAAAAATGGATAAAGCCACAAAAGATTCTATTAGTTTTAAAATACCCTAAAACCTAAAAAACAACACGTACAAGAAAGCAGGACATTTACAAAAAGAGAGAAAAATTACTAGTTAACTAGGAAGTTTGACAGCACCTTGAGTTTAAACACTGACTGGAAGAAGGAACACATTACTCCATATAGAATACAAACTCACATAGGAATTATTGGCACCTATAAATAAACTTTATATTTCATTCCTCATTTTTAGATTGAATTTTCAGCTTACAAGCTCTCTACAGCACCCTGAAAGGAGCTTGTAGCCAGGTGCAGGTCCGTCTCTTCTCCCAGGTAACATGTGATAGCCCAAGAGGAAACAGCCTTGAGTTGTGCCAGGGGAGGTTTAGATGGGATATTTGGGAAAATTTCTTCATCAAAACCATTTCTAAGCCCTGGAAGAGGCTGTCTTGGAGGGTTTTAAAAGATGTGCACATGTGGCACATGGGGATATGGGTTAGTGGTGGGATTGGCAGTGTTGGAGGAACGGTTGGGCTCAATGACCTTGAGAGGGCTTTTTGAACCTAAACAATTCTGTAATTCCATCCCAAAACATTTCTAGAAAATAGAGATGGGCTTCATAATTGTTCTTCCCAAGGTTTGCCACTGCTCAACTCCCCCTGTGCAGGATCCTGAGCACTTTGCCACTGTTTTCCCTTCTGTGCTATGAGAATGTCTTATTCCAGTGGGGTGCTGATATTGCTTGGGAAGCAATCAGGAAAAATATCACTGACCATTAGAGTGAAGAGTGAAAATGAGGAGCTGACAGCTTCTTTACCTGTCAGTAATCCCTTTAAATAGAGTGAACACACGTGGCAAGGACACTGGGATGTGGGGACAAGTCTCAGTGCGTGGCTGAACACCACAAAGAGCAGCCCAGACCACCTGGAGCATCCCAGCATCAGCACTACAGTGACAGCTCAGCCAAACTCATCTGGAGAGACAAAGGGAACAGATCTTACACTTCTGGGAACAAATGGGACACCCACACTGGGCTCTGAGTGCCCTGTATGCCACCAGTGGGCAGGAACCTCAGTGCCAGACCACAGCCTGGAGCCGAGCCACGTCCACAGCAGCTGTTGGGAAATCTCAGGAAGACGCAGGAAATAACCCCTCACCGTGCTCTTTTGTAGAACATGCGATTTTTTCTGAGCTTCCATACTAATTAAGCTTCTGATTGTGCCTCTTCTTCCCCAATCCTTCCCCTTCCCTAAGTGAGATGTCAGCATTAGTGCTGATTCAGTGGCGCCCGCGGGCTGCGCTTTCGGGAGCTAACATTTGAGCACAACCGTGCTGCTGGCAAGGCCTTCCTTGGCACAAAGAGAGCCAGAAGTTTGGCAACTCCAGGCCAACATGGGCAGCAGATGTTTTTAATGCCAGCTTCCCTCTAATTGTAAAGCAGCAGCAGCAGCACAGTGGGAAGGGAGAATACCATAAATCTCCAGCGTCGGACTAGCCCACGAGCACATCAATTCTGCCACTTGTTAACAGAATTTGCTGACAGTCTCTGTGCTCTGTTGAAAATGAGTGGTGTGCAGGCCCATTTGGCTGCCTGAGAACAGACCCAGCGGGCTCAGGCCGGGCTGGCAGGCCCAGGTTGCCATGAGCGTGTTCCTGCCCCGCAGAAAATCGCAGGTGCTGATTTGGATCACAGGGATGAGTCCTGCAGAGAGCAGGGCCTTGGTGCCAGGCACCGCTGCTCAACAGCACAGGGCTGGCACAAGGGATCCAAGCTCTGAAGGTGCAGCAGCCCTAACAGGCTCTTTCTTCACCCTCAAATAAAGCCCCCAGTGCTCCTACAGCAGTGAGGGTCGAGTCCATGGAAAAGCCTTCCCCCTGCAAATATAATTTTGCCTTTGTGCCCTCACTTCCTCCATGCAGTCATCCACCATCTATTTTGCTCTATCCCACTGTACAAACAGAAGCTTTCCTGGATGGACAGAGGTGTCCTGGACCCCACAGGAGGCCAGTTTGGCTCCTGTAGGATCAGCCACCTTTGCTCTTGCCCCCAGAGTGCTGAGCCTGCTGTGATGTATTTTCACAGAGCTGGGAAATCACTTCCTCAGCTTTTTCTACAAATTAAATCCCTGTGATGATATTCCTTATCCTCAAGATTATGGCCTGCACATTGTTTTTCCTGGCTGGACACCTTAGTGCCACAACTACTCCCAGGATCAGAGATGTCCAGGAATATTCCCTGCTCCTTGTCCATTCTCCTTGTGCTGCTTTCTCTAAACATTAAGGGTTAAACTACCAACATAAAAATCATGGCTCAGAGCTGACCTGGAAAGCAAAGTTTATGAAACATTTATTTGCTGCTCTGACATCTGGAGGGAGATGCATCATTTAGGCCATGAATTTTTCTGTTTGGATCCAAGCTGATTGCTCACCCTGCCATACTCCACCCTCTGCTCCCCTGCACCTTGCAGCACACAACTAATTTTAAAAAGAGAGGATTTTTTAGGGGTTAACCCTTAGGAAAGCTTGGAAAGTGAGGTGTTTCCTTTTTTTTTTTTTTCAAGCAGCAGGAAACAGGACTGTTCACAAGAGAAAAAGTAAGGAACGAGCATTTGAAGAGTGAAGAGTCAATAGGAAGGAAATAAAATATTGCATATTTATGAGTAAAACGAGAATGTGTCCTTTTGAACCTTACAAGCAGAGGAATCTGAACTAAGTTAATAAATCACCAGATTATTGATAGGGAATAAAACCAACTTATCAGTAAGCAGCTGGCAAAGGAGGCAGAGGGAGAGACACACCAGGCCACTTTGGCTAAACCACCCAGGACAGACCCTGCTAATTTAAATCCACAGAGCAATGTCCTGCTCAGTGCAGCTAAACTGAGTTCCTCAGGCTAAAGATATTGTTTGTCCAATTTTGTTATCCTTATTTATAAAAGTGAAGGATAAGGACTTGACTTGCTGTGGCCAATGTCATTGCAAGACGTTCTCTCTTTGGCAGCAATGCACTCTCAGCCCCCGTAAATGTTATGGGATAACTGGAAGGGTGTTTGCAAAGGAAAGGGTGAAAACTGCCAAAAAAGTCAAATCCCATCCACTTCTCCCTATTACAGTGCTTCCCACGACAGAATCCCCTCAAGGAAGAGACTGTGTGAAAACAGGAGCTGCTTCTCTCTCTGACAGAGAGCGGATTGACAGATTCTGTATTTATTTTTAAAAAATGCCTAACTAAGCATCATTAGTCACCCATCATCCATACTTCTCTCCCTAAATGAGAGTACACAAAGTTACAGAGTCTCCAGAGAAAGCAGTTACAATATTAATTTCAACTAAATGACAACTAGGAGAAAGAAGAGAAAAAAAAAAATCAGCAGGTTCAAGGAATTCTCTTAGATCTTGATTAAGAAAACGACTTCACCAACACTGAAAACCACCAATCACCAATCTAATCTTTAAATGAGCTCCCTGGAAGGCACTGCCAGGAGCAAGATCCATGTAGGAATACATTTCAGCAGGAATGAACATGCAGGTTTTCGAGTGTGAGTCACAAGGGTTTGAGCAGAAAATAGGCTGGATCCTGGAGGTGGCACGGGCACACGTGCACAGTCAGGCTGGCGATCCAGGGAGTTCTGCTGGAATCTTGGCACTGAAATCCACGAAGATCTAATTTATACCCCACTCCAGGGTCTGTGATCCCTCCCATACCACTGGGTGTTGTCCAAAGTCTCACTGAAATCCTAAATGACCTTTGCCATTAAAATCCCATAGACTCACAGAAATCATGGTTGGAAGGGGCTGCAGGAGATCCCAATTTCCCCATTCAAAGTAAAGCTCTTCCTGTTGGATTAAGTCAACTGCAGCTTTTTTCTAGCTAAGTTCTGAAAATCTCCAGGGATGGAGGTTCTGCAGCTCCCTGGGTAGTCAGCTCCAGAGCTGCTGGAGAAAATTTGGAGAAAGGGCTCCCCATCCTTTCCTGAGCTCCTGGAAAGCTCAGTAATGAGAGCCAATTCTCTACCACCTTGTTATTTTCCTTCTCAACAAGTCCTGTGGTCTCCCATCTTCAGAACAACACCAAATGTTTTATCCCAATTTTATAGCTGCCAAATGCACCCTGAAATATGTTCCTGCAAACACCAAGATTGATGTGATGTTGTATTTTAACTACACTGACTGGTTCTTGCCTTGGGTTTTGCTTTTATTTCTTTTTTTCTGGCAAAGTAGCGCCCATTAAAAACTGGAATAATTCTAAAAGAGAAAAGGAAAAACCAATTCTTTTGAAATATTTCAAGGGATTTCCCTTTTCAAACCAGCCTCTTAGATCACCAAGGCCTGCTTAAAAGTTGTCTTCAAAAGGAAAAATCAACAAAGCCAAAACACCCTCAGCTTCAGGAAGCTCCAGATATCCATAATTTGTTGTGGAACTCACGCTTCTTTCCAAAGACTGCAAATGCCTCAGTTCCCATATCTGATGGGTTAAATGACACCTGGTTGGACACAATTTCTGGGACACAGTGCAGCTGAGAGAATTTCAGTATTTTTGCAGGAGATGTGTGGTATTTGCTGTTGCCTTGGAAAAATAAATGTAAAAGCTGCTTCATTTTCCATCACTGTTGTATAGTATCACCCAACTGAAGATGTAAATACAAGGAGCCCAATAAGAGCTGTATCCTATTTCTTGAAACTTCTCTCTGTGCTTTCAGATGTGGCAAATTCAAGTTTCTGACCCCAGTTAAGCAGCTTCATCTCCATGCTTCAACCCAGGAAACAAATAGGTAAAAGGGGCTACCATATGTTTGGGGTTTCAATTCATTAAATCCTTGATCATGCAAAACCTTTTGAGAGCTACTACCCCATAAAATTCATACAAAGCTATAGTTTGTGTTGTTTGGAAGAGTCTTATTAAACACTTCCTCCAAAGAAATATTCCAACCTTTTGAGAATCAGCATGACACTGCCATGAATTATTCATGCAAGGCTCTGCAAGATGGGCAAGTTTCCTGCCAAGACGTGCACAGTGAGGGGTGTTATAAAACTGAAATTGGAATGTGGAGAGAACTGATCGAAATTATTTCAAAGACCATCTCTGTTGAAAAAAAAAATACCCACAACTTCAGACCTTTAAACCTGCTCCTTCACAGTAGAGAGCCTCCTAAATGTCCCGCTTCACATCCACTCCCAAATTCCTCAATTTTAGGCTGTGTTCACACACAGACACCTACTCTTAAATGAAGCCAGAATGGTGGAGGTGTAATTTCTGAGAGCCACTGACAAAATTAATGCCAGGGATTCTTAATGAGGCTGAATCTCAGGAAAATCTGGTGAGGTTTCTTTTGTCATCTTCATGCCCCAGCTGTGGGTGACAGCCCTCAGAACCCCCCATGCCCTGGGCTGGTCCCAGCAGGAAAGGGGGGATTCTGCCCCTGCACCCCTGTGCTCAGGTGAGACCCCACCTGCAGAGCTGCCCCAGCCCCGGGGCCCAGCACAGGGAGAACCTGGAGCTGCTGGAGAGAGCCCAGAGGAGGCACCAGGATGAGCAGAGGGATGGAGAGGAAGGAAAGGCTGGGAGAGCTGGGATTGTTCAGCCTGGAGAGGAGAAGCTTTGGGGTGACCTCATTGTGGCCTTCCAATAGCTACGGGAGCTGACAAGAAAGATGCAGAGAGACAATTTCCAAGGGGTGGAGTGACAGGACACAGGGAATGGCTTCCCACTGCCAGAGGGAAGGGTTAAATGAGATATTGGGAAGGAATTGTTCCCTGTGAGGGTGGGCAGGCCCTGGCACAGGGTGCCCAGAGCAGCTGTGGCTGCCCCTGGATCCCTGGAAGTGTCCAAGGCCAGGCTGGAGCAACCTGGGATAGTGGAAGGTGTCCCTGCCCATGGCAGGGGTGGCACCAGGTGATCTTTAAGGTCCCTTCCAGCCCAAACCATTCCAGGATTCACAGAGGCACTCCCTGCTGACTCCACAGGGCTCTTCCTAAATCAACCCAGCCATACAGAAGGAGAACTGGAAACCCAATCAGGCCTAACCCCAAAATCCAATCAAATTACTTGAGCCTAACTCAGAAGCTGACAAGTGGCAAGAACCAAATGAAAATTATAGTCCAAATTTTTTTTTTTTTTTGAGAGCTATTTGCAGTTTAGGGGCTGATGCAAATGAGCCAGGATTCCTTTTGTCCCCCCCCCCCCTCGAATGCACTGCACTGAATACCTAATGAAAGGCACATTTTAAATAATACAAGAGGCAGGAGGAGGTTTGGCCATCACTAATGCAAAGCAACCCAGCACCACCTCTCATTGTTTTGGTGGTATTTGCACGAGGGGAAAAAAAAGCCCTGTAAGCACAGAGAGTTGATGTGAGTGATTGCTGAGCACATTTTAATAATTAATTCCACAAATAAGTGACGTCTATTTTAATTTCACCTTAGACAGCATTGCTGTCTCAGTGAAGGAAACTGCCAACTCTTCTGTTACTGTACCCAACACCGACACTTTGGAAACATTACAGAAACAGCAGGAATGTAATGAAAAATATATACAGTGCTGAAACTTCTGAGCTACCCAAAGTGCTCCTCAAGATCCTGCAGATAATCTTTAGGGAATAATCCAAACAGCTCTGCTGTATAAAGTTACATTAAATGACTGAACATCATGCTGTGATTGAAAAGTCATGCCCAAAAATGCTGATCAGTTTGATTGGACACAGATTTGGTTCCAGTGCCTTGAAAGGCCTGTAAAGAACAGCTTAGTAAAGAAAAATAGAATGACTAAAGCCAGCAAAGTGATCACACTTGCATGTTTCAAACAGCAATGTAATGGAATTATTTATCTGTGAAGGAACTGCCAAGAGGATCGGGGGAAAAAAAGAGTTTAGAAACCTCTGTTTTCCTTCTGCTCAGATAAAGCTGTTTTGTCCTGTATTTTGACTTCTCAGAAGTTCTATAAAGGCCTTTGGCATCATGGCTAAAACCACAACACTGCTTTGCAAAGCCCTAACACGTGTCCACATTTTGGTCAAGAAGAATTTCATGCCCACAGGGCAGCTGAGGGGGACAAGTGAATGTTTCTACATTTTCCCAGCTTCTTCCTAAAAAATAAGAGTTTGAAACTCATAATTTCCAGACATAGGCTGTTTTCTCATTTGGAGGGGTATGATTTTTTTTTTACCTCCTTTCTTCCAAAGTAAGTGGATTTCATGTTGGGAATTGCACATATCTGGGGGAGAAGCTTCTTCACCAGTGCAAGTCCTACTTCCGGAGGGGAGGGAATCCACTTTTGGAAGAAATTAAAGCATTTTCACCAGTATGACCGAAATGTTATTTTTCTGGTACCTGAGAATTCATGGCCCTATTCCAGTTGCAAAAGAAGAATCTCTGTGGACATGCCACCCATGAGCTTTTCTTATGAGAGAAAAGCTGCATTTCTTTACAATATCTTTGCATTTTGAGCCAAAAGGATTTAGAAACTGATTTATTATTATTGTGTCAGGTACAGATCTTATTCGTGCCACTCTGAAACGTTACACTTTAAATACTCAGATTGTACTGGGGACCCTTGTCCTTTTTCTGAGATAAGACCTTTGGCATTTCTCTGAGATCAAGCCACACAAGCAGAAGACGTTATAAATGTGTTACTGAGCTGTTCCAGCCTAAAATATATTCTGCAAATACATCTCCTGGTTCTGTAAATAAGGTTACTACACATAATCCCACAGGTTCCAGCATTATATGTACATAATAAAGCTGCAGATCTTATTCAAGTTTCCACGTATTTTGCGAGGAGAGCTATGGCATATTCTCAAGGGCCAAATATTTCATTCAAAGGCAAGGAGATATTATCATACTCTGAATAGATATAGTAGTTAGTTTGTACAGCATCTCATAAAAGGGTAATTTGCAGACTTGAAGGAAAAAAAGGAGCTGCTTTAAGGAACACAGGGAATAGTTATGTAGCTACACAAATTACTTGGTTGAGTATTATTCTAGAGACTTATTTTAGAGACTGAAATTACTCCTTACAATGGAACTTTTGCCACTATTATTATTATCTCTTGCACTTAAAGATATTAAATCCTTGCCTTGAAGTTTGGCTCTTGAACAGGCAATTATGATTAAAGCACTTCATCTTCTTGGCCCCTTAATTCATCACAGCAACTAGCCAAATTCCACACAAAGTCTGGAATAAACAGAGCTGGCCCAGGCAAGCTCAGTACAGCACAGCAAATCCAACCACAGGGTGAGCACATCCTTGTTTTCCTTCCAGTGACAACATCCCTGCTGCTTAAATATTCATTCTTGGATCTCAAGCAAAACCTGATTCATCTGCTATTTGCAAGATAATCTGGAAAATGAAGTGATTTTCCCATTTTTCAAACCAATTGTGAAAATAAACTTAATCATTAATGTGAAGGAAACAAGTTTTCCTCACTCTTAGTCCAAATTGCTCAGGGTGGTGTTTTCATTCCTTCTCTGATTCCCTGTCTCTCAGAAGAGCACAGAACATGTTATCCCGAAGGTTAGAACATTGGAAAACTTGAATTGGAGCTCAGTGAATACAAGATTGAAATGCTGCTGCTCGCACAGGGAGGCAGAGGGGCTGTAGGACTCAGTATTAATATGTTCTCTTTAATAATCAAGTTAATGAAGACCATTGCTCCAGACAAGGAGTGCCTATCACAGTTGTATCTTATCTATCTTCCATACATTTAGTCAATATACAATGATGCTGAACACATCTGGGCAAACATAGCTAATTCTTTACCCTGAAAGCTAATCAATAATATTTCCTTTAGCAGGTCTCAGTTAACTCTTGGAAACAAGGGGTTGGCAACACCTAACTGGTGCTTCCTCCATGTCTGACATCTGGGGGTTCTAAATCCACTTTAAAATTGTTGCTGAGCCTTGTGGTGACACCTCTGTATCATGCAAAAACTCAAGAGTGATTCTGAAGATATTATTGGAAAGATATTTTCTCTGCATGAGGCATTTTAGAAGATTGGGATGACCCAAAATGGTTTTTGATCAGCCTCCAGCATCTCAAGACCCAGGAGGCAGCAGGATCAGTCCAGCCACACACAGGTAGCAAAGAAAATGCCCAAAATGTTTAGCCTCCAGGGCAGGCAGGAAGAGACTGTCCAAAAACACCCCAAATTTTCATGGGAGAGAGGATTGGGAATCTGTGTCCCGGGCTGCAAAGCCTCTCTGAACATAGAGATGAAGCACCCCCAAAAATGAGGTGGTGTCATCGTTTTCTCTGTGCCACAGCACCCGTGGGATGCTGGAGAACACAACCTGGGGAAGTGGCTGGACTGAAACCCAGCAAATGAAAGCTGCCTTCACACTTTCCCCCTCACTGCAGATGTGAGGCCACAAACAGGAATTCAGGATTTCAACTGAAATTCTTCTGTGAAGGACATGAAACAATCCCATCAATTGATAATGACTGGAGCACGACCATGAAATAATGACCACCTCCTAGGGAAAATAGGGATGACAGAAGTAACAACTAGTAGAGAATGAAATAGAAGGAATATATTCATGGATAAACGAGAGCTGCGGCTGGAGCCTTTGAGCTGAGCTCACGTCCCTGGGTGTGCTTTGATCACCAGCATCCCAGCCCTGGGAGTCTTTGCTCTGTCTCTTTTTAATGCCACGTTTCTTTCTCAGCTTTTTCCTCGCTGAGGGAGATCATGAGTTTTTGGTCAATGATCATTTGAGCACAGCAGAGAGCCCCAGCTCATCCCAGCAAGCAGCAGAGGACCCATGGTAGGACATGCTGGTGGTGGCCAGGACACGGACAATCCTCCACTCCTGTTCTCCAGTTTATTGCTCCAAAATGTACCAGTTCCACAGGCAACGACACAGAGATGCTGCAGGATTGACATTCCTTAGAAATCACTTCCTGAGGATCAATACACCCTGTGAAATAATTATATTTTATTCGTTTTTCTGGGTTGTAATTCTCCATAAGGATAAATAGAACCCCAGACAAACAAAACTAACAAAAATGGGTTGCATGATCAAAGTTCCATGTAAAGCTCCTGATAATTTCCTCCCAAGTCACTCAAGTGGAAACCAGAGCTCCTAAATAAAATTACAGCTCCATGGAATTCACAACCATTTGCCTACCAAGGTATTTTAGCACAAACACCATTGAAAGCCAACCTGACAACACCCAAAATACAGACATGTTACAGTAATGGAGACTTCACTAGAAACCCTATACAAAGTGCTTTCCATATGTTTCACAAAAAGTGGGATGTGTCCTCATTGATCCTGGGTTTGCTCAGTTGTGGAAATCACATTTGCAAATATTAAAAGAGTTAAAGGTGTATTTTATCTTTTTTAGGACTTGGAAACTGAGGAAAATCTGTCAGCTGAGCAGTGAATAATTCTTTTGTCCACAGTAACCCAAAGTGACCATTATTTGACAAAGCACTCTCCCAAAAATAGGCCTGAATGTTGCTGGTCTCGTTGGGAAATGCTGCATTTGCAAAGGCACTGACTTTTGGCAGTGGTTTCTCTAGTGATAAGAACACAGAAACACTCATTAAAAATCCAAGCCAACAAACCAACCACTGTTAGATAATTAAAAGAATGCTTGTTTTCTTAATTTTAACACTGAAGAGCTACAGAGCACACTAAGAAAAACATTAAAATAAGATTTGTAGGGTGGTGAGTACTCAGAAAAAGAAAAAGGTGTTTGTTAATGGATTTGGATTAAAAAGTGATGCTATCCTGCCAGTTGTATCCCACTGAGTTGGATCCTGTGGAATAAAAGTTAACTTAGAAATCATACTCAGCTCCACCCAAATCAATAGAATTCCATTTACTCACTGATGGAATATTGATAATCAGGCTCATCAACTTGAAATGAGCAGAAATTGGTTTACCAGGAAGGAGGAGGAGCCAAACCAGACTCCCAAATAAGTGCTAATCCTTGGAATCCTCCTCAGAGAAATTTTATATGTGAAAGAACCCAACAAATCTTATAATAATCCTACTATGTATAAAGGAAGCTTCAAAGGACTATTTCCCTGGAGAGGGGGAAAACTGGAATTTCGAAGGGAGGGAAAGAAAGAGTCAGAGGTGAGTCTGACAAAGTGAATTTTTGGAAACAAATATATTCTAGAAGCTGCAGCAAATGCAAGCCCAGCACAGCAGGGGAGAGAGGAAAGCGTTTGGCAAAGCCTTCAGGAGCCACTCCCACTTTCAGACATCCGCATTCCAACCTGATTGTCTGCTGCTCCCAGGGACTTCCACCTCACAAAGTGGTTTTTCCTCCTAGGTAGGTCTAGGAAATAAATATTGGCCTAGTTTGTGGGAAATATCAATATCAAATTTCACCTGCCGAGGAATGAAATGAAAGGCTAAAAACTTAACCTGGGGGAGAACGGGAAAATGGAGTGGGAAAGTTGTACTGCAAACATTGTAACCTGGAATTTTCCCCTAGTGAATGATTTGATGGACTTCATTTAGATTTCATCTGCCAAAAGATGGATTTAAATTCCAAACAGAAGTTGTCATTAAAACCCTGAAAAGCAGCTCTTCACTTAAGTACAAAGTCAAATTACACTTCAAAATGATAGGGTTTTATCAGGGAAATTTGTCAAAAGCATCTTTATTCCCACACCGCCATTTTATTTCCACATCTCCTTAACTCCTGATGTTTCCCACTTTCCTGGTGGGAAATCAGGGTGGGAGTACCCAGGACCTAAGTGCTCTGCAGTCTCCAGAAGCCCTTCCATACTCAGCTCCTACAGAACTCTCGGATTTTAATGCTCCCTTTTTCATAAAGGCATTGGCAGTTTCTTTTGAAACACAAATAATTTACAAATCCAACATTAACGTGCAAATTGCATTGGTAATGCACAACCCAAGTCCCCAAAGTCCAACAGCATTTTCATTCAGAAGATCCAACAACCAATTAAAGGGGAAAAGCAGGGAGATGTTGTTGTTGCTAGTTTTGTCAATAAGAAATGAATCTGGAAAAATATAGAGACAATACGAGATTTTGATGGCTGTTTAAAACCATGAAGCTTCTGCGATTTTGAAGAGAGTTAAATAAAACCTTTCGTCTGTGGCTTGAGCAGACTCCACTTTTATATGGTGGATTGCAAAGTCTTCCATCATTCTGGTGAATTTTCCCTGAATTCCCTCAATTTCCAAGTGTCCTCCTGAACTGCAGACATGAAACCAGGCCAGCAGCATCCCCACGTGGAGACCTCCGTGGCAGTGAGAGATTCTCCCCAGCCCTGCTCAGTATTCTCCTGCTGCTGCTCAGGATAAGATCTCCTCTGCTGCCTGTACCAGCTCCGTTCATTATTCCTGGATAGATGACCTTACATTTGGTGCTATCAAACACTTATTGATTGAACGCTCATCTGACAGCCTCGTAATTACTCAGGGCAGCCCATTTACCCTCTTTAAATAATGGCAGCGCACGAGCTTTCTTTCAGCCTATTGAAACTTCCCCTGCAAGCCAGGACTTATTAAAAATAAACATTAACGATCCGAAGAGTAGCTCTTAAAAATTTTAGGTGCCAGTTAGCCAGACTCGCTGATTTAAGGGAGTCTGATGAGAGGAGCTGCTGTTTAACTGCCTCTTAATCACTGCTGGGAGATAAATTATTCCCTCCTGTGAGGAGGCAGCAGCATCACCCTCCTCCCTCCAAGGGAGAGGACAGAGGCAGCAGCAGCCCTGGATCCACCTGAAAATGGTCTGGTGCAACTGTCCAGCTTCTGCTCACTCCTATCACTTTTAAAAGACATTAAGAACTAGGTTTAAACTCGCTGGTCATGCTCTTTTTTCATGCTCTTTCTTCTCAGTCTTACCCAACTCCTCACTTCCATTCCCTGCCATGTGCTCCTGATCACCCCACTTGCCATTTACAGAGTATTTTGCCAGGGACAGGAGAGGGGTGGAGGACTAGGGGAGCTGGATAGTTTTCCTCATTGGGGAACTGGATCTTTTGGAGAACAGCAAATAAATTGTGATTTTTTTTTTTTTTCCCATTAGAATAAACCAGGCACAATCAAACCGAGCAGCCACTAATTGTCTGTGCATTGATCAATGACTCTCTTGCTGTGGAGATGGGATCTAATCTAGAGCTCCTTCCTGCTGGATGTGATGCACCTTGAATCAGGAAAATGTCAGCCACAGTTTTTAGGAAACACTCAGAATCTGCCATCAGCTGCTGCAGACCTTCTGTGTTAGCTTCCCAGAGAAAAAGACCCAGAAATTCCTCTCCCAGTTCCTCCCTAAGCCCAGGTCCTTCCACCCTGCAAAACCAGAGTGAAGAACATCCTGTGGGGTTTATTTCCCAGCAGCCACGGCCCCATCCTGTATTCCAGCTGTTAGAAGCTGACCTGGAATGCTGATGGCTCATTTGTATTAATTGCCTGGGACTGACAAGGGCACTGCAGGCTGCTCCCAGTGCCATTTCCCTGTTCCTGCTTCCAAAAGGGCACAAAGAGCCACTAATTGTTATATTCAGCACTCTCTTTCCTGCAAGCAATACCAATTTAATTAAATTTACATGGTTTTAAGTGACCAGCTACAACTCCTCTCATCTGTTTATACAGGTCACTAGAATTGATGAATCTCCATTTCATTGCTGACATCTTCTTTTAAGTGCTCCCTTATTCCCCTCCTGACCTTTTAAAGCTGTTTTCTACCCTTCCCGCCCAGCTGAGACTGGTTGAAATAGAGGTTCTCTCTTTCCCTAGGAGGCAGGACAGCAATCCATAAACCCCGAATCCCACTGTGTGCCATCACTGCCAGGGGATTTTCCTTAACACTTTGAGCATGAAGTGTCTTTGAAGAGAAAATTTGAATATTTCCCCTTTTTTACCCATTTAAATCCACTAGAGCCATTCACAGCTAAAACCAAAGCCTGGCACTGCTGGTGATGCCCCAGCATGGCAAAAACTCAAATAACAGCAGAGAATTCTGCTGCTTTGAGCCCCAAACCAGACAGGATGGACCCATGGGCAGCTGTGCCTTCCTGGGCCACCAAGAGCCCTCTGGTTCCAGGCCTCCAGCTCCACCTCTCTGGCACCCACACTCCAGCACCAACATTAAAGCTCATCCTGTTCTCTCTGATTTTCCCAGGGCAGACAGGACCACACACTTTCACAATTCAGAAGCCTGAAAATCAGAGTAAAGGAGCTTAAAAGCTGCTCCAGGTCTGTGCCTTCCCAGCAGCTGTACCCTGTGTTAGCTCAGCTCTCTGCCCAAACGCTCAGTCCTCGTCCCAGGCTCCCATCCCTTCTGAACCTGCCTTTTCTTTGCCTCTGGGAGCAGAGTTCCTGCAGCCCTCCCATCTGCACTGCTCCCAGCACCGGCCCTTCAAAGCAGAGCAGGCTGGCTTTGAAGGCTGGAAGGAATAAAAACGAAACAATTTTCAACTGCACCAGCCTGAAGGAGGGAGGAAGGAAGAAGCTGAGCGGCTCAAGTCCATCCCCAAAGCCTGAGCTCAGGGAGCCGCTGGTGGTTGCTGTGCTGCCAAAGGCTCCAGCCTTGGACAGTGAGGGATTGCCTGGGCTGCTCTGGAAGTGCAGGGTGGCCTTGAAGGTTCCACACACTGAGGAGGCTCCTTGCACAGTTGAGGCTGCCCCTGGATCCCTGGCAGTGCCCAAGGCCAGGCTGGACATTGGGGCTTGGAGCAGCCTGGGACAGTGGGAGGTGTCCCTGCCCATGGCAGGCTGGGAATGAGATGAGTTTTAAGGTCCCTTCCAACCCAAACCATTCTGGGATTGCACTGCCACCACCTGAGACCTCAATATCTCCTTCTCTCTTGCAAGTAACAGGAACAACATTTTCTTGGGTTGTTTTGGCATATTTTTCATAGGATTATATGTTGGGTTTATTTTTTTCCCCCTGGCATGAGGGAGAAAGTACCAGCAGCACATAAATCACCTTTATCTGAAGGTTTTAAAGTGTTTTTGCAAAGGAAAGGGTCTCTGGCCCCTTTTTCCTCACCTGTGCAGGGAGATTGCCTTCAGAGTGCCCCATTAGCTCTGGAGATGTGTTTGATATGGAGCAGACTGATTATCCCACTGCTCCATGTGTGCTCAGTCAGAGACAGAACTCAAAGCAGCCAAAAGGCAAATCTGGCCCAGTTTCTCCTCTTTCCCTCTGGGGAGAATTCAATCAAGAATTGATTAATGCTTGAATTCTCATCAAGAATTAATAAGTTCCTGATGTGGTGAAAATGAATAGTCTCAGGGAAGCAGCTAAGCTTGTTGTTTTGTACAGAGGAAAAGAAAAAAATTCCATATATTTGGCAACTCTGATGCAGTGGTGAAGTTACAGAGAGGGGGAATTCTCAATTCCCTGACTCCCTATGATATTTTAATAATGTGATGAATGGATTGACTGAAGGCCAGCTCTCAGAGATGCCTTGGGCTGCTTCGACCTCTTCTCTCAAGCTTAGGTGCAATTCTTACACTCCACACAAACTCAGGATAGGTCCAGGCACATCCCTTCACAGCCTCAGTAGGGATCAAGTCCCAGCAAACTGGGAACACTGGGACCTTCCAAGTGTCTTAAATTTCATACCTTTCAGGAGCTTTTGCGTTTTACTGGGATGTTTTCTGCTCTGGGATTGAGGGATTTATTTAAAGCCCCTACTCTTGCTGCTCACCCTGCATTTGAAAAGGGATCCTCCAGCCTCAGGTGAGTGAAATTTCCATGTCAGACCTCCTGTCACAGTGGCCTCACTCCCAAGCTACCTTGGTGGAGGCCCAGTCCCACCAGTACAGGCAAGAGGAGAATACAGACCAACATCCACCTGCCTCAGTATCCAGAAGTGAAGCCATGAGGATACAAAAACTCCAGTGAAATCCCTCCCTTAGCTCATGCACGAGGTGCTGGGCATTGTTAGGAGAGAGGACTTTGGGATACAAGCCCAGGAGAGGAGGCACAGGGAGGTGCTGAAGTTTAGCATTAAAACACAGCTTATTTATGAACCAACTGATGCCGAGCCCTTGCAGCTGAGCACTGCACTCAGGAGCTTTAGCTGCTCTGAACTTCCTAAATCCTCAAGCAGCAGAAGTTCTGAGATTAAAAAAACCTCAATAGATGCTGAAATCCAGTTAAAGCTCAAGAACTGGAGGCAGGAGAACTGGAGCAGCTGTTACTGAGGTGCAGGGATGCTGTCATGAGTCCAGGAGGGAGCAGGCACAGGGAAATAATCCTCACGGGTGATTTCTTACAGTCAGGATGGCCTCAGATCCTTCCAGAGGACACAGCCAAGGTTAGCAAAGTGATTTTCATGAAGAGACACAGGAACAAGCAAAATCCCTTGCAATTATCTCCACACTTTTCCTGGAAGAGCCACTCTGTACATGGCAGCATCTGCCCCTTCCCCTGGTGGAACCACAGCAACCCTCCTCTGCTCCAGCTGGAGAGGAACAGAAAGGATTTGGGATAATAACAGCAAGCTGGAATGCCAGGTGAATGCTGAAATATGAAATTCCAGACTGCATTTGTTTATGTTTGCTCTTATGGAAAGAGTTATCCCTATGATGGTGACCATCAGGAATGAAAAATCCAAGTGTGACTCTCCTTGGCATCCCCAACTGCACTGCTCCCACCACAGCCTGGAGGGATGGGATTGCACAGCTTAACTGAGGGGCACCTCACCGTGAGGATTAAAACTAAGGTAGAACTGAGTAAAATCTCATTGCAAGGCAAGAATTAAACTCCAGATCACATCTGTCTCATGCAGGGGAAGGGGTTTTTCTGTTTAATCCTATTTTGCTGCTCGTCTTAGGGTGGGAACCAGAAAAGAGGTTTGTTTTATTTCATACATTTTCTTCTATCCCTGTACAGACATTCACTTGTATGTGCAAGAGTAGCACAAAAATATATTACCCCAAAACCCTGATGGATGAATTTCCACAGGGAAAATGTGCAAGGGAATTCTGCGGTGCAAACAGGGGGAAAAGGAGGGAAAGGCAGGCTTTAGACCCCTGGAGTTGGGATTATTTCCCCTCCCTCCATGACAAGATCACCCTGATATTATTCCACCTCCAACAAATTCCCTGGGCAGGGAGTTAATAAATAATAAGAGAGAAAACCCACACTTAATTTAGGCCCTTGTTGACATTCATTCTGTTTCACTTAATGAGTAAATCAGGCCAGAAGTTGTTGTCTAAATCCATGGCCCTGCTCTTGTTTTACACAGAGTGAGGAACAAATCAATCTCCATCTCCACGTCCTGGCTGTGGATGACAAGAACAATATTTCTGGTTTTCCATTTTCCCAAACCCAGTCCTGGTCATTTTGTGTGGAAAACTTAAAACAACAATCCTAGAAAATGTATGTTCTTCTCTCTGTGCTCCTCATATTTGAATATACAGACACAACAGAGCCTCTAGAACCTCTACCCAAATCCTCTACTTTCTTTTTCCCCCTGGAAGGATCCAGCTCCAAAGGGAACAGCTCAGGTGGGGAGCACTGGTGATGTAGAAGCTCAACACCACCACCACTGAAAAGCCATTCCCTTGGCCCCCAAACAGTGTCCCTAAAATGTAAAAACTAAGAAAAAGCACAAAGTCAATCACTTCTCATCAAAACCCTCCTCAGTGTATCCATAGACTGAATAAAATGAGTCTCAGCAGGTAATAACAGTGATAAAGGTAAGAAATATTTAGTGACATCTTTTTTATACTTCATTTGACTGGCTGGAGAGCTAAAACACCTTTAAAAAAAAAGAAGAAAGAAAAACCCATGATGCTTCAAGACTAATTGAACCAATAATCAAAGGCTGTCTCTAATTCCTTGACCAGGAGGTCAATTACAGAAATAAATCTGACAGCAGATAGATGGGAACAGTGTGCAATTACCAGTTAAAGACTTGATAATTATGGCAAGAATTAGTCTGCATTTTCAACAGCACCAAAATCCATCTATTCTTAGCAGTTATTATCTTGATTAGAAGAAGAAATGGGTTCAGCTCTGTCTCGTCAGGCTGACAGAAAGCTTCAGGTACAATGGGAGCTGATAAGTGGCTGATGAAACAAGGAGTTGGAAGTTTCCTTAACTGCAAACTTCAACGGCAGATGTGAGAAAAAAAATAATGTTTGGCAAGGAGAGATTTGGACAAAATTTAAACAAAATTTAAACAAAATTTAAACAAAATTTAAACAAAATTTAAACAAAATTTAAACAAAATTTAAACAAAATTTAAACAAAATTTAAACAAACTAGAAATGTGCATTTCTATGAGGTTTGCCAAAATTAGTCCAAATGTGGGCTTTTCAAATACTTAATGTTCAATTTTGAAAGGCAGGGTCAATGACAGAGTCACAATCCTGAATATTTAAAGAATTAGCACATTCTTCTTCCACTCCCCCATGGCTTTATGTAGTCAAAAGGAAGAGGTTTTGTAATTATTTCTTTTTAAAAAGTGTGATCTGCAATGTAAAATTCTCAATAAATCAGACTAAACCTGATGACCTGCATTCCTTGAGGTAGACTGTACTTATATATTTTCCTTTTTGAAACAATCTGAAAGCACAACAGTTGGATTCTTCTTCTTTTTCCTCATTCTGGGACTCCAGGAGCTGGGGAGTTCAGAAAAGTTGGATTCAGGTAAAGCCAGGGAGATGCTGCTGCCCTGGGAGAGTGGAAACCTGGGCAGGAGAGCAGCTGAGCCCAGCAGAGGAAAACAACACCAGAAAAAACTCTCAGAAAAAATGGATAAAACCTGGCAGCTAAGAGGCCTTGGGACAGGAAATAATCTGCAGCCTTGGAGTCATAAAAAACGCAATACAAAAAGTGAAGAGCTTTTGGTTTTTCAGTAAATATTTTCCAAGAAGCAAATGAATAAGTTTTAAGTTCTCAACAACTGATGGTTGTGGGAAATGAAACAAAGGAAGTATTTCCAGGAGACAATTGCCTCCTCAACTCATCCTGATGAGGCAACAATGAGAGCAAGTGGCTTTAGCAGCTTCCATGACGTTCCTCCATCTCTCAGTGCCATACTCCAGAGCTATTCCCACTCCACTTGTCACTGCCACTTACTTCCACACCCCTCTGCTGACACTCCTCTTTGCAGCAACTATTTTTCCTCAAGAACTCTTTTTTTTTTTTAAATTAGGTGAATTGCTGTGTCAAACGATCTGATTTCGCTGCACTTTATGTAAATTTATTTACTTAGTGGCCTCTGGGCTCCATGCTGAGCTTGGAAAATGTACTTTTCAAAATTATAAATAATTAACCAGAGCTCCTGCTCCACTGGAAGTTGTTACTCCACTCTCATTTTAAATAGTCCAGGAATATTTTTTTAATGCATGTTTCATATAAATTGCCACTTAGAGGGAAATAAATGCTCAGAACAGTGACTGCCTGAAGTCATAAAGGCTTACACATAGAGAGGTGATTTTTATTAGAAACTGCATTTATGCTTTTAATTATTTAATAAATAATCATAAAAAGGGCTAATTTCAAAATACCAGCAGCCCCCATGTGTCTAGCCACCTGCAGACACGCACAGGAGGGAACAACACCAACAATTCCCAGGTTAAATCCCACACAGCACAAGGCTCAGGAGCATCCCCCCACCAGTAACACACTGGGGAGCTCCTGAACTCCTGCCCAGATCTTCTCTACATCACCCAGAGGAGCAAATGGGAACTGCTTTGGACAAATTGGGTTTAAAAAAAAAAAAAAAATGAATTTTTTTTTTTTTTTTTTTTTTTAAAGGTACCAAAAAGTCTGGCAGCTCCGACACCTCGATCCATGCTAACTTCAAAATCCCAAGTGTACCTGTCAGTGGAACACAGCTTCCATGCCAAAGAGATGAGGAGGTTACAGGTGATGAGAAATATGCATGGAGAAGAAAAAGCCTCAACACAGCACGGATACAAAACAGGCTGGAACTTCTCCAAGCCAGGAAGGAAGACTTGAGGGATCAGCACAGATAAATCCTGATAGAGTCAGGAGGGGGAAGAAAACAACAAAGCTTGTGCAGGAGAGGCAGCAAGGATGAGAGACCTGCTCCAGAGGAAACACAGCAGAGCAGCCACATCTTTCAGCCAGGGAAAAATGGGAAAATCCCACAGCACAGGCTGCAAGCCAGCCCTGAAACAGCAAACGCCCTCAGGAGGGACCACAGCCCCCAGATCTCCTCTTTTAACATTCTCTACCAGGTAAAGCAGCACCAAACCCCTTTTCCCATTGCTGGTTACTCTCACCTGGGTGCCCGGTCCAGCTTTCCATGCAGCTTCCAGCAGCTCCAGCTCCATCCCCAGCCCAGCAAGAAGTGGGAGCCAGGCCTCTCCTCCTGCTCCCCCAGGATGAGCTGTGACACCAGTGCAGAGCTTCCCCATTCCAGAGCTGGGGGAAACACTTCTCAGCCATGAAGGTAATTCTATCCCAGATTGGGAAAAGCTGATTTGCAGCAGGATAATTAGTACAGAGGTACCTCCTGTACCTCATTTCCTTCAGGAGGAGCAATTGGGAATGACCCAGTTCTGGTCCTGTGCCAGCCACAGCTGCCCTTGCTTCCCACCCTCCCACTCCTCCTCACATCCCTGCTTCTCACCTCCATCTCAGAACTGCCAAAACCATCCATTTTTAGAGTTTTAAGTCAATAAAAATACTGCAACAAACTTTGGGACTCCCAGACAAAACCAGGTGGTAAAAACAAAAAAAACCCCAAGCTCAGGGTACTGCTGCCTATTTTCTGGTTTGAGATAATCCTGCCCCAGTGCTCCAAACAAATGGTGAAGAACGTGCTGCAACCCCCAGGCTGCGATGGAGATGCAGCACAAAAGCACAGACTCTACAGGAAAAAAAAAAATTGAAATGCAGAGTGGTGTTTTTTACAGAAATGCCCATTTCTACATCCAGGGCATGGGGTGGGGCAGCTCTTCTGGGTGGGTTTAGCCACATCATGAGGGCTTCAAGAATGGTAAAAAAAACCCCAAGTCTTGTTCAGTGAGGCTTAGGAATGTGCAGAGCTCAGACATTTCAGCAGCGTGAGGCTGCTGGTGTTTCCCTGGGGCTGAGTGACTCCTCTGCATTCCCAGCTGATTAACAGATGCCAAAGTGGAAAAGCAATGACATCTCCTTGTGAGACCGAAGAACGGAGTGAAATGTTTGAACATTAGAAGGAATGCTCTGCCCCCAAAACAGGTCTGATAATGCTAACCTTGTCTCAAAAGCAGAATATCAAGTAAGAGTGTATTCATCCCGTATTTCATCCTTAAACTTCTGTGGGATCTGCTCCCACGCACCTGACGGTGGCAGCAGCACCTTCATTCTCACTCCAGTGAAGCACATGATTGTAGGGCTTTCTCCTCCCCATTATGCTCTTGAGAAAAGTGTAAATCTCATTGTTCCAGGATATGAATTGTAATAAAACCTTCTTGGGATGCCCTTGATGCCTTCCTGAAAGGTGAATGCCTGTTAGCACAGTGCTGCATTCCCACTGAATGTATTCAGGAGCTCCTGCGGGTGAAGAATGCATAAAAAAACCTCCTGAAACCTTCCTGCTGAAGTGAAGCAGCTAAAAACAGGGGGCAAAAAGGAGACTTTCTTTCACTAAAGTACAGTGAAATACGCTCTGAATAGCACAGAATGTTTCAATGAAATACACTCAAAACAGCACAAAAGCCACACCAGCATCAAGTGTGATGCTCAACACACTTGAGCGTCAACCAGATCTTTCAGATTCCTGTTAAATACATTAAAAAACCCCGATTTTGCAGCAGTATCAGCTGCCATGGATTTGTCTGCTGGCTTTTAATGAGTCCTCAGTTTGGCTCTTCCAGGTGTCAGGAGGGTGAATTTGTGTTCACCTGCAGAACCCTCCCCATGGACAGAGTAGAATTAACCACAGAACACCAAATATTGGGGATGGGGAGAGAATAACAAAAGAACTGAGGTGTTTTCCTTGGCAAACAAAGCACATTTGCTAAATTCCTATAAAATGGATACATAGAGATTTCAGTCTTTAAGCATAAGTGTTGTTTTCCCTAAAAAACAACAACAGAAGGTTTTATTGGGTTTGTGTGTGCCTGGATATTTATAAAAATTACCAATATTCTGGTGACCTTTAATGAAGAGGAGTAGGAACTCTGTGTGCTGGGAGGTTTTGTGCTGTTAATAGGGTGAAAAAGGCATGTGAGAGATGCTAACAATACACAGGGTGACAGTTTGGTCCAGGACAGGATCACATGGAATCAATGAGGAATTTGAATTCAGGGTGTTTGCAGGTCAGCTTCATCCTGCTTTGGTGTCATATCTAGAGGGCTGATGGTCCATGGTGTCCAAAACTCCCAGTGAAAGCCAAGGGCAGCTCAGCCTTGGTGTGAAACCAAAAAAACCCCACAGACCACAGCCTAGAGAGGTCTATGAGTCACAATTAAATCAGATTCCCAGCAAGTAAACAGTGTCAAGTGGAAAAAAAATCAAACAAAACCCCCCAATCAAACAAAAGAGAAACGTGCAGATCACAGCCAAGGCTTTTGAAGATTACATCAAGTCAAACTTTTATTAGCAAAGTTGTATTTCATGTAAAATGAAAATATCTTTTCAAACCATACGTGCACATCTGCGTGGTACAAACAGCAACTACGGTACAACACGTTTCTCTAAACTTTAATCAATGCACACTAACATTTAGCTCCCCAAAAATGTAACATTGTGATGGTGACACCACATTTGCTTCGATCTTTTTCTCATGAAATTACAAAGTCTCTTGTTTAAAGTCAGAACCATAACAATAAAAAATGAACAGACAGAATGCTTTGGCTCAAACCCGCCGAGGGGCTCCTGCCTGAAAACAGAACAAATCAGTGCAGATCACTTGAGATTTTACATGAGAGATCCAGAGCTGCAATGTAAACATGTCCTGCTACTCCAGCGTGGTTTGTACCTTTTTATTTTGTCATCAACATTGACAGAGGTGCAGCCGAGGGCGTGATCCATTGGCAAACAAAGGCAATTCTCCAGGAAGAATTTCCTTTCTTTCTATCTGTTCTTACAGGTGAGTAAAATAACCTAAATACACCTCTCATCTGCAATATCATGGCTATGAAAAATGATGCTGAGGTTTCATTTCGGAAGCTCAAGGAGCAGTAAATATTTTTCGTAAGTTTTCTTTACAAAATGTGGAATTACTGTTTAAAAACCCCACCTTGGTTGTTTTTGTTTTTTTTTTTTAATATAGGAAGATTGTGCTACTATTTGTTTTCATCTCAAAAAGGATATTGGCCTGAAAATTTTGATGAAAACCTCTCATGCACTGGATTGGAGCCATTCAGTCAATGGAAGCAGTTACCAGGAAAAGAGCTACTCACTGGAATTGGTGTAATGTGGACACAGCAGAACAAATATCAGTCATTAAATGATTTGCTAATTAGATCCATTTAAGATGTGAGTTACAATTTTTAATTTTTTATACATGAACACACGATTTTATCCAGAGGGGGAAAGCCATTTTCTGATTTGATTCCTAATTCTGCTCTTCCTAACATTCCAGCCCCAGCAGGGCTTGGATGCCCAGTGCTGTATTTTTACTGGCTGGAATGCAGAGCCATGAGATTGGATGCCCTAATTTTGCCAAAGAAGGAAGCTGGTGCTGTTCCTGGAAGTTCTTGATTGTGTAATTACATTTTTACATATAAATATATATATATAAATTAGAGAAAAATTAATCCACACCAAATCAATATTATGCTGCTCTGGGAATTCAAACAGTTCCCTTGGGAGAAAGGACAGAGGGGTTTTTTCCCATTATTTAGGAAGAGCTGATTTTATTTGTTTAATCTCATGCACAGTCAAAACTGCACAACTTTGTCAGCAAGACCCATCCCTCTCTTCTTCCAGAGGCTGCTTAGATCCCCAAACCCGGATCCATGGGGCCAGGGAAATGCTTCCTCCCTGCTGGTTAGAATTACATCCGGGGTCGACTGGGATTTCAAATCTGAAAGTGTCATTTTCCCTCTCACACTTGGACTGAGGCAAAATGTCCTGAGCTGTCAGAACCAAACGGAACCCAAGCACAGCCATGGCCTGGGATAACTCGTAATTGGTAACTCCCTGTTCTGCTCCCATGCCTGGACTTCCTCCTCCCAGCAGGCAGCCTGGAATTCCCTGCTAGGTATTAATTAATGAATTCACCACAGATTTCCGGCAGGTGATTTTAATAAACACTCCTGGCCAGAGGAAAAAAAAAAAAATCCCCAAAAATCCCAAACAAAGGAGCTCAAAGGATTTAATACTCAGTGCACTATTTCAGAACAGGGTGTGATTTTTGGGGCTGTCCTGTGCAGGGCCACGAGCTGGACTTTGATGACCTTGTGGGTCCCTTCCAACTCAGGGACAATTGGTGGCACATTTTATTGAGCTACGTGGTCACACTTCCTCTCATCTGTCACAGACCAAGACAAAACCCCAGCCCAGCTCCTTGCAATGACAAAAAACTCCTCAGGAAAACCTCAGCTTGCTCTGTTGATTTACTTTTGAAAAAAAATCTCTAAAAAACCACCAATGTCCTGCACTTTCCAGGGTGCCTTTACAGCAGAAAACATCCCAGTGCAAGAGAAAAAGGAATATAAATGACTGGGGAAGAGAAAACAGCTCAGGTGAGTGAGATTTCCTGGGAGTTTGAGCCACTTGTTTAATATTCATTGGGCATATTCCTCAAAATCCATGTTCAGAAATCCAGGTTCCATCGCACATCTTTTCCTCCCTGTTTGATTTTTAGATCCTGAGGCCTCGTGGAACACCAACATTAAGATTTAGGGCTGTGAATTAAAATTGGAGTGGGAAAAGCGGCGCCAGCAGCACGGCTGAGCAGCACAGCACAGGGATGGCACAAACACCTCGGCAGCAAGAGCTGCACAGGGGATTTACATCCATCACAGGATCATCTGACACTCACTGATATGGTCTGAAATTTGGGGCTGTTCAACAGAGGCGTTTTCTGGGATGAGGGGTCTGCTTTATCTGCAGTGACCCACAGGAAGATAGGATGGGTGTGTGCAGGCACAGCCCCCCCAGCCCAGCGTGAGGGTTTGGGGGAGCCCACCCCAATTTTATTCCCTAATTTTGTTCCTTTTTCAAGCCACCCCAATTTTATTCCCTAATTTTGTTCCCTTTTCAAAGACCTTTGATCATTGCAGATGATTCCTAAAAGAAACACACTAAAACCAGCCCAAAGCAAGCAGCAGATTGTCACAAGGCTAATCAGTTCTTAGATTTTATCTGGTTTGGGCTGCAGCAGACACGAGTCAGCAGATAAAGATGCTGCTGGGAAATGTCTCTGTTCATGAGATGCCAATTTTCACATTTCTCTAATTGTGCACTCCCTTCTTTGGAAAATTACTTCCCCCCCAGAATTAAATAAAAGGCTTTTGGACTTTTCAGTGTTTGGATTGAACAAAATACAGAAAATGTAACTTTATAAAAAGTGAACGATGTGGGTCATTGCCATGGCATGCAATGATTTTTGATTGAGGGCAGATTTCCACTCATTTTATACTCACAGGCACAGCCTGAATGGAGCTTTTGGGGTGGCTCTTTGGGGTTTGCTTTTCCCGAAAAGAGGTTACATGAAAAGCCCTTAAAAGCTCCTGTTAAAAACCCCAGAAGAGGCACAGATAAGCAGAAGCATCGGGCAGCAAAGGCTTCCAGAAACTGCCAAGCTCTGAGGAGCAGCCCCAGCCTGAGGGGAGCCCTGTGTGTGATCCACAGCCTTCCCACTGGGAAAAAGCTGCATTTCCCTGGGCTTCACTGTAGCCCTTGCTGGGAACTCAGAACCACGGGAGTAATTCTTGCTTCCTCTCTTCCTTCCATTGAAATCATGGAGCACATGAAGGAGCCATTGGGGATATTTGCCTAATTGCTATCAGGATGCCAAACAGCTTTTAGGATCTATTCCTCCTGCAGGAACTACTTAAAAACCTTTATAATGGAGTGGCAGCCATTTGGAAGTGCAAGAAGAAACGAAGCCACATTGATGCTCTACTCAAACAAGCAGATTCAGAAATAAAAATGCTATTAAAAAGAGATTCAGGAGATTCCAATACAAAAAGACCAAAAAAATGTGCTGTACAGCTCGGCTGAGTTAGTGTTGGAGAGGCAAAGAACCAGATTTAAACCAGCATTCAGCCAACAAAATAGAAAAGAAACTCTACCATAATATTTTCTCTTTGCTTTTGCCTTTGTTTATTTAACAGTGAATAGGCTGAAAATAAATGAACTCTTGAAAGTCAGGTAGGTCCAGTTTAGGTGATGCTTGAATGGTGTGAGGTTTGGATGATTCCTAAACATACAACTCCATCTGAAAACTAATTCTGCTGGTCCAAATCCATACTGAGAAGCAATTCTAGTCATTCCTACGCAGCTATACAGACCCATGCTAGCAACATGTCTCAGTTCAAAATAAAACCAGGCTGCTCTGGACTTGTGTCAATATTAATATCATATGTACAACGTCTCCACGGGATGTTTGCTAGCTCACAAATATACAGATATGAGACAGACACCAAGGAGTTTGCTCAGAAATGCAGCTTGCAGCTGGGGAAAAATGAAAATATTTCGAGTGATGGTGGATGGGAACCCTGTTTTGCCTTGCCACAGGAAAGAGCTGCAGCTTAACTTATTTAAGGAAATAGTGCCAGCTACTGGGCAGCAGCTTCACCCACACTTTGCTGTGGGTGAAGCTGCATCTCTAAATATTGGTAATTAAGTCAGCTGTAACCACTAAAACAGTTTTTTGAGTATCATACACAAAGGGGTTTAATTCTTTAGGAAAAATTATACAATATATAGAATATATTTCTCTGGTCGTTTCAATTCTCTTTTCCCTCATTGTGTCACTTTGCAGAGTAACCTGTTGGTTTTGTTTGTGCCACAACCTCGAGGTTAAAATCAAGGCCATAAGGGAATTCCACACACAGCGATACAGGGAAAAAATCCTACACAGAGAAACATATTCCAAGCCTAAGGAACACCTGGAGCAGCAGGTAAGGATACAGATACACCATCGAGAAATTCTGGGTTGCTCAGAGGGTTTACACATCGTGTAAAGAATGATTTTTGTTTTATTGAGAAGGAAACACATAGAAATTAGCATGGAGAAATCATCTTTTAGTGGCAGTGACTCGTTTTTGTATTACCTGGATGTCAGGATTTTTCCTGACTGGCTCAATTGGCAACCTGCTCCCGAGCACACGTGGTGACTGTGGAGAGCTACCCAGGATAAATATCACAATTAAACACCAATCATTTTAGGCGTGGAGAGGAAAAGTTGCCGTAGAACTCCCAGTGCTTTCCACTGATCCTTTTTCCTTAGATCCAGAATAAGCTCCAATAAATGAACCATCTTCATTGAACATGCCATGCTCCCCTTCTCCATAATCTACCAGACTATCAGCACTTCCAGTGGCTTTAATGTCCCCGTTAAGTGACTGGAGGCTGCCTTTCAGCGGCTTTTCATCGCTGTCACTACAAAATAAAGAAAGGCCTTTCCAAAAATCCGGCTTTCACTTGCCAGGAGGGAAACTGCCCTTGGGTTGGGAAGGGAAGCAGCAGGAGGGAGGAGTGAGGGACACACGTGGGTGGAACAGTGAGGATGATCTGACCTGTGAGTCCTGCCCTGGTGCACCTGGACTTCCCCACACAGGATTTTGTCATTATTCCAACAATTTTTTTGGTTAACAGGCAATTATCAATACCCATCTATTTGGGTTTTTTTCCCTTTTTGCCTCGGGCAGACAGGACGGACAGAAAGGAAAGGGGAAGGAAAAGGGAATGCTGGAAGGGATTTCAGGGGTCTGTTCCAGCCATCAGGGCTGAGGTTAAGTGTTCAGCACCTCACAGAGAGAGACACTTTTCATTTTACAGAACAGTGGACAACATTCAGGGAGTATTTATTTAATTTTCCTTGTGAGCTGGGTGGGTGAAGTGATATCACACCAGTGGGTCATGTGCCACTGCTTTGGGAGCATCTCTTTGAGTTCAAATGACCAATAAAGGTGCTTTCCCCCTTTTTTCTGCTGTTGTTTTATTTTACTGCAGTTTATCTCACTGGAGTTTGCCTCTGCTAAAGGGGAGGAACCCAAACCAAAGCAGAATGAATGTCTGCATTTGCAGTCTCTGTTCAGTGAAAATTCCAGGAGAAAGGACAGCCCCACCACCAAAATTCAGGGAAAAAAGGGGAATTTTGCTCGCCTTTCCTCCTAATGGCACCACAGACAAGCAACAGGAACAGCCTGAACAGGACATTGGGGGGAACTGGGAAAACATTAAAAGATTACACAAAAAAACTAAATTAGGCCTCTGGATTAGGGACATAATTACTCAGTTACAGCCCTTGCTGCTGATGCCAACTCAGTGTCAAATCTTTGGCAATGTTATCTAAGGAAGGACAGAGGAATGAACCTGAAATTCACTTCTTCAGGATGGACTCAATTTGTGCATAATCAACACAGAAAAAAATTGCTACTTTTCTGCACAGGGCATTTGTCCTCAGAAAAAAAAAGACAAGTTTGGATTTTGGGGGGAAAGGAGGGGGTCAAAGTTATTAACCTCAGGGCTTTCTTACCTTTCTAAATATTTGTCCCATTAGAAAGCATTAAAAATTAAATAAAGATGAAATTATGCAGAAAAAAAAAAGCCCTACTCCAGTACAAATAATGTAGTATATATAAGTGGGATTTCAACAGCAATTTTGTGCCCTTAAGGCCAGCATCACCAGTTCTCCAGCATGGTTCTTGTAATTATGTCCTTTCCTTCATATCACAATTACATATTGCTTTAAGTTTTAGTTATTTTAAAGCAGCCAAAGTGATTATTTCAATTCTCCTACAGAGATTTCTGTAGTGAGGTTTGTTTGGGTTTTTGGTGTTTTTCACCATATTTCAAACTTTTCTTTGTTTTCTTCCCCAAAATGACCATTCCCCATTATTACATGATTTGGGTCTAAGTTTCAAAAACCCACTGAAGAATAGAATTCTATCTGTTGACTTCAGTGGGCTTTTCAGCAGGACCCCAAAGTATCATATATATTTACATTATTCATACAATGCTAATTAAAAAAAAAGTGAAAAAAATCATCAATACATCAACATTTCCTTATATCCCAGCTTGGATGGATTGAAAGATACTGGATATACCTTGATATTCCTACTCTTATCCACTCCTATGAGGTTTGCTTTGAAAATGAAAAACAGCATTAATTGCATGCCATAAAATGTCCCAAATAATGATGGCATTTGGAAAGAAACAAAACCCCAAGAAACACAAAGGCTTGTGAAAGCAGGTCCTATTTACCTATATTCCCCAAAGATTTCATCTTTTATTGATTGAGCTTCAGGATCTGGATGCAAATCTTCTTTTTCTTTCACTGTGCAAATAAAATAAAGGACAGATCTCTGTGTTGTGTTCTGCCATGGATTTTTCTTTTCCCAGGGGTAATGGGAAAACCATCTGCAATCACCTCCAGCCTGGCCTGGAGTTGGCTGGACACAACCTGTGAGCTTCCAAGAGTTTGGGACCATTCCCTAATTTATTAAAAGCAAGTATTTATAGCATCATGGAATGGTTTGGGTTGGAAGGGACCTTAAAGCCCATCCCATCCCACCCCCTGCCATGGGCAGGGACACCTCCCACTATCCCAGGCTGCTCCAAGCCCCAATGTCCAACCTGGCCTTGGGCACTGCCAGGGATGAGGCAGCCACCACCTCTCTGGGCAACCAGATTTCTACATCAATACATTCACTTAAATCCTTACTCACTGCTTGGAAAATTACAGAGTTAATTTTTAGCAAAATATTCCATTATTAAGCTGCCTGTGGAAGTTCTGTCCGTGTGTCCAGCAGCAGTTCCCAGGTGGAAAGCAGAGCCCTGCCAGCAAGGATCTTGGCCCCACAGCTGGATTAAATGCTGGAATATTCCAGGAGTGCTGGGAAAGGCCTTTTCAGGCTCTCTGAGCAGCACACAGCACTGCCTCACCCAGAGAGCACAGCTCCACTTACATACATTAAAATCCCCTCCGTGGATATTTATCAAAAGCTACAAATCCTAATTGGATGTTTGTGCTCGCGGCCTTGCGGCCCCCAGAGAGCAAACTCTGAAGGATGTTGGTCATTAACATGTGAACACAGGGAAAGGACAATAAATCCATTTACCTGAATATTTGCCTCCTTTATTTCTTCTGACAAAGCAAATCGTCAGCAGCAGCAGGGTGAGCAGGGCGATGGCACACATCAGCCCAATGAACCAGCCCTGGGTGGAAATCCCATCGTAAATGCCAGCGTAGGCTTGGGGAGATGGGAGAGGAGGAAAAAGGGAGAAAATTAATCAGAGGGAAAGGGCAGCACCCCACGATAACACCAACACATCACGTTCTTCGCTGGATCTTAATGGAATCACTCTATCGCTATTTATGGTGTTAACTTCAATGAGAGGCAGGAATGTGTCCAGAGTGTGACATTTGGGACTGGAGGGGAGCGTGCAGGTGACAAGGCACGACACAGACACTTGGCAAGGTGGCTCTGAGAGAGCAGTTGACTCACAGGATTAGCACCACACAGCAAAGCCGAGCACAGAGTTGTTAAGCCTCTCATGCAAAAGCTGTTTTGCGAAAGAGAGAGAGGTAAAAGTGCCCCCAATACGTGCAAATCACCAAACCAGCCACTTATGGGTTTTTTCACAGCTGCCCCCTCTCAGGTTTGTAAAGGTTTGGGATTCTTCCAGGCTGGTGTAACGCACAAGGCTCAGCCAAGGACCTGGGATGTGTTTGTGCTCCCACGGGATTCAACTGCAAGGGCCAACCTCAACCCCACAGCACAGAACGATGAGTTTGGGACACTCACACTGCACGAGATGGAACCTCGACATCGAATCACACGGCACAACAAACGTTCAGCACCTCGAAGGGCTTTGTGTCTCACCTCTCCCCCTGGTCTCAATTACATCTTCAAAAATGCTATTGTTATCCACCCAGTTCTTAGTCACTAGGCGGATTGTGTACTCAGTGCCAGGCTCAAGGGCCTCGCTGGGCTGAAACTTTGGGGTGGGCTTTAGTGCGTCTGAAATCTTGCTGCTCCCTTTACCTACGGAATGCACACATTCAAGGCATAGGGATTAATGGCATTCATGGAAAAAAAAAAGCCTAGGAAATGCACAGCTACAAATAACAGACAAATACAACACATCATTTTAAACATTTGGCATCAGGCAATCTGATTTTCCAAAGCAAAACAAAAACCCTGAAACATCCCCTGTTTGATTTTTGTTGTTCCATCAGATGAAATCAACAGCAGACTGGAGTAATGCTGATGTTTAGGAAGGGGTTTGTACATCTCCCAGGATGGAAGCTAATATTGATGGGGGATTATGGATCTGCTCTAACTAATGCGTGCTTAAAAAATTCCAGCTTGCAAACGGGCTTGCTTTGTATGGATAATCTGGGGTTTGATGCTGCTCCCATTGAACTGAACTCAGCAGGGAAGCACAGACAGCTTGTTAGCTGGATATGGAATCTTATATGTCTCCCAGAAAAAATTAACAGCGGGATTTCTACTCGCTGCTCTCCTGACAGTGATTTTCTGTGTCCTTTCAAATTCCACAGTGCCTGCACAAAGCACTGGTTTAGAAACAACTAAACAATTTGCCTGTCAATGGATATTTAGGCATTTAAGTGTTGCTGATGAGTTTAATATTTGATTAGGAGAAGGGGAATTCCAGTAGCTCTGGTTTTGGAACCTTGCTACTTGCAAAAGACCTCCTGTAACCCCTGAATGCATTCAGATTGTGGGGCATTAAATAAGATTTTTCACAACAGCTCTTGTGGAAATCAGGAACAACGACATTAGAGCAGTTGACAATCACTGCCTGGACATGAACAGCCTGCTCAGCAAATTCAGAACTGTGTGTGACATGGAAGGATCTCTTACAACGTGGGAGTGTCCCTGTCCTCGATGGCAGGAGAAATTTGGGGGGGCTGCACTTAATAAAAATAATTCTTGAATTGTTGTCAGTTGCCTGATTTGCCTGTTTTGTCCACAGCCATCCAAACTACATCTTGAGCACAAAGAATAATCTGGAAACCTCTTGGCCAATTAGCACTGACAGGAGAACAATGATCATTAATACTTCAAGTAGTAAATAAGCAAAGCAAGAAGCTGCTGGAGATTAAGGCTGAGTTGACAGCTGAAGGGAAAACAAGAAAACAGATTAAGATAAATCCAAGCACAGTAAAAGCAGCAGCTCAGGATAAGTTTTTCAAGGCAACTCTCCATGTGTTACAATAAGCAGTTAAATTAGCAGACCACTGGGACCCAGAGACAACACATCCAGCTGAAACACTGCTGATACTGAAGCACAGCTCATTAGCATAAATTAATCCATCCATCGGCAATTTTTGCTAAATGAAGTATGTGAAACCCAGCTATAGTTTTTAATCAAACTGCAAATTAAGCAACAGGATACCACAGGTACATTTTAATTACATGGTCTAAAATCAAGGCATCAGAAAAATGGGAATATTACCCATAAAGGAACAGGAATGAACATGAACCTTCAACCCAGTGTCTGTTAAATATCATATAACACTTGTGTGTGACATGATAACCACATGATCCGAAGTGTTCACACCACCAGCCTCCTCAGGAAGGATTTTCCTGAATTCCTGGGAAGCAAATCCTAAACCTTGAGCTCCTGGTAGGTGGTTTGTGGTGCATATTCTTAAACCAACTTAACCAGTCCCACTCTGCCTCCTACTCATTCCCAGCTTGTGGCAGCCTCTTCTTTCTGAACCATCAGCTCTTTAGAGAAGCAGAAGAGGGAAGTGAGATGGCTCAAAAAACCCCTTTTTCTGTCCACTTATTGCTCAGCTCTGTCTGATGCTGCAGCTGCCACTGCCCTGGCACATGGAGCAGCTCAGGGCTGGGATGGACATCCTGAGATGAGGATGAGCCCAGCCTGACCTGGCACTGGGGATTTACCAACAGCTCTCCATTTATCATCTCCTAGCCCAAAACACTTTTTTTCCTTTAAAACTCAGAACAGGTGTCCAGTGCTGGGTGATTATGAGGTTTCTTTCCATGCCATTTCTTCCTGGTCTGTGTGACACACTCGACATGGGCCCTACAGAGGAGAAAGCTTTGCTAACGGGGGTGAGTTTGGTGGCTGGAATAGAAAAAGCACTGTGGCCTCCTGAAAAATAAAAGCAAAGACACACAGATAAGGAAAAGCTCCACATTTGGGAAGGCCAGGAACATACTGAAAGCTGCAGGAATTAGCTGCAGAAAATTGAAAGCAGTTGGGTTAGGTTTTTAATCTCCAATAAGGGAGAAGGAGCATTAGTAATAAAGGCGTATCACCAGCACTTTTCATCTTCCCCCACTATTTATCAGTCCCACCACGGGACTTGCATGAACATTAAACACTGAACTGCAATTTCACAATATTCCTACTGGGCTCCAAGATTTATGAGGAGAACGGAACACACATTTTTTATAGGAGCTTATGGTATATAGGGAAAAACAATAGAAATCACCCCCAAAGACTTTCCAGAGTGTTCTCCAAAAGTTAGCACATCTGTTAGAAAATATACTTATAAAAAAAACCCTGGCAGTCTAAGAGCTAAGTACTAATTGTGGGCAGCATCTTAATTTATGACCATACCTGTCTAAATACATCTGCTGCAATAAATGCAAAGTTGAACTTTTATTAATTTTACCCTGCTGCCTGGCTATTAAAAATGTATAAATATGCATCACAAGTATCCTTTATTTTCAGGACTTTTTTAGTGCAGCAGGTATTTCATGTTAAATTTGGATTATTTTAGGCTACAGAGATTAGCAAACCTGTAAAGTTTGTTGAGAAGAATTTATAGGTGAGGCGGTGATCAAGAAATTTTCACCAATTTCATTAGATTTTCTTGATTCTGAGCAAATAGGGTTTGCTGCCAACAGCACCAGTGGTTGCATATGGGAAAGGCATTTTATTATTCCTTTTCCACTGTGCCTATGGCAAAAGAGAGCTAAACCCCCATGTCTTGTTCCAAATGGTCCTGAAGGATAGGAGCCTCTCCCTAAGATTTTCCAAAAGCCTTTGGGAATTACATGTCAACGGCCACTGGAATATAATGAAACTGGTAAACTTCTATTTCCTGGCTTCTCTGGAGAATAAACCTACAACTCTGTGGCTTCATGTGGATGAATTTCTCATTAATGCTTGGATTTCTGAACACACAATGATAATTCTCAACATGTAATACGTGTTTGGCAATCCCTGAGCAACGCTGGTGACAAGATGAAAAGGAGCTTTGTGTTAAAGAAGGGCTGCTACATTAAATTAATCTTTTCACTTCTGTAAGAGCATTATTTTGTGTTATGTTTCTGAGGGCTAATGATCTTGGGGAAGTTGACATTTTCAAGGGGAAAATTAATTAGTTTGGAGGTCATTTAAGAAATAGTGCCTGAAAATACGAAGACAGAGATTATAATCATTTTCTAAGAACAACATACCTTCTTCTGTGGAGTGAAACCAAGATGAAACCACAGAAATCAAACTATTATTTATTTTTCAATACAATCCAAATTCCCTTTTGCTCAGGTTCTTCATGATTGTCCAGAGTATTTTATCATGAAATAATAAACATCTTAGGTTGCCTATCAGGGTTTCATATCTGAGTTATTTTCCCTGCACAGATTTGTTTTCAGTGATGCTACACAAATCCCCTCACATATTAAATAAAGATATTCCCTTTTCTTTCTAATTCCAGACAGTGGTAGCAGGGATAACTGCAAATAAATTAAAGCAACAGCAGTGACGGAGATCAAGTAAAAATAACCAAAATGTGAATGAATCCAGAGCTGCCACCTCAACATCTTCACTTTCCTGGCAGAATGCATTGTGAAATTCTGAAATACCCACAGCAAAGGCTGAATTGCAGCAGTGGAAGTTTCTAAAGCCTTAAAATGAACAACAGGAGCTTTATGGGTTTATTATTAAACTGGAACAGAGTGTTATAGAATCACTGAATCAACCCCCAAAGAAACATGGAGTGCTCCATCACGGAGTTTCATTTCAGAGGGCACCACATTTTATATCTGTCATTTACGTGGGTCATTTGAAATTATCAACTTTGACTTCTGAAATCACTCTCCTCCTTCAAAAAGAGAGATTGTTTTAATTTTGAGCAATTGCCTCAGTCCCCAAACCACAGCTTAAAACCCCAAGAAGGTCAGTGAAAAGCATGATTTTTTTTTCAGCCTATCATGTTTAGGTGAAAAATATCTGAACAATTTAGCCAGCAAATAATGACACAGAACTCCAATGGCACCTCAGTGACAGATGCAGTGCCCTAATTTAGGGTGGCTTGAGAAGCACCAAGGAGCACACATAAATCATGGAACCGAACCCTTGCAGCTTTTATTAATTATACTACTCTAGTCTAAGAATATTTCACAAGAATCAGGTGTTGCCACTGCTGAAACAGAGTTTAGGAAAGTAAAGAAAGAGAACAAAATGAATGCCAACATCTCATAAACCCTGACAAGGTTATTCCAAGAAGTTACACACTTTCAAGGAGTCAAACACGTTATTCTGGTCGCCCAATGAAGGCCAGAAAAGGCAACTAATGAGGGGAAATATGGTCAATTCTGAGCTTGGAAAAAAAAAGACCTTTTTCTTTCCTTAATGAGGAATAAATTCTGTATCATGGTGATTAATAATTGCTGCCAGGTGAGTACCTGTAACCTACAGTGAGACTGGAGGCCACAAGAGAGTTGAGGAGTTTTACTGCTTGAGAGAACAAATGGCAGCTCCTGACTGCATCTTGAACTGGGACACAATGGTTTTAAGCACTTTTCAACTGTTTTACCAGTAACTGAAAAGAATTCTGCAACTTAGAAGTCCAACAGCGCATGGACCATTTTTCTATTTTACATCAACATTGCTGCAGACTGTTATCTTTGCTAAAAATGATGTGGCCAAGACTCTTTTGCTTATCACATTCTCTTCTCCTTCCCTGGGGTAAGTGCACAGCAGTGGTTTCTGATTGATACCAAGGAGCTGCTCCTCGGTATTGTGGAGTTCTCAGACTTGCTGAGCACAGTACATTTTATTTCATTTCAGCTGAAAGATGAGCCATCATGGAGTGCTTGGGATTTTCCTTTAAATCATTGAACATCAGTGTTTCAGCACAGGGTGTAAGTGGCACACAAATGTTCACTCCTGGTCTCTGATAAAATAATCATAAATAATGGAGCAAATGCAGTCAACTTTATGGTTATCTGGATTTTCCATGTCAAACAGCTGCCCCTGATGCTGCTGGCAGTCCCCCACCTTCATGCATGGGCAGAATTTGTTTTTATAATATTACTGAGAACAGATTAGCTGTATCTTCAATTTTCTGTTCATGCCTGAAAGCAACTCACTTATTCCAGCATGGCTTAAGGAGTTGGTGGGTGGGAACAGAAATAGGATTGCACAGCAAAAGGAAACAGACGAGCTCTGCCTTCCTGAAAAACACCACAGCCACATTAAAAAGTCCCATTGACTGCTCTCAAGGCAAGGAAAACAAATCCATCCCCCCTAACTACAAAGGAAACGCCAAGCCTGGATTATTCCCGCTAGGTTTGTCCACAATGGGTGGAGCTCCTCCACACCAAAGCAGACTGTGTGAACTTACTGCCTTGGGCCAGCGTCAGCCCCTCCTCGGTGGCCGCCTTCCCGCAGCCCTTGGCCGTGCAGGCCTTGGCGTAGAACTTGTACTTGGTGCTGGGGCTGAGCCCCGCCAGCCGCCAGCTCAGCGTCGAGCGGTTGGTGATGCTCACGTCGCTCACGGGGCCCACCTCGTGCGTCTCGTTGACTGCAAGGGAAGAGCACCTCGGTCAGAGCCAGGAAACGTGTCCTGAGCACCGCCAGGAGGGAGCACTCCGCAGGGAGGGGGAAGGAGGGAGGCTGGATGAGTGTATCTGCCCTTCCTGCCAGTGTTAAAACGGGATTTACGTCCTCCGTGTGCATCTCGCGGCGGCTGGTGAGCTATTACTGCTCTTGAAAAGCTCTCTGATTGCATGTATGCACAGCCTGAGTGGGAGGTAACAACGACTGTCTCCTAGATCATTAAATATCTATGAATTGCTCCTTGCTTCGCTTCCAAACATCTGCAAACTTTTACCAGCAACTTAGAGGGTGGTTGGTGTGCTGTGAGCTGCTCTGGCTCCTCAGAGCTGGCAGCTGAAGGAGGGGTTGTGAAAAAATTGAGGGAGAATCTTATAAATATACAGAAATATCTGAAGGGAGGGGTCAGAAGATGGACCAGGCTCTGCTTGGTGGTGCCCAGCAAAGGGCAGAAACTGATGCCCAGGAAGTTCCACCTGGACATCAGGGAGAACTTCCCTGTGTAATGACCGAGCACTGGAACAGGCTGCCCGGGGAGATTGTGGACTTTTTCCCTCACCGGGGATATTCCAGAGCCACCTGGACACACTCCTGTGCTGTGGGATGACCCAGATGACCCTCGGTGGTCCCTTTCCAACCAGAACTAGTCTGTGATTCTGTAAATAGATCCACTCTATTTGCCTGTAATCAGCAAAACCAAAGGGAAGACCCAGACTCCAGCCCCTGTTGGCAAAGGCAGCTGAGCAGTTCTGCTATCAGCAGAGAGAAGTGAAAAGTACATGGGTGGGTTTTTTTTAAAAAAAGGGCACTGACTCATCCTTTTCCACCCTCAAAGAACATAAAAAATACATTGAATTATCACCACACCACACAACTGGTGTGGCAGTCTGGGCCAACTCCTGGGTCTTGCCTGACATTGTCTTTGTTTCTCATTTCTTTCCTAGGCAAGAAAGAAAGAAATCCCCTGGTACTTGCTTGTTTTCAGTGGGATTACTCAACACCATGACTCAGGTGGTTCTTTGCGTTTCTGCTGAGGCACCTTAGGGGGAGAGAAGCTCCCTGACATAATGTGCAGATCTATATTAATGTGGCTTCACAGAGTGCTCTCATCACAATTCACTTTGTATTAAATGAGTTTCACCTCAGTAAAATGCACCTACGATTTATGGGTCTTTTTAACCACTGCATTAGGTATAATTTGCCAAGATGAAATAATTGAATCAGCCCATAAATGTGCGACAGGGAATGGCAGCAACGGGAGCTTCCCTGGGAGAAGTGCATGGAAAACTTTCAGCTCTGGGAGCTGGCGGCAGCCTGCCCTCTGGCAGCCTCTGTGCACATCACACCAGCGAGTTTTCCTTAACTGCTCCTGCCTCAGTTCTAGACTCAAAGCAAACAAGGCACATACTTATCTGGTACTGCAGAATGTAGCCAGTGAGATGGCCATTGGCTTTCTTGGGAAGTCCCCAGGACAGAGAGACCGAGTCCTGGTCAAAGTTCAGGATCCTGAGAAAACGTGGTTGTTCAGGGACTGGAAGACACAGGGATGAGCTTTCAGAGGAGTGAACAGGTCTGTCCCTACAAATTCTTGTTAAATGAGGATACAATTTAGCTCAACACCCACAGCTTCCCTTTCAAGTGAAGGGTTCTGTGAATAGCGGAGTTTTTACAATCACCTTAAATAAGGAATCAACTCACCTTGTCACAAGGACAATTTCAATTTATGTCCCTCCATCCCATATTTTCCTCTTGTCTTACCTCCTTCTGGAGTTTCAAACACCACGGGGGAGCTCTCGGGGCCATCTCCTCTGGAGTTGAAAGCCAAAACTGTCAAGCGGAATTCACTGAAGGGCTCCAGGCCAGGAATCATCCCATAGTTCCTGTCTCCTACAAACGTTAGGAAGTGTTTCTCGGGGTGATGCCTCTTCCCATCCAGCATGCTTTTTGTTTTCCACCAGCTGACCTGCGTGGAGATTGGGATTTCTGTAACAAATTATGTTGTATGGGGCTGAGCATGATCATGATCTCTCTCACCTTCCCAAAATTGAGAGATTGCAATCTGGGACTCATGTAATACTTTATTCAACTATATACAAATATTTATAGAGAAATTTGTAACCTTGTAGCCTCTTAAGTGCCCACGAACTCTGTCCCTTGGTATCCCAAACCAGAAGACTTTGACCAGGGTGCTGTTCACAACCTCCACCGACACGCCCGAAGGAGCAGCATCTGGAACTGTAAAAACAAAAGTCCCAGGTGTTAAAGACTCTTCCAAGAGCCCAGATTCACGCTGTTCACAGCTCCAGGGCTTGGCTTGCCAGCTCCAGCTGTGCCACTTCACGCAGTCTCACTGCAGGCAAGCAAAAAGCCATTCCACCTGCATCCAGTGGGTGGAATGGGCCAATAAACATTATTTTTCCATTGCAGGGTTTTCTGCTGAGGGTTGGGATACATGTGCACTGGGACACATGAATTTCTCTACCAGTATTTATGATTTCCTGTTTCAAGCAATGCTTACAGCAGTGAGAAGAATAAAAAAATGATTAACACAGCACTCAAGAAGGCAATCATAAAGGTTTTCTTTATAATCAATTTCATTTTACAACTCAGCTCATTAAACAGTAGGATTTTAATCACTGCATAACACAGAGAGTTATTACAGTGCCTGAAAAAAGGAGGCCTTGATCCACTGACAACTGAATTGCAAGGAAGATTTTCCACTGGTAGATACAAAATTAGACTCATCACATACAGACAAAGAAAATAAACATGCTGTGGAGTTTCTTTCTTCTTGTTCTCACTATTCACCAGCTCTTCTGCACCAGCAAACCTTCCTGTTCCCACCTCTGGGTGGGCAGTGGGCATTCTCCTGTCTGACCCACTGAGCCCATTTCCAGCACTGAAACTCCAGCTGGGAGCCCTGGAAAGCCGTGGGACAGAAACCCAGGCTGGAGAAGACAACACGTTCTTCAAAGACTCATGGACAAGGTAACACCAGCACACACAGGAATGTGGCACTGTCTGTGAATTCACTTAAACACCCAGTGCCTGCGAGTTTGTCCCTAATTGTCAGAATATTTAACTTCTGACAGTGCTGAACTGTTGGGTCAAGCCTCAGAGAACACAAAGATTTTTTTTCCCACCAAGTACGACACGACTGCTACACTTCAGAGACTTCTCATGGACTGTGGCCTTCAAACAAGTACCCAGACTAAGCCAACAACTGAGATTAATGAGAGCACAAGTGACCTTTCCAAAAAAACCCCTCACGCTCCAGCAGGCTGGCATCCAGGCACCCAGCACGGGTCATGTCCATGCCTCATGGAGCCCCTCAAGCTGAGCACTGGCATTCCAGCAGCTTTGGGCTGCCTAATCCATCACTCCCCGCCTGAGAGTTCTGCAGCACAAGAAACCCCCATTTTACAGGAAAATTCCTGCCACTCACCATCCTCTCCTGAATATCCAATGGTGATGTTTGGTTCTGGGCCAGATCCTAAATTATTCACTGCCTGGACTTTGATCTCGTAGGGCACGAAGGTGGGGACGTTCCTCACGCTCAGGGAGTGTTTCTTCACCAGCTCCTCGTTCCAGTCGGTCTCGACGCCCCGCTGCCTCCAGCTGACTTTGTACTCCAGCCCTGGCCCGTTCCTCTCCATGGGCTTCAGCGGCTGGGAAAAGTTAAAAAAAGATCTTGTCTGCCTTTGCTGTAATCACAGAACAGCAGCTGAAGGGGGGGGGATAATTCTGGAATGTGTGTTAGAACACTGGGAGGCAAAAGGGGCAAAAAACCCCAAGCTTTGCCTTTTTGCTGTCATTTTAATTTGAACATGACTGGAATAACAACATCATGACTTCAAGAGAAAGGAGGGTGAAAGGCTTGGATTAAAATCCAGGTTAATTGCTAGGAGCCATATTTCTGCATCCTACACACATCAGGTTTTGTTTTGCCACAGGTTTTCCTGTGTGATGTAAAACCACACGCCTTCAGCACAACTAAATTGCATGGTTTGGCATAAGGCCATGTGTGTGCCTTTTAGCAGAGATAAAATTTGCATTTTATCTTAGAATTTTATGTAGCACAGCAAGGTGGGTCATTAAAATTTAGGTTTGTTCTAACTACACACCAAATACTTGAAATTATGCCTGGACATTTAATATGCAACTGCTGGGCCACTCTGCTTTTACCAATCAGCTGGAGAATTCATCCCAGCAGGGCTTCCAGCTAATTAACATGAATTTATAAAATATTAGGAGATGTATAGCAATAGCTTTTCATGAAACATCCTCAAGTTGAGTTTATTTCTCTGAAAATGCGCTACATTAATAAATAAAATTAAATAATCACCTACCCTACCAAAAAAGCTGAGGGTTTATTTCAGTCCACTGAAACAGCTGTGGGTGTTTCCCCATCATATAGTCTGCTTTTAATAATGGTTAAATATATGTAAATATGAAATATATAATAGCTGGTTTGTATCCAAGAGGTCTGACAGGAAACAGCTTCAAACACCAGCAGAAAGTGATGCCCCATTGATACTCCTCATGCATGGGAAAACCTAAATTTGGGGGATCTGCAAAAATTCCCCTGATCTGCTCTGCTCTGAGGACCTTTGGGATGTCTGTGGCAAAGGAATTGGAACTGGGCAGCTTTCTCACAGGCACCACCTCTGTGGCACAGATCCCAGGGAATGGGATTTGCAAGAGAAGCTGGAGAAGTAAAAAATTCCTCCTAAAAAATGATTTCTCATATAGAGTTAAATTGTAGAACTGCTTGACTCTTATTTTGATCTCCATTAATGCTGCAAATCCTTGGCTGGAAATCCAGTCACTAAAGCTCAGCTGGTCTCTTAATCCAAAATAGGCAGATTAACATCATTCTGCAGCCTTTGTCTGTCAGAAATAGCATGTGCAGTGCCCAGCAGTTCCTCTGAAAAGCACACAGGAAATGCCAGAAATAAATGAATATCCTGTTTAACAACATTTTAATGATACAACAAGATTCAACAAAGCCTTCCCATCCCATTCTCTCCTTTCAGGCTCAGCTTTCACTTCCACTTTTGCCCTGTCTAAGCCGTGATTATGAACTTCCTGGTGCTCAAAGATGTGTTGGCCATCCCAGTATTTCCCAGTAACTGTACTGCGTACTAAAACTCTGCATTTCATTGATTCATTGAATTTGGAAAAGACCCCCAAGGTCATTGAGTCCAACCTTTTCTGAGAGGCAGGACTGTCTTCTCTGACCTTGGGCTAGAAATCCCACTCAAATCCAGCTCCATGGATCTTGAGGGCCATCTCCTTTTGGATGCAATTATACCCCAAACCATGAGTCCACACTGAGGAAACATTTGTTGTTCTTTGCTGGGAGCAGCAGATTGAGGAGTAAATCTCATGCAAATTGTGTGCAATTCCAGCCTCAACAAAAGCCTGCTTCCTTCCACAGTTGTGGATATTTGTGCTAAATGAAGGAATACATAATTCAACTGCTGGCACAGAAGCTCGAGGCTTAAAACCCAGGAAATTCAAAGTCTGGAAACCATACTCAAGACTTCCACATAATTCCTTTGATGCACATCACAGGCTTTGGAGGTTTATCCACATTCCTTTAGTTCCTGGTGTAAAAATTCAAACTCACATTCTCTTGGACAAGGGATCTGTGGTGTTTTTAAACTTCCAGGCTGGAAGGGCAGAAGCCATGAGCCACCCCTCCCCTCCCTGGGCCTGGCTGGTAATTTTAATTGCAGAGCAGGGTAAGACCACAATTACTTGAAGCAGTTTCTTGCATACAAGAAGCAGGGAAGAGCAAATTTTGGGATATTCTCACTATGCTTTACAGGACTTCCATATTTTTTTACATAACCTGTGATGTCAGACATAAGAAACAGTCTTCTGAAACCGAAAATGATACTGAAAATCCAGAATGCATTTAAGTCAAATTCCCCTTTCAGAAGAGTAAAGGGTCGTTCCTATAGGATTTGCTAATTGTGCCTTACCTCCCATTTCATCACCATCTCATTGGGCTCGGAAGCTTCGACTCGGATGTTCTCTGGGTTTTTATCTGGAGCTGAAACCACACAGGTGACAGGGTTAGTTTGCACATCCCATTTATTGGCACTTAGCATTTAAGTGCCAAAAAGGATGTGAAATTCCCCTATTAGTGACAGGCACTTAAACAAAAAGCATTCATGAGATGAATTACTTGGATCAGCAAAGCTGATGGGACCCAAACACGGCGTTTATGCAGTTTGGATTCCTAACTGCCCCTGTTGGTTGGAGCCACCAGCTAACATGGAACTGTGACTTTTGGATTTGAGAGCACCAGATGTAGGGGGATTAGAAGGGAGAGATTTTTCTCCCTGTGGGGGTAGCAAACAGAAGGTGCATCATTAGAGGGACATACACAGCTGAAAAGCTGAAGGACCTGGAATTGGAGTAAATGGGGGAAAAAAGAGAAAAAATGCCAAGGAATGCAAATGCTGTGCTGAACAGTTGGCCTCTAAAATGACTTTCAGGGAGACATTTTCTGCCCCAGTGAATGCTCTGTAAATGAAGATTTTTGACAAGCTCAGTGCTCTTGAAAGGCTCCCTGTAAACCCAGCCCTTCTCCAGGGACTGCTTGTCCATGGAGGACTGCAAAGTGTGGAAAATCAGCAGAGTGGGGTGCTGGAGCTGTAGGAAAACCCAGAAGTGTGGACTCCTCCTTTTGGCATCCTTGGGAATTTTATGCAGCACACCAAGTTCGGTGATTAAAATTTAGATTTGTTTTAAGTGCACATCAAATACTCAAAACAACACTTGGACATTTGATGTGCAACTGTGGACTGCTCTTTTTTACCAGTCGCTGAAGAATTCATCCCAGCAGGGTTCCCATCTCATTAGTATCTATAATATCAGAACATGGCTTGTCACAAGACATCATCCAGCTGATATTATCTCTCTGAAAATGCACTGCTTTAGTCAATACAGTCAATTTAAATGGCCACCTGCCTCACCAGAATTGCTGAGGGTTATTCCAGTCCACTGAACCAGCTGGGGGTAATTCCTACTTTTAATAATCCCTGAGGTTGCCACTGAGCAGTTCAAGCGACCCTGATATCTTCACGCCCTCTGGAGCATGGGAGGGCACAGATATTCCCCCAAAAACACTGAAAATACTAATATTTGGGAAACCAGAGCCAGGTTTACCAGCTGGAGGGGTTGCATAACGCAGGGATGGTTTGCTGGGCTGGCTCCTGCCCACGGCGTTCACGGACACCACACGGAACTGGTAATTCACATACGGGGCCAGGGACAGCAGGGCCGTGGTGTCATCCCCTGGCACTCTGCTGAGCTCCTGCCACCTCCCCGGCTCCCAGTGGTTCTCTTCAAACTCTATAATTGATTCTGGGCAGGAAAAGAGACAAAAAACAAAGGAAAAAAGATAAAAAACCAACTTAGTGTGAACAGCGTGGGTGGAAATGAACTTACAACAAATGAACTGTCATATAAAGTGATTAAACCTGGCCATCAGCAGGGTTTGTGTCCTGTGACAACCAGGATGTGCCACAGTTCTGAACAGCACCAAAAATTATGCTGAAAACCCCTTCCTACCATTAACAGGGCTGTTGTGGCTGGCCCCAGCTTTCCAGGAGAGTCGAACGCTCCGGTTTTGGTTTTCCGAGAGCTGGAGGTCTTCTGGTGGGTCAGGAACATCTGAGAAATAAAGAAGTGTCAGGAGAACAGCAAGGTGTTTCTGTTTGTCCTGTAATTTTCCAGAGGGTTAGAAGAGCACAGTCAGTGAAGACAGTGGTGAAACACCTGCTGATTTCAAAATGGACAGACTGAGGAAAGTGGGAATTGCTTTGAAAGATCCATTTTCTTACAGAAAGCCAGGCTGAATCTTCTGGTGCTGATTTTTCCCTTGTAAACACAGCATCCTTCTCTGATTTATCTCCCTCTACCCTCACTGCTGTGCTTGCAGCAAGAGATTCTTCTTTCCAGATCAGCCCCAGGATCTATTTAATCATTAATGGTATCGACACTGCTCTGAGCAGGACGTTGTGTCAGCATCACTGGGATTTACCCTGGGACAAACCAGAGTGGGAGAAGGTGACTCAGCTCTGGAAGTTATTGAGCTTGGCCTTTGAGGGTGTGAGTGAAAGGAGAACATTCATTATCCCAGCCATGGGGATCTACATTAATGGGAAACTGGGAAATTCACTCCCTGCCAGCTCAACTAATGCTGCCCCAACTAAACTTTTGGCTGACAATGTCATTTCTTACAGAAAAACCAGTGACTTCCACCACCAAGACCATCCTTGTCACTGTGAAACAAATTCACTGTGTTTGTACTGGTTTTTTTAAATTACAATACTGAGTTTTCATCTCAGGGTACATCAAGAAGTCAAAAAGCTTATATTTGGAATTTTTTTTTCCTTTTCTTTGCATTTCTTTCCCGATTTCTCTGGTACCTGGGGAAAATCAGGAAAGCACAGTTTAATCTACAGGCATTTTGCTGTTCTATCCTCAGAGCATAGCTGGTTAACATTAAAGATATTAATTTAAAGATGGTGATGGTGCATCTTACAGATACTCAGCCCTCTACCTGTTCATTAAACACACAACAAATACTTAGAATTATTCTAACAGAATATTTATTTTACTCTTAGTTGCCCCTATTCTGATGTCTCCATCTGTACCATATTTAGTTCTTCAGTCATCCCACAAGTCCTTGATTGCCAAAACCTGAATTTTTCACTTGGAAAATAACAGATGTTATTAATTCACCCAGACCTTTCTCACATACAATAAACAAGGGAAAAGAGCACAAAACTGTTTTTCTTCTTCTGCAAACCACCTTTTTAAAAGGAATAAAGTGCTTTATGAAATTTTCATAAGTGAAGCAACAAAGAGTCTACAAACATTTTGAATTATACAGCACTGAAGGACACAGCACCATAAATAATGCGCACGGCATCTTCCTAATTTACTATTTACTGAAAAATATCACTCCTTTAAAGTGGAAAAACATCTTGAAGGGCAGATTGACTTACTCCTTGCTGCAGTCACTGCCAGCAATAAATACAAATGTAAAATGAAGCAAAATTAAATGTAATTAAAATGACGCAAAGCTGTCAGAGAATCACAAAATCACAGAATGGTTTGGGATGGAAGGAACCTTGAAGATTATCTAATTCCAGGCCCCTGACATGGGCAGGGACACCTTCCACCAGACCAGGCTGGCCAAAACTGTGACCACAAAGCAAAATTTTGGCTGTTGGCTGCTGCCCTTGGGTGCCATGGGTGCACAGCACTCCACAAGTTCACCCTCTTAATTCCAAGTGGTCCTTCAGGGAGGGGATGCAGGTTGTGAGGATGCTCATGCAAGGCCAAGCTTCAGACCACGGCGGGTCAAGGTTCTTCTCTGCTCTTTGGCCCTGGACAATCATTTATGCTCAGGTTCACAGAGATAATGAATCCTTTCAGGTGCTTAACTCTCACTGATCTTCTGAGGAGCTGCACATTCAAATATTGGCCTGATGGCCTTCAAAAAATTGTCCAATTCTTGCGCAAACCTCCAGCAAAGTGGGGTGAAGGATTGACCAAAGACTTCAAAGCAGCAGCAGAGCCATTCTTAATATGCTCTTAAACCTTCCAGCCTGGGCAACTCCTGTAGCCACTGAACTGAGGCAAAAATACTGCCTCATCTTACTGCAACAAAGATGAAAATAAATTGAGTTTGTGTCAGCATCGCCATTCCTGGAGATAATGGACAGCACAGCTGAGGTTAAGGAGTGAGAGGCTCTGTGAAATTGGGTTATTGAGGCTCTGTGAAAAGAAGCAAAGAAGCAGAAGTGCTGCAGTGGCAATTCCTGCTGCAAGGAGCTGTTTCCACAGTGGGAAAATCGACCTTACCCAGAACGATGAGCTGCGCCTCGGCCTTGGCAGTGTCCAGGGCAGTGCTGGCCACACACATGTAAACTCCCTGATCCTCCAGGAGCACGCTGGATATGAACAGGGTATCCTTGTCCAGGACTATCCTGCAGAGCCAAAAAAAAAAGGTAATAAGGATGAGAAGAATTTCTAAGATGAATATGGCACACAGACGTTGTTCTCCAAAAAAACCGTTTGTGAAAGAACTTGGCACAGGACATTTTCATTAAATAAAATAACACTGGGCCTGTTACATTAAAATGTAATTGTGGCTCTGCTCTACACTGTGCTGAGGACTATTATTTGTGTTTTGTGGCAATTTAGCCTCTGTGGCTGGAGGCTGGCCTGTCAATCCTGCTCTGAAAAGAACCACATGGAGATGCACTGCATGAGCGTCTGGGACATAGGATATTGGCACGTCATTAATGAGACAAATATATGGGGTTTATGATGGAATTTTTTAAAAGGTTGAGGGCAACTGAGCATTCCCAAGGCACTTGTGTCATGTACAAAGCACCAGGGAAGCTGCCATGAATCCAAGGACATGGACTCTGGGGCAGACACGGCATTTCCATGGCACTGCCTGCCCTCTCTACCAGGGCTCCGCAGGATTTTCAGCCTCTCCAGCACTGCAGTATTTAGGAAGCCATCTCTCTCCTGTGGTAATTAATAAAGACATCTGACTGCCCCCTGTGGGACCCCTCCTATGGAGTAAAGGCTGAGCTCCAACCCCTTGAGGCCAGTGGAACTCTGGAGGTCAATGGAAACCCAAAAACAGGGCAAAATTCAGCCTGGACCTGGCAAATCCTAAGCTCACGTGTAGGAAAAATTCATTGCAGAATCCCTGAAAGCTGTTTTTCATCACTTCAACATTGCAAAGACTTTTTTTCGACCAAATAACTGCAAACTATAGGAAAATGCTGGTTCCACTGAAGTGGAGAAACAACCTGCACTGGGGTGAGGGCTGTGTTTTTGGGTTGGGCCAAAATTTACGCTATATATAAAATATATATATGTATTATATATATTTATTAATACATAACTTTATGTGCTGCTGTGATGGTGAGAGAGTTAATAAACCCCAAAACCACTTGGCTCAAATCTCACAGTGCTGCATTTATATTTAGCTGTGTATAAAATGCAGATCTCTTGGCACATCGCATGAAGAATTCTTTGCAGACATAAATTTGCATTTCAAGCTATTAAGGCTCATGTTTAATGAAACTCCTGCTCCAGCACCACACCAGATTATTCAGCTGAGATCAAGAACAGCCTTGTTCCTTCCCCACTCACCTGCCACCCTCCGTGCTGTTGACTGGCAGCTCATCTCCATCCTTCCTCCAGGATAATTTAAAACTGTGTTTCAAGTGGGAATCGTACTCAGCCTGGCATTTCAATAAAATTGAATGTGATTTCAGCACTCGGGGGTTCTTCGGAGTAACAACAAGTTTTGTAGCGTCTGATTGATCACAGAAAAACACTTTGATTAGGAGAGAGAGGGACTATTACATCAAATTTTCACCAAGCACTTCATCTATTCAAATCAACCTCAGGAGCAACAATCATGTCTTTTTTTTTTTTTTTTTTTGTTATATATACAAACATTTGAAGTGAAGGATGGTGGGGTTTGAAATAGATATTTGCCAGGATTTAATTTTTTTTATCTTGAAACTTTTTTTGATCTTGAAATATTTTGTATCTTGAAACATTTTTCAGTTCGCTCCAAAGCAAAGGGCTCCAGAAAAAACAATCCACCAAAAAAATCCACCAAAAAAAAAGTTACAGGTGAAAATCCTTGTTAGCAGCCTGTCATTAAATGGATGATAGAAAAAAAAGGCTTGAATATGATTTTTATGTCTAACTGCCATTTGAAATAAGCTTTGGTAATGATCCAAGAAAAATTACAAGCTTATTAAAGTCAAGTGAGAAAAAATTATTGCAATCAAGTTTGTTCTTTTAATTGACTGTAATGTGAATGCAGAAACAGATGAATAAGTAAGAAGAAAGCACTAAGCTAAATTTATTTCTGCAGTGAAATGTTGCTCTGTGAGAATTTCATTGTACATTTTCATGTTTATTATCACTGTAAAATTCACAAAGCCAAGGGAGTGGGTGGAAATGGAACACAAAGAGTGGGATTTTTCCTCAAGTTTGTCACAGCAAACCTACATCAGAGAGCACTTTAGAGGACTTTGCTAATTGAGTATTTAAGGGGCTGTTTTATTGGCAAGCCCTAAATCCTAAGTAAATTTGTAGAAAACCCACTAAGTGCCACCTGCGTGCTCAACAGGAGCTGCCCACTTCCATCACACCCTCCAGGGAAAACCCCTCCTGCCAGCCAAGCACAGAAATCCCTTCAAACAGAGCTGCAGCGCAAGGGATGGAGCTAAAATTTAGAAGTAAACACATCTGAGGAATTTTTTTTTGCTCTGTTTACAAATATTTATCAGCAAACAGGCAAAAAAGCCCAGGGCAAAATCCTTAAACCAGCAGCACCCCCAACTTATCCTGCAACGTGCTTGGTATCCACTCTGGGAGTTAATCCAGTCTGGGATGTGCCTTCTGATCAACAGATGGGAAGGAGTTTTAGGGAAGGGAGAATCTCACAGCTGAGGGAGAAGCAGGAGCACATCTGGATCAACAAGGACCTCACCAAGCCCAGGAGCACAGGGAGGGCTCCCAAGGGTCAGCCAAGAACCTGCCTTGAGTGTAACAGGGCCAGTGGCAAAAAGGAGGGACAATCCTTTCAAGGTAATGGAATTGATGGATGTGCAAATTGCACATTTTTGGTGGCTTGTGCAGCTTCTGCAAGCATCCAGAAGAAAGTGAGCACCATGTGTAAGCATGGAGAAATCCAGCTGTAAATTTGGGACTATTTTAAAGGCTACATACATATGTGACCTGTCACAATTTCAGGTTGCAATATCCAGAGAATTCCTAAATTTACAGAATAAATCTGCACCCTGGACCGAATATTTACTCGTTACATATTTCCCGAAGAATTGAAGACATCAAACCTTAGCAGTTGTGAATTATTTTTCTGTTCTCAAGTGAGACCTCACCCCTTATATCCAGATTAGCAGTGATTGCTCTTTTCCCCACAGAATTTGCAGCCCAGCAGGCGTAGGATCCCGAATCCTCCTTCTTTGTGTCCCTGATCTCCAGCGTGCCGTTCTTGTTTAACTCATAGCGGAATGCCGAAAGGGGCTCTATGCTGTCATCCTTTGTCCTAAAGATGAGAAAAACAGGTCTGGGTTACTGCAGGAAGTGTTGTTTCAGGACTAGGGGTTATTGCAGGGGAATTTTGGGACTCGGCTTTGCCACTGAGCAATTAAAGTCAGGATTAGTGAGACACTTTATCCACGTGCAGCAAATCATAAAGGGACTTAAGAGTCCTGCACACCAAACCCACAGTGTCTAAAAAGGTCTCTAAAATACTCTTTAATCTACAGCTGCCACCTGCAATTTTATTGCACCTGTCACCTGCTATGACAACCCTGTGATTTCCAACCCTATGGAAGCATGTCCAGGTAAATGAGTTCTGTAAGTCACTGTGTTTCCACCTCAGTAATAGGTCCAAACTTGAAGAGTTGCCAGCATTAAACTGATGAAGCTGCAGCAGGATCTGGCTATAAACGGCATGGCTTTGCTTAATTTATAGCCTGGCACTTGTCTCATGCAGGTATTGGGGACTTCCAGGAACTCTTTTCTTCCAAACCAGTTCTTCAGAATTCTTAAAAGTGCATTTAAACACAGAAAACTTACATTATATACGGTTCTGTTACAGACTTCTATTCTTAACTCCACAAAATAATAACCAGCAGACTTTTCAAACTTGTGTGAGCCTGTAGGAACTTGTTTCACATGGAAAGAACCCCAATTCCCAGCATCTCACCATCTGATATCTGCTGCAGGTGAGGCAAAGATGTCACAGTGCAGGAAGGCGCTGTAACCCACGACTGTGGCGTAGTTTTCCCCATCTGAGGTCAGTATCAGGGGGGCAATATCTGCAGGAGGGAATGCAAGGTGAGCACACTGCATTTCAGAACTGGGAATGTAAATATCAGCCCTGCATCATCCCCTTTTCCAGCAAGGGTGAAAGGCTGAGGGGTTTAATGAGAATTTCACAGCTGTTTGGAAGAGTTGCACTGAGCAACTGAGCTCTCGTAAGCTTCACTGACAGAGGTAAGAGGGATTTACTGCTGGACATGTCAGAAATCGAAACATCCAGGAGAGAAAATAGACCCAGTTCCGCTGCCTCCGGAGATGTTTTTTTATTAAATAAATTCCCCTCACTCCCTTTCTTCAGACTGAGCATCACAACTGAAATCAAAGATTAAAACTACACTTAATAATTCAAAACCAGAGGTGTGGTCACAATACAATCCCCAGTGGTTCCACTATGTTTGAATTCAGGTTTTTGAGCCCAACCACAACCATGTTTTTAAAGTATATCAAAGCTCAGGAGTGCCTGTGCTAAGCACATAACACTGCCCATGGTAAAACTTGTTGCATAAATTTGGACAATATTTCTTAAAATCTGGGGCCAGTCCAAAGGAACCATGAGAGGGTGACAAGCCCCAGGCTGCTCTGAGGATTCAGCCTGGGGGTGTTGGATGTGATCTCTGGGAGGGGACAGCCTGGGAGACTCACTGAGGACGTTGACGTTGGCACTGGCCAGGATGGTGCCATGCTTGTTGGAGGCCTCACACTGGAACACGGCGCTGTCCTGCAGCTGCAGGTTGGTCAGGCTGATCTCCCTGGTGGAGATTCTCCCTCGGAAAGTCCTGCCTGGAAAACACCAGATTGTGTCAGGAGCTGGAGGAACACCGTGACTGGGGCGTTCCCAGGCTCTCCTCACTGCTTGGAAGCCAAAGGAAAGGACATCTTGAGGATCAAACCAAGACCTTGCCCAACAGCTGGTGAGTTCCAGGGCCCTGCCTTTGCCAGCAGTCCCGTGGCCTGAGGAAAGTGCTCCAGAGCACCAAATTCCAGTAAATTCCCCACAGAGACTTTCTAAAATTATAATAATAACAATAATAGTGCTACACCAGTGCTCTCCAGCCACTTGGGCTTACTCAGGAGCACAAAGGAGCTCTCTAGCTGTCCCAGATCCCCAGAAGATGGGAGAGTTACAGGAGAGGCAGAGGCAGCACCTCAAAGGTACCCATGCTCCACACGTGCAGCGTTCACCCCACCCTCTTCTAGATGCCACTTAAATATTACCTTATTTAAGTAAACAAACATTAATCGTATCTAAAGAGGTGCCAAAGCAGGCATCACCCAGTGCGTTAGGACTTGTGGGCCCCCTCCCACCGGGTGCCACACAGGCACATCCCACTGGACACGGCCTGGAGCAGCACACCGGCCCCTGCACGTACCATCGATGGGCATCCCGTTGAGCTTCCACTGGATGCTGGGCTCGGGGTTCCCGATGGCCTCGCACAGCAGCACCAGGTTGGTCCCCACGCTGTAGACCCCACCTTCGGGCTTCTTCAGCCACTGGGGAGGCTCTGGGAAAAGGGACAGGGCAGGGATCAGTCGCAGCCCAGCGTGTGCCTCTGCTGTAGCCGGGATCCTCCAGGAGATGGCAAACGAAGCCAACACTTCCCAGCCGCTCCTCGCAGCCCAGCCCGCGGCTGAGCTGCATTCCTTCTATTCCCGATGCCGGGAAAGGTAAACTCAGCATCGGCACACACCAGTCCTGTCCCCTTCAGGCCTGCTGAGTGTCCGGCAGGCGGAGGAACGGGCAGTGTTTATCCAAGTGGAAAAGGAATGCACGCGGGAGGTGAGAGGCTGGGAAGGAGGGAAAGGATCAGTGTCTCCACAAGGACCCTCAGAGGTGACTGACGTTTATCAAATGAGGCGAGACTATTACAGCAAGGCAAACAAGGTGTAAATACCCATCCAGCTCAAATCTTCCTCCCTAAGCACGAGCAAGAGGCTCCCACCGCCTTTCCCGGGAGCTGACAGAGCTCCAGGACAGGGCTGATCCACCTGCCCCTCTCCCTGTGCTAGGAACTGCACCATCACCCCGATTTCCTGTTTTTCCATCGTGTATCCAGACCAGAGGCTGATCCGTAACACGTTTAGGAATGGTAGAACATTCTCTCATGGCTGGGGATGAGAGGTTTGGGTGCCCACAGGGTGGTGGTAGAGGAGCAGCCATGTGCGGCTGCGCTCCCCGTGCTCTTCCAGCGCTGGGAAACCTCCTCTGCAGAGCAGCCCAGGCGCATCAGGTACCCAAACCTCGTTGGGAAAACACACCCATAATGAGGGAAGGGAGATGAAGGGGAGAAAAAGAGAATTTATCTCATAAATGCCTAATTTACTGACTGAACGCAGGTCCCTGAGCCTTCAGTGGACAGCCTCAACCCGAAACACAACCTTGAATTCATCATTTCCCCTTGAAAGGCACCAAACGTAGAGATTTTAACACCAGACCTGATACTGCCTTTTCTGCAAGTGCTGAACAGCACACTGGGCCTCTTTCCTTACTAGGAAAGGTGAGCTAATGTAGGGAAAAACGTGAGGATTCATTAGTTAATGCTCAGAAAATGCTTTGAAGATTAATAGAGCTGTTGCCTGGTAATACAGCAACAGATGTTATCAGTGAGATATGCTCAACCAAAACATCAGTGCTCACACTCACACAGACATTTAAAAGTGACACCCCTAGAGTGGGATGCACTGCCACACCCAGATCGGCATTCCCACAGGAGAAAACCCAGGAGTGGTTTAATCAACACAGAAAGACTGAAGTCAAATTCAAGCCACTAAAGCTTATTTAAAATGATAAGATCATCCCATTTCCTTCACACAGCAGAGATTCTCCTACCACCTTCCTCACTCAGTGCCACCTCCCGTCCCACAGTGACATGACCACATCTGTCCAGCTTCCTGGGATTTGGCTCCATGGAAAAACTCTGCAAACATTTTGGTTATGCAGATCTTTTTCCTTCTCTGTCATATATATCATGGTTTCATCAGAAAAAGACGAGTCAAAGGCATGGAGGTGAAAAGGTCTCTAGCAGTCCTGATTAAAGGGTTGATTTGGAATTTTTCCTCTAAATCTGCCACAAACTCAGTACCTGAGACAGGATATTCCTTGTTTTGGAGACACCAGGCACAGGTTGAATAAAAACCACCTGGAATATCCCTTCCTGTCTCCACCTGTGCCCACACTCTGGAAATGTGAGCTGATATTTGGTGTCACTGCTTTCCTTTCCCAGCACGGAATTGCTGTGGGTGCTCCAAGGAAGTGATGAGGCTGTGAAGTCAGAGGCAATGAGATTTTGCCAGGTGTGAAATGCAATTTCACAGGAAGGCTGAGGAACCTCTTTCCACGTGGCAGAGGTGCTGTACCGCTTAAAGTATACAAAATACAACAAAATATACACGTATTTTTTAGCAACTCCAAAATCCAGGGGTTGGATAATCAAAGAGTTAATCTGGAAGGGCAAATATTTCCCTGCATCATTTATTCTTCCTGGTAAGAGTAATCAGTTTTCTCCTTCTGACTGATTTATGTCTTTATGGGAAATACTGACAGATCCAGAAATGAAAGTGATCTCAAATGGGCATCTCCTGCATCCTTCTGGAGGAGAGCAGGATAATCTCCACCTAAAACATCCACTAAGGATCCAAACGTTCCCCTCAGCCTCTTCCACGAGTAGAACAAATCTGGGACATCTAACCAGCTTCTGCCCTGCTGCAGTTCAACTCTCCCATCTTCCATCACCCCCAGGGAACTTTGTGGAGAAACTTCCATTCCTCTGCAGGCCGTTGTGCATTCCCCAGATGTAATTTTTCCTAAATTAAAGATATCTGTATTTTTTCCCCTCAGATACCACAATTCTGAGCTCTGTGACCATCCCTGTGGCCTTCTCCTGACCTATCCTGAACAAGTGCATGATGTAAACCTGATTACTTTAGGTGAGGCCGTCGCAGTTCTCAGCAGTCTCTTACACCACCACTTTTTTTATACTTTCCAGGCTGATTTTCGCCTTTTCTGCCAGACTAACACTTCCCAGCGATGCTCCCCGTGCCACGCAGTGGATTCTCTGGATGAACCCAACCAGGCATTTCCCAGCCTGTGCTGATGAAGCCAATTAGTGCTGCCTGGTGAGAATTGCTCTGCACTTGTGCTTACTGAAGCCCGTCCTTTTTATCCCACACCACGTCCCCAGTTTGTCAAGTGCGTTTCAAATTCTCCTCACATCTTCCCAAGGGCTGGGGATCCATCCCACTCCAGGGCCAGCAGCAGCTGCTGCTGTTACCACCTTGGGCTCTGCATCCCTGTTGGAGCAATTTTCCAGTGAAACAGAAAGTTTGAGCCTGATTAAAACACCCGGTTCTGCTTCTGCCTCCCATTAATTTAATCTCTTTTCTTTTTCTCTGGCTGAGTAATAAAAGTATTATGAGACAGAACTGCAAAGGCCCTTAGCTATTACATCATTACTATAATTAATCATTATATTGTAACAATTATTTCTATTAAACCCCATCTAGGAGCCTCAACCAAGATCAAAGTAACTGTAGATCATTGTGATCCTGCAAGGTTTTGAGGTTACATGTACATTTTCTGTTGGGTTTGGTGAACTACAAACCATAACCATATAAACATTTGAAGCCAAAACAATTTGTGGGCTTGCTTTGCTACTTTTTTAAAAAATAATCCTCTCTCATTTTAAAAACAACAGTGGGGTTTTCGTGTCTGCTCAGGTATTCCAGGCTACATCTCCCCTTGCAAAGAGAGATTAAAGTGCTCAAACAGTCAAGCAATTTGCTTGCTGAATATTTTCATATGCTTGGTAATGACTGCCTGAATCTTTGCCCTCAGACTCAGTAGGATTAGCAAGTGGGCTGCATGCAAATATCATTAAAACTGGTGTTTAGAAGGGTGGGGTGTTGGTTTGAGATCCTCAAATACCACAAAGAAGAACAGAAAACGTGGCATAGTGACAGAAAAGCCCTGCTTTACACCTCAGCACTCCACTGAGGATGGCTGGAGGTTAATAACAGATAATTTTTCTTCCATTTTCAATTTTCTTCTCCCTGCATGCATCCTGGGAGAGGAACCTGTCAGGTGTGAGGGAACCCCACGTAAGCACAAGCTCCCTGAAGCCTCCTGAAATTAATGCTCATGGCAGAGCTCAGGATCTGCCCTTGAGTGTGCTCACAGGGGCTCCTGCAAGAATGATGAACGTGTCCATCTGTGATTAATGACAGCGACGTTTGCTGTTCAGAAATTGTAGAAGACAACAGTGTTTGGGCTCAGTTTTACCTTGATACCTTGGATGTGAGGTGACTCCTGATGGGAAGAATCCCTGCTGGTGACAGGAGCCACCATTAGTTACACACACGGAAAATGGATTTAATAGCAATTGCAAAAGCAATTTTTTACATTGCAATTGCTGGAGTGGGATTATTTCCTTCTTTTCTCTTTTTCTAAGCACTTGTTTGTTAATAAGCAGGAATAACAATTTGCCAGGAAGTTTTCTTTTCTCTGGAGACTGTGGGAGAGGAAGGTCAATATTCTAAACTGCAAAATTAATGTTATTTCTCTGGTATTTTAGTTTCTGCAGCTCCTGCAATTTCTTTGAAGGGATCGATTTTTGCAGCCGAGAAAATCATAGCCAGATTGTTAAAATATTCTGCTACAGCAGAGATGCTCCACACCATCTGGAAGGATTTCTAGGAGTCAGCACTTCCCCTCCACCGCAGCTGAGAACTTGCCATGCCCTGGGATCCTCCTCTGCCACACGCCCAGCACAGGAAAGAGGAGTGCAAGGGACATGGTTGGGTCGAGTGAATGGAGATGGTTCATCAGCCACTGGGAGAAAAATCTTTTCCTCAGGTGATGAGCAAATACAGAGCAGAGAGCTCAAAGTGCTCTTCTCCCATCAAAAATCTGGTGAGCATGGAGGGGTGAAGAGCCCAGATGAAAATGAAGCAGTTGGAAGATTCCAACAGGGTAAAACTGCCCAGGATTTATTTTATTTTTTAAGTGCAGAGCAGAGGTTGGAGCATTTTTCATCAGGGAAATGTTTTCAGCAAGTTTTTCAGCTGGGCCTCAGGATTCACATTTTGGGCAGAGAAAGTGGCAGGGAGAGTTCTTGGCTCTGTAAAGACTCCTCAGAGCTCTGCCTGGATCCTAGGAAAGGGCATCTCCACCTGGTGCACACCTTAGGGTTTGGGCAGAAGGGAGAAAGGAGCCTTGGATACTCAGTGAGGTGACAAAAAGGGTCATATTTCCATTTTTTAAACCACTAAAAATAGTTGAAAGTATTTTTTTACTTTGTTTCACAAGTCTTTATGATACTTTTCAGGGATTACACAGAAAACACTCTCAGCTCAGGTTGTGCCTATACAGAAATCCCAGCAAAGGGACAGGTGAAGGAGACAAGGGGTGGTACCTTGTCTGCTCACTGAATTTTCACAGCCCTCCCTAAGAACCCACTTTTAGTGGAAACCAAAGCAAAGGACTTGAGCTAAACGCCCCTCTGATCCAGCCCAGTATGGCCATTTTCACAGAGTTTAAGAGCAAAAAGAATAATTAGATCTTTTTGTCTGACATTCAGCTTAGTACAAGACATTTCATCAGTATCTCTGCTTGACTCCCTCCCATCTTTTAGATATTGAAGCTGCCCACATATTTATATTGCTCACTGCTTTGTAAGGCCTTCATGGTTCAGGGGAAAAAAAAGCAGCATTATTTATATATTTTTTGTTTGGTTTAGAGGTGCTACTTCATGCAAACCTTCCCAAATTCAAGAGGCCGGCATAAATTGATGGAATTGCCTGAGTCATATTGATGCCATGATGATTTTTTGCCTTTTCTTTCAAACCCCTGCTATACCTTTTTACAATTCCTGTATTCTTAGTGCTTTTTGCCTACATTCTTGGCCTTGTTTGTTCAGCCAGGAGACTCAACATCTCAGAAGCTTCGTAGCTGGGGATCAGTGTGCCCCAGACCCCAAGGTCCCCTCCAGAACATATTCTGTAAACTGAGATAGAACCATCCAGGGGAAGGCTCCTTGGGGAGGGGGGCTCATTTGAGCCTCTCATTGGGGAATCTTTGATAGATGTGCTAATTAGTAACACCTATAATGTTATACCAGACATTTTGGGGTGTGCATTGCTGTGTGCATGGAGGTGCACTTGACCTAGATGTGTGCACCTAAGGATCCTTAAAATAAATACCAAGGTAAAATCCCTTTTTCCCTTCTAACAGTGTTTGACTCTTGATTTTAAGACCAGGAAAAGGCATCAATATTAACAAAGAGCCTCTTTCACTTCCCTTTTCCCACCTTTTTGTCCCAAAACAATAATCTTAGTAGAGAGAACTGAGCACCTTCCACGTGCACGTGGAACTCGTGCCAGGCCCTGCCCATGGGGTTGCTGGCTGTGCACTGGTACGTCCCCTCATCAGCCGCTGTCACTTGGTCGATCTTCAGGATCTTCCCAAAATTCTCTGTCTCTGGCTCGTCCTTGGGCATGTTCCCAGTGACCTTTACCCAGCTGAGATGAGGAGTTGGGCTGAGAACAAAGGAAAAAAACAAGATTTTGAGTTGAGTACAAGAAGCTGCTGTGATGCTTCACGTGGCAGAGCTGCTGGAGTTCACACCTGGGGTTTGGGAGGTGTTTTTTAGAAGATTTTGAGCCCTTTTAAAACTCTGGGGCTACCTAAGGGTTATACCACACAGCTGCCCTCCTGCTCCTTGACCTGCAGAACCCCTGGGAGTGGGATTTTCACCAGGCCAAAGCACGAGGCTGCATTCCTTGGATGTGTCTTGGCATGGACAGCAGGAAAGGGGCTGGAGCTCATTCCATCCTCCTCCAAAAGGGCACCTAAGGACAGCAAAGGAGGGCCAGACTTCCTTGCAGGGCCTCCCCCCTGCCTGCCTCTTGGAGGTGGCCAAAATGCTCTTCCCATCCTCAGAAAGCACCGACAGTGAAACAGAACTGGGGACAGACGTCGTCTGCACGTCCCCAGCAGGGCTGGGTGACCCCGACACCGCACAGGACGCTCGGCCACAGTGCGAGAGCTGCTCCCTCCTGTGCCCATCTGTCCCTGTGGCTCAGTGCCCAGGCAGGAGGCACAGAGCCCCAGGTACCCAGAAATTCTGCTGTTCCACCCGCTCTGAGCACAGCCCTGCAAACATCCCATTATTCCCTGCAAGAGCCCTCATCCCGCTCTTGTCCCAAAGCCAGCTCCGTGCTGCACTGAGGCCGTGCCCTCCTGCCACTGCCACTGCTCAGGGTATAAATCTTCAAAAAATGACAGATTGGAAATGTCCTTAATTCCCTGTTTTGCAGCCGGGTGCCCCCGATCTGAGTTCCTTGAAATCCGCTTCCATGGTCTGTGGGCATTTGGCAGCATGGGTTGGCAGAGATGTAGGCAAAGCTGATCATTTTTCTGCTGAAAATGGGAATTCTAGCAAATAAAAGTAACATTTGGTTCTAGAAGTTGCATTTTTGAAGGATTTCAATGAAAAGATGTGTTTGGTGATAAGGCAAAGAAGTACTTTGTGTTCTTTCAAAAGTGACTACTTAAAAAAAACCCTTTCAGTTAAAAAATGAATTTTTAAACGTTTTCTGGAAAATTTTTGAGTGAAACAAAAATACTTCTTTCTTTTCACCTTTTTCCAAAGGGACAGGAAGACTTTTCTGGCTTTCTCTTCTTGTATCTGATATTCATGCTTGCACATCAAAATTCCTATTTGAGTATTTCCAAGGTGATTTCCCTATTAAACCCCGTGAACACCCTCTAAAATCAGAGCTGTGGCTATGGGGAGGTTTGTGGGTCGGCAGATTTGCCTGATGGGGAGTGAATTAGACGAGGAAGTGTTGCAACAGGGAAGCAAAACTCACTGCAGATACCTGGAGTGAGTCCAACAGAGACAAGTAATGCACCTCCTTTCGGGAATGCCAACTCAGCTCCTTGCCAGCTTCCACCAGCAATGCCCTTCAAGCCCATATGGAAAAACAAAATACCCTAAACATGCTCAGGCAGATAAATATCCTGACTTTGGAATTTTATGGAGGGAATATAATTGCAGAGCCTTTAATAGGAATTATCCCCGTGTGAAGCGGAGTCTGCAGCTCCATGTCCAGCATGAGGGGCCGGTGATTTAAAGCTCTGCTCCACACAAAGCTCTGTCGCAGCCAAACCAGAAGGACTCTGCTCTCACTGGGGGTTTAGTGGATGCACAGATTTTCTGTTTCTCTGGTGGCAGCTCCACTATTGCACTGACAGGTACATGGGAGAAACTGGGAAATTGGAAGAGCAAAGCAGGGCTCGTGTCTGAGTGAGTTGGAGCAGCAGGAAAAGGTCTGAGAAGGGAATCACAGCTTCTTGTGAGGGTGGCACTCAACATTTGTTATTTCCCATTCCTTTCCTTGCTTACCCTTAGTCTGCCCCGTGTTATTTACAATAAGGACAGAATTGTCCCGATTTCCCATCATAAAGCATCTATTTTACCCCTTCCCTATATTAATTCTTTCACTACCTGAAGGGAGTCAGCAAGGTAGAGAGTGATTATTTAAAAGAGCTTGGAGTGACAGGACAAGGGGGAATGGCTTCAGACTAAGAGAAGGTTTGGATGGGATATTAGGAAAAAAATCTTCCCTGTGAGGGCGGTGATGCCCTGGAACGGGTTGCCCAGAGCAGCTGTAGTTGCCCCATCCCTGGAAGTGTCCAAGGTTTGAGGTTTGCCCTTTGCTGCTGGATTTAGCAGGATCAAACCAATACAGCTGATTCTGGTTCGCTGTACTCCTGCAGAGCCATGGGTTTGTTCCTCGATGTTGCAAAATTATTAAAGGATCAGGGGCATGGATCATTGATAGAATTATGGGATCAATAAAAGAACTGTACAAGCAAGAGCCTGCAAGCAAAAGGCCTGTGTGAGAAAAACTGTCTGCATGAGAAAAATCCCTGTGTGAGAAACAGGCCTGGGAACAAGAAGGGAGTTTTGAAGCGATGCAGCTGTGCTGATAAGATGTGCTGACCGGGAGAGAAGGGAGGCTGAACTCTGAATTCTTTTAATCATAACATGACTGTAGAAGCTTGCCAATGTAGTCCAATTATGTAGAAGTAGAAATTCGCTTTGATAAGTTTTAAGCCACTTAAGAGTTAACAAGCTGGTATACTATATAAGTGCCTCTGGTTTGCTAATAAAGGGAGCTTGCTTTTATCAACCATATTGGTTTGGACTGCAATTTCTCCCCCCACCGGAGTCCACGGACCTTTTTTTTCCCCCAACACCTCGATATCCTGTCCTTTGTGAGGACACCATGGACTGAACGTCCTTTATGGAAATCCTGGATGCTGGGGAATGGACACAGCCAGGCTCCCACTCACACCTGAGTCAGCACCTCCTGCTGTAACCGAGATTGACGGTTTTTCCCTCAATGGCCCAACCATTCCTTAAAGCATGTCTTCTATTACATCACTCAAGAACTTTGCTCCCAAAAACCTGACATCTCACACCTGGAAAACTTTAAATAATTTTGAGCACTGAAGCAAAACTGAATTGGCAAAGTTAGAACAGAAACTTCGCAGGTTGTGCACCAAAACACAGAAGCTGATGCTGACGTTATTTAGTTTCTCAACATCTCAAAAGTAGCACTACTGAAAAAATTTCAATTTTTTTAATAGGACAGTACAAAGAATTCCATACTTACCATGCTGTGGTTTTAATTACTTGTTTACAAGCTATAGCTATAACCAATATACCACTGTTGCGTGTACTCTGTGCTGTTTTACAGGTACAAAAAGCTCTGCACAGGAGTTCAGTTTAAAACTGTTGCGTAATTTGTAACATCCCTTTTTTTTTTTTGCCCATTTCTCCCTCCAAAGGTGATTAAGTTTGTGCATCATTTTCATTACTCACAGCCCTTCAGCAATACACTCGAGGAGCAGGACACCTCCCTTGATGACAGTGACTGATGAGCTACTGCCAGCAGATTCAGGAGGGATCAGCAGTTTGGGTTTCCTCTCCTTGATAAAATTTGCTGGAAGATAAAATAAAAGAGAAGTTAGGTGTGAAAGCTCAGAGCCTTTGCTTATCCTTCAATAATGCCACAAGCATCACTGCTGCCAGAAGGTTTTTTATTTATACACTTTGAGACTAATCCAGGAACTTTTATTTCTCCTGATAACAGTCAGAAGGGAGGTACAGTGATACCAACAGGCAGCAGTGCTGATGAAACCCCTTTTCCTACAGTTTTATATCCTGTTTGCCTAGGACTGGCCCTTCCTATCACCCCTCAGGCAGTCTGATCTCTCAGCTCCTGATCTTTACGTCCACACTACCTTTCTTCTGCATTGGCTCCATCATCTTTTAAACCTGAGGTGAAACCCCACCTTTCCTGACTTGAGCATCCCACAGAATCATCCCTCTTGCTCCAATTATTAAATCTACAGTAATGGAGATAGAATTTGCAAGGAAGACTGCAAAAATAATAAAACAAGATTGACCTGCATTTGATTCCAGCAGCCCATTTGTTCCAGCCTGCCAAACAAGGGCTTTAGGATGAAAAATGCAGGGTTCAGTGGCTGCCCAGTTATCACTATCGTAACAATTAGCACACTAATGAATCAGTCCCCAAATGGTGCTAGTTCTTCAAAAATAGGCAATTATGGATGCGTTGGTAAAAGACCACATAGATCTCTCTGAACCATTTTCTCATTTTTAAATTTAATTTCCCCTTGCTTTGCATCTCTACAAATCTGTGTCACAAGTGCCCTGAGCTGCAGCAGAACACGTTGGTGCCTCTGGACACACTCAAACATTTCCCATCTGCCTCCACCTCCTGCTGCCAAAGGCAGCCAGGCCCCCCTTCCCAGCAGGAGTTCAGACATCCCTTTGAGGGAAAAACTGCTTCTGGAGTGGCAGTCACAGTGCACAAGCCCTGCTTGTCCTGCTCCCAGGGCTCAGCTCCATGGGCAAAGTTGAAGGAGTGATGAGTGCTCTTAGTTATCCATCCCAAAACACTCCAGGATAACCCCCTTTTTCAGAAACCTCAATGCTTGTCTGGCAAAAAAAGCTCCTTGAGGAAGTTAAAATTGAGCATTTAAAAAAAAAAGAGAAACTCTCAAAAGCAATTTAACCAAAGAAATGAAGAATCAAGAGCTACAGACTCTACATTTCACATATTTGAAACAAAATGAAGAATTAGGTGGAGAATTGCAGGAACAGCCACCATGCTGCCTGCATGGAGAGCAGGATATTTTCAGGATCTGCTCCACAGAGAGGGGCTCACAAAGCAACAGGAGATGGGAATCCCCAGGATGAGAAGTGCTTTGGTGTGCAGGTGACACAGACAGGGCACCACACAGAGAGAACCACCTCCCATCTACACCGAGGTGATGGGGACAGCCGAGACAGGGCACCCAAAGCTCCATAAATCCACACCCTGAGCTCATTCTGGAGCAATGCAGCCCTGGGGTGACATGAATTTGGGGTGTCAAACCCTGGCTGACTCATCCCAGAGTCCTCTTAACAGCCAGGAAAAGATTTGGAGCATCCAGCTCTGGCTCCTGCTCTGAACTGATAACACCAAAAACCCAGGACATCGGCCTCCTTACTCCCACCTCCTTACAGGTGGAAAGGAATGCTCCTTTCTCAAGTGAAAAAACAACCTTTTTTATTAAAAACCCTGCAGATTGCTCTCAAAAACTACAAAGATGAGCCAATTGTCCTCCCTGGGCCACTTAAATCCATCCCATCGCAATCAAGAGGCTTTTGTGATGTGTTTTTTAGCAGCTCCCATTTCACCTCAGCCGGTGGAGTCTCAGTTCAAAGGCTAAAAACAGATGCATTCAACTCACCCTTAGTAACAGCAGCGTTAGGTGAGCCTGAGTCATTAGCATGCTTTACTGAAATAAATAAAAATGACAACCAAACAAACATGCAGGGTTGAGACAGAATCAAAAGAAACCTCAAATCAACCAAAACAAAACCATGCCCCTCCCCACCCCCCAATTTCTGCCCCAAAAGAAAGGAAGAATGAAAAATATAAAGGAAAGCAACAGATGAGCAACAGAGCTTTGAAAATACAATGAGAATGCCTTAAAGTTATGTGTTACTCTGCAAAATACCCCATGGGTGATATAATCAGCATTTCATCCTCGCTATCTACAGTAATAAAAATCACTAACTCCTAAGTATCCACTAAAGAGAAATGTTATAAAATTTATCCGTTCTCTTGTTTCTTATTGTTTTTTTTTCCCTACCTATTTATTTTTAATGCAGTCCCTCACCATGCCCTTGGCACAGAGTGGAGTGGGCAATGTCAAGCTGAATTTACAGAACCCTTTCAGTTCATGCCTCTCATTTTTTCCTGGCCCAAGTCCTGTGGCTTTGCTGACAAGGTGGACACATTGAAGTGAGTTTTTGGGCCACTTCCAGGGCTACCAGCAGCCAAAACCCATCTTGTTTTTCTCTAATCTCTGTGTGCATCCGTGGGGGAGGGAACCCATTTGAAAAGCCATGATGTTGGCTTTAATTTGGACTTTTTTCTCACAATTATTACCCCAAGATATGATCTAAGCAAGCGCTGAGACACACAAAGCCACTTTTAATCCTATATCTTCTTATCCCAACAAGAAAACTCTCAAAAATCACATATTAAATATGAGGGTTTCATTCACGAAGACAAAATTCTCCTTGGCTTTCTGGGCTGCGTAGGCCCGAAAGATCAGAATTTTTAACGAACAACAGAAATCTTCAATTCCCTACACATCATTTCATCGAGGGACTGGAAAACACCTCTTGTGCCACCACTGATGCTCCAGGCTGCCTGGAAAAACCCGGGAAGCATCATCCTTCCAACCTCACTGCTGCAGCTGCACCAAACCAGGCCTTGCCCAGGGTGGAGGCAGCCACCAAGGCCTCAAAAGCCAGTGAAGTCCCATTCCTGGGGGACCTGCTGCACTCAAGAGCAGCAGATTTCCCTAATTCAACCTTGGCTTTCGCTGTGGGGACAGCAGGAGGAAGGACAGGGCGCTTTTGGGCTCTGACAGCTGCAAGAAGCTTTTCTCAGTGAAATGTAGCCTGAAGAGCGAGGTTAATAACGCAGGAAATAAACCCAGCACCGTGCCCTTTGTGGAGAGAGGCTCTCCTCAGAGAGCCAGGGCACCCATGTGCACACACTGCTGCCTGGGGAGCTCAGGAAACAAGAGCCAACAAACAGCTCAGCCCCACACTTACACCGGGAAACCCTCAGCGTCATCGGCATTTTCTGCACGATGGTCCTGAGCCTCGGGAAGGCTGCAAAGCAGCAATAGTCACTCCTGCTGTCGCTTTCTTCCACGTTGGCGAAGTAGAGGTCTCCCTTCAGGCTCATGGAGACCCTTTCATCTTGTGGGATGTGCTGCAAATCTGGCAAGGAAAGATAATTGTGAGGTGGGAATGACACGGAGCTGTTTAACCAAAGTGGCTCTGAATGCTCCCCTCATGTGCTTCCTTCCAGATACACCCAGAGAATGAAACTCCAAAGGGAAAGAGGCAGAAAATCCAGCAGAACCGATGGGTTATTTACCAATATTCAGTGGACAAGTGATAAAAAATATTTTTTATATAATAATATATACCTTATAATAATAACTGCTAAGGAAAAATTGATATTAAAACCCCCGAGTTATTTTGCTTCCCAAAAGCCAGAAATTCCTGCAGAACACAAACATTGCAGAATAACAGGAAATAACAGAAACCCACAACAAGGAACTAATTATATAAACCTGGTGGATTATTTTTCCTTTACTATCACAAATCAATCATTAATTTATGGAAAGAGAAAAACAATAATGATAGAAATAACATATTGACAGGTGATCTCCTCCCTCCTGTAACTGCAGGACTCCTCATCACTTACCAATATATACATTTTTTGGTATCTCGTATTTAATGAGATGTTGTGTCAATGCACTCTACAATTTAACTTTGGGTCGTGCAAAGTCACATCTCCATCCTTTGCTTTTCAGTTTTATTCTTCAATATCCAGATATTCCTCCCAAGGACTTGCACAATTACCAATCCCATCCACGATGAACCTGCAATGAAACTGCTCGGGAAGACAAATGCTTTGAGCCCCCTTGTCTGAATTGTGTAAAAAACATTTACTCACCAATATTCATCCAGTAGATATGCAAAGGGGGGATGCCTTTTGGGGGGTTGCAGTGCAGGATCACAGAATCTCCATGCTCCACATCCAGAGGCTCGATTTTTTCTTTGGGGAATTTTGGTACACCTGCACAAAAAAGCAAAGAAATTCCTCTTTTATTGGTACTTTTTGAAATTTTGCCTTTTGCTTCCCCCTTGATAGAGTTTTAATGAAATATTTACCTTTACATCATCATTTGCATTCTCTGCCTTTAATACATATTTTAATTTACAAAGAGGCACAAAGTAATGATGAGTTTTACTCAGAGTAGGAAATCCCTGCATTCTGGGACACTCAGAGCTGGAATCCCTTCATTCACAAAGTTCTTGGACCATCCTGTGCAGAGCCAGGCACCGAATGGCGATGTTCAACACTTGTTTGTGATGTCCTGTGCTTTGCTTTGGCTTTAGTTTAATGCATTTCTTTTCAAACTCTTTCTTTAGCTCCTTTGTGCTGTCTGGAAGGGACAACTCAAGGCCACAGAGTCCCTAAGGACAAGCCTGGCACAGAGGGCTGTGCACTGATGGGGCCCCAGCTGCTCCCAGGAGATCAGAAACCAGCCTGGGAGTGTGGAATGTTCTGGGAAGCCTTGGATAAAACATGGTTCCCAAGGATCCACTGCAAGTCACTGCAGGTGAGGACAGACATCAGGCAGCTGCTCCACCTCGTGCCTGGAGCTGTCCCAGCTCTTCTCCATCTCCAGGATCAGAGGAAGGCTGGTGTGAAGCCTCTGTCCCCTCCTCATGCCCTCAGGTGTGGAAGCTCAGCCATGGATTCCTGCAGGCTCGGGGTGCAGGGACAGGCTTGCCACAAAGCTCGCACAGGGCTGCACCAGGGCTGCTCTAGCTGGGCTTAAATATAGGTTAAATCATTAATGGATCAATGTTTAATCACCCACAGCACCTGATGCCAGCTTTTTGTTCAAAGCCTGGTCCATGCTTGGCAAACCTGGGCAACCTTGGATGCCCAAAATGCCACTGGAGCTCGTCTGAGAAAATGGGGAGCAGAGCTGGGCTGGAGCCCACCCCAGACCAAGGGAGGCTCAGCTCAGAGGTGATCACAGAGAAACCCCAGCCTGCAAAACGCAACCACTCCTCGAAGGAACTGAGCTAAGGCAGTTTCAGGGCTGACGTCGCCTCCTGCTTTCATTTCAGGCAGGTTCAAACTGGCCAAAGTTTCACTTCAGAGCAGCATCAACCAGCAAAATGAGCAGCAATTAAACAGCAAAGGATGGAGAATGTCCTGGCTGTGCAGAGTCAAACTGGCACAGCAAACATCACCTTCCTGGTGCCCAAGTCATGACAGGGAGCTCGGGGAGCAGCTCCACAACCTGAGACATCAGTGGTCCAGCAGGGAATCTGGGCACCACGGTGCAGGAGGCAAAGGAGAGGGGGAGAAATGCAGGGACAGGACTCTGAGGACACTTTACACATCTCAGGACTAGTAAACATGAAAAGAAGCAATCACTCCAGTGCTGATTGCCTGAATGCAGACTCTGCAGAGATTTGATCTCCAGGAGGGTTATTAATAAGTTAGGAATTCTTAGGAGAGGCAAAACGCAGCTAATGAGCATCACCCACCCTGTAGGTGAAATTTCAGGTTAGAAAAAAAGAGCTGCATATTCATATCCAGTACATGGAAAATACATCTGCTGACTGCAGAGGTGAAATATTTTCCAGTAGGAAAAAGCCAATTTCTTGATCTAAAGCTTGTTTATTCCCCAAAGCACGTCACTCACAACAAAACTTTAAGTAAGCTGGATCAGGTGAAGGATAAGGGATTTCTGACCAAACCAAAGAGACCAGCAAATGGACTAATATGGGATCACTTATCTAGGGCATTGGCACCCCTTGTTCAAACCCATTTTTTGCCTCATTTAGCACAACCAGATCTGGGTATCCGATATCCCAGCTGGGTGCCATAACCACGGGGCTTCTCAGTGCGTTTCTGTGGCCAGTAATTAACAGGATTATACAGAAATACAGTGAGTCCCACCAGGAGACAGTGACAAGTCATGGTGCTGGTGGCATCTCCAACATGGAGCCCAGATGTTGGCAGCTGGACTTCACTGGGGGAAGCAGCAATTTGACCCCAAATGTCCTCCACCTCCAGCAAGTATTTGCACCACAGGTGATCACGGCTTTTAGCTCCTTCCATGCTGTTTTTTTTTTTTGCTTAGTTCACCATGGAAAGCGTTGGAAAACTTTGATTTTCCTCCTCGTAATGGATAAATTTGAGTGACTTAATCCTTGAAGCTTTGCAGGAGATGAAAACTCTTGATAAATTCCTGAGGCAAACCTTCTGACAAGCACAATTTTTTTTTGCTGGGATCCCACTGGTCTCAACGACTAGAAAAATACCTGCTTCTGAATTCCGATTTACTAAAAATAAAAAACTTCTGTCACATTAGACTTTGGATTCTGTACATCAATCTTCAGTACATCTATGCAGGCAATATTTTGGATTTTTTTGCAGTGCTCCTATGTTCTAATTAGTGGATATTCCAGAATCAATCACCACTGATTTGTGGCTGATCACAGAAGCTCTTGCAGCTGAGTTAAACTCAGAAGCATTGCACAAAATTAATTGTGCTGTGGAAGTGTTTAATACTGTACAGAGCTCTCAGTGCAGCACATGGCCACTGAAAAATCCAGCTGATGGCTCTGTAGCGACAGCACTGAAAGGGTCACATCAATCTTCCATGAATTCCCCACACAGGGATGTGACCGGAGGGGACAGAGAATCCAGCACAGCTCTGGGGGAGAACAGTGGGCTTTAGTGACTCTGAGAAAGGCTGAGGGGCCAGGAGGGCTCTCACCACACAAAAATCCCTTGGTGTGCATGTGGAACAGCCATGGGGCAGATGGAAACCTGCACTCCCAACTCCTGCTATGGAGAATCTCCTAAAATACCGCCCTGACACCTCTTAAAATACTCCTGGGAAAGGCTTTGTCACCAAGGTTTTTCTCCTGACAAGGCTGCACTCAAAAAACCAGAATTAAAGTGCTCTGACAGTGTGTGAACCATGGAGATGGAAGATTATCAGTGGCCAGAGTCATTTGTGCAAGGAGCCAGGATCTGCTTAATCCCTGGGGTGACTCAGAGTTTAATGACTGAGCTGTGCTTGAGACCAGGCTGAAGCACCACTGGCAGATTAGGGGGGCTGGGAGAAAATCCAGAAAGGAGCCTGAGTCTCTCTTCCTCATCCCTTCAGAAAATGCAGCTTCTCAACCTAAAGCAAACAGGAGGGAGACCAATACAGTGCAACACAAAGGATTAATTTGAATTTAGAATTCAATTTAATTTGAATTTAGAGATTCAGAAATACAGCAAGCAGAGCTGGGAACCCCAGTCCCCAGCAATGCTCCAGATTTACTCAGGGATCCATTTAGGACACCTTGTCCTACAGCTCAGTTTTTGTCCTACTGCTGATTACAGTGACTTCACACTAAAATTGCATCAATTATGGCAATTTATTCCAGTTTATGTGAGAATGGAGCCCGTTCCAGCTGGTATTTTACATGTTTTGGGGTCAAGTGTGGAGAAATTGAACAAAGGAAAACCATTTCTCCAGGCAACTTGTCCTTGAGATCCCTGTGTCTTGTTTTTATCAATATCAGGTGTAAAATGGGAGTGAATTCAGGATGGTAAATCAGCACTTAGAAAATATATTGTGAAATTATTGTAGAAAAACATCACTGTAACCCAGGTCTGGCTTTATAGCCTTTGCTGTTGTTTCTGCTGGAGATGTCCTGGCATAAAGGAGAGCTCAGCCTGACCCATCATGGATATTCTCATATTTTTCCTTACAAATAAACCCTTAAAGGATGTAAAAGTGAGACCAAGCAGAAATAGTCAAGAAATTTCTATAACCTCAAAATTTCCAGCTCCTTAGACACTTTAATTAGCATTTAATTATGATTTTTTTATACAGATCTGTATCTTGTACAGCAAACAGCCCAAAATATCAAGGAATCTTAACCACGACTTTCCGTCCCTGATCTTGAGCTGCACTGAGTGAAGCTTGGGAAGCTTCCAGGGCTCATCTCCGTGCCTCAATTGATATTCTGATCCAGGAGCAGGAGCAGTAGTTAAATCTGTGATTTCCATTACATCCTTTGAACTCTTTATGAGATATGATCCTGCTTGTTTATGGATTTTTTAATTGCTGCCTTAAGTTGAAAAAGTTAGCAAAGCCTGGCTGTCAGGAAGAGCGTGGAGTCCACTCGCTCCCAAAGGTGTGGAATAGAATCAGCGACAGCTGTTTCTGCATAAATCTCTGTTACCTTTTCAAAATGATGGCCACAGGCAAGGATCAGAGTGAAACCAAGGATTTAGGAGGCCAGAAAAGCTGCCACAGGTAAAGGATGGCTTAGGAGGCAAGAGGGTTAAATTTCATTCCCATCACCTGCAAAGACTCAGTAAATTGCTCTCTTTTGTTTTCTCTTCCATAAAGGTTACACCAAAGCGTTCCTGAAACTGGGATGGTCTACTTCATCAGCTCAGTATCTTTTACTGATTTCAGGATATTCACACCTGAGTGTTGGAATATCAACTTAGGTCCTGCTTTCTTTAGGAATTCTTGCACTAACGTCACTGGCAGAGCACAGCCTGCCACGGGATAATTCTCCATTCAGCCAATATTTCCATCCTCAGGTCTCTGGTCTTCTGGAGCAGCAGCTTTAGAAAAACCGAGCATAAATCTTAACTCAGTCTGTCATGAAGAGTCTTTTACAGCAGAGTTAATTAAAGAAGTTTAAACTGTACTTCTTCTCCTTCCTCTGGCATTGGGCCTGCTCACTAATTCAAGCAGCAGATTCCCGAAATGCTGGAGGAGGGGAGCTGAAGTCTGTGTTCTCACCATTTAAATTCATTTTCATGCTGAATGTATCTTGTAACAATCTGGCCTTTGTTAGAGCTGCAAACACATCGAGATCCTCAGAGCCCATTCTTCCCCTCTCCTTAATGTCATCCTGCATAGGGGAGGTGGGGTATTTTCATTATGTAGGTGAGATTTAATGATCATTTCTGCTGACATTTCTATTGCTTCCCTGGAATGACTACTGTGAGTAAACAGTCTTTTGTTCTCCTTTTCAGCAGCAACCTCACAGACCTAGTATTCTGCTTCTGCAGTGGAAATGTAATTTATGAAAGAAACTGCCCGGCTCTGCTGGGGTTTTCTTCCCTTCCCTGGCACGGTGACTTTGCCAAGGAGCTTTACATCTGACTTGAATACAGCTGGCACAGCTCTGCCACCTCTGCATCATTATCATGAATGCAGGGAGTGATCTCACATGTACCAGTCTCTGCTTCAAAACCTGGGGGTGAATAGAGGTAATTTATCCCCAGCCCCTCTGTGGCAGGGCCTGATTTACAGCGGATCTGTGCACCAGCAGCTCTTTCACTGGGGCACAGTTGTGGAGCATCCAGCACTTTAGAAAATCAAAGGTGCCTTCTACTCCTCTCTGAATCCTGATTTAATTTGCAGCATCTACACTGCACCAGTAAATGAAAGGACTGATGGCAGAAGAGTTGTAATAACAGCAATTGTGCTTTAAAAGATGTGTGAGTTGGGTAAATCCCTCTAATGCATTATCTGTACCATGTATTTATTTGCTGGGTTTAGGACTTTGCATATATTAGCACTAAAATTCCTCTTGCTTTTGAGAATAACCATGTTCACAACCTCTCCATGAATTTGTTGCCATCCACTCCCGCAATATTTAATATCTACTTAAGCTACTCTAGACTGTTTTTCATTAAAAGCAAAAAATCTCTTCCTGAATACAGATTCAATAATCCCAAATACAGACATCAACTCCTTGTTTTCCGTTTTAAGCATCTTTTTTAGTTCAGTAGCAATGGAGTATCAGAATATTCTGCTGCTGGAGGTACAAACATGACACTGAGCACTTTAACTCCTCTGAAATGTAATGAGTGTGAGACATTTTGCTTAAGAGAGGTTGTATTAACCCCACTGCCCTGGGGAGACTTCAAAATTAAAAACTATGTCCTGCATAAAGTTTAACTGCAGGACTCTCCTGTCCCTGCCCGAAACTCCAGCTGCCACCAGCTGCCCTGTCCTACCTGTGCAGCCAACAGCTCAATAAACCTCAACTTGCTGTCCTAAAATCTCGTGCAGTTCTCCTCCACTCTGGAATGCTCTTCCCTTAAAACAACTGCATGGTAGTGGAGGCTAAACCACAGAGCAACACCTGGAATCCTGCTAATTCCTCACCAAACACCAAGTTCTGGCATCAGGGATTACTGTGCCCTACACTGCAACATGAAATAGATTTCCCAAGGGAAAAGAAAAAAACAGTCCATAAAACTGGATGGAAGGGAAGGAAGGCATGTCTTTCATGAGGAGCACTCATAAAATACATTTACATGGCATCCTCAGCAGCTCCCTCCCAGCAACTCTCCCAGCCCTTGCAATGTCCTGTTTTCACTGTGGCCACAGCACCATGACTCTCCCAGCCCTGGCTATGCCTTGAATGCTTCTCAGGATTATTTCCTATACTGAAGACAGGACAAAAATGTTTATTCAGGTTTCTCACAGCCCATTTCATCTGCACTGATCTGCCACAAGTGGGTTTTGTACAAAGCAGCCAGCTCCTGGCACTGTGGGGGTGAGAAGGCTGCGGATGCAACTCCTGCCACAAGGATTCCACCTGAGCATGGAGATGTCAGATATTTGATAACAAAATACCGTACGAGCTTGGAAATGCAGGATCTAATCTGAAAAAATTCCACTGCACTGCTGCTTCTCCTCTCCATCTCTGCCACTGAACTGCATCATAAAACCTGCTTCAGGTTCTCACGCTGCTCCCAAGTTTCTTGTCCTCCCACTGGGAAGATTCTGCTTCAA